>NC_137669.1:11908367-12552995 GCF_963422515.1 Blennius ocellaris
CAAGTGAGACGGAGAGATCATTTTAATTATGATGGTGAAAGAGAGAAAGTGCGAGCAAGACAAAGGCGGAGGGGGAGAGAAACGCTCGGCTGTGGATTCGACTTGCAAGAAAATGAAATCAGAGCGATGATTAGGAAGACGTGGAGGAGAGTGTGTGATCCTCATTAGAGCCATGATACTGTCTGGGACGTCACATTCAAACATGTGGCGTACTAACGCACACACACCTCTTAAGGCGAGTTAATCACGCCCCGGCCAGCTTCTCATTATAGGAATGGATTCTCATTTAGGCAAATATGCTTCTTTGCTTTCTTACTGAGACTTAGATACGGAGATCAATACCACCCCTGTGACATTAACTGCAAGGCTAAAGCCAAAAGCTTGTTACCTTAGCTTAGCAGAAAGTCTGCTTACAAGTAGAAAACTGAGCCAGGCTCCGTCGAAGGGTAATAAAATCCTCGAAGCAGCACCTCTAAAGCTCTATAGGCCCCGTTTTAAATGGTGTGATTGACCCAAAACTACAGTTTGACATTTTATACAAAGGATACAATGGATGAATTGATCAGTCATAAATGTAATTCTTTTTTTTCTTTAATCTTTAGTAGTGTATTACAGGTGGATGGTTGGTGTAATAGTAGAAAATAGAGAGGCTAGAGTGAGGTGGTGGTGAAGATCTGCTGTGGAGACGCCTGAAGGCCATTTTAATCTTATGTATGTATCTGTGCGCCTGTCATTTTACAGCCTATGTATACAATAGTGTATATTTTCAGTCCTATTTAAGTTTAATAAGTTGCAGTAGTGCAATTCATTATTTCTACAAATTCTCAATAATGTGTTGGTGTGCTGGAGGGATTTCAGTGTTTCATTCCAATTTAGAATTTACTTAAAAATCAATAAAATAGGTAAAGAAAATCATGTTTCACAGATGATTTCTTTCCAACAATACTTCATAGCAATAAAGATTACACCATTGAAATGCCTGTTGGAATGCATTAATAGTATGAGCAGCAGAGTTGAGAAAGTTGTTTGCTAACGTGAAAAAAATTGCCTGATCTTCTCTGCCAATGCCAAACTGCTTTTCAGGTATTGATTATAGTGGTTTAATTGCAGTCAGCTCTCCCTATTCCTACATTCTGGAGGGAGTCTGTGATAAACCCCGCTCTGCGGGGGAAAGCGTTGCCATTTTGGAAGATTGAATACGGTCCTATATTATGAAAATATGTACAGCCACCGGAATTCTCTTTTGGCACCTGGTTGTCTGCAACTTTGGTTTTTAGAAGCTCAAAACAAGTTTGTATCCACAACAAAGGAAAATAGTTTGGTAAGAATGCATTAATGGCTGCATCTACAATGATCACATGAATACGTGTGTTGCACTAAACATGACCACACAAAGAGATGGAAGTGACAGCGTCCAAAAGGTCAGTTTTACCAATGAACAAATTGTAAATTGTTGGGAGCTATACCAGAGAAACCTTTACAGAACAGATCAGTAATTGGCTGTGAAGAATACAATGTCACTGAGGACACGCTCCCAGACGTCCATGTAAAACGAGAGCTGGTTTGTGTTCGTGCAGCGTTTGGATTGAAGGTTAACTGGAACACACCAGCCAGCCGGGCACATACACTAAATAAATTGTTTGGGACTCTCTCTCCCTCTCTCTCTCCTTCCCTTTTGTCTCGGTCTCTTCATCTTATCCCTCCATCTCTTTGTGTCTCTGTCTGGTAAGCACTGATCTCTCAATGGCTCTTTGTTTCTGCGCCATCATCTCTCCTTGCAAACGCACTCCAGCGCCAGAGGTGATTCATTCGCACCGCTTCACACAACAAGACGTTTCTGTCCGCATGTGGTTCACCGTGTCTGCGCTTGAGTTTCTCCCCTCCGACAAACACACGCTTCCCCATTACAGGCGACACACGGGCACTGCTGTCGGAGCCTCGGAGGCCCAAAGAGAGCGACGGAGGAGACGAAGTGGAGTCGAGAAGAGAAGATGAATGAAAGCCATAAAGACAGAGCGCATGCTGACACGCTTATCTGTGTGATGACTTCAAAGTGTGTACAGAGCGAGCGAGCGAGCGAGGGAGAGCGGGAGCAGGAGAGAGCGAGGTCATTATCTGCAAGAAATGGATTACTCTCAGATTAGATTGCCGAGCACAGTGGAGAGCCGGAGCAACGGTACGCTTGGCAAGCCCTCTGTCACACAAGCATAAACACTTGCAGACAGATTCACACAGCGCTCCTGTTGACTCCTCCACACACCAGTCACATGAGAAAGTCAAAATGGAGAAATCGATACCGCCGTGGCGGTATCGAGCAAACATGCGTCCACACATGACAAGGCGACGCTGTGAGGAGACGCTGCTGACGTCCCTTTGGTTTACCACAACACACACTTAATGTCGATACTAGCTCACATGTTCAGGTTGATTTATTCCGAAACGGGTTGTTTTGAGCTTTTATTAGGGTTTTACTTTGATTTAACTTAGCATGTTGTGATATGAACTGATGCACAAACATATTTTGAGCAGATGAGGAAAGTGTTGGTGGTCAGGACGTTTTGTTAAACAGCACACTATGTTTCAAGTATTACCGTTCCAACTTTTAATGCATTTTAAATAAACAAACATGGGAAACAGTGCTTGCATTCTTACCGTGCAATGTGCATCCCAGTCCGCCTCTCACTCATGCTTTCATGTTTCTTATTTCAATGTATCGCATAATGCACTTATGGATGTGGAATATTGCTGGCAGACATAAAAAACACAGGGCGAAAGCCCTGTTATGCTGGATTCATAATGTAGAAATACGATCATATTCGAGGGACTTTGACACACTTTCGTTTTCTGCCATGATTAAAAAGTCACAGAGCCCGCATTAAGGGTGCATTAGGTTTCATAATCTCATCTTACAGCCAAAAATACAACACAATACAGTTATACAGACTGTTTATGAGGAACACTTGGTATATCAAAGTTTGTGTTCTTACAACAGTATATGTATTGTTGAAAGAACACATCCGCATATTAAAATGCATGAAAACAGAGAAGCATGTCCACAATCAAGTTTCCCATCGCTGAATGACTTTCCCACGAAGGAGTGTGTGCAAACTGCAACCAGAGTCAGAATGATCAGTCGATGAATTGATTGGAAGGAAATTAAAAGCCGCAGCGAGCTGGGATGCCCTCTTTGTTCTGACACCTTTCTGTCATTAATCTGAGTTGCAGTCGTTCCCCTGGGGGATCAGGACAGCCATTGTTTCCCACACATGTCGGTGGACCTTGAGACTCCTGTGACCCTGATGCAGGTTCAACCGTCGCATTTTATTGATGACTTTTGCTTGGTCCTGACTCCCCGACGACGACTGTAACATCTCAGATAACCTGCTGTTTTGAGTGAAGATTGACCCAATCTTCAAGCCCTCAGTTCATCTCCACGCCATTTTCTCAGCGTCCATTACACAAACATGCTTTGTCATGAAAAGTAATAATTTTTGGCTGTTTCAATGTTTTTGTTTTTTTTAAGTGTTCAAATATATACATACACTCCAACTGTCACATTTCTCAAAATCTTGAATTTGGAATTCCAATGCCATCACAATAAAATAGGAAAGAATACGTGATGTTAGGAAAAGGCATTCCTGGATCCACAGATTTTTTTTTTCTCACCGCTGCGCCTTGCCCATAAGCTCTCTGGCAACTCTGAGGGAAAGCCCGCCTCACACACTGAAAATCACTGGATTCACTAAAGATAAATCTCCCGCGCTTCATTCACACTGGTTCTACTTCTTCTTCTGGATTAACAGTCAAATCCAACCAAATGTACGACGCCACAGCAAAACTGGTTGTACAACAACGTCTAACCTTGTAACTAGTGGATTAAAAAAAAAAATGAAATAATAAAGTAAATAGTCTTAGTCAGGTGGACTTGTCAGGATCTGCCTTTCTTTGTGTTTCATGAGTCAGGTGTCGCATTTCCACAGAAAAAGATGGAAGCGAGAGGACGCTGCAGGGATGCTGCTCCCGTCACACGTGGACATGTAGGGTGGGAGAGGGGGAAATGAATGGACCGACATGTGGCTCTCAGATGTGGGCAATTCTGACTGAGCTTCAGTCGACCGTTTGAAAAAAAAAAAAAAAACACGAAGGAACACGGGCCAGGTTTTCCTGGTTGTAAACTGGCTGCGAAACAAAGCACTGGGGGTGAGTGCAATAAAAGGTAAAATGTCAGCATAATGTTCACAAATCTCCGAGCTCCTGTCACACCACGGCCAATAAAAGGACAAATAATTGAACCAAAGCAAGTCACAACAGGTAATTACAGACATGATCCTCCAAGGCGAGGCTGCTGCAGGCCGGACCAAAAGGCGGCAGATGGCTCAGTGCAATAAAAACAGATTCAACTCACTTCATAAGCTGTCGGCAAACATCAATGAAACGCATGAGGTAAAGAAAAAAAAAAAAAACTGCTGAGATCGAATGTTTTGCCCTTTTACGGAGCGCCGGTCATTTTAACAAAAGACACACAATACCTGAAGATAGAGTCAGAACCAACGAGAGTTATGCAAACTTGCTGCGGTCAATGATCAGTTTTTCAGTCACTTAAGTGTTGTTCGGTACATAGAAACATGTGCCTGCATACATGTGAGCCTGTGTCAAGTGGAGCACGTTCAAACCACGAGTGTCCAGAGAGGACCGGTTTGCACAGCCGCCATACCTTTACACTACTTAGCCAAGCCTCGTCACACCGAGCCACACATGAACACACACACACACACACAAAAGAAATCAGTTGAAGAAATGAGCGGGAAAGCACAAAAAGGCGTCATCCATTTGTTTTGTTTTTTTGTATTTGAAGTGTATGGGAGAAATATAATAATCAGTATCATTCATTTTTTTTCTCTCTCTCTCTCTAAGTGACATTCATACATTTTCTTCGAGATCTTGTACTGGACTGCAACATCAGGGAAATTGGATGAGTCTAACAGGTAACAGGAAACAGTCAAATATAGGTCATTTACGCATCAGTTTAAAGAAAAAAAACCAGATGTAACATGGTATGAACTCGGTCTCCTCGTGGGTGTTACACTACAAATGTTGCATATTTTTAGCACATCTGGCTCCAGTGGGACTGGACGTTCTGACACGCCGTCTCACATTCCCACAGGAGGGAACTGGGGACATGTTTCCTCCTGGCTGTCACTGATAATGAAGATGAGCACCGCTGACACGTCGAGCAGCCATTTGGCCTGTCAGGTATGTTCGTTCCACATCGGCGCACACCGCCACACGCACGTTTACCGCTTTGCTGATCAGTCGTTATGAAAGACCCAAAGGACTCATGATGCCAGATAAGATGGCTGATTTGAAATTTGGCCCGATTCGAGTTGGTAATGTTGGGGGGCCATTGGACTGTATTGAATAATTATGAAAATATTAATGAGAGTGCTGTGAGCCATCAGACCACTGGGGCGAGACAAACAAGGAATCGGGGGGAAATCGCAGCGGAATTCTTCACAACTTGCGTTTCTCTTTTTTTTTGTCACTTCCTTGCACATTTGAAAAGGACTGAATAAATGGTTTTAAATATCACCATGTTCACACTGTAATCAATATCAAAAATAAAATGCATATCTGCTTGAAAAAAAAAACTGTTTGGAATTCAAAAACATTCATAGCAATCCCCCAGGGGAAGACAAGGTAGCCAATGTGGACCTATTTTCTGACAGTGATTAATTGGTACAGGGCAGCGATCCAGAGCTCTTTCCTGTGTCCTATGAGAAATAAGCCTGAACTCTGGCTTTATTTTTGTTTTGAAAACAGTGCTGAGGGCAACGTCATTGAAAACGGTTACCTCTCTGGAGAACAAGCTGGATACAAGCCAGTGCTGGGGGAGGGCGGGGGGGGTTACACTTCACCCACGTGAGAAAGGTGCTTCCTTGTGTCAAATTAAAAGTCTTCCAGTTGACCATAACCAACCATGATTTCACCGTTAGATTCATGCACGGTTGCTGACAATGGTGCTCAACCTCGACTGGGAAAGATTTGGAGTTCAGTATCCTGGTCAACCAACACTTGAACATACCAGAGAAAGACGGTGTACGGTACATAGTGGTGTCATCCTTTTTTAAAACTTCTTAACTGACTGATTTCAGTTAAATAAAATCAGCAATAATGATAATTCTTCAAATTAAACAGGATTTTTTTTTTTTTAAGCTATAGATGAGTTAACAAAGGTCACTTGCTGATATTCTCTTAATGAAAAAATAGTCACAATTACCTGTTAAAAACTGTTGCTAGGAACAAATTCATTTTTGTATTTTTTTAAACAAAGTCATTCAATGGTGTATTCAATAAGTACACGCTACGCTAAACAACAGGCAATTGTCTTATTTTTGTTTGGATATGAGAATTGTTCTCCTTATTTTATTATAATCTGGTGGAATATGATGATGTGCCAAGAACTGCAATTGTGTTTTCTTAAGGTTACATAAAACAATAATAGACATATAATGAAATGTACTTTAAAATACTATTACTTACTATTTGAATATTTTTTGTGTGGAGCAATATTTTTCAAAATATTAACATGTAGATTTTAACAATAGTACAATAACTTTCATAACAATTTTAGCCATTGTCTCATATTTCTATCCATTAATTTACCATTGCAAGGATGCCTGGGTACCTGGAGCAAACACAGGCACAGGAAGAACACGCAATCTGTACACAAACAGAGAATCGTGCCAACCACCACTGGATCATATCATTATATCCATCCATCTATCTTCTATTGTATCCAGTCCAGGGTTGCGTGGCAGAGAAGCCGATCATGGGCAGAGGCAGGGAACACACTGGACAGGTCGCCAGTCCATTACAGGGCAAACACACAGAGACAAACAACAACACAATCAACCTCACGGGCAATAAAGAGTCAACTATTACCCTCACATGCACGTGAGCCTGGTGAAAATGCACATGGGCACAGGAAGAACATGCAACCAGCACGCAACATATGAACAGTGCTGCCACGACATACTGTTGAAAAAAAATTATTGATTTGTCATTGCACATAATAACATCCAATGACATTTTGTCTAACAGTTTATGTTGTGCTAAATACAGTCTATCTATAATCTATCAAAAGAAAATTACCACTAACACATTGGAATGAACATGATTGCAGTGTTGTGAAACAACAAACAGGTTTTGTAACAAGTATTTGAGCTTGACGTGTAAATCGGTGCGTGTGTGTGTGTGGTGTGTGTGTGTGTGTGTGTGTGTGTGTGTGTGTGTGTTCGTGCGTGCGCGTGTGCATGTGATGAATCTGGTGAAGATGATGGCGGGGGTGTTGCCTTGACTACCAAGTGTGAAGGTATGGTGTCTAACAGCAGTTGTTTTTATTATGGATGGCGCACGCACAAGCACACGCACACGCACACGCACACACACACACGCACACATACACACACACACACACACACACACACACACACACACACACACCACACACACACACACACACACACACACACACACACACACACACACACGGCGTGCCTCTGCGACAGCATCGCAGGCAGCAGGAGTGAAAACACCTGAGTCGTGACGGGGTTACGAAACGGCCTCGGAGCGCAAAGTGGCGTCTGGGGAACCTTGAGCCCAAACTCGTCAGCCTTCATCAAACATGGAAAAACACGTCAGGGCAGAGAGTCCGTCAGAAATACTCACGCTCTTCTTCCGCAGGTGCAGGCCCGTGCTTGAGGAGCCCCGGCAGATCCCGGATTTTGTGTTTGAGTTGCGCCTGGTCCCGTGCGCTCCTGTTCCACCGCAAACCCGCGAGCAAGCCGTCCTCTGCGGGCTCCGAGTCCTCCATGCTGCCCTCTTCTCTCTCTCTCTCTCTTTCTCTCTCTTTCTCTCTCACTGTCTCGTCCCGTCTCGTCCTCTCTGCGCTCTCGGGTGTCTACTGTATCCTCAGCTGGCGCACCGCCGCCGCCCGCGCCCGTTCGCCATTTCCCCCCCGCCTCGAGACGCGCTCACACTCTCCGACCTGCATCTGCATCCGAGCCGCGCGCGCTGCGCTCAACGACCCGTTCCTCCGCGTTTTCCGCAGCACGCCGCGCCGCCGCTGCTCCACCCAGTGACTGCGCGTCCTGCTCCTCAACACCACCAGGTTGACGTGTGTGTGAGTGAGAGAGAGAGAGAGAGAGAGAGAGAGAGAGAGAGAGAGAGAGAGAGAGAGAGAGAGAGAGAGAGAGAGAGAGAGAGAGAGAGAGAGAGAGAGAGAGAGAGAGAGAGAGAGAGAGAGAGAGAGAGAGAGAGAGAGAGAGTCGCTCCGGTGGGGGGGGGGTTACAGGTGCACAGCGACGTTGCATCACTTCCACCGTTCAATCTCTAATCGCACATCCAGGCTCGGATTAAAATTAAGCGCGAGTTATTTCACGCTCATATCTGTCGCATCTCACGCGTTGTTTTTGTTTTTCCCGTTTAAACAGTGTTTTTGAGTTATTAGTTGAAAATCCAAAACAAAGGATTAAAAGTGTGTGAGGGGGAATGGAGGAGGGGGATCAGAGCAGCAGAAGGCGCTCGGTGGGGCTACGTCACCAGTTTACCTGGCTCAAATTTCCATAGGTAAACAAAGAGCGGTCACAGTGTGTGTGTGTGTGTGTGTGTGTGTGTGTGCAGTAAGTAATCTACCTTCAGGAGCCTGTCCTGTGTTGTGTGCTGACGGTGAGAGAAAGACTTGGAGCCTGAAGCCAGTTCCAGTTTCCCTCGTGAGCAGATATCAACAGGAAGCATTCGAGGGAGAGTCCCAGTGTTGGCCATAGACACAAATCATGGGTGGCCTGAAGCTCACAAATGTTATTGGGGAAAGCTCATAATCACCCCCCTCCTCAAAGAAAATGCTTCGAACAATTTTCTTTCTCATACACTTGGAGGTATTTTGACACCAAACACATGTGTAGGGAAAGAAACAGGGCAAATACACACTCATATTCACACCTATATGTAATTTAAAGTAGAGGTATGTTATTGGATTGTGTCAGGAAAGTGCAATACCATGTGAAAACCCACAAAAGCACAGAAAGAACATGTTAACTCCACACATGAACTCTAACCGAGGATAATATCATGGCGAAACAAGAGCTGTACCCAATGCTTATTTATATTGTCAGAAGGGACAAAATCTCTTAATGAATCAAGCTACTTCTCTTGCAGACCATGTAAAACATGTGAATTTAGAATAGCCCACAGTCGAAGCAACAGGGATGCTTTGCTTTGTGATCCTTGCTTGCGTCACATCAGGCTTTCTCCTCTCTTGCCACAACAAACACACACCTGGTCGAACGGTAAAATGTTCCTGGAACGACACCAAATTCAGTGTGATGAATTATGCAGTAATATAGGAGCGTAACAGAAAACAGTGCGAGAGAAAATTCATCTGAATTCAGGGGACGTGAGATCATCTGAGCCTGATGGGCACTTTCATATGGAGCTGAGGAGAGTTCAGTCTCAGTGCAGTGGGTTCGGTTGTATAACGCAGATGTCAAGTCTGTTTCTCGATAGGACTTGTAATCTGGGATAATTGCCGCCTTTCAGGGACTCAGATTATACCAACACCATCGCTGTCAGAGGTAATGGCCCAGATAAACTGTTTGGCGGCTGGAAACCAGACATGAATAAAAAATGTTCTTGTCGGCAGTGTATGTTTGTATTGTTTTATTCTGTTACACAGACACACAATGATGCTAATTATCCAGTGTCTCTGCCATAGCTGTTTTGTCTGTGAAAAAACAGACATCAGACATAAAATTGTGCACATTTTTTGAAGCAATCGCTTAAATAAAACGAGTCATTTGGACCCTTTAGCTCTTCCTCTGATCATTTTATTTCATTCTCGCAATCGGAGCACAACGTGGTCACTACATCAAGACCCACAGCAGACTTTTGGCTTCCAGATATTTGAACAAAGCAACCGTTGTGAACGTGACAGGCATCTGATGGTAAGAAAACAAAGAGATGCCACTCTAAAAAAACAACAACAACAGCAACTACAATTGTATTTTGCGATAAACCACCAGTGCGGCTAAGAATAGGTGTGTACCCTGCACCGACAAAACAGACAGAAGCCTGTCAAGTTTCTGAAATCTACCATGTCCTGAAATCTGTCACGTTCTGGTTAAAAAACAAAAAAACAAAAAGAAACTCCAGCAGGGAGCAGAGGTTGGGAGAAAACACTAACACTTGATAAAGTTCCAGCTGTTTTGGTTTCACGTTTTTAGTTTTTCCCAGAAATATTACAAATGCATGACTGAGTAACAGTCAAAGTAAATGTTTGAAGAAAGGCCTAGTTATTATTGTGTGTTGGTTTTTTTGTTTGTTTTTTTAATCTTTATCTGGATCACGTGGGTGTTTGATCACATTTGTTTTATAAAAGAGGCAACAGATGCAAACAAATTGATTGTTTGAAACACAAAATCTTTTCAGATGGAGCTTCACCCACATCAAACCAGCTTGGACAAATTAAAAAAAGAAAGAAAGAAAGGAATACTTTTCTAATCTTGTCAGAGCGTTGTGTGTTTCATTTGGGATTTTTGTCGCTCAGTTTTGGAAGCCAACAGAGAATTTACAGTTTCAGGGCTTTTGACACAATTGAACAAGACACATTATGAATTTAACTTTTTAATTCTATAAGAATGAGGTCGTGTTGTAGGCTTGAGCCAAATTCAGCCTGCAGGATGACTTTGTCCATCTTTTTAACCCTTTTATATCCAAATTAGAGTCACAACATGCTGACCAAACAAAGATCACGGTTAAGACAATAAATGGAAATGAACTGTTAATTAATTCGGGTGAACTGAGATAAACGTTTGCCATACGTTGTCCCTGACAAACAATAGAGTTTTCCTTCCCTGTCGTTCATCATGCTGTCACAGAACTGTTGAATGAGCTGTTTTTTTCTCGACATCCTGGCACGTGAAGATAAACATACAGTCCCCAAACTGCACCACAACCTGAAGATCGGTTTGTAAAATGTTTCTTCATATCAGAGAAAAGACTTGGATTTAGAGGGAGAAAGAAAATCCCCATGTGTCATTGTTTTTCCTTGAAACAAATTACTATAAATGTCATCCAAGAATTGGTGTGTGACACTGAATCAGAGGCTATGAAGTGATCAGTGATGAGGCAATTTTACTTCTGGGAAGGAAGGAATATTTTTGCACCAGACTGTTTAACATAATTCCTGTAAAGAGGCCTCCTGCTTCGGCGCACATGTGTCACATTACAGATCATGGTGACTGGTTGGAAGCTCATTTTCACAGAGGCCTTCAGCAGCTGAATAGCAGCAGATGCCTTCAGCATCGGTACGTTAAAATAAATAAATAAATAAATGGAAAAATAAAAAAGTCAGATTTAGAATCGCAGTCTCCGGAAATGGAAGGGAGGAAATAAGGGAGACGCTCAATGTTTGCTGGATTGCTGAAGAAGCAAAAGAAAAAGGAGCGGGACTTTCTTCCTCCGAGTCTGGAGGAAGATGAAATATGCTGCTCTGTGGCCCGTGGGGACCGACCAGCCGCTGATACATGAACACAGTCACATGTGCACACACAGCGAAATCAAACAAACCTGACGGCAGAGGGCTACTCTCACACACACACACACACACACACACACACATGGTTGTGTATATATGGTACATACAACATATGATGATTACATGTTGATGCAGAGGGAGAAGAATGGACGATGGGGGGAAGGGAGAGGACTCAGAGGGGACGGATAAGAGAAGAGAGGAACAAGAAGGCCAATGGGGGCACAAAGAGAGAGAGAGAGAGAGAGAGAGAAAGAGAGAGAGAGAGAGAGAGAGGAGATAGTAAACCAATTACCATAAAACTAGAGGAAGCCTTTCATCCCAAAACTGTCACAGTGCACACATATACACTTCTATCTTTTTCAACCAACCTCCCCTGAATACAAATGTAGTACAGACACTTACACACACACACACACACACACACACACACACACACACACACACACACACACACACACACACACACACACACACACACACACACACACACACACACACACACACACACACAAAGAGCGGTCAGACGTCTCTCTCTTTATCACACACCCACACACACAATTCAGAGCTCTTTTCAAACAAATGTACTCTTGATTAAATATTGAAGAGAGCCCGTGGCCAACTGAGCATAGATACGATTCCTCTCGTCCACAACGCAGCTCTCCATCCAGGGAAGAAGGGAGAGAAAGAAGAACTGCCAGAGGAGGAGGAGAAGCAGGGAGAACACAGCGGGTTGAGAGAACAACACAAAGGAAACGGGAGGATGAAGAGCTGTGCTGTGGAGAGAGTGAGAGATGAGGGGAGGCGGGATGGGGAAGAGGAGAGGAAACAGCAGTTCTGGGGTAAAAAAAAAAAAAAAAGAAAGTGAAGGAGGAACTCGGAGGAGACAAGTGGATGGAGCAGAATTAAAGGAAAAGTAAGGAGGGGACTGTGGAGCGAAAAGCTAAACTCAATGTGACAGTAGAGGTCATGAGATGCAACAATCCCACTGTAAAAGAACTCAAACTACCGGTACTCTGTTTTCAGTGCAGTTGCAACGCTCTTTATTAGGCCTCTGGATGTTCAGTCTATTTAAACCATAATAGTTGGTCAGTTCCTCAGCTACTTCACGCAGACATATTTCCACAGCGAGAATAATGGAAAGAGACGTGTGCCTTTTTAATTCATGGAATGTATTGAATGCAGTTTTTACGACGAGGAGATTGCCTCAGAATTTTGCAGACCCGTTCGTGTCCAGGGCCAAAGCTGGTTGTCGGCACTCACAAATCTCCCGGGTTTTTATTGTGCATATAGTTTGCATATTTGTCCCGTGTGCTGGGTTTTCACTCGGCATTAGAGTTTCTTGTCAGATAAGGTGTATTGTATACAACAACCTTTTAGGCCTTCCGTTGCTCCAGGGTTCTGTTCACAGCTGACAGCGGTGACGGTCACTGGGATCCTCTGCCGCTGTGTGATGGGTTCTGCATTTACAGAAGGTCTGACTTCAGTCACTGTCGCCTCTCTGTCATCCCCGGCCAGCCTAAACCTTCCTCTCCCTGATATCTGACATCAACAAGTATTAACTCAAAACTTTCTCTCACTTGAGCCATTCTGTGTGCAGTTTGCATAATGGAAAGCATGCCTTGTTGCTATAATTTGCCATGCAAATGAAGATTTCTATGTGTATATTGATCACAGCATAAAATTAAAATGTGCTTTGAAGAACAATTTTAATTCCCCACACTCTCTCACTGTGATGCTGAGTTCAAACTTGAGCAGATTTGCTTGTTGTTTTTATGCTGATTTGATAAGTAAACTGTGTGAGAGGGGTGTTGGCTACAAGTGAGTGAAGTCATCCGCTGCGTGGTCGTCCTTACGCAGCATGTTATGTGAAACCCAGCATCCCGTGTAATCATCTTACTGAGCATTACATCAATATAAAAACCCACAACCGAGAAAACACAAATAAACATGCAGCCTTGGGCCATTTCTGATTAATTACAGAGTTCTACATTATTTGACCGGTGTGTGGGACAGTGCCTCAGGAAGTGACTCGGCTGAGGTTTTTAATGTCAGCCCCACCACACGATTGCCATCTAGCGGCGGTCTGTACGAACTGCAGACGGAGAAAGTTTCTCTCAACCTCCTCTGTTACCTTGTTGCCTGGGACAAAACTGGACTGCTTTGGTGATTTCAAAGGACGAGAGGCTGAAACATTAAACAAGCGAATTTTAAGATCAGACACTGTGGATCTCTGAGGATGTTTGCGGCAGAGAGCTTAGTAATCATCATGAGTCAGAAACATTTCTGGGATGAAAACGTCCCCGTCTTTGATCATGGTGACTATATTTATATCCAGCCAGTGTCGCAAATAAGTGAAGAAGGTTTCTTTGCGGTAACTGTGGAATTCCAGAGACAGCGTGGTGCAAGCACTATACTTTCTCAGTTGATGACATAAGTTAAAAAAAAAAAAAAAAATCTTTTCCCTATTTGGTTATAACTTGTGTTTTTCTCCAGAGAATCCAAATCAAGGTTTGTGTTTATGAGGTTAACGTCCAAGGTTTAGAGGGATTTGTTTACCTTGCATCCAGCTGCATATGCCTCTTCTGTGGGTAGAATATTAATTATTGTGCTGATGGCTCATCTCAGACTCCTGCTCCACGTGTCCTTGAGCCCAGAACAAAAACCTCTCGATCCTGATTTGTCTGTTGGATAAAGTGAACAATGATATGACCTAGCAAATGCATTCAGTGAAATAACATATCATGTACAATAACAATACATTTTCCATCCGTCTATCTTTTGTGACATTCCATCCAACTAATGATGGTGGGACAGGCTGGATTGGATTCCAGATGATATGACAGAGAAAATCCATATTGAACAACTTCCAAAAGCCCAGAACTGAATTAAAGATATTTTCACAGTGAGGCAGGAGAGCCAACCACGACTACTGTAGATTTCAAAAGTGTATTTTCATAAGATTCATGAATGGGTTTTCTTACATTGTCTTAGTTCCGCAGACACAACGAAGAAAATACCTGATTCTCTTCCAAGTTCTTTAGTGCATAATGTTGAAGATATTTTATGTCTATTGCTCAGAAGTATGTAGATTTCCACACCTGACTTGCAATAAAAATATTTTGTTTATTGAGTTTGCACATAGAGGGTTTCTCTACTTCATCCCCTGGGTATAGTCCAAGAACACAAGAACACGTGTTTTAGGCTGAATTGATCTTCGATATATACTTTTATAAGGCGTAAATGTGGGCGAGGTTCTCGGTGTTTTCTGCTTTGCACTACACTTGTTCATGATGTGGTCTTTTCATTGCTTGCTGGCACCAAGTCCAGCCGCCCTGTGACCCTGAGCCGAATTAGAGCCCCCTGGTATTGACCTGCCACTGAGATACTTTCCCCTCTGTGTCCATGTGGATGTCCACATTCAAGAAGGTGATCATATCTGCATTTCTGTCACTGTTTCTCAAACTGTGGCACAACTTGCAGCTGCCGCTTTGTAGTTTCGGTGGATTTATTCAGATTTTGCCAAATCAGGGCAGACAGAGATTTCTTCATAATTTCCAGAGAACAAAGAACTGGGATACTTGTTTTTTGTTTGTTTGTTTTTAAAGACTTTTTAAAGGAGAAAATACTTTGGGACATCCTCAAAGTCTGTCCACCCACCTCTGAGCTATTCTAGAGTCTCAAACTGCCCACTGAAACTACGAAAACTCCCCCCGATCTTACAACATCCTCCCCTAAAAAAGTGCCTCAACATAAACTTGTAATCTGGTTTCAGCATCATTCGGGAGTCTGCTGGTCCTTTCAAGGAGTCCGTTGGCTTGTCCCACAAGACAGAGGGGAAGTTTCATATCAAGAGAGGTGGCAGAAATAAACAAACAAAAACAGAAGTGCAGGTTAAAGAGTGTTTGATATAAAGCATGTGTAGCCGCATGTTCATGATGAATGAACATTTCTTCCAATGGAAGAAAACACACACAAGAACATGGTAAAGACAGAAAAAAAAAAAGAAGGGAAACTGAAGTGAAAGTGCATTCGGGGAAAATGATTTTCCCCGAACGTTGAAGGAAACGCCACATCCGGCTGCGTTCAGAGAAGAAAATGAAACAGTGGAATATATGTAGATGACTGGCTTCCAATACAGATAACTGAGTGTTTGTTCAGGTGGGATCTATGTTATGGCTTCGTCCATCTATCTCCTTTATACTTTAAATAATTCAGGGTCGCACGGACTGTACAAGTCAAGGTGAGGACACCGTGTACTGAATACAACTTTATTCACCAAATAATGAACTCGTGTGAACTCTAACAAAACGACCAGTTGCCACATTAGAGTCAGAGAGTAAAATCAAAACAGTATTCTCACATCCTCAAAGTAAGCAGCGCATTTGCCTACTGAGGAAAAAATGGAAGAAACTGAAGCTGTAGGAATCCCTCCAACAAAAAAATAAATAAATAAATGTATGCAAATACCAATTTAAATTGAATAGTACCGCGGTTAGCACTCTCACCCCACAGCTGCAGCAAAAATATCCCTGGTTCATTTCCAGGCTTGGGCGGGCCTTTCTGTGTCCACTTTGCATGTATTTTCCTCTGTTTGCACCGGTTTCTAAGTTGGATAATAGAAAATGGAATGGAACTCCTGCTCACAATAATCAAGGCGCTTTAAGGTATCGAGTCCTGATGTGGCAGTGACGGTGAGAACAGGAGAGAACGGTATTATAAAGTATAACTTTCTCAATTGAAAATGGGAACGCCGCAGTGTGGACAGACACCAAAAGCAGTTCTCAATCTTTTCAGTCAAATATAGGCCAACCGTCCTTCACAAGGAAAGGAACGCCTGATCTTTGGCTGTGACTCACTGTGAATGAAGTTGTGTTTTGTTGTCAAACTCAGCACTTTTTTTTTCACCAGAGCTGTAGGCCTTTTTTTTAATCACTTGGTTTACAAAAAAGCTTTAAAAATGAGATTTTCGCTTTTGAATTAAAAGAAGTGAAACTTTCAACCAAATGACATTGTAATACAGTTACGTAGTGAACTGAACTCTGCCTGCAGAAACAAATATATATATGAAGCCACCACTTTAAAAAATAAATAAATAAAAATTGATTAGCATCTCATACAGTTGAAAAAGCCAGTTCATTATGTGTTTTATAAAATTTGACTCAACAATCTATGTATAGTTTAAGCAGGAGAACAGAGGATTTTTTTTTTTACTTTTTTGCTGATTCAAAGTGAGACCAGATTCAATTCCTCTGGATATGGGCGAGCACTGTTTTATGAAACCCGTGTGATTCAGCAAACTGGTTTCACCAACATGACACCGACAAATGGAGGACAGAAAGGTAGAAAACAGAAAAGTACAAGTGACTAAGGCGTGAACAGGAACAAGTGACACGGTGAAGAAACAAGAGAAAATTCAATGATTTCCAGAGATTACAAATTACTGCAAGCTACTTTCTCTCACTTTATCAATTGGCATTTTCAACAAATACAAATATTTGTTTGCCTTGCCGACACATACAGTACGCATGTGCATTGGATCGCAGTATAAAAGTAAAACACACTTTAAAATGTGTTTTCCAGTGGCTGTTTGTCTTTTCTATGATGTGGTGGTTGGTACTGCCTCAGAAAGAATATCACAGGGTCCAACCAGTCCTTTAGATGAGGCTTTCTATCTGGAGTTTGCATGTTCTTCCTGCACATATGAGAGATTTTCTCAGGATATTCAGTTCCGGGTATTTGGTCTGACTTCCTTGCAACTGACCCGTTGTGTGGAATAAACGACACAGGATGGGTGGATGCTGTAGTAAAATAGTTTTCTTCTGTATAGTGTCCGTGCGTGTTTGTGTGTAAAATGAACGGAAGAAATATATGTTGGATATTTTTCATGCGCTTTGACCCACTCAATCTAATAATTAAGTATCTGGGATCACGGTGACACAAAATCAATAATATCCTAGTTCAATTTCAATACAATGCTACAATTGTGTGTTGAAATAAAAAAAAAAAGTTCAGTTGGCTAAAAAAAAAAAGGTCTAATTGATGACATTGTGGCATGTTTTCTTTATTTCACGGCTTCTTTCGTGCGATATTGAACACTCAAACCTTAAAAAAGAAAGGAAATCCCTTTTTAAAAAAAAAGAAAAAAAAGTTAAATGAAAATACCAATGGAAACTTGAAGTATCAAGACGAGAATATAAATGTGGAAGAACCAGTGAATTTGCCTCAACATGTTTGGTGTTGTTTTTGGTTTCAGGTGGATTTTCCATGTATATATTTGGACTGAAAATATAAGAGGGATTTTTTTCCCTCCCTTTAAGTGAATGCTGACAGTGCACACACACGCATGTGTGTGTTTTTTTAAAGTCAATATAATTTTTACCATATTCTTCCAACTACTGTGATCACTAATTATGATGATGATGATGATGATGACGATGATGATGATGATGAAGGCCATCTTCACATGGAGCATTAACCACAGCCTGACCGGAAGCTTTTACGCAAACGTTTTATTCTGCGCTTGGGAGGGATTGGGAAATCCCGCCGGTCCGACGTGAATATAAAATGACAGCCCGAATTAAAGGTCGTCAAGTCGCCGCGCCCCAGACAGCCTGCGCATCTGAAGAGCCAGCCGAGTGTTTCCCAGCAGTGCGCCATGCCCTCTATCGTTAGTAAGTGCATCCCCGGCCCGCTGCCTGCTCGCTTCCTGTCCCGTCTTCCTCTTTTCACTGATTCATTCATACTTTTTTTTTTTTCTCCTGCCCGTCGTCTCTGGCACAGACCCGCTCTCGGCGCTGACGCTGGCCGCCTTGCTCCTGTGTGCGTCCGGGGCGCCGATGGAAGACGCGCCCACCAGCAGTCCCGCCGGGGACTCGTCAGGCGAGGAGGGGGAGGTGACCTCCGACCTGCTGGGCACCTGGAAAGCGCTGGCCGGCGTCGCCACGCAGCACAAGCAACAGGTACGGCTTTGGTTTTCGCGCCGACTGAATTGCGGTGGTGCCCCCCCACCCCCTCACCTTAACCGTTGATTTATCCTCCTTCAGTTCGAAGACGAATTCCAGCAAAGTGCGATGGTTCTGGAAAGCTATAAAGGTTCTTCATTCCCACTCAAGTGCCCGGAGTTCAACTTCAGCAGGGTATGGTGGCTCCTTGGTCCTCCTTGGAGGAGACGAAGGTTCAGTCGTACCTGATCGCTCGCGGTGTGTTTTGTCTGTGCAGGAGGCTTGTTACCAGAGGTTAGCCAAAGGCCTGCAGGTCTACGCGGTTCTGCTCCGGCACGTGGAGAGGGAGTACCCCGACAATTTGGTCCTGTCCGCAGCCAGACTGTACAGCTCGGGCCTGATCCAGCGCATCAAAGAAAAGGTGAGTCTGTAACTCGATCACGACGGCGGGAAATGTGTATGTCAATGTTCAAAAGATGGATCCAGTTCTAAAATGGAAGCAGAAATGTCATCAGTGTAAAGAACAATGAAAATTTGGGCTCAAGTTGTGGATAAAATGTACTCAATCACAGGTAGAAGCTCAAAGTTTTCTACTGAAATACTACTCCAAGTAATAAGTAATAAGATATTCAATTCAATCAACCTGCATAAAACATCCACATTCAGAGCATATTTATTTGAAACAAACTATAGTGAAATTTATGATACATTTTCTGTTAAAAGAATAAACATCTGGCTTGGATGTCATTTGAAAATGATGGTTTTTCAGAAAGGTTAACTAAAGTCCATAATTCTACTGTTACCTTTTTCCAAATAATTCATTAAATAGTAGAGTGGTGGTTCTGAGTGTGTTGCTTTTTTCACTTAATTATGTCTAATTATTGTAATATAGAAATAAACAGTATTGTAAGATTCACTACTAGGATCGCCAGCATCCTTCACTAAATTCTGTCATTTTCCATTTTTCTTGCTCATAGTCACCTTGTAATCCCAGTGGGTTTTTTTTTTTTTTTTTTTTTTATCCCGACTCCACCCTGACTTGCAGATGCGACACGGGGATCAGGTCCCGGCTCTGACCAGCAGCCAGGAGGAGCAGCTGCTGAGGGAGTTTGAAAGTCCGGACACCTACCACAGGAAGATGACCGCACACAGCATCCTGCATCACCTCAGAGTCTTCCTCGCCGACGGCACCAGGGCCATTTTCAAGAGGGAGGCCAGAGCCAACAGAAGAGCCACATTTTACACCGCGGTAAACAGGCGACCGTCAACAAGCCTGTCATGAAAGGGATACCTCAGGGACGCTGTCTGGTGCTAGTAACATTACTCTGTGAAATCTGTCAGCTTACTTATTTATACTATTTATACTGAAAGGGGAATGTTATTTATTAGGGGCGGGGATTTAGACGTGACATACATGTTTTTGTCAAATAACTTGTGGCAATTTCATTGCAGGGTTTCGTTTAAATAATGGAATATTTATGAAAAAAATAGCTTTTATCTTAAGTGATTGTATGCAACTATTTATTTTGTCGTTTAAACACAAATTGTATGAGTGTCTTAACAGAAAGTTGTGAAATAAAAGTGAATCATTTGCATCCACGAGAGGCGAGTTTCTTATCTAATGATGTGACGAAAACGTGAAAGAAAGACAATAATCATTATTTCTACTACATTTAACATTTTCTGTGAAATTTCCAGATTGGAGCCGATCTGTCACACGTGCAACAGTCATGTTCCAATTCATTTGTGCAGCAAAGTTTTAACATTAAAGAAATCCCAATATTCGTATTAACCTCAATTAGTAACCAATTATACATGTGGATTCCATCAAAACTGATACGTTAGTTTTTCCATGCGACAACATTTAAAGATGTTTCGCGTTTTGTGCCAAAAATCAATGTCCACTCTGAGATGCCGTGCATGACGTCACCGTTTATCACAAATAGAACTAATGGTTTTATAGTTCATCACAGAGGAGCTGTTTTATTTCCCCCACTTCAAGGGATACGAAGCAGGGCGACCCGGAGATCAGCTGGATTGTTTCAGAAGTAACCAACGTCATCAAGAAACACATGAACATTGTCTCTTTTAGGATTTATTTTCATATATTTTAACTTACAAATGAAATAAAGAAAAACATGAAACATATGGTTCACCCAACGTTACCGTCGGGCATTGAAAAAAAAACTAAACAAAACAAAACTCTCCACAAACCCGTCCACATGATAAGAGGGACTAATAGACCCGTCAGGTAAAACTCTCCATAAGACGTCCGGAGCTTCAGCAGTCGCGTTCCAACAGATGAGATCAAATCGTTGCTTTTCACTGGTTGTGCAGCTTCGTATCAAAGAGACGTGGTAGAACGGTGGGCGTGGTCAAAATATGTCAATGAGCAGAGGAGGATCGGCTCTGAGACGTCATCAGCCCCACAGTAAACTAGAGGAAATAAAAGCAGGAACAATCCGTCAATGTTCCCTGTAAACAAGGAGATACATGTGAAGTTCTCCGGACGTCGCCTTTTCCTTCTCTGAGTTGAGGAACAGCCGGGGTAACCAGGGGGCGTGAGAACAGCTCCGCCTCCTCTCCATTCAACAGCTGGATTTATTAAAGTGTCTCTCCCGAGGTTAAGGCCCCTGCACACTCAGCTTTTTGAAGCTATAAGAACAAGAAGAATGTTCGGCAGTGCTGCACCTCCACAGTTGGACGAGGACGGCTGGCACCCCGCTGTGCCGGACCTTCGTCTTGTTCTCATGGAGTATGAATCCGCCTTTACAATCTACTCATAAGAACATCACTTACTTTTGCCCAGTACACACTTTTAGCATGGAGCATGAACGCATCACAATGTGAATCAATAAATCGCCTGGCAGCGGCTCATTGTTGCTGCTCAGAGGCAACGATTAACCAACATGCTTCTCCCATGAGGTATTTATTTTGTTTTATCCCCTCCCTGCTCCCCTGCTTCAAACTGAATGAGGCCCGTCTTTTTCCTCTCCATCATTGATTAAACATGAACAACAGCAGATTTAAATAGCCTGTGGTTTCATGACCGAGATGAAAACACTCCACATATGCACAAGTTGCACAATCGAGTTTCAGGACCTTTTTGTCAAAACTAAATGAACTCCATCAGAACTATTTTAATACTCGTCAGGGTTTCCCCTGAGCGCTGTGGGCTGCAGAGAAACTTTAGATACAGCAACATTTTCCACTCGGCGCCATGAAAAGCTGATCTGAGGTTAATCAACCAACAAACTCCAGCCAGACATCCCCGACCAGAGTCTGACTTTATTTTAAGCTTCTTCTTGTAAACAAAATATTGGGCTTATAGTACAGAGTATTCTTTGTCTCAGAGGTTTCTGTCTAGAACCGTGAAGGTTCAACCTCAGAAAAATGATCCATGAGCTGAAGCGAGTATAGACGCAATACAACATTTACATCCACCTTTCTACACTGATCCCAGCTGGCAACAGAAATCAACAATTTAATGTCTTAACTCTACATTGGAGAGAAAACTGATGAGCTGAAGTTTGATCATCTAAAACTTAAGCTTTTAACAAAAAGGAACTATTGACCTTTATATGTTCATATCATCATTGCTCACAGGGTGTGGCCTGTGTGCTTAATCATCACTGTTTAGTTTCTAGAAACTTCCAAAGAAAGCAGAAAGTCATTACACTGGCCTCATCCCTTCTGTAGTAAGATGATCAGATCAGAGAGGATTTACCAGCAAAAGCACTGGACTCAAATTAAAATATACCCAGTCAGCATGTAGAATTGTTCACTGATTTCTTTGTTGATGAAACCTTTTTTTTTTAATTCAAGACTGACTGACTAGCCTGAAGTTGTTTTTGATGACACATCTACATGCCACCTTCAATTTCTAGCTGATCCCCACTAACTGGAACGAAATCCTGTATTCCGACCGTGCTCACCTCAGGACTGTGGGTTCAGGCATTCCTGGATCCGCTCCTCGCTTGAAACCTGCAGAATGAAGTGAGACAGACTCGTTAAAGGATGACCATGGCACAACAAAAACAAGCGTATTCACTAATGCATACACAGCAAAAAGCCCAGAGTTGAATTAACTCCCACTGAGTCTATTTGAGGCCGGTCGTCCTCAAATAGACTCAGTGGGAGTTAATTCAACTCTGGGCTTTTTGCTGTGTAGGACAAAACTAGTGTAAAGATACTTTCGCAAGTTTGCAGAGTCAGCAGACTGCAGAACTCCCATAAGCCATTGCGTCAGGGCTCACTGACATCAGTCAGCAGCACAGCTCAATAAACTGGGAGGAAATATTACAAGACGACAACAATTTTCCACATCTATTAGTAAAGCATGACCGGGAGTAACTCCAAATAACAACCAGCTGGTTTAAGAGCCTCAGATTTCCAACCAATGCAGACACGATATGACTGGTTCAGTCATGTTGTGAACAAAGTAGCTCTATTTACAGTCAGGCGACAGTGAAAATGGTTTTATTACAACAGAAATCACGAATGAATACATCCCGGGGTTACAAATAGTCTCGTGACTGTATGACAACAATGTTGGCATTTCCTTTGCTTGTTGACGTCAGAGATTCACAGCCAGTGGACAACTCCACCGACTCTGTCGTAAAGGTTTCAACTCAACTTCCTCATCTGTGCAGCTGGAAGCAGACACGCTGGAGAAGATCAGCTTTGTGTGCACGGCAGAAATTCATGCCTATAAACTGTATTTAAACCGTTTTTTTTTTTTTTTTTAATAAATTAAGGTTAAAGCCACACTGTGAGTAAACTCGTGGCTTGAAGCTAACCAGCTGAGCTAATGCTACCCGATCGTGCCTCCAGCTTACGCCGCCTTCCCCTCGCTCCTATCGGGATACTGACCGAGGTAGAGCACGGTGGGGATGAAGCCCCACCGGATGACAAACTGTCCGCACTGGAACAGCTGCTGGAGCCGCTGTTTGGTCTCTTTGCTCATCTTGGCCATGAGTTTCTGTCGAGCGGCGGCGCCTCGGTCTCTGCGGTTTCCAAGGACGGCGGAAGTGACGTCACGGCACCAGAGAGCCAATCGAACGTTCTGCTGCGGAGCGCCGCTCCGTGGCCAGGTGCCTCACTGCAAGTAAAAGGGGGACCCTATACAACATTAAGAGCTTTCTCTTTCTTTCGTACCGACAGTTTTCCACCTCGATTATACTCACTTTGCTCCTAGTAGCAACAACGTCTGTTAGAGAGACCATGTGGTCAGTTAAGCAGGTAAAATGTTTAGTTTAAGATGAATATTTGAGCATAACACTCAGCATGCCACTTGCAGAAACATCAAAACAAACATCAGGGAGCACACAAGTGAAATATAGAAACACTTTATTCCCAGAAGGTGTAGCATGGAGTTATTTTTTTCAAACATAAAAAGGCCAATATAACCAACTTTAGTACAACAGTATGATGTACGACGACAGCTTACTCATTCACATTCTGTAAACCCACATACAAGGAAATATGATTGTTATTGTCCCACCAAGCTACGGACACTCGACAGCTCTAGTACACAGACACCAGGACACACGTTTGCTTGAGGGTGGGGGAGCATTAACACTTGATTTAGGACATCCAATGTAGCAGATGGGTGGAGATTCGGTTCTTTATTGTATTCTGGCCACATCGAGCGATGCGATAAGGAGGACGACGGGAGAGAGACGCAGGGAACACATCACTAAAAAGTACTACAAACAGCTGGATCGGGAACGACGCCTCATTGTTCCAGGCTTGCTGGCGATGCTGAACAAGAACAGATTTCGTTACCGTTTATCCACTTTGTCATACAGGTGGTGAGGCATTACAGCCAGAGGAGTCCTTACGGAACAACAAAGCAGCTTTTCTCTCACAGGAAAATATTACGTTTGAGAGTCAAACCTCTTGTTCATAAGAAAATACCAACATCCATGTGCAAAATTCATCACTTAACAAATCACAGAGCAATCATCACCATCAATACGCATAATCAAAATCATCTTTGCCATTTGTTAGTTTGTTTTTGTTTTTTTTATTAAATCCACAGCAGCTCAGGAAGGTGCTCAAGGAAGGAGGGGAAGGAAACACGTATTGCTTCTCCATCATGATGAGAATACAGTGTGATTGTAAACATGAAGATCCCATCCTTAACGTACTGGTTGGATATTTAGTGGTTGTTTTTACCGTGTTGATCTCGGAAAGGAGGAGGGATTTCTTTACAGAAGCACCGGTACAACTGCTGAGTATTTGTTTGATCAGTTCGAACGATAGAAAACACTGAATTGGAGAGATTTGTATTGCTATGGGAAGGGATCCATTATTTATTTCCTTTTTTAAAAAAAAGTAGTAGAAACATATCTTTCAACGAGGAGAATCACACCTTGTTCACTGTATCAATCAGCAGCCTTCGTCTAGAAATAGTACATACATACACACACACACGCACGCACGCACACACACACACACACGCACAAGCATGCTCACACACACTCAACACCTGCCCTCTGACAACCCCAGGCAAGGTCAGGACAACGTTATGGAAAAGCCATGCAGGGCAACAAATGCCGATTAAATTATTTTCCGAATACTTTTCCACACAGTTATTTAGTGATCATTTTTAAAAATGCGCCCGTTTCTGAAAGGCTGCAAAGTTTTTTGCCGAGTGGATCAAATCAGTGGTTCGGGAGTGTCGTCGGCAAACAGTGGGAGAGCTTCTTCGCTTGTTTGCAGTCCACTGCAGTTGGCATGGCTTGAAGTTTCCAGGTCACAGGTCACAGGGTCACAGGGTCAGCGATGAGGGTTCGCACAGTCAAAGAGTCACCAAGAGCTCAGAGGTCGGAGCCGAGGTGCACGCTGATGCTGGGGGAGCGCTGCGTGTGGTTCGGCGCGGGGCTCAGGTAGCCCAGCCCGTCCTCTTGCAGGCTGCAGGAGTAGCGGCCGGCCTCGGAGGCGGTGTGGTTGTTGGTCGGGGGCGCGCTGACGCCGCTGGCCACCTGCTCGAAGGACCGGGAGAAGACGGCGCTGGCGGTGCGCGTCAGGCTGGTGAGGGCTCCTGCTTTCGGCACTGATTGGCTGGAAGTGAGCGTCAGTCGCTTGACGGACAGCTCGGCGTTCTCGCTGGCGGCGCGGCCCGTCGCCAGCAGGCCCGCCTCCTTGTCCTTGTCCTTGCTGGCGCGCCCGCCGAGCCGACACTTCTTCATGGCCTTGGCCCCCAGATTCAGTGTGGTGACGCTGTTGCTGATGGTGATGGTGGGAGGGGTCACCTCGGGCCCCACTCCGCCTGGCCAGACCCCTTCATCCACCTCGGAGATATCCATCAGCTCATCCGGGGAACCCAGATCCACTGCGTCTGTGCGACAGACAGAGAGGGAGACAACCGGGCATGAGGAACGGGAGCAGAGTAAACGCAGCAGCCTCCTCTGTCATCGACCCTCTTTATCCACTCAAACTTTTAAAATAATCATGTTTTGTTTAAATGAAATACCCAGGATTCAATTTTTCCCACACTGAACTTTGGATGGATGACAGAGGAGTTCTATCAGTGTCCAGCAGGTGGCGCCTTCATACCGCAACCTCAACATCGAGGAGGCTTCGCCACCTGACAGGACCCTTGTTAGTTTACAAAGCAGAGCTGAGACAGCAGTCAGTAGTTTAGAGGCGGAGGAGTGCATGTTGTGTCCCAAAGGCAGGAGAGGACAGCTGCTAGGAGCACAAAGCCTAGGAAAGACCACAGAGGAGAAGTAGAGGAAAGCAAACGGAGGCACAAATCAGTGCGCGCTACGCGTCTAAAAGGCACAGACGCCCTTCCTGCTTTGTTCAGGACATGCATCCGAAGGCCGTGTGAACGACCAACCTGCAAACTCGCAAAGACACCTTCTCAGCTGCTGATGCTATCACTGCAACAGAACACCATATCTGCCGATACACAGATAGGCAGGCCTCGTTTCAGTCTTACGTGGTCAGATTCAGTATGCCGGGAGGAGAATTTATGGGGGGGGGGGGGGGAATTAGGAACAAAAAATAAATCTCAAGACCTGCATATCTCTCATCAGCTTGTAGCTACAGTCAGAAGGAAGTAACCTGTCAAGGCGGAGCAACATTTGCTATTGCAAGAGCTAAAAGAAAAATCTTTACGTTTCAAGGTCATTGGGGCTTTGTTGGAAGTCACATTCACTTAACAGAGGCACCAATAATCTAAGAGATGAATATCTAACCTCACTATAAATGTATATATACATACTGTGTATAACGCCATTATTTGTTCAGGAAGAAGACACTTAATGTATCTATTCCATTTTACAGGGGATCTGCAAGTCGGTGCAATTCCCACCAATAGACCCGACGAGTTGAAAGCTGCTTGCAGGCATTACAATCCACTGTGCAATTTACAAGCACAGAAAAATCAGATTTTTTTTGTGTAGTTTCTGACAAAGCCTCAGAAGAAGCTCGATCCGTGTGTCTCAAGATGCATCTAAGCACAACAAAAGAGTCACACATCAGTGTTGCAGATGCTTGTGGCTTTGGACGTATTTACACTTGAGAGGGGGAGAAAAAAAAAAACAAAAGCCCTTATTTTGAGGATGTGATTCAATCAAGCACACATTATTACGACTGAATTCACAATGAAGTTATTGATCCGTTATTCACTGAAGTCTTGAATCATTAGTTTAATCTTGGAGCATCGTGGCAGGAGATCGTTGTGAAGAAGCTTGAGCCACAAAGGAGAGTAAATGAATGAGTGACAATGGAGAGACGGATGAGAGGAACAGGGCAGTTAGGCAAAGAGAGGGAGGTGGAGCCCAGCGCAAAAAAGGTAAAAGGGGGAAGTTGTCATGCAGTGATTTCGACCACACCCCTACACACGGTTACCTAGGCTACCCCGGGAGTGGGGCAGGGGGGGGAGGGAGGGGCTGGATCTTAGTACTGGCTCCTCCCTGTGGAGGCCGACCCAGAACCCTCATTCTCCACCATTCGCCTCACAGACTTCTGCCTCCTGACCTCCTGACCCCGGGTGCCGGAGTCATGACCTCGGGGGTCCAGGCTGACCTCGGAGGTGGTGCCCGACGCGTCGCCGTCGGAGCGTGGCCGCAGGGAGTCTCCGTTGGGCATTCGATCGCCGCCCACGCCTGTCACACTGATCTCGGGGATGGCCACGCCCCCCAGTGCAGCCTCACTGTCTACACTCACCTCCTGGGACTCTGGTTTGGGGGGGGGGTCATGGGGGGGTGGAGGTACCGGGACAACACATAGACATGTATATATGTGGAGACACGCACACAAACACACAGATGTACAGACATGTCTCATGCACAAAATAAATAAACAAACAAACAAACCAACAGGCGGCCATGTGTACAGACACACATGAACCAGAGAGGAGACGCACGGGGGTAATCCATGTAATGGCAGACAAAATAAAAAGAAAAGAAATCATAGTGATCAGAACATAACACATGGTCAAAGTACATGCTACATGGAGATGAATACGCCACACAGTATCTGAATGGAAATGCAGTTCACGCTAGATCACCACTCATCCCGACGCAATAATTAATATTTAATAGAATTTTCCACCATCATCTGCTCGCGACACAAAAGCTTTATGCCTAAGTAAGCAGCGCTAACGAGGACTCAAAAGAGCAGGAACAGTGAAGAATGGATGTTGGGGGGTGAGATGAATCCTCCTCATTAAACCTGCTGTTGCTAAACTAAAAAGGCTGTAATTTACCAGACCTATCTGCCGTCCTTGAAAGGAGAGTGGCTTTCTTCTCTTTATACCACAAACAGGAGCTCACAGTTTACTCAATAGAGTTCACAATAAAAGACGCAATCATTGAACACCTCTGGATTAACTTTAATTCTCAATAAAAGTAGCCACTGTTCCCAGCTTCTCCACTGTCAGTGAGACTGGGTGTCATAATGCAACGCCGAGATCCAAAACTCAGCAGCAGAAGGCAGTTAACGCTCGTAACCAAACGATCAGTGACGCTGCACATGCTGCAAGTCACGCCGTGAGGGTGAGTTTGTGCAACATGCCAGGCACGATTTCTTCAGACATTTTTAGGTGGTTATGACTAGATATTGTAAAAACGGTGCAGAACATTTTAGGAATTTTCTCACACATTTGATCAGTATCACTAAGAGAGAACTTAAGAAAGTAAAGTCTGAAAAACAAACAGTCCTATGATCTATGGTCTGGTTGAGATCAAACTGGCCTGTTCGTTGGCCTTTGGGCTCGCTTGAGTCACCCAGAGTACACAGGGGCACTTTTTTAAATTTAGATGCACCTCATGCATGCGTCACCCTTGGTGATCTCACTGAGCAGGATCGCCATTAGTTGGGCGTTCTTCTGTTGCATTCTACTCTAAACACTTGGTATTTAACTTTGACTTTCTGCTTTTCACTGAAATGTTGAATCTGCATCCAGGACCGACTCTTCCTAAACGGCTTCGTTAGTCACAATGAAATCTTCACAAATCATGAGGGGTCATGTCAAATGAGCCGATCAGTAAATGGAGGACGGAGAGCACGGGGCTGACGAGAGAGGATGGGAACTCTCCAAGCTCAGGGGACTGAAGGGTGACAACACTTGAAAGACCACAATGACTCTCAGACAGTGGAGTGGGTGGATGAATAATAACGAGGTCTGAACCTCAGTCTCTCTCCTATAGGAAGGACGTTGTTCTTTCTGGGTTTTGCTTTTTAATCAATCTATTGTTTTGTTTTTTTTGTAATCAAATTTACAGACATGTTTAAAACCGTTACTAAAATAAATGTTCTCACACTCAAGAGTTGCTCTCTCGCCATTCCGCGTCAGCCTCTCCATTCGTGCGCTTGTTTCCCGTGTGTGCATCTTACCGTGTCTCTTCCAGCGGTGTCCTCGGATGGACAGGGAGGTCACTGCATTGCGGGAGATCCTGGAGGCGGTGGGTGTGATCTCCACCTGGATGCTCCGCGCGCCCTCCTTGTTGTTGCTTTTGAGCGCCGCGCCGTGCAGCGACGACTTGATGGCATTACCCACCTGAGGGTGTGAGGAAGTACAAGGTCACAAACATTTATGCTTCAGCCTGTCCTCTCCTTCAGTTTCTGATGCTTTTCTTTTGACAGCGGCTACCATCGTTACCCTTTCCAAACTCAGAAGGGAATGTTTTTAGAAATCTAACATGGGCTTCAAGGAACGCAGTTAAGGAATCAGCGATTCTTTTCTCATCATGATGCCACCAATAATAACTGCTGATTGCTGAAAAGGAAAAAAAAAAAAACATTTTGCCTGCACAGTACATCAGTTTTTATTTTAATTTAAGATCCAGGTAAAATTATCACCTGTATAGTAATAGATACTTTTACAAAGTCCAAGAACACAAAAACTATATAAAAATGCTTTTTTATTCCATCAACTAAGAAAAAAATAAATAAATCAGACACAGATGGATCAGCCCAGAAACATTGCAAGTACACAGTGAGGCTCTGCTCATGCGACGACACCACTAACATCTGAATGATGGTTACATTTGCACCAGAGTTGTGCAGAGGGTTGCTGGTAGGAGCAAAGCGATGACTGACAAAGTTGTCCAGACGTGTGATGTAACAGAAACAAAAAAAAAAAAAAAGCTTTTTGTTCCTCTCTATTAAACACGATTTCACAAGTCTTTATGTAATAAACTCTGCCCGGCTGGAAATCCTCAAGTGACACTTGGACTAATTATCATGTAACCGTTGAATATGTAACATGAGGTAGAAAGCATCATAATCACAGCACAGCGTGCCTTTTGTGAGAGATTGCTGGACACGAGGGACCCGTCATTAAGTTCTGCTAAGCTCGCTGCAACCTGCAGTATTCAACTTTCAAACAGGAAGTACAGCATCCTAAACAGCTGTGATATTTCATCAGGTTCGCAAAACATTGAGTCTTCGCCTCTAACGTGACCGCACATCTGTCCATTTATCCCGAAAACCTTTCCATTAATAAGAAAACAAACGCTGTGTGTTTTGGCTGTCGTGGACGAGCACACCTTGACTTGTGTAGTAATGCTGTAAGCTGAGGTTCAATCCGCTACTCCCTGGGCCTCAAGGATTACAGCTTAACGGAGCAGAGTGGAAAGCATGTAAATAATCTAGTGGGATTACATTCTGCTGCAGTCTGACTGACTGACACACACACACACACACACGCACGCACACAATACAGCGCACTGTGCATGAATCAAAACCACCGGTCAGCATGTGCATCTCAATCACATGCTTCAGCTCGGGCACATATACACACTACAAAAAAAAAAAACCCGTGGAGGGGAGATGTGATGGCCTCATGAAAGTGTAAAGACACTCACCAGGAGAGCTTCTGGGAACAGCTCGAGCTGGGCTCGATACAAGACATCGTCCAGCGCTTTGGACCCCAGTTCGACTTCACCGTTGCACCTTCACAAAGTCAGACAGAAGCACACAAGCAGCATTGTTTCAGCCTAATGAAGACATCCACTTAGCTGTACGTTTAAAAAACACTGTATGGTGGAAGAACCGGAGACGTCACAGCTCCGGTCAGTCGCGTCAACTAGCTGGCCGTGTCTGCAGGTGTGTGTCTGTGTACTTACAAAGCGTAGTGGATCCCCGTGATGAGCTGAACCAGAAACTCCGACGTGACCGTTAGCCGTGTGCTAATGCCTTTGTAGCGCCTCATCTGTTGTCGTGGGTAACCGCATATACACACCCTGGAGGACGAACCAATAATAGGAACAAGCGAAAAGCATGTATCAGAGAGAAAAGGGGAAATGGAGAAATCACTTCAACGGTCCATTTTGCTGCGTTTGCACTGAGACAGTCGACTTCTCTGCAGCGAGCTGGTTTGAAACACACAAGACAGTTGCTGGACAATAACTTTCACCCACGACACTACATCACCAAAAATAATCAAATATATGCTAAATCACAAATGACAGACAACTTCCTTCTACAATTAGCTAATCTTAGTGAGTCCGCAGAGTTCTGGAGTTACACAAGTCGTCACATATCACACTCGACTGATGCACCGCAAACTGTCGAGGGGGGAAATCAAAGCTGATGACTTCTTCTTCAGCTCGCTGCTCATCAGACCAAAGCTCAGCTGGAGTTGGCAGAATACCAAAAATCACAGAGGCAGGATGCGTGTGCTGCTGAATGAAGGGGGGGGGGGGGGGGGGGGGGGGGGCTATGGAGACGCTGGGATAAGCAAGTGCCACAAACCAGCGTGAATAGGCGGGTGTGGAGGAAGCCGCCATATAAAAGCACGGTGACACACACACCGGCAAAGTCACAGCGAAAAACAAGCCTGTCGGCACAATGTCCTCAAAAGTCCACGAGCGAAGTGACCCACAAATGTGATGTGCAGTGTTTATCTTGTACCTGGAGCTGAGCTGGCAGAGTGACTGCAGGGAGGTGGAGATCATGTAACTGAGAGCGGCGTTGTAGCACAGCAGCAGGAAGGTCAGCACCTCGAACCTGAAAAATACAAAATGAACACTTCATTTTTGCCACATGATCTTCAGCGACATTACAAAAACAGCACATCAAAGCGGAAATGTACATATAGGTTAACTGCAATCATTATTATTATCATTTTACATAAATTATATAAACTGAAAGATTATTAAAGTACTTTATAAGAATAAAAGGTCCGGCAACATTTTGTTTAAATATTTCAGTCACACTAAATATCGTTGCATCATCTCAGTTTTGTTTTTTTTCAGTATGCAGTTATTCCAAAATTGTGTTTCAGGGCTCTATATAAATATATTTTATAAAAAGGAGAGGACATTCAGCACAACCTCCAGACATTTTTGTCACGGTTAATACGAATTAAGAAACCCTAACAGCAGTGTAACGACATCAAGTCCAGCAAAGCGACGACAACCGCCACAGGCCATCGCTGAGGCTGAAACTGCATGAATAAAAATAATTGGTCTTGACAGCAGCTAAAGCCGCCCCGCTTCGCACAGGTTTTCAAGAATATATTTCAGACATGTGATGTCATGGATGTTAGATGCTGATTTCTAGACATGCTTTAAATCTAAAGCACGCGTTGATAGGGAGCGCTACAAGTGTTTCTCAGTCTGCTTCTCCTCTGCTGATTGTGATCGCTGCCGTCTTGCGCCGTGTTGAGGTCACGACCCGTCACCGTCATGAAGACTCGCACCTGTTTTGTGCCGTAAACGTTTCCCTCTGGAGGTGAGGCCCACTGTACACAACCCTGCTCAGTCCATGGTTGGCGAGAGCTCCTTCTGTGAGGGCCATGGAGCCGATGGCAGAAGGCTGAAGGTGGGGAAAAAATGTTTATTTAGCAAAATCCTTGCAAATACACGAAGGCAACCGGCTTAACTGTGTGTGCTACTTTGTGTGTACATACTCACCTCGTGGTATACTGAGGGTTTGGAGAGGGAAGGAACAGTGAAAGATAATACTTTACTTTGTCCATCTTTGTCAACTATTTCCTGCACGAGAGACAAACAGGAAGAACATTTTTCAGAGGGTGGAGGAAAAAAAAACAAAAAAAACCCACCACACTTATTTTGTGCACGTGCCCTGAACCTCAAAAGATCGCGTGGTGTTCTCTGAAGGCACAGTCTTCTGTTGTGTGTGTGTGTGTGCACCTCAGGGTGTCTCTTCCACACACACACACTGTTGTGTGCATTGGCTTATTTGTGTATACGTTGTGTAAACACACCCCGGGGTCTCTGTGCCCCCTGTGTGGATGATAATGTCAAACATATTAATGGGAGCATGTTGAGTGACAGCTGACCTATTCTGGTATTCACAGAGGAAGTTAAGAGATGCTGCACTTTGCTGATAGACGGGGGCATTTCAGAGCCACAACGGATGAAAATGGAAGGGAAAACACTTCCAATAATTACATGTGCAGGGCTCTCTCACATGGGCGTTTGTGAGTCCATCCATCATGCGAGAGGAAATTGAGTTTTTCAGTTCCACTTTTTTTTGTTTTTTTAAACTTGAATTTCCTCTTCAGCGTAATGAGGAGAAAGAGCATGACAAAATCTTTCACAATTCATGATCCTGATCCCAGAAAGAGCTGAGCGGTTTAGTAGCGGTTAAGTAATGCCCTCCTGCATGAGATTGAGGACTTTTCCAGTGTTTTGCGGGACGTTGTCGCATTAGACAAATATCACTCAAAAGAGGTACAATACTTTTCAGTGAGAACACACACACGCACACACACACACATTTTGTACTGAAACCCTCAGAAGGCGCAAACAATGACTTCCTCTTCTCCCCTACCAGATTGTAAATGCCCAGCAGCAGGGCCTCGATGCAGCCAGAGGTGTGGGGGTCTCTGGCTGCGCTGGCGGACAGGAGGCTCCACAGGAGCTCTGGCAGGAACTGTAGCGTGAAACGCTGCAGCTGCGGCTCTCCGCTCCGGTAAAATTCAAACAACTGGTGACACACTGGCTCCAGCAGCTGGGGAGGAGAAGAGGCACACAGTTCCAGCGTCAGGCTGCGGAAATCGTCAATGTATTGAATGTTCTATTCATCATACGTGTTCGAGATTTTTTGTTTTAAATTCAATGAGTTGTAATCAAGTTGTTTTTGAAGCTTTAAAATGTTGTATTTCAAATGTTTTGGATGTCAGCAGGTCAGGTTGAGGAGACTTTAGACTGTATACGAGACTGTATGCGGGGAAGAAAACGTCAGCAATGCCCACTGTTAATCATTTATCTACTTGTTCAAATGTCAACAACCTTTTAATCCATGTATTATGATCGTATTATCTTTATTTTCAAAGATTAAATTAATTTATTCATATATTGACTTTATCAGATATGAAACTTGTAAAGTAGGGCGTTGTCTTGTATTCGGACCAACACAATAAACTCTTCATTATGAAAACAGTTGGTACAAACAATGTGCCTCGTCAGGTATTCACAAACCCATATTTAGTTTGAATAATAGACGACTGCATATACATACGTCACTGTAGTTCTCGCGGATGACCTTATAGAGTGCAGGAACCAGGGAACCTTTTTCTCTTAGCGAGGCGGCATAGGTGGAAACGGCGCTGTCAGGGAGGGTCTGAAACACACATAAACAACTCAGGTCTGATGCACCACAGACTTGAGTCCGACTAATAGTCTAAAAATAATCACACTGTGAGAATCCAAGAGGTGAAGGCTTAATGACTGAAGATTTGCTGATGCAGTAAAAATCTGATCTGTTCAAACTTGAAACTTCAGCGTATATGTGTCAGATAAAGTTCAGGACACATGAGAGAATTAACTGGGTCTGGGAGACGGTCTGTCTATTAATAAGTGAACTGGCTCGTATCGGCTAAACGGCTCCAGAACGAGTTCATCTGCAATGTTACAGAATGATAGTGAATAAGGTTTAACACTTAAAGAGACGGTTGTGTTTCAAAATATTCCACTCTCATTGATCTGAGTCACACAGATGAATCTCATCTCCTTTACTTTTCTCCCCTGATGAAGCAGCAGCTCACGTCTGAGTGGGAGCAATATTCCAGGAGTGAAGCACTTCAGAGAGAGTGTTTTGTTTATATGCAAGAAATGAACTCGGGTGAGAATAGCAGAGAAGGCGCTGCATACATATGACAGGCATGGTCTTTTTGGGATTATTTTTCTTTACACACACACACACACACACACACACACAAATAGAGTAAAGCACTACCTTAAACTCTGACAGCCATTCCTCCACCACTCCTTGGTCCATAGCCAACATGTTCCCTCATCTGCCGTGGCGTCACCTCCACCTACAAGAGAAAGAAATACCGTAACAACACTTTTATTATTGACAGCTCATGAATACAAAAAAACAAAGTCAAAGCTTGAAAGGCGCTCTTTCCGGGTTTACTAGAAATTGAAGGTTTGTTTTACACCAGTTGACAATATTGTGCTACAAACAGCAAACAGTGTTATGGTTACTGCTGAGCATTGAGAGTGCATCTTCTGGGCTTCAAGTCAATACTACCGAAGAGGAATGAGCATCTCCTCCTCCCAGTTGCCTCTCATCTCCCTGCAGACACACACACACACCTCTGCAGCCGGCGGCTCCTCAACTTTAAGGCGGAACAGACCTGCAAATCACCCACACAGAGAAACCTGGCTGCCTCCGCGGTGGAAGCGCTGATGAGGAGCAAACACGGCACAGCTGAACGCGGACGCTCGCCGAACAGGCTGTACAGTTTGGATGTCTACAACCAGAGACGGAGAGTAAAACAGGCCCGTCGTTATCCGTCACGACACTCACGGGCTGCATTTTAATGCCGACCTTCTCTCTCCAAACCACTCAGACGACACCAAAGCTTATTTTTCTAATGAAGCTACAGGGCTTTCTTTTATTATTCCCGTCAGTGTGCTTGTCGGGGATTTTATGCAATTATCACTTTGTTGAAACACAGATGCAAGGGAATGGAAAAAAAAGAAGAAAAAAAGTGGTATTTTTAACCACACTTCAAAACATCTTCCACACCGTGGAAGTAATAAGGGCACATAAACATATTTGTTTGACATCCTTTTATTGAAAACGTCAGTTTTCAACCAAACGTCTGTACAGTGGAGCGGCAAGTCGACACGGCGGAGAGGACGGGTGACACCGGTCAGCACTAACACCAACCAAATCCAGGAGCCACAGCTCCCATGCCACTCTCACGCAGCAAACCTCATGTCACTACCATTTTTTTTTTTTTTGTGGCACAAAGGACAGTTTAACATCACGTTCCATATTTTGTGATTCTAGACAACAACGCTTCAGTAGACTTTATGTGGAAATGTGCCTTTTGAGAACTCATGCTCCTGGGGCGCGATTATTTTCTTGCCAAGATCATTAATGTCAATCAGAATATCGGACTATGACATTAGTTTTACATAGAATTAAATAAAGGCATGCAGGTTGACAGTTTAATGGATTACACAACTCTTTTCGTTGGTTTACAAGGCAACCAGAGTCTACAGCAGCGTTAGCAGCTTTGCCAGCCACAGTGGGCTTATTTTAGCTTGTTCGTATGTCAGAAATTAGCAGCACACAAAGTAGAGCTAAAAGGTTAGTTTTACAGGAATTAAAAGGAGCAAAAACTTAAATTTTAGTGCTGGTTGTTGACCCCCAGCAATGATATTAGGACTATGCGATGAGGTGAACATGCAAAAGTGCTATTGAAAAAAAAAATCGCTAATGACACTATTTGCAATGCCAATATCTTTTCTTTTTTGCCCTTAATTTATACAAGCTATGATTCACTGGAGACTCTGTCACGTCTGAGTTCGTTCTGCATTCTGAAACTACAAGCACAAGGCTAAACAGGCTGTTCATTGCAGACTGCGAGTCCATGTTTGGTATGTCTGTGGAAGAAGCTGAAAAAGCCAAAGTGGGAGGAAGAAGTCCTTCCAAGTTCACAGGCGTCGTGCAGAAACATGTGCTCCGATGTGGACTCCAGTCGGGATAATTGCATCTTTTCAGGCTCCCCCACTTTCTCCATGTCACTGAGGGCAACACACTGAGTTTGGAAAATTATACAACTTTCAATTAGATCTCTGACGTTAATGGACAGAAATATACTTATTAAAAAAAAACTATGATTACAGGAAGGATTTATGGCTGCTTCTTGTCCCTCCATTATTCCAATTGTCAATTTACTCATCTTCCCACGCATAATTTCTCTTCTGTCATCTTCTCTCCCTCCTTCTGTATCCAGATACTTTTTCCCCCTATTATTCTGGTGCTCGGTCTCTCCACAACAGCCAGGTGTCTATTTATGGACTGTACCAATGACAAGGAATGATGGGGGGGGGGGGGGGGGGGGGGGGGGGGGGGGTGAGTTGGTGACTCATGAAATAGGAAAGGATTATAAAGCAGAATAGCCTCCATTTAGAGAAATTAGTCCTTTGTGGCAGCTTGTTCTGTTTCGTTACGCTGCGGAACACAACACGCAGGCAGCGATAGCTAACACAAGCATATGGCTTTTAATGGCAAGCTTGCTTGAGTAAGAAAATAAAAGGCTGTGAGTCGGAGCGTCGATGACTCAGCCTGATAAGTGGACAGATTCCCCTCCTACGGAGTCACTTTTACAACATCAACTCTGTCCGCGCTGGTGTCCGGGGGCACGACATCTGCATCTACGCCCAGAAACACACACTGGGAAGACTAAAATGAGCATCTGGCCACCGTGCCGCCTCGCTTTGTGACATACCTGCCCGAGAAAGAAGTAACGGGGAGAAACGAGTCACCCAAAGTTGGATGCGGAAACTGACACGAGAGAGAGAAGAGATGCAACATAAATAAAACGCACCAAAGACAGTGCAAAAAATTTTGAAAAAGTGCTGAGAGACAGAATTTTTACTAGACTTAGACAGACACTGCCGATTACATTTATCACCATTCTAATATACACACACACACACCTTCAACCACTTAACACATATCTAATCGGCCAATCACCCGGCAGCGTGGCTGTTTTCACACAACTTATGCAACTTTAAATCCACGAAAATACCTGTCAAAATGGTGATCCGTCACATACGCCAATCAGATTTTGAAAAAAATTAATAAAAATCAACCTAACAGGTCAATTTCAGTGAGAGAATGGTACAGCACCTTTTAATTTTGAAACGTTTGCAGATGGCTTTGTCGACAAGTCAGTTTTGTGGATCAATTTTACTTTGAATTACCAAAGCCATGCATTTCTTACTGCAGCTGACGGATCAAGGTTATTTTGAACCATTTTTGTGGATGGAGGCATTTCAAACAATCCAAAATATGTTCCGAACAAAAAAAAAAAAAAATTCACATGGTAATTCTATTGACGTCTGTGTGTCGTGCAGTCGGTTCAGTCTTGTAAATGCAGCATCAAATCCATAGGCACTCAAGTACAAAGCAAAAACATCCACAAATAACGTTTGAAACAATAATACGGTCATCTTCAAGTCAAAAATACATGTTAAAATAACAATAACAGATACTTAAATTTCCATTTCAGCAAATGTAAACAAAAACAAATGGCAGAGAAGAGGGAATTAAGAGAGACACTTTTTTTTTTAAGAGAAAATGATCTCAAAAGAAGGAGGGAAATAACTGCACTGTTTTCTAATGTGAATCAAGGATCTCAGGCATTCAAAAAATTAATCCACATGCTAATATAAAACAATATGTCCCTTTAAATTTGACAATGTTAATATCCTTTAGTAGACAACACTATAGAAATCTCTGGAATAAAAGTCAAATAAAAGACTATTCCACACTGTGACAAACAGTCTGCAGACTTATCGCATTAGACTGGATTAAGGATAATAAACGATGTGCACCTTGAACTATGCAATACACAACATGCTAATTCAAGTGACTATAAAAAAACAACTACTTTTGAATATTGCTCATTTAATGATGTCTGTAAATGCAGACAAGACAAAGAAAGAAATGCTATAAAGTTACTGCTACACGATGCAACATCACACCCAATTTGACCAGGATAGAACCAAGGATATGACTGGATCATGTATTAAAATGGTAAAGATTACTTAAAAAAAAAAAAAACATGTAGAGAAGTGTAGTGTATTTCGGTTATTTTCTTCCATGGTCTTGTGAAACAGTAGCTGCCCTTAGCAATATTCACACAATAAGATCACACTAAATACACTGAACCTTAAAGACAAAAACCTTCAAAATCCATCATGTTTTTTATTGCCTATATCTAATATTTGTTGATGCTGGTCAGAATTACCAATGAGTTATTTCACACATCTATAAATCTATATCTGCCTACAGAAATCTTTACCATCAGAATAGCAACAATTATCTTTTGAAACCAAAATAAATATAACATTCAATTAGACGTCTGAAATAATGCATTTTCTGATAAACACTGCACTCGGTAAATTGTTTCACCTCTACTAGTGCAACAATCTTAACTAAGACGTACCGACTAAAAGCTCATTAAAGGGGGGCCGCTCGCCTGTGAAATAATGAGGATTCAAAATAAACCTGTGTTGGAACAACAAGACACAGTAACACAAACAGTGGAGATTGCTCTGTCTCAAGGATTTGTAGCCGACATCGACACACTTCAGGTGGACACAATCATCTGGGAGAGGAAAGTAGAAAAATAATTGATTTAGAGGTCAATAACATAATCATGTTGTGAGGCAGATGTTTATCTTCCGTCTCGATGTGGAAAACTTGCTCGCCATCTCGACAGTGTGTTGTAGCAAGTAATGAAGCAGTATTATGGATGAGTGGTTGAGCGAAATGAGGATGAGTGAAAGCAGCAAAATCAATAAAGTGAAGAACAAATAGGTACATAATAAATGCAAACAATCAGAGCGGGGAGATAAAGTGGAGCATAAATCAATAGCTAAACAAATTGAGGGATAGTTAAATGGAAGGAGAGAGTAATGGGGAGTGAAGGAAATGTATGACGCCCCATGAGGTGGATAACTCAAGAGTGAAGCGGCGAGCATCAATAAACGACGAGAGTTCATTCGGTGTCAATTTGTGCAGCACCTGGCAAGTTCCACACAACTGCATGGCTCACATGGAGCTGGACAGTGAAGGAAAATGTGTCGAGGATTGCACAAGCGTGTGTGTGTGTGTGTGTTCGTTCATTCAATGTCTGGTTTGACAAAAAAAACCTGTTCCTGCGAGCTCGCTGAAGTTGACAGCTCATTCCCTCAGAATTCACACCTACACCACAGTCCTCAACTCTCACACACACACACACACACTAAATGAGCTTACTTCAGACTCCTCCTACTGAAGACTTTGTCCAACACAAACAGGTCTCCTTTCAGTTTACATTCCTAATCCTTGTTGTGCAGTTGCAAGTTCTGACAGAGACTCACCGCGGAACACCTGAAGCAAGAAACCCAAGACTGCCGCCAACGCTTCCGTTCGGATTAACATAAAAAGCCACAATAAAGCAGGAGCGTGTCCCGAGGCGCCCCGGAGTTCACAACAATACATACCCGTCTGGAAAAAATCTGAAGCAAATCCAAGTGAGAAAGAAATAAAAAAAGGACACATGCACACATCCCTCCTTGTTGATTACCTCATTTCCTATTACACTCGCACTGTGGAAGCTTGGTTTTTTTGAGGAAGCGACCGGGCCAATAGGAAAGGAGGTTTGAATGGAGGAAAGAAAGAAAGCAGAGAAAATGACTAAGCGGGAGGTTGCGAGAGCGACCGAGCTGCCCCAGCTGCTTTTTCCTGTGGTGCAGGGTGCAGCCACACCAACTACTAGTTAGTGACTTTGGTGACTGCGACGCCGACGCCGCTCAAACTAAAAAGGACTCGACGCAACAGTGACGCGAGAGTGAAATACACCACAAAAAAAAAATCTGAATAAACCAATACCAGACAAAGTCTGACTCTAGTAAAGATTGTAAAGACACACCCAAAACCACAGACAACATCGCAGCCATACTAAACCAGGAACTGTTAAGGATACACCCAATTTCTCCACAACAGATTGTTTATAAACTGGTCCATACATGTCCCTCAACACATAGCTCAAGTTAAAAAGCATCCTCCAATAATCAAAAGTTTAAAATAAAAAATCTGAAGAGGTGAGCTTTAGACTGACTTTTAATTTAAAAGTTATCTAAAGATATTCTAGATTTCATTCGTCAGCAGTTTTATCACCTCCTTGTTTGTCATTTGCATTCAATTTGATATCATTCTATAATTGTTATAGTAAAGACAATATTGCGTGGTGTTTCACAGGGATCAATATTAGGCTCATTTGTTTGAGTATTCTTCCACTTCACATCGGCAAACAATGCGTTTTGTTTTCTCAAGATCGTGTTACAGTAACGCTTTATTAACAGGTCTGCCAAAAGGACTTACTGGTACTGATTTTTCAAAACGTAGCAGCAAGAATATTAAGAATATTAACTTTTAACCCCAAAAATGTAGGAAACACCCGTTTTAGCATCCTTATGAGTTAATATTTGACCGGCCATTAAAGAGCCCTTACGAAAACCACACAGTTCATATCGACTTGTATTTGTCTATTTTCATTATTTTTCATTCCTCGCTTGCTCCATTTTATCCTGGGTTTGACAGCTGTCTGTAAAGCACCTTGGAATAGCGTAACCTGCCCGACAGATTGACAGGTGCTGTACAAATAAAGACTGACGGAGACACAATGAAAGAGCTGTTGAGGAGCGATCCTGGGGAGCGGTGGGGCGTCCATGTAAAGGTGAAAGCAGAGTTACAGCTGTGCTCATAAAGGCCAAAGCCTCCAACATGGCCAGAACTCACAGTTTGACCCGCCTGTTGAGAGCTATTTGTACCAGTCACAGGAGTGAAGTATTTTGTTTTGGCATACCTGCTTTTTTGTTGTTTTTTTTCATTTATACCATTTCTTTTTTTTTCCTGCCGTCTGTTGCGGCGTTCTTTATTTGGACTCTCTTGCCCTGTGGTTAAACCTGTTGCATCACTGCCTCCCACCTTGTTCTTCCCTGGGGTCTTCTTCAGCGGCAGGTTGCCTATAGCTTGGAGGAAGAGGTCGGGAGGGCCCACTTTTCTGCTTCTGTTTTCTTTCTTTCTCGCAAACATACATAGCAACCTGCAGCAAAGTCGACGTGACAACGGGGCCTGTGGTTTGTGTGTGGCTTTTGCTGCGGAGGGAGACGGATAGAGAGATCTGACAGTGAGGAATCCTCTTATAGCAGCCGACGCTCTCGCTTCTGTTGCCTCTAAGCCAGTGATGCATCTTTGTCCCTCCTCTTCCCTCTCCTCAAACTCCCTCTCTTCCTGTAGCAAGGGGAGCCCGAGAAGACGCGCAATTAACATAATCAATTTTTCAATTTCAATTGACTTTAGTATTCCCTCTCCATTTCACTCAGCTTATCACTTTACATTTAAATAATACACTGGTAATGTTTAGAGTCAGAAGACTTAGGATGGCCTAAGAAGGGTGGTGCATAGATCACTGGAGGAAAATATCATATACACTACTGTATGTAGATTGCATGCACAACTAAATGCATGAAGGAAAGATTGCAACAGTTTTCAATTGGCTGGGGTATTTTATAAACCTGCAAGCATGGGTGACTTTGACCTGTGCGATTCTAGATGACGGAAAAGCCTGCAACATCCTTCCTGGTACATGACCCGCTGTTCCTCTTTGTCAAAAAGCATTAAGTGGCTCCAGACATGCGCCACCAGGGATGCAATACATTAACAATCATGCACTTATGTTATATGCATCCATGCACAACCTAATGACACCACTTAACTGCACACAACCACCCACAGAACAAATCTATGTGGTGCGAGAAGAGAACACCACTGTATGAATCTATATCTGGAGCCACAAACAGCATGCTTTTCGCAACGATAACTTGCATAACACTACACCATGGGACATTCAGTGAAAATCTGGGAGTGTAAAACAAACCACTTTTGCAGTTAGATGCCTGGCATCTATCAATTGTCACAGGAAAAGCCCAGCAGCGGTGAGTCGGTGTGAAGTTCACACGACAACGAAGAGAAAGAAATCCTGATACACATCAAGGAGAATCCCATCCGAACAGCACATAAGGGGAAAAAGCAAAAACGAAACCGTCCAAACCCAAGTGAATGAATGAGTGTAAATGAAGATAATTCATCTTCAAACATGAGAATTTACACATGGATCACCTGAGAAATCTGCAGTACACGCTCAGCTGCACCACAGGTATGAAGATACAAAGTCTGCCTTTATGACGGATGTGATTTTTTTTTCTTCTTCCTTTCTTCGATAAGGTCAAACACGTTTGAAAACTTCCCGGTCCTGCCAGTTGTGTTATTTGATGGAATTTACCTGACCTGAATGGAAACTACTTGTCCCGTGGCTCTGCCGGGGAAAACTGGTTGCGCGGGTCGTGCTTAAACAACACAGACTTCTGTTTTACTAGGTAGTCGTAGCAGAAAATGACACGGAATCTACCCGAACCAAGACGTTTGTTGAGCCAATAAGTCAAAGAGTGTAGATTAATCCTCGATCTGGGCTCCTGAATGACTTCGGGCTGTCACCGCGGCTGCTTACAGATTAGCTGGTTAGCTAGCTCCGCTAAAGGCGCGACACCAAGTCAAGCGGACTCAGTCGGTGTGTACTTACTGGCATGCTATCTGTCCGTTTCCTGGTATCAACGTCCTCTATCGTTCTGAAAAAACCGGCGAACAGCTATCACTCCGCTACTCCATGAGTCTTCTCAATAATTCAACAACACCAGCTCCTTCCATCTTCATTACTTTCTCCACTTCAGACAACCATAGACGAGGGGGGACCTGGTCTCCCTTGAGTGACAACCACGCCGAGCCAATGAGAGAGCGGCATATAATTGATTCGACACGCCTTTAATCGAGGCAGCCAACCTGATTGGACCACACTCTGCGAATTGGTAATTTCCACGATCAAGGTAGGCTGTCGCTGTCAGCCGCTGATCTTTGACAGCAGACTGATCTACAAAACGTGTCATTATCAAATTGTTGCTCTAAAATAATTCTATATACGACACTAAATACATTTTACTTATTTTTTTTCTATGCAAACAGTTTGATAGATTTTTAATTTACAGTTGTCTAAACAAAACAGGTACAATATTAAACCATTTTGTGTCCCTCACATGGGACCAAATGATTACTGATGTTGCAGGTTAGCAGAAAAGAAACCGTGTACATTTTTAATCAAGGGTTTTTATTCATATAATTGCCGATACATTTTGATTATGAGATGAATTTACTTCTGTTATGCCAGACTGTCACTTCCCCACTTCATCATGTTCAAGATAAATCCCAAAGCATTACTCTAAAACTGTTTTCCATTGGTAAATAACACATGGTCACTTGACAGTGTCCTTTGGAACAATGGATTTGCCAGAATTAATTATCAAGATTGCATATGGCCATGTGTTTGTTTGCTTTCACAATAACAGGAGCAGGGAAGCTCCGGCTTTTAATCAGTAGATAAATGAGATGGGACTTCGGGGGATAATAAGATGCAAATCTGCTCCCACAGCATGTTATTACAGTTAAACATAACATGGACAAATGTGATTGCAATCCTCTACCTCAGTTTACATTATTTCATTTTTTTTCTTTGTGTATTACATAAGTGATGCACAATTTCTTGTCCATCACAACCTGAATAACCATCACTTCCAAGACTCAAACACACTTGGGAATAACCACAGCAAAAAAATAATGTATGGACAATGATACAGAATAATTGAACTGAATATTTATTATTTTTGAACAATCTTTGCAGCGATATCTCTGGAAGGTCGAGACGTGTAAAGAATAGTACTCTAAGGGCAACTGAGTAGAAAAGTGAGTCTGTATTGCCCCCTTGTGTTCGCTGGTTAACTGACACGCATTAAAATAAATGTAATTCCAGACAACAGAAAAGCTCAACAGCAGACGAGGAGCTTTACAAAATTCCTCACGTCCTTTCAACATGCTTGAAAGAATGATCATATGACAAATATTCATGATCTTATCATACACATGATATCAAAGGCTGTGGTTGCAGATATGAGCCTGGATTACTCACAGTGGCATTTGGCAGTTCTGTGCAAGTTCATAAAATGTTGTTTACTGGATTGCAACTGGCTTCAGAACCAAGAATGAGAGGCAGCTATTTGTTCCACCTGAGCAGAGGCAGAAAGCTTGGCAGTATACGGCCTGTGTAAATAGCTGAATTGTCTTTTGTTCAGTCAGTGATTCTTCATTTTTGACAGGCAATTTGGCCCAAAGAGCCGAACTGACACAGGGATTTCATCGACAAAGGGTAATAACATTTCTGATATCTCAAAACCATACCCAGAGCCACATATTCTACCTTATCAGTCAGATAAAATATCAATAGTCAGTCAGTCTCCCATATCCAATCCAACTGAATATACTGTAATTGTTCACTTCGGATAAATCATTCAAAATGTGCAGAAACTACAGTTGAGCATCAGCTATCTTAGCAGCCTCAGTGTGAACCTCCCTGACCTCTTTTCTATATCTTTGAGACAATTCCTTCGCTCTCCTCACTTCCTTCATGTTCTCCTCCAGGTTCTTGGCCAGTCTTCCTTGTTCTTGGTAAGTGTCTGCTGCTCCATTCAACTGCTTGGCCATCTGATCCTGGCTTCGGAGCAACCACCCAATCAGCTCCTGCATCGAGGTCCCCTTTGACATGGTGGCCTTGGCATTTTCAGACGTGCCTTTCACTGCATCCTGAGCAAACTGCAGATGTGGAGGCAATGGTTTCCCATTACCTTTGCCCACTGATGAGACAGGAAGTACACTGAGGGAGAAGTCATAGCCCTTCATCATGAGAGATACTGTGTATGTGGCCTCTGAAATTTAGAAATGGTTGAAAACAAAAGCGACAGAAAGGGAAAATTGAGGAATACTGTAGACTCACACAGCTTGAATTGAAAGGTACAGTCAGTTTTTTTTGTTTTTTTTAACTTACTTTGTTTTTCTCTGATCTTGCCCACACACTCGGCAAAACTCAAGGTTTCTTTCTGGGTGCAGTCGCAGCTCTGCCTCAGGTTTCTGATGTGTTGGGCCATGGCCTCATAGCGTTCTTGCTGCTCATTGAAGGTCTCAGCCATGTCGGAGAAGCGCAGATCCAACTCTGGCACATTTACCCGCCTCATCACCAGCTTTCCATTCCTCCTCACATCCTCTGCATCTGGGAAAAAAAAAAAAGAGTATCAAGTGACAAGCATTAAAAACACCTCCAGTTTTAAGTCATCAGTGATGATGGTGAAGCATGGACAAGCAGAGGTGATGTACCACTGTGTGTGGGACGTGTCTGTCTGGCTGACGTTGTTCCAGTAACTTCACAGGGTGCTGGGTGCAGGAGAGGCTGCCTCTGGACAAACAAAAAATGAAAGAAAAGTCAGTTTTACTTTGTGTATCTTTGGTCTTCATTCCAGCATGAAAAGACAAAGCATCATGTATTTGAAGATACATAATGGTCTAGTGGCTGGGAAGGGCTGCACAATAGATTGCACATGTAATACGACCATGGTGTCAATATTCATGATGTAAATTTAGCAAATGACTTGAATGAATTGAATTAAATCTTGTTTCCCTGCACTCTGCATTAATGCTCTGCATGTCAACACATCAGATTGAGACTGAACCCGAAACTTTGTTGATTATATTTCACTTCATCATTTCAGTTTTACATCAGACCAGAAGATTGAGCACCAAAATCATGGAGGAATAGTTTAAACAACATAGGTAAAACGAAGACTGGGAAAAAAAAGATGAACACAAATAAAACCAACCCAGCACAGACAGTTATGTTAAAGATGGGTCCAGGAAGAGAAAATGCACTGTTTAAAATACATGCTAATTCTAAAGTGCAAAATATATTTAAAGGCGTACCATTATGGCAATATTCAACCACAATCTGCATATTCTATGATTATCATGCAGACTGGTGCTTCGACGTCTTTAGAGAACTTATGTTTCAGTTTAGAATTGGGGGCTTTACATTTCCAATACAGTGTAAAAAAAAAACAAAAAAACGTGCAGATTCCGTGAATTGGTTCCTTGGATGGACCAACTCCACGTTTTCCATTGAGGACTCTGTTCTTGATGCAATAATGAAGGGTTCACTTCTCCAAACCTGAACAATAACATGTCTATACCGCCGCTCTGAAATCAAATAGGTCCATGGCCTCAAATGATTTCGTACCAGCAAAGTCGTGACAGCCGTTTCGCTCGTGAACTTTACGACAATATCTGCTCCTCATAACATTTCCTACAATATAAGAAAGACAAACGCTCACCTCGTTGCTGTGATCATCTTGCGCCAAACAGCAACAGCAGAGAAAACGGAACATTTTCCGCAGCCTTGTTGTCTTTCAATCAGTTTTCAGGTCACTTCTTCTCGACAATTGTCCTCACAAACCAAACACATTCCGCACTACGTCAGAGTCATGCGGCTCCCGACGAAAATTTCCTGGTTTTCATTTTTAACTTTACAGCAGAGATAAGAAACGCGTTAGACAGGTGCGCTTACAGGTGAACCACAGGGCTGTTTGCGTCAGTCCCACGCTGACTTAAGAAGTTAGGATGTTCTGAATCATGCAGCTGTCTGCAATTAATACAGTATAGAATATATTTTATGGGTGAAACGATTGGCTCAGTGGAAACGCACATACATTTTACACATGTCTGGGTGATTTGTCATATCTGACTGTAGAGGGCGGGTATACTGTATATGATAACATAATTAAAGTGTGTGTGTGTGTGTGTGTGTGTGTGTGTGCGTGTGTGTGTGTGTGTGTGTGTGTGAGAGAGAGAGAGAGAGAGAGAGAAATGTTTCAACATTAGATATAAGGAACACATTTCAATCAAATTCTTTCTTTCTTTCTTTCTTTCTTTCTTTCTTTCTTTCTTTCTTTCTTTCTTTCTTTCTTTCTTTCCGCTTTGGCGTGTAATATTCGACGAGTCCTCCCGACCACTTGGGGGCAGTCATGTGCCAAAGTGTTACCAAGCCAAACGCGAATTGCGGCGCAAGAACAACACAAGCGAGCCTGGGACTTCTTCTTGGTACACAGCGAATACGTCTTTATTGTTATCCGAAACCCTCTCAGAAAGCAGCGTTTCATTCATTGGCTTCACGTAGAATCTGCATTCAGACTGGCTGCCTTGACAACCGGAAGAATCCCAACAAGCAGCAGCAGAGTCGACAGAGTCGACCACCGAGAGCCCTCTCAGCTGGACACAGGTAAGGTGGCCGTGCTGCTGCTCTCGAGAGTCTCCTGTTCTATGGAAGGCGAGGAGATCAAACTACGAACCATGACGGGGATGGCCTCTCCGGAGAAGGCGTCCACCTCCAAGAAGAAGGGCGAGCGAAAGTGTCCGAGCAAAGAAGAGTACAGGCAGCTGTCCAGCATCATGGGAGTGATGAACAACATGAGGAAACAGGTAAAGGAAAGACCGCACGTGACCTTATCTGCAACCCTGCGTTTACCTGCTGCCACACATCGTGGCGATCCGTCTAATTTGTTTGCATGTGCATGCATTTCTCCAAATCATGGATTATAAAACCCTGGAATACAATGTTGAGGTTCCAGAGGTGATGGCTGATGGTCTATCTATCTTATCTATCTATCTATCTATCTATCTATCTATATATCTATCTATCTATCTATCTATCTATTTTTCCAGGGTACACTGTGTGATGTGACCCTGGTGGTCCAGGGGAAACACTTTCCAGCCCACAGAGTAGTTCTTGCCGCCGCCAGCCACTTCTTCAGCCTCATGTTCACCAGTAAGTGAAGCACAATAACTTCCGACATGATGCTGAGTACACCAAAGGCTCCCGGAGGGCTCGCCTGCTCCAGGAATAATCTGATTTCTCCCTGTGCCCCAACCTTTTGAGGAGGTAGTAGATTCAAAGTTCAAAACACGAGTAAGTCAAATGAGCAAAGTGAACCACAACTTTGGCACTTAAGATGTTACATACATTACATATTACATGTCTATGCTGTGATTGGGTTGAATTCAAAGTTGCAAAGGACTTTTAGCACATTACCAGAATCACTTGACATTTCCTTTAAAACCACTGTTTGATCAAATCAATCTTGACACTTTACAAATAGGAATACGTCACAATATGACACCTGATTCAGGTGTCAGTGGGCCATCACAAAAGAGTAGTAACATATATATTAAGAAATAAGTGCCTGCATTCTCAAACATTGAAAGATTTTAGCACGTCTTATACCAATAAGAATGATCCTTGTTAAAAATATCATGAAAATTAAGTTTTCTTCAACACGAAAGATGTTGCACTCTTAACAGCACCATGTATATTTGAGTTACAGATTCAAACAGATGACCGGCCAAATCACATAATCTGCCAATGTATACATGTTACTCATTCCTTAAAAGATGAAGTACGATTATGTGGTTATACAAAGTAATTAATGCTGCTGTCAACTAAAATGCTGCAGGGACAAAAACGTGATGCTTCCACCTGTATGTTTCTTCACTTCCAGCCAGAATGATGGAGTCGATGTCCCATGAGGTGGAGCTCAGGAGTGCTGAGCCTGAGATCATTGAGCTGTTGATTGAGTTTATTTACACAGCGCGGTAAGATTTAAGGCACGAGCCTATATGTGTGTTTGTTGATGCGAGTAACCACTTTTTATGGAAAAAATAAAACCGCGTGCTCGGGTTATTATCATGTCAAATTAATTGCATATTTTCGTGTGTGTTCCAGCATCTCGGTGAACAGCAGTAATGTGCAGTCATTATTGGATGCAGCCAACCAGTATCAGATAGAGCGTGTGAAGAAGATGTGCGTCGAGTTTCTGAAAGGACAGATTGATTCCACAAACTGCCTCGGTAACAGTGTAACTGAAAATACGGGACTGTCCATAATCTAATTTGTTGCTTTAATAGGTTCTTCTGCTTTTTTTTTTTGCCCTCCTGCAGGCATTTCGGCTCTCTCCGACTGTATGGACTGCCCTGAGCTGAAGGCAGCGGCGGATCACTTCTGCCAGCTTCATTTCACAGAAGTCTACAAGTTGGACGAATTCCTGCAGCTGGACGTCAAACAGCTCACGTATCTACTGCACCAGGACAAACTCACAGTCCGTGCTGAGGCGCAGGTACGCGCCGTCTTCCCTGCATGCTTCATTTCCTCAGTCCGGTTATTACTACATTTTGGTTTTTCAAAAGTTACAGTGTCACAACGTCCCACCAAAGTGTATGTGAAGTCTAAAATGTTGAGCTTGTCCTGCGTGCAAATTGTAATTTCAAGTCTCGTCCTTGAATTTAGATTTACGATGCTGCAGTACGCTGGCTGAAGTACGACGTGTGCAACAGAAAGCAGTACATGGTGGAGGTGCTGGGGTGTGTTCGCTTTCCTCTGGTCTCCAAAACCTTCCTCTCCAAGACTGTGCAGGCTGAGCCGCTCATTCAAGACAACCCACAGTGCCTGAAGATGGTCATCAGTAAGATTACATCCTGCACTGTTCAACCAGAATGGTTCTGGATGTGGCTGAATTAGCAGTTGAAACAAACTCGAGATATTCGATATGGCAAGTCGACATAAGCGACAACCGCAGAGGCTGAACTGACCAGATCATCTGTCTCAGGTGGGATGCGTTACCACCTCCTGTCCCTGGAGGACCGCGAGGACCTGGGAGAGAGCAGCAGGCCTCGGCGCAAGAAGCACGACTACCGCATCGCTCTTTTCGGGGGCTCTCAGCCTCAGTCCTGCCGCTATTTCAACCCCAAGGTATCAGGCTGCACGTCCCTTCACCGACGAGGTGCAATGACATGAAGAAAAACATTAGACTATTGCATCGGCCCAAATTAAAGCTTGTTTCAACTTCCGTGGCTGTTTATCATTGCAGTGTTGAACCCTTGTTGGGTTAGAAGCAGCTGCAGTAGCATCACTCGTACTGTCAGTATGCCTCCTCACACAGGAATCCAGTTGGACAGACATCCGCTGCCCCTTTGAAAAGCGCCGGGACGCCACAGCTGTCTTCTGGGACAACGTGGTCTACATCTTGGGCGGCTCGCAGCTCTTCCCCATCAAGCGTATGGACTGTTACAACGTTCTGAAGGACAGCTGGTACTCCAAGCTCGGCCCACCCACACCCCGTGACAGCCTGGCTGCCTGCGCCGCCCAGGGAAAGATCTACACATCCGGGGGATCAGAAGTTGGTGAGCATCATAGAATTAGGTGATTTGGTACTTGTGGAGTTGACTGCTGACAATCAGGTGCTAATTCCAAATATTAAACGCTGTAGAAAGGTATAATAATACTTGATAAGGGTTAGTTAATATTATATAATAATTCATCAATTTGTGTCCACAGGGAGTTCGGCCCTCAACCTCTTCGAGTGCTACGACACGAGGACCGAGTCGTGGCAGATCAAAGCAAGCATGCTGATGGCGCGCTGCAGCCACGGCTGCGTCGAGGCCAACGGACTCATTTATGTTTGTGGAGGGACGGTGGGGAACAATGTCTCCGGCAGAATCCTCAACAACTGCGAGGTCTACGACCCAAACACCCAACAGTGAGACACACACACACACACACACACACACACACACACACACACACACACACACACACACACACACACACACACACACACACACACACACACACACACACACACACACACACACGACTCTGTGTGTACGCCTGCAATCTTAGAGCTTTATTTTGCTTTTGGCTTATATACAGTACATGTTGATGTGGCACATCATCAGATTTATTGTTTGACAGTCGTAAAAAATGTACTTGCATCAGAGTGTTTATACCATATTTTGGCTGGAAATTTTAAATGGTTGGGATGATTGAAGAAAACCAAGCAGACCACTTTCTTTTTTTCCAGATGGAGGGAGTTATGTGGGATGAGAGAAGCCAGGAAGAACCACGGACTCGTGGTTGTCAACGACAGGATCTACGCCGTTGGAGGGCAGGGGCCAATGGGTAATATCGCCGACAATGAAGGACCGAGTAGTGTTCATAATGAAAGGTAAGAGTACAATATTGTATTTGTGTGCTTGTGTTTGCAGGTGGACTCGATTCAGTGGAATACTACGACATTGCCAGTAATGAGTGGCGTCCGGCATCGCCGATGCCGTGGCGAGGGATAACGGTGAAGTGTGCCGCGGTTGGGGAGGTCATCTACCTGCTGGCCGGGTTCCAAGGCGTGGGGCGGCTCGGGCACACCCTGGAGTACCACATAGACACTGACCGGTTAGTGTATTCGCCACAGGCGGCTAAAGTAAAATATTCCATTCGTTCTTTTAAAGCGAGACATTTCAGCTTCAGTGATTTGGATCGATTCACTGTCCCATCCAATGCTGCCAATATTTCTACTTGCAAATGTCTGAGTTCCTCATATTCTGATAAACCATGTTATTACAACCACCCCCCACCCCCCCGCTTGTTTTCTTCCTTGCTCAGGTGGGTGTCTTGCACTAAGGTGCGGGCCTTTGCCGTCACCAGCTGCCTGATCTGCGTGGTTGACACATGCGGAGTCAATGAAGAGGAAGACATGGATCTCATAGACTCCCAGCCGCACACTGCGCCCGCTGCCCCGTCGGCCGCGTCGACCTCAACGTCTCCGTAGTCCAGAAAGCAGCTTGAGTATACAAACAGTGCATCGTCAACCCGCAAGAGGTCAGAGGGACGGGTTTTCCCGCTTCCATCAACAAAAGCAAAAAAGAAAAAAAAAGTTCTCATCTTGTGTTTGGGCCATAGGTTTGTATTTCTCCGTCGTTCGTTCTTTTTGTCACCTAAAAGATTTTCTTTCTTTATCCAAAACCAGCTCTAGGTGCGGCTTGACCACCTCTCGTAATCTCGCCTCCACCCTTAATCGAAGAGCTCACACCCCCGACAGTGTAGATTGATAATAAAAAGTGGTGACTCGGGCTGTTTTACTTAGCCGACATCACAATAAAACATCACCTCAAATGTTGCGTTTAGTATTTTTCTTCTTTGGCCATCAGTTGAAGATTATGATGACGCATAACTGAGTTTTTATTCACCGAGAGATGAATGAATAAACAATCCCTTTATTCTCCCTCGTCGTCTTGTGACAGATCCCCATCTGTCAGGCGGGGTTCAGGCGGCGGCCTGAGTGCACTACTTTAAACTGAGCACCTCGGTCTCTAACAATGCAAAGTTAATCGATGAGTGACGGGCCTGGGTTATAGTGATGTTTAGAAATGTTTGGCCGATGTGGAAATGTGTGTGTATTGAGGGAAAACGGGTTCATGCACAATGTTGCAATTTTTTTTTTATGTAACCTTCTCTAGTATTCCTTGTAACTGTGAACGTGCCATTGGAAATTATCCATTTTATGCTTAAAAGGACCAAAATCATGGTGACAAGAGAAAATTGTGAAGCAGGATATCCAGTTTGGTTATGTAAAGATTGTTTTTTTATTGTATATAGAATTAAGAACCTTCATTCTTTTCTTTTTTTTTTACATTTCTTGTATAAAACATTTTTCATTTCAGTTTTGTAGCTGGTAAACTTCATACTTGTGTGAGTACTGCATTTTATAGGTATATGACTGTTGGCTGTGTGTTTATTGAATAAAGGTCATTTAGTAGTGCTCTGTGTTGTGTTTTTAAATCATCAAAAAATGGATTAGCATTAGCAAGTAGAAAATACAGTGAATACTGATATGCGAAAAGCAAGTTTGATTTTTACTTTAAAAAATATATCAAGAACACATTTAAAGGTCCCATATTATACAAAAATTAACTACGTAATGGTTTTCTAGCAGTAATACATGTCCCCATAGCTTGTGTATGAGGCCCCAAAGTGAAGAAAGTCTTGTCATCTCCCTCATTTGCTCCACCTTTAAGAGAATGTGACAAAATCAGAGATTTTCCTTTCATGATGTCACACAGGGAGACTTTTAGACTGGATGGAATTCAAGACCAAGGCTGGATTAGGGAAAATACCCTTTGAATACAATGTTGTTGGACCTCAATCAACTCTGTGAAATTGCTACAAATCTGTATAATATGGGACTTTTGAAGTTGTTAAGGCATCAGCAATACAATAGCAAATACATAAATATCAAATTGATCATTATATTACCACAACACAATCTTCTGGTCCACAGAAGATATTGTTAAGCATTTTAAAATGTAAACATGCAAATCAAGTTGATGTGATAATAATTGAAATGATATAGCCATGTGTGTAAATGCTGGATTAAAACATGGTAATCCGCTTCAGAAAAACTGATAAGATGTTTTCTTACATTTCTCTGGATATCACATGATTTGAAATAGTTACCAAAATTTGAGTATAAAAACAATTGGATTTTAAATACTGCAGGAGTCTTGAAAGAAATGTTTTGACATTAAGACGAGTTAAAGACTTGCATCAATCCCTTCATATGTTTTTCAGACACTGACCTGCCCTTCATTTGGCCCCATTGGAACACTGTTACACCGGTCTCTTTGTTTTTCCTGCATATTAATCATCACCAAGCTCTTACTCGGACATGAGGAGTGCAAATCTATTGCTCATCTCATCAACACCTGTACTGCATCCCTGAGCTCCTCTCCCTCTTCCACCTCTCCCTCTTCCTCTCCTCCCCCGGCCTCTACTTCTCTTCCCCCTGCCTGATGAGGAAGAGGATGGGTTGGCTTTGAAGCTGCGGTTGTTCACAGAACTCAGCAGAGATGAGTAGAGGTGCCCGGAAAAGGATCCCCCAGCCAGCAGGGACTCTGCAGTTCGACCCCCGTTGAGATACCTGAGGAGGCCGTGAGCCAAGGTACCGCTGAACAGACTGGGAAACACAGAAGGCAGAACTTTCTGACACCCAGATTGTTTCATCCCCCGGAAGGCATCTTTGAAAACCACAGTCATAGAGACATCGCTTATCAGAAATCTTTAGAATTTGTTTTTTGTTTTTTTGAGGTTCCATCACAGAAACGAGGAGTAAATGTACACCAAATAGTCCTTATCAATCAAAATTAATATTTTTTTTAATATATACTTTGATCAACAAATCAGGAGGAGCCTTATTACTCTTGTGCGTCAGCTCATCTTACCATGACAGATGGGGTTCAGGCAGCGGCAGCAACAGCAGCTGATTGAAGCACAGTGAGCTCCAGAGGCAGGACTGCCATTGGCTAAAACTGTGAAGCGCAGCGAGCTCCAGGCCTCGTCTCTCCCCTGCTCTCACACGTTGTCGGTCCATCCCCGCCTGCACCTTGCGCTCTGCAGCCCAGTTCACTGGTTGAGCTGCTGCGATGGACGAACAGATGGTTCGAGGTTAATTCTTGGTTCCCTTATCGCGTTACGTTTAAGTCTTTTCAACCAAATTGCGGAGGAACTGACTGGTGTGTTGGCCGTGGGGCGGCCCAGCCTGGCTGCTCCGGTACAACTCTCCATACACCATGCAGAGCAGCAAAGCCTGCAGCTGGAGCTGGGAAGGTGTCGGTGTCGCCTTTTGCATCCAGAACGTCGTCACTGCAACCGACAGCTGCATGTGTAGAGGAACGGGAGCCAGAGCAGACTCTGAAACTCCCAACACCTCCAAAAGAACACCGAGCCGCACGGCCGCAGGAGCCTGGATACAAATCAACGGAGATGGGGATTTCTTCAAACGCAAACACTGTGAATATTAGGTGAATCTTTTTGTTGTTGTTGTTTGTTTTTCAAGTTTACCTTAGCGATCCCTTCCAGATGTATATGGTTTCTGAGTGGCTGGACCTCCACGCGGCTTATCTTCAAGTTGAGGCACATACGGTCGTACTCTTCCACAAAAATTGGATCAATAAAGCTAAAAGACTTGGCTGTGGCTGGAGCTGCTGCTTGCTCAATGTGGGCCGCATCGGTCGCACCTCGCTGTGTGGGTAAACTGTGGCTCAGACCCCTCCCTTTTTTCCCACGCTCTCTCGTTCCCTGTGAGGTGTTCTCTTGTAACCTGGTATCCTGCATTTGAGACCCACAGTGTGGCCCAGTCGCCTGCTGAGCAGCTCCACCTCCTCTGTGCGTTAAGCCGTCGTTGGGTTTCCGCAGTAATATCCCGTACAAAGCCTGGCGTATTGCTTCAGAGCTACAGTGGCTGCTGGCTAACCTACTGTTCTCGACCTGTGCGACTAGGAAGACTCTGTGCGTCACGAAAGCATCGAGAACCCACGGAGCGAGGAGTCCTCGCGCTGCGGCTACTGACAAGCACTCTGGCAACCGCGAGGCCTGCCCTCCCAGAGCTGCATTCCTAGCTTCAGAGAACCAGCGAGCCAGAGAGCTTTTGGTGTCGATGCGATATTCTTGCATAGCTTCCGTCAGCCTGCAACTGACTACGTGCTTTTGTCCTTTCTTGCCTCCCCCCATGATCTCCGCCACATTATCCAAGGCCTCTGTTACATTACGAAAAGAGAACAGCCAGAGGAGGAGGCCATTGATACGAGAACCAGATGCTCCACCTCCACCCATGAAACCATTCTCATTCAACATAGCAAAGACTTTATTGGCGTCTTTATGAGCGCCGTAATCATTTCCGATTAAGACGGCACTTAAGGCTAGCATCTCACAGTTAATGCTACCAAACCCCAGACAGAGACCAGAGGCAGTGTAGCAGCGAGCTGAGATGAAGCAGTTGGGGGCTTTCCCATTGAGGTTAGTCCAGTTGAAAAATTGGAACGGCAGATAACCACCTGGGATGAAAAAACTAAAGTTATCACATGCGAAACAACATCATTCTTACTGTAAATCCTCAGAAAACTGTATCCATCTATGTTTATGTGCAAATATTCTGTCACTACCCACACCTGGAAGGTCAAATATGTAAAAATCACTGTCGCTGGTCAGCACCGGGCACTTCCACTGGTGCGCCAAGCATGCGATCTCCCAGTCTGCTTCAGCTGAACACTGCACCAGGGGGACGCCTCTCTGGGAGACGACTTGAATCAGGACACGTCGTGCCAGGATGGGAAGAACGTTTCCACTGCGGCCATGAGACAGACTGTCTGCATCCTTTATCTTGGACTGCAGACGCTGCCGCAAAGTGGCAAACTTCTTAAAACTCGGATCCATCCCTGAAAACCACGAGAAAAGATGGAATGTCTGCATTGGGCATTAAAGGTGATAACAGACTCAGTCTTACCCTGTGTCGGGATTTTGATGCATGAAAGGAGTATTAATACTGACCAAATATCCACCGTCTGACAAACACTGACTTGAGATATTTATTATTTCTTCTCCGCAAGCAACAGTGAAACGTCAAAGTGGCTGCAAAATTCCAATCTGCTTCATTCTTTATTTTCTGCCATGAAATTTGGTATTGACAGTACTAGAAAAAAAATAGTTTGTGTGTGTGCATGTGTGTGTGGCCTAATCAAAACAGCCAGCTGTGTTCCTGCCTCTATCTCCTGGCCTTGTCCTGCCCTACTTTCTCACAACATTTTATGGATTTCAGCGAATATAGCTCACCATGTTCACTTCCCCTTATTCCTCACTTATTCTAACCCGCCATGAATGCAATGTCTGATCTCTCTTCCCTGCAATGCTTCTTGGCAATATATCTTACATCATTAGAAAGTTGATTAATTGCTTTTAAATGGCAGCATATTTCTCAGGAAGACGTTTTTCAGGGGTGCAACTCACGCACTCTCTCCAAATGAAATAAACAAATTTAAATAAAATAGCCTTATCTATACAAAATAAATACGGCACAATAAATACAGAGAAGTGTAAGGACTGACGAGGCATTATCTTTACCTCCATCCAGTACCACATAAGGCTGGATTTGACAGGCTTCCAGCGCAGAGAAGAACTGGTGGACCAGACCAGAGAAGTGATCGTAGTCCCCCCCACGCTGCTGATCCAGCCCGTGGTTAAAGTAGATGCGGTAATACAGGCTGGAGCCGTCGATCACGAGGCGACTGTCCCGGAACTTGACATTTTTGAGGAGGTCTCTATGGCCTTCCACATAGGTGGTCAGACCGTGGACACCCATGAGCTCTCAAGGCGCTGGGAAGACATGCAGTGAGAATATGAATGCAAATAATGTCACTCCACAGCGCTGATGCATGGACATTCACAGTTTGCGGTTTGTGCAGACGCCCGGCGACAGAATCAACAGTAAACTAACATTTAAACCGACACTGGAGAAATGACTACATAGCAAATTACGTGATTTAACCTTACGCTAAACACGGACACGCCTTCAAATGTATATCCAAGACAGCAATTTTGAAGCAAAGCTTTGTAATACGAACGTATACCAACCAATGCTACTTCCCCTCCAAACGTCTGTTTATGTTTTGCGCAATAACTTCCTTTGCAGTATTACACTTCAAAATTAAAATAATGAACAACAATAAATGTCTGTATTCCGTTGTACACTCATAATATTATACTATGTTTAACTCAATTAATTATTTATCAAAACACCGTCCTAGATATAAGTATAAAAGTTGTAAAAAAATAAAAGACAGTCATATGTTAAAAACTAAATACTTATATTTTGAATTTTGACCAGCGTGCCAAATATCGCGAGAGAACGCGAGGACATGGACGCGAGCGAACGCGCGAGCCAGTTGTGTTCTCTGGTGTTCTGGGTTAACTGGTTTCCCTGTTAACTGGTCACCGACTTCCTGTCGCGTCCGCGGTTGCTCGTAATAGCAGGCAGGACACTTCGAAACATTATTGTCAATACTGTTAAACGACATTAACCCGGGTAGCTACGGATTTCTGTTGAGTTTTTGTTTACATTTGCAGTTATTTGCGGCAACAACGGCAGGTCCTAAAGGAAGTTGGTCACCAGTTGACATGGAAACCAGTTAATCGCGAAACACTGGATTCAAACTTCACCATGGCCGCACTATCCGGAGGAACAAACCTCGGGCTTCCCGGGACAAGTCAAGGCACTCTCGCAGCTTTCGCACAACGGAAAAAAGACAGCAGCCCGTCCGCAAGGTTCTGGGAGAGCCCAGACACCATCGCTCAGCTGGAGGTGGTCCGACAGTGGATCGGGAAGCACTACAAAAAGGTAGCTAGCCTCGCAGCTAGCCGCCCACTGCTAACGAGCCCAGCGTAAACAAACATCTCACTGCCTGACATCATTTTCACAGATGATCAACACTGATCGCAGCTTTCAAATGAAACACAAAATGACGCTAGTGTGACTGACTTCTATTCTTCTGATTGGTGGCATTTAAACGCAGCAGCTGCCTAGAAAACAGTGCCGATATGCAGCACACGACAACAAGCCATTAGAAATACAATTGTACTGTATGTCACGTTTTTAAAATATTTGCATGTTTCTATCAGCATGTCCTGCTGGATTCCCCATCCTGTCAAGCTCTGGCTGCAGTCACCTTGCAGCTCCTGCAGTTCCAAGAGGATGCATTTGGGCGACAAGCTGCCAGTCCTGCACTCACCAAACTGCCAGTGAGTTTCCAACCGGGCATCACATTATACTCCAGAAGACAAAATGTTTTCAAGATACTGCAAGTCTCTGTCATCCTTGACAAAGGCTGCTTCATCTATGTTGAGTTGATAAAGTTATTGGAATTCCAATGATGTTGCATGCTGAACGTAGACTTGGTTGAGTTGACATGACCAAGGTTGTGTGCTGACCTCCAGTCCGACAGTATTTAGAGTTAAAACTCACTGGAGTCTGGAAACCAGTGGTCTTTATAGTCGGTGTCATGTACAAGAAGATCCAGCATGGATCATTCAACGATGGTAAAGAAATATAAAAACAAAGTTGATTTAAATTTCCCTCTACAGGCACAGTGCTTCCTGGATTGGGGGCCAGGCGGTGGCCTCAGTCACATTCTCGGCACCGCGTACAAATTCAAAGTTGAGCAAGGCTGGTGCGTACCAACTTTCTGATGCTTTTTTCATTCCCCAACTTGTGCTGAATTTGTTTGACCTCTCTGAATGGTATCCTGACATATTAACGTCCCCTCTCTACTGGAACGCAGGCGACGATTCGACTTGCAGAACCCATCAAGAACCGAGAGGAATGTGGAGATGTTTGTTACAATTAAGAAAGCACTTATTCAGGTAACAAAGGAAGAAATACAAATGTATACGACACAAGCTCTCTATATAGATTCAACAACCCGACTGCTTTGTTTCAACAGAACAACTGTATGTCACTCCCTGTGGTATACCTGGACCCGACCCTGGATCAGGAGCTGAGCAGCAGACTGAGCGGTGTCGTCACTAAGCACCAGGTAAAGTGCTTCGTTGAAGACCAGCGGACAAAATTCAACATTAGGAAATTGGCTCCAGGGTTCACGGGGGTGTTATGACTTGAATTCACTGCTAACCATAGGTTGTTTTTTTGTTTTTTTAACATAGGGCACGCTCACTGAGGACAGAACTCTCGCCAGTCACCACATCCATGCTGCCTCTTCTACCGAGGAGGGTCAGTTTAAATCTTGTCTTTATGTGCTTTTGTCAAAGTTAAAAATGTATATTAAATTCACCTATACTTGTGCATTTTTCTTTGTGCATACCTTTAGATGAGTGGATGCGTCCCGTCGTGAAGAAAGACAAGCACGTCTTGGTGCACTGGGGCATGCACCCTGACAGGTAACACACAAGCAAAGGCGCAGAGACGTTCACAGGTGGATAAAACAAGAATTCACTGGCCGTGGCTTCTCTATTTTTAACCAGTTATGACAGCTGGATTTCCTCCACTGATGTTGAAGCAGAGGTTGAAGAGCCCCCACATCCAGAAAGGCCGTGGCGGGTTAGTATCATAACACACATAAGAAACTGCCTTTTTTTTTTTTTTAATGTTCATTTATGTGACACTTTATGTCACCAGTTTAAGTTTTGCTCTGGGTTTTGCATGCGTCTCAGGTCCAGGCTGGTTGGGTTCTCGACACGGATGTTTTCAATGAGTGGATGAATGAGGAAGACTATTGTGTGGACGAGAGGAATGTACCCGTCATCCTCCGTCAGCGTATCCGACTCCAGGATGATCAGGTATGGTTGAAGCTGTAGGCGCTTGTTCACAGCAGCTTTTACATAGTTCATCTTTCAGTCTAAACCAAAAGAGATCAAATCATTTTTTTTTCTTCTTCAACTATTTCTTACAGGATTCGAAGGCCACCCCGTCAAAAAAGAGAAGACGCTCCCCTTCACCCCCTTCCTCTGAAGGCAGGAAGAAAGGAAAGAAGGGGTAAGATCAAGAGCTTTGTGCTCTTCTGGCTCCACGGTGCAAAGTTTCAGGCTGAATTGGTTTGTTTTGCTGGCAGGAGGAGGCGCGGACAGCAAGAGGAGGAGCTAGAAGAGGACCTGACCAGAGACATGGAGGATCCCACGCCGGTGCCCAACATGGAGGAGGTCGTTCTCCCCAAGAATGGTAGGAGGCGGGATCCTTTTTGTAAATTACCTTTTTTTTTCCCCCCTGATACTTTCTAATTATTAAAGCTTTGTCTGCAGTTAACCTGAAAAAAGACAGTGAGAATACGCCTGTGAAAGGAGGAATCATGGCTGACCTCGGTAAGAGGAGCCTTTAAATCTACCGTCATGTTTTGCTTGTTTGTGTTTCTACTCTTTGATTATCTTCATGTTTTGTTATCGTTCTCTTTCAGATGATCAAGACGATGATTTTCCAGGAAGGGTAATTATGATATGATTATTTCTCGATGTCTTTTTTTTTTTTTTTTCATTGCAGGTCATTTTTGTTGTCTGATTTATATTTTCCACGTAGTGCAGAACTCTTTTTAAAGTGACTTTGCTCACGTGTCTGCAGGAAGATGAGGACGGAAGGACTGAAATCCCACGTCTCTCAGAGGGAGAGGATAACATCACAGAACAAACGCATCACATCATAATACCAAGCTACACCTCTTGGTTTAATTACAACAGGTGAGTAAACGTATTCCCAACAAATTTCACCCGGTTGTAACTTCGCAAGATTTTCAGCCTAATTAAAGAAACCTCCTGTTCTTCTCGTCCAGCATTCACGCAATAGAGAAGCGCGCACTGCCCGAGTTTTTCAACGGAAAGAACAAATCCAAATCTCCTGAAATGTGAGTACTGCTGACAATCAGACGATCCCACGGAGACGTTTCCCATCATAACGAAGGTCGACTTGCACCGATGTTCCGTGTACTCTGCAGCTTCCTGGCGTATCGAAACTTCATGATCGACACATATCGGCTCAACCCCCAGGAGTACCTGAGCTCCACGTCCTGCAGACGCAACCTCACCGGGGATGTCTGTGCCGTCATGAGGTATAACGTGATTATATGAGTGTTTTTTCGTTTGTTGTTGTTGCTGTTTTTGTGTATTCACGGAGTGACTTAAAATAGAGGCAAATCAACTCAAGGTGAAAATATTTTTGTGTCCCAGGGTTCATGCGTTTCTGGAGCAGTGGGGTTTGATCAACTACCAAGTGGATGCGGAGAGCCGACCCCTCCCCATGGGACCTCCACCCACCCCGCATTTCAACGTCCTGGCCGACACCCCGTCTGGGCTGGCCCCCTTGCAACACAAACCCCTACAGGTTTGCCAGCTGCCGTTGGCACACAGACGGACACCGACGTCATGAAACTCCGTTGAAATGGCCTCTGACCACTGGCTCTGGTTGCAGGTCTCGGCGTCGCAGCACATGTTGTATTTCCCAGAAAAGAGCCGAGAGAAGCCTTCCGACTGCCAAAACTTTGGCCTGCGCTCCGACATCTACGCCAGGAAACACCCCAAGGTCTCACTCACAAACCCTGCAAAATACAGACGCTAACATAGAGGAGATCGTTGCTCAGCTCAGAATTCACTCAGCCATGGCATCATGGCTGATTCACTGAATTGACAGACACGATTCTCTGACACACATACAAAAACTGTGTTTTCTTGATATCTGGTTAGTACTCTCCTACCGCAACGGCAATATTTCTAGTTTAAAGTTGGATCAATACCCGACAAAATTGCTATGAATCTTTGCATTAATTATTGTGCTTTTTGTTGTCATAACAATGGTTTCAGACTAAAGGAGCGAGTGCAGGAAGGGAATGGACAGAGCAGGAAACACTGCTGCTATTGGAAGTAAGGCTGTGCTTTTTTTTGTTTTCCTACACATTCGTACTGCTTTCACGAGCGTTTTAATACGCCGACACCGTATTTCCCCTCTGATGGTTGAACCTGGTTCTATTTTTGCAAGTGTCCATGTCCTCCTTCTGTCCCCCAGGCGCTGGAGGTTTACAGAGACGACTGGAACAAAGTGTCGGAGCACGTGGGCTCCAGAACGCAGGACGAATGTATACTTCACTTTCTTCGTTTGCCAATAGAAGACCCTTACCTGGAGGACTCGTCGGCCTCTCTGGGCCCGCTGGCGTACCAACCCGTGCCTTTCAGCCAGTCGGAAAACCCCGTGATGAGCACCGTGGCCTTCCTGGCGTCTGTGGTGGATCCACGCGTAGCATCAGCCGCAGCGAAAGCGGCGCTGGGTGAGAGGATTTCTAATTACTCCCATTTACAAGTAGCTACTCCAGGCAAATATGTTATTTTGTTGTGTGTGTGTGTGACTCTTCATCGTCGTCTTCAGAGGAGTTTTCTCAAGTGCAAGAGGAATCGATGGATAAAACCTGTGAAAAGTCCAATTTAACAGAAAAAACAGGCAAGCGAGACAGGTCACGGTCACACAGTTATGTTTTTGTCTCATGCGGTCATTAATTGTGTCGCTTTTGGATCACAGAGTTGATGGATGCAGAAAAACTGGAGGCAGACTCCGGTCCTCATCAGGTAACACCAGAAATAAGCTTAAAAGAGAGTTTAACATTTTCCCCTGCTTTGTGATTCACGTTGCTTAACTTCACTTTGTGAATGTGTCTCAGGTCCCAGTGAGGGCCGACGGAATCAACCTGGAATCCAGCGGGACGAATGTGGAAGCGGAACCAGTGAAAATGGAAAACGTAGAAAATATGCTTCCGGAGGAGAGAGACGGTACGTAAATATATATATATATATATATATATATATGTATATATATCCAGCATGTGTCTACAACTTGGCTGTGTTAACAAGACTTTGTATTTTGCGTGTGTGTACCAGGAAGAGGCGACGATGACGAGAGCCTCGGGCGGCGTGAGGGCGACGGAGATGAGGGGAGGAGAGTGATGGAGCTGGATCTGGTGGAGACGAGCGTCACCACCGCAGCTGCAGCTGCTCTGACCTCAGCAGCCACCAAGGCCAAGGTGAAAGCACAAACCACTGATTAAACCTCAGCTGGTGTAATGCCAGCCAGACATGTCCGTTTGATGTAGTAGAGTTTTTATTTCTTGTTTTACTCACCTGCCTTCGCCTTCCTCTTATTGTGCTTTGCCAGTCGGAAGCTCAAACTCTTTATGTTCCTGAATTTGCAGCACTTGGCGGCAGTCGAGGAGAGGAAGATCAAGTCCCTGGTGGCTCTGCTGGTGGAGACCCAGATGAAGAAGTTGGAGATCAAGCTCAGACACTTTGAGGAGCTGGAGACCATCATGGATCGAGAGAAAGAGGCCGTGAGTGAGAATTCAATACAGCTGCTCAAACCGAGGTCATTCAGTCCAGAGCAAAGTTGGAGAAATGTGTATATTTGTGTGAAATGTGCAAATAATTTGAAATGATTATAGGAATTCCTCTTTTCTGCACTTCCAACTACAATTAGCTGCAAGGATGTTTTGGTCTATTTAAACCTCATTGGTTCTTACATTGTTCAGAAATCAGTCAAACCTCAGTCTTTATGCAGCGGAAGTTAGTTTGAAAATACCTTTTCAAACTGTGTTTATACCCGTTTATCCTGACAGAAATAGCAACGTCACATCAAGGTAATTTTATTCAAATCATATCAGCTTAAAGTCTCTCGCTTGAAAATCAGTGTTACTGAGGTTTGAGGACATGTGTCTTGTACTGTTGATATTTAGAAGCAACAATGACGCGTGTCTTATGTCGTGCAGTTGGAGCAACAGCGGCAACAACTCCTGACCGAGAGGCAAACCTTCCACTCGGAGCAGCTGAAGCAGGCAGAGACCAAAATCCGCCAGCAGAGGGAGCAGCAGGGCCAGGCGGGTTACACAGTGCAGCAGTCAGGTGTGACACACACACTCAGAGCTCATTTAACATCTTGTCTTTACATTAAAGTCCTTCCTTCCCCTTCAGGTCAGCCGGCGCCCAATCGGTTGATTCCTACCGGAGTAAATACGCAGCCGATCGCCTCTCGGCACCCTGGAGCTCCCAACGGCATGTGTGAGTGTGTCGTCTTCAGTTTCCTTAAGGGTTATTAAAACATTGCTCTTTGAATCTCTGTATGTTTACTGATATAAACTGTCTCTGTTTATCGTCTCAGACCCGTCCTCACAGCCTGATGGGATTGCTCCTGCTCAAACTGGCCCTCCATCCTCCAGTCACAACTAAAAAAGAATTTAAAAACAAAAACAAAAAGATCATCTGTCCCTTCAGTGTTGACTTGTTTGACAAAGGTTGCCAAGTACATCAACACAGGTGAAGTGTACCGAGTTCATACCCCAGCCTGTGTTTTGTTTGTGTCTTGTTTGTGCTCTGAAGTCAGAGTTGAAGAACGTTCAGTTTCATCTTGACTCAATAAAATTGCTTTTTTGTAAGAAACACATTGCCTTGTGGCTTCCTCCACTGCAATAGCTCAGATGCCTTAATTTTCAAGGTGCGGTGTTCTTGCATTTTATGTCAATGACAAATGACAAAAAAAAGTTGACGCACTCATGTGAAGACAGTTTGACAACAAACCTCATGAATTGAGATGAAGAGGCAGTGAGAGAAAATTCACTGTTGCCATTCAGTAGCGTTCACAGCTGTTGCCTCGTCAGGGGCAAAGTTCAGGTGGGAGTTTAGTTAGTTTATCAATGTTTCCCTTGACAGGAATAAAATTGATCGGGATCCCACAAAAGCAGTGAACAACTCGGTTTGTATTCTGAGCAGCTCGGTCAGCAAAGTCACTTAATAATGTGAACAAGAGCTCCACAAGAAAGATGCAGTTATTTTAGAAATCCTGAGATCCAGTGTCATAGACTGATTTCCACAAAGTGACAAGACTCTGCTGAATGTTTTCCATCATCTCTTGTTTCAGTAACCTTAGTTATTTGTTCCACGACACTGACACAAACTACTAAACCGCCTATGGTTTATTGCAAATTAACTCGTGTAAACGTCTTTGACCACTAAATCAACTTGTGAAAAATACGAGCCCATTTCCATTGATTAGTTCTCAATCTAATGCTAAAAGTAAAAAAAATGGCCCCAGTTTGACGCAGTACTGATGACTATACTGAAATCAAAGTGAAAAGAGGATCAAATCAGAGTAAGTATTTCTCTTAAACTCACTGAACCTTAATAAACATTATCAGATACTTTGATTTGATGACATCCACAACAGATAAATTAAAGTTTCTTTCTCTTTCTCAGGCACTGAGGCTGGATTGAGTTGCTGGTTTTTGGTTTCTGTGCTTCAGCAGCATGTTTGACACGTCGACTCAAACTGTGCACATCAAAGCTGCTTATCTCACAATGGTTTATGAGGTGCTGCCTCCCTCCAAATAGCATATCAGTCTTTCAATAAATGTTAGATGCCTCTTCGTTTTTTACTCCCTACTAAAACTTAAATACCTTCTTCTGCCCGTGTTCTGTGTCCCTCTCTCTTAATAAAATGTGTGTTTGTAAACGGGACGTTTCTGGATTGTTTCACTGCACACTCACAGGCACAGTTTAGAATTCTTGGTCTGCTTTTCAGTGTTATTTTACTCCCCTCTCCTCTAATTGAGTCAGATATTTACAGAGACATGGACACAGGACAGATTTATGCATTTCTACGGGACCCTTTCAGTGTGAGACCACCCCCAGAGACAGCTTGAAATAAACTTTAATGAAACCCCACTTAAATGAAGCGGCTCATCCAATTGTTTCTTTTTGGGATTTTGGAGAGAGAGAGAGAGAGAGCAACAGAGAGAGAGAGAGAGAGAGATTTGAACAATCCCCCCCGACCAGACATTCTCCTCCATGCTCACAGTCTCAAGAAGTGTGAGGATTATTGGGATTTAAATAATATTTCAAGAGTCACACCACAAAGACATTGGAAGCTATTTTGACTTTTTTTCCCGCTCCATCGTCATCTTTCACCACCAGGTAATTTTCTCAATTAACAGACCTCCAATTTTTTGTGCTTGTGTGTCTCTTCCTAAATTATATTGTACTAATTTCCCAGACGTTTCCTGTTTGTTTGTTGGGTTGTTTTTTTTTACCTTAATTTGCAAACTGTTTTGGTAACATTAGATGGAGTGGTCTGAAACTCTTTGGTTTTCCTAATAATTTAATCTTTTTAACTTCATTATTTTTGATATACAATGTTGTGACTGTGGACAACTAAATAGAAAAACATGGCGATTAATAAACGATCGAGAGAAAAAGATGTATGACTCAAACGGATCTAAAATGATGCTGGACAATAATCTCCAAATTTAACAACCTGATGGCTGTTTATAGACTTTTTAGTCCAGACCTTCTGCCATGTTTTGATGAAACTGTCCTATAATGATGAAGAGTGGAAAGATTTTCCTCAGCAGTACATATTAATCAAAAGGAGCCCATCCGTCTTTGGTATTTATACTGAAAGGAATTACTCTTTTTGTTCTGTGCCAAAAATGGTGTATTTGACAGACAAATTACTATAAAAGTTGAGTGAAGTGATTTTGTGTCAGTGTGTCACCCAGGTGGCAAGTTTTATCAACAATCTTGTTTAAATTCATGAAGTCTTGGTTTCCTGGATGAAGGTGCAGGACTTAAACTCTTCCTCCAGTGTAAAAATTGATTTTCTCGATGTCTGAATTTCATCAGTGCCTTCACATCATTTCTTTCCTATTTAGAATGGAAAGTAGAGGTCAGCACGTTTATTACTTTTTTTGGTCCAATAAGATGGAATGGAAATTGCTAAAAGAATCTGCCATCAAGCCTTTCTATTCAATTTACAAGATACAAACTGTAACTACTGAGGAAAACTGTATACTTAGATTGACAGAGCTGTTAAAATGTTAAAGAGTAACTACAGTAAGAACCCTGCATTCTTCCTAAATTTGGCCATTGCTTCTTTAAACTGCACAAAAAAAGCAATCAATGCATGTATTGACTGCAGGACTATATTTATATAATGTCATCAAATCTTTACACAAAACCAGTGTGCGTTTGAAAAAAACATGTAATCCTTTCTAGGGTCTGCATTGGTTTAATCTTAAGCCTCTTGAAAGTGCAAAAGTTGAAGATCTGTTTTAAAGCCTCCGTCTCTTTAAACAGGATGTGTCCCATCCATCAAATTTATGGGGTCGCCGTATATTTTGTACTTGACAAAACACGTGTCAGTGGCTTGTTAAATCGCAGTGCAGTGACATGGTCCATGTTTAATACTGGGAGGAACACACTCGACTTGACTTTGTTGAAAGTGTCACATCGTTTTAGAAAACACAGGAAAGATGGATTCCACGCTGGACACACGCCGTCGCTTCAGATCTGAGCTGTTTGCGACTATTTACAATTTGCAAAAGGCTGACTTCAGACTAAAAGGTCAACTCGTCTGTCTCCAATAAACATTGTGGGGGAGACGGTGAGGTCACGCTCCTGACGGGACTGTCAAGTCTGAATAGTAGTGTCATTACAGTAAAAACACAAACTCTGACCCGAATAAGCTTCTGACATTTGTCGAGGAGAAGAATAACAAAGTGTTACAGCACTAACATAGGACAGAAAAATAGTAATAAAATAAAAGCCTTTCAATTATATCCTGTCTGAGGCAGTCGAAGTTAATTTTGGGCAGAAAATTCCAACGAGCAAAGTCAGCAACTTCACAATAACAGTAAAATACCTTTAAATGTGAGTGAGGCGGTATTTTCAAGGTTATCTATACACGTGTGTGTGACTTTATGCGCCACACAGCCTCATTTTTATTTTTATAAAGAATATTACTGCTCTCACATCTTCGCTTTTTTTTTTCCCTAGCCAATCTGTGATCCGTGTATTTCTTCCCCACCAATGGAGAGCCTCCTCACCAACATCAGCAGCGTCTCCACCGTGGAGCCCCTTTCACCCCTCTCTGGCCCCTACCTGAGCAACTGCAGCAGCTGGGACCAGCGGTGGGGGACGCCCTATCTGCACCGGATAGCACATCTGGATGTGCAGCTGTACCACGACTTCCATGCAGTCTGGGTTTCTCTGATGGTAAAATGGGGGGGGAAAATGACTTTACGTGAATATTTTGGGGCTTCGGGAGCATGGAAATGCTGCAGGAAGTCAGTTGCTGTCATGTCACAAGTTGCAGATCAAGTCTTCAGTTTGCAATTGCACCCAGGTTTCTTTATTTCCCTGCCTGCTCTTGTTTCAAAAAACGTTCTCACTAACGCTGCCCCGTTTGCAGGTGTGCAACTGCTTGATGCTGGCGGTCGGCGTGGTCCTCAACGGCCTGGCCCTCTACGTTTTCTGCGGCGCCTCGGCCCACTCCTCGGCCTCCGTGGTCTACACCATAAACCTGGCCGTGGCCGACCTCCTGGTGGCGCTGTCCCTGCCCGCTCGCATCGCCCTGTACCACAGCGGCGGGAGCTGCGTGGCCTGCTCCTACGTCCACACCTTCAGCTACTTCGTCAACATGTACTGCAGCATCCTGTTTCTGACCAGGTGAGCGGACCGGAGTCGCGCCCCCACTCGCTTTAAATCAAACTCCCTTCGCCCGTGCGGCTCGCGAAACAAAGATTTTCTTGTGGCTTTTATTTCCTCCCTCAAGTATCTGTGTTGATCGGTACCTGGCAGTGGTTCACGCCTCCGGCACTCTCCACCGATGGAGAAGCGCGGGAGCGGCCAGGTGCATCAGCGCCGCTGTGTGGTTGGTTGCCGTCGTGGTGACCTACTCCTTTCAGGTGAACACACACTTTAAAACTGCAGAGTTATTTTTAAACCAATAACTCCTTTGATGGTAGTGACGAATTTGCAGTCATAGTAAGTTTCATTGGTCATTGCTTTGAGTCACTATTACCCTAAACTCTTGTTTACTGAACGAGGGAGAGTGAATTTCTTCAGGTGTCCTTACAGCAAGTGGAACGTTGTCTAATTGTGACGAATACTGAGGTTTGGCTGCAATAACAGTGTTTTTGATCACTAAACGGTGCAGTTTATCCGAGTAAAATCGGTCATCATAAATATATTTAATAAGAAATGCTAATGTCCAGTTTGCAGAGCATCTTCCATCACATATAGGCCTGTAAACCACGCATTGTGTCACAGTAATATTACAATAGTACAGATACATGTTCATCAAAAAGTGAGAGAAATTATTTTTTAAGTCCCACAAAAATATCCCCCCGTTGCTTTTTTATTAGGAGCAACAGGTAAAGTCACTCCACACTTTTAAAAAGATGGAATACGTCACTATAACCTATTCGTCTAGAAACAACTTGCACAACACTTCATTTTACAATCCATTAAATAATCCTTAAAGAAAAAGACAAATATCAACAAACTGACCACATGGATCACAGTTTAGAGATTTATCGATAGTCACTGCTCATTTTATATCATATATCTGCAACTGGTAAGAGAAAAACAAATGAAAAATACATTTGTTCCACTCGATCAGCAGTTTTCGATCTGCTGCTTCTTTTGTTAGGAATTAATTTTCCCCTCATGACAGTTTTGTGTCGGTGCAGTTTAAGATTTATTCCTCAGATCTGATGGTTTCACTCTGGATTGGAGCTGTAGACACACCTTCTCCTGCTCTCCCCTCCCCTCCCCTCCTCAGACGTCGGCGTTGGGGTTCAGCTCCTCCTGCGTGCTCCTCCCGGCCCACTTCTACCTCACCATCCTGGAGTTCCTCCTCCCCCTGCTCGCCGTGGTGGGCTTCAGCCTGCGGGTCACCTGCTTCCTCTCCTCCAACCACGGCCCCGCGTCCCGGCAGGGCCGCGCCAGGAGGGCTCGCGCCATCAGGCTGCTGGCCGCCGTCCTGGTGGTCTTCACCGTCTGCTTCACGCCCTTCCACGTCCGCCAGGTGCTGGTCTACTTCCGGGTGAGGTTCGCCGGCGAGGCGCTGGGCCGAGGGACGGAGCACGTGTTCGCCTACCACATCACGGTGACCTTGAGCAGCCTCAACAGCTGCCTGGACCCCGTGGTTTACTGCTTCGTGACCGACAGCTTCAGACGGATGTGGAGGGCCCGCCGGAGGGGCGGCAGGGCGGCGGGGTGGGAGCTGGGGCGTGCGAGCGGGGCAGATTTGGAGAGGAATATGGCGAGTAAATGCCCAGGTACGGCGCTGGCCATAGCCCACAGCGTGGCCACGCTCACCCTCACCGGCACGGCCCTCACCGCCGCCAACGCCGAGCAGGCTGACTGGAATCAGAGAGACGAAGGCCAACAAAGGTGACGGATAGACGCGGGACAGATCAGGGGGGAAAGGACAAAATAACTGCACTTTATTTTTGAAGTCTGTGAACACTAATGATTCTAGAGCTGGTATCCTCATAACCACTGTGGGATTAGCGGAGACGTTGGATGGGAAATGAATAAACACATTATTCAACACATTATTTACGTTGGAAGTGAAAGTTAATGATAATAATAATGCTAAATAATTCTTTTTTTTTTTTTTGATGAGTGAAGACATCAGCAACTGCAAAAGAACTAAAAGATTCGAGAGGAAATGGTCTCCTTGGTAACACACGCTTTGTATCGGACTTTTTTTTTTTTTGCGATAAATCAATAATAGAAGTTGCAGCAACCTATCCCCGGGCATTCTGCACGTTTTGATGTGCTTTTTGTGCACATTCAGAAGCCAGAATTTGTGGTATTATTATGGTATTGTGTCTTCCAGGCAAGCTTATGACGATATGACCATCTGACATTCTATGTCCCAAACGTACTGGCGGCTGTCAGTGACTGAAAGAAGTCAGGAAACCTGTTGGATTATTTCCATCAGGATCAGTTGACTCGACCAGAACAATCGAGACGTCATTCATTAACTGAAAAGGGACCAATCAAATCTATGATTTATTTGGTAAACTTGAATGACAAAGAAAGTTGTGTTTCATCTGTAACTGAGGTGTTTCCATGTTTTGAACCCTAAACTGTCTGTTTGTTTTTTCTCAATGTGCTCATATTTGGATTGGTATTGTGTAAGTCTGAGTAAAAATTCAACAGAGTCGATGTTGGTTTTACTTCTGAACTTCTTTAAAGGTGCGTTCCATACAGTGTTCATCCAGAGTCCTACATCAGAAGGCTCAAGCATATTTACATAACATAGAGATATATACAGACTTTATATAGAAAACAAAACTACTAACAAAAATAATCATCTTTTTATAGCAGCAAAAAAGAAGAAACTAAAAGAGAAAAATGTATATTTACATCTTATTTTCAAATAACAAGGCATATTATATATATATATATATGTATATTTATATAGTACACTGCGTACATTTGCTTTCCCATTCTTTAAGTATTCTTGTTTTAATCTATATGAAAATCAAAGTATATAGGCATCTCTCCCTCCTCCAGCAGTGACACAGTTTACCAGAGGCAGGCGCGCGCGCACGCACGCACACACACACACACACACGCGCACACACACACACACACACACGCACTCACACACTCTCCCTCTCTCTCTGGTGTGTGGCTCTGACTGAATTTCCAAGCAAAAATGACACTAAACGAAATAATAAATGAAATAAAACAGTTTGTAGCTGAATGAAAACATCAGAACGGAGAGAATTAAAGACAAATTTTCAGTATTGCAGCCGTTGATTGATTCCAGAGTTAAGTGTAAACCACGTGATTGCAAAGAACATGTTTTGTTTTAACATGGTTGTCTTTTGCTTTAAAACAGGCGTGAGATGACCACACATGCACACACACACACACAGTCCAGTTCACCCCCGTAACAGCAAATATAATAGCTTTAATTGACTCTTTTGAACGAACTGAAAAGTGTCCTATCAAGACATGAAAGCGCCCAAAAAAGAAGAAAAAAGAAATCCAGTTATTTTTCTTCTTCCTTTTGCAACATATTTCTGTGTTTCTTTTTTTTTTTCTAACTTTATTTTCTTTTTTTTTCATCATGTGCAAGTTCTGTGCAACATCAGAAGGGAACCACCCTGGCTTGACGAACATCAAACGAGAGGAAGGGGGTTAAAAAAAAAAAAAGATTTCAGCTGAAATCAACTCACATTCATCGACTTTCAAGAACTTTTTTTTAAGTCACCAGATGGAATCAACATAAAAATAAAAAAAGTTAAGAGCTCAAAACTCCCCAGCATGCCGGGCGAGTGGCCGAGCGGTGGGAACATTCCAGAGTTTACAGCGACGAAAGGCCCGGGACATTAAGAGTGTAAAAACCAAAAAAAATTTAAAATTAAAAAACAACAAACCTACAAATCAAAGACTTTCTCACTGCACTGGAACAGAAACACTCAAGTTGCACTTCAAGTATGAACGGCCTGGTGTTTCCTGCACACACGTTTTACACCGAGCCTGGCCTGGGACAAAGAAACCTACACACACACACACACACACACACATACACACTTTAACTCCCTCCATCCACACCTGTGTGGGGGTTGAAAGGTGACAAGATGAATTCTGTCAGAAATCAGTAAATGTGCAACAAAGACAAAAAAAAAAAAAAAAGACATTTCAAAATTGAAAGCTCACATGCTTGTAATGAGCGTACTGACCCAGAACGAGCACAATGCTTCAGCTTATAGAGAACATCGTGTTGTTGTTGGTTTTTTGTGTGTTTCTTTTCACACAGAAGTCAAAAATAAGAAAAATAAAAAGACACAAACACCCAGCCATGCATTTGAAAAGTACATCCCTGACCTATTAGACATTAAAAGAAAAGATCTGGAGTGATTTGTACAGAGTCATACTTTGGTGTTCCACACATGCATATTGCTGTTGTCGCATGCAAATCGCCCAAACCCAAAGTTTTTTTTTTTAATTTTTATTATTTTATATTATCTCAACCTTTATTTATTTTTTTGTCCATCAACTAAAGTTGTGAATCCATTTGTTTATCCAGAATATATTATTGCCCAGGTGGAGACAACAGAGGCCATTTAAAGCTCTGGCATCTTCTCGTCATCGTCCCGTCCCCGTTTCATTTGTCTCAGCCGGAGCTCGATCGAGCAAAACTCTCTCTTCCCATTTCTTTCTCTGCTTTGGGACTGATTGAATGTACCTGAAAACATGGAAAGAATCTCGTTTGTTAAAAAAAAAAAAACGGATTTAACTGCACCAAACTCCACTCAAGTGACAAAAAAAACAAACAAAACAAAAATCAGTGAGTTAATCTCCAACAAATCAAAAAACTAACTTCTCCACAAAATAGTAAAAAATACAATTTACACACTCCAAAAAAAAAAGAAGGAAAACAAAGTTCTTTCAACAGTAAATCAACCCACTAGCATTTGTACATCTCCAATTCCTTTTCAGCTGATTGAGCTGAAAGGAGGAAAAAACAAAACAAAAACTGAGCGACCTTTCACCCCGACACATTCAGGAAATCACAAACCTCGCTGGAAACCGTTTTTTTTTTTGTTTTTTTTCTTTTCAGAAAGGAATTCCACCACCACAAACAACCCTGCTCCCCCTGCGCAGCACACAGTCTCCTCACAGGAGCCGCTATTGCAACAAAACGTCCGACTTGTCATAAAAACGAACACAATATTATCTTTCAAGTTTCTTGTTACGCGTCCAGCATCGTCGACGTAGGAAATTCAAAAGATTAAAAAAATAAAATGAAAACGCTGCTTCAGCTCTTCGACACTTCTCAAAGTGAAATAAAGTCTGTGCAAAGCGAAATCAAAGCTCTCGTTCCTCAAATTGTGTGAAAACCTCGGAGGACATCGTGTCGACACATTCTTGTTGTTGTTGATGTTTGTGGTTTTTCAGGAGACAGACGTTGAAATGATCTGAGCCGCCTGGAATGAAAGTTAAGTTCTAGAATTAATAACTATTGTTATTACAAACTACACACTTCTGTGTCTTTCTGTGGGAAGAATCTGAGGCCAATTTTTTTTCTCTCTCTCTCTCTGTCCAGTTTGGGATTTGTAGCTTTAAAAGATTAAGACATGCATTTTCACACGTTAAACTTTTCAATTCTAACATTAAGGAAGTAATTTGACACGTGGGAAATACGATTATTGACTTTCTTCCAGAGCTTCAGATGAAAAGGCAAATACTGTGGTGAGGCGTGGGGAATATTCAGTGACGGGGAGATATCCTGCACCCGTTTCAAGTTTAGTCTGTGGAATTCACATATCCTGTGTCTTTTAGAGGCTTATAAACAGCTTCTTGAGCATCTGTAAAGAATAGTGGAAAATACATGTTAAACATTAAAAAAAAGGACGTAAATTAAACTCAGCTATTTCGTTATAAATGGTCTTAAAATGATTTAACCCAGAAACGCACAGTTGTATTAAAACAGGACTTTATGCTTTGAATGTAAACTAAATGAACTGATAAGAGCCTTAGTTCTGCCTGGACTTTAAACACCTCTGCTTTAACACTGCTGAAAAGCCTCGACAAAAAAAAAAAAGAAAAAAAAGTAAATGATTGTATTTCCCAAAACGTCAAACTATCTTTATAAAGTGAAACATTTCTCCGGTCCTCCTCTCAGTGGACATTCATTCGTTTAAGCCGTTAAGCATCTAAAAACCTCCTCTACAGACTATGTTTGGTGCCTTCAAGTGGAACGGCAGAACCCTAAAGCTCCACTGAAGCCTAAAACTGTTATCAGGAACGACTATCCAAATAATAATATTCGATTTTGGATCAAATTCACCAAGTGGGGAATGAAAACGGAAATATTTTCAAGTCACACGTAAGACTCTGATGAGTGGCACCTCCGCCTGATCGACTGGAAACTTTGTGCGAGAACAAAACCAAGAAACAAATCAAACACTCCCAAAGTCTCACGGAAAGAATTCGGGAAACTTTTAAAATTCAACGCCGCAACACGTTCCACCAGTGTGGTCAAGGAAAATACTAAAGACGGAGCCACTCCTTTTCTTTCTCTTTCCTTCTTCCTGGTCGTTTGGTTTGTCTATTTCACTGCTCATATGTAACATTGCAGCACGTCGAGGAGAAGTCCGACTATTTCAAACAGAAACTTCAATGTGGGTCCTCGGGGGAGGGGAGGGGGGGGTTATTTGGGATTGTAATGCCCACTTTGCATCTTCTATAGAATCACACCCAATAAACACCATCTTTACATACCACAATTCTAAATCCAACCCGCTTTATAGTCATGAGCACATTTTTTTTTTTTGTCCCCTCGTCGCCCTCGAACGATGGCCAAACGGCAGCTTTCAACACACCTGCAGCTTGACACAGTGCAAAAAGAAAAAAAAAAAAATCAAAGCTCTTGCAATCAATTTCGGGCACTAAAGTTCAATCGCTTCACGCAGGAGCCGGGCTTCAGGCTCCTTGTTTCAGAAATGCCACGTCCAAAAGTCTGTAGAGTCTTAAAGCGTGAAAGTGCTGCGAAAGTCCTGCGCAGCCGAGCATGTCGTCGTCGTCGTCGTCGTCGGGGTTAATTTTGGTGAACACGGCGCCTCCGTGGGGAAGCAGACACATTCTCTTCAAGATTCGAACGGGGGCCGATTCCACGGCGAGGAAGAACGATTTTCAGCATTTTTTAAAATTTATATATATATCTATAGATATATAGATATATCTATAGATATATTGATTGCAGCTTCAAGGACTAATGTTCATCAACAGTGTTCATTATTCAGGAGTTCGTTGGATTGTATTGACCCCCAGATTCAGGAGGCGTGTGCGTATTTGTGTTTGTGAGTCCCCTGAAGTTTCACCAGGCGGCTGCTCAGTAGCACCTCCTAGAGGCCCTGAGAGACAGAGACGACCTCTCCTTAAAATGACTGACTCACTCGTGGACGACCCTAAGGCATTCAATCAGAAGTCTGTGAGGGGCGCACTGGAAGGATTTTTGTTGACGGCTGGAGTCGCACTGGGACCAGAGGGGGGGGGGGGGGTTTCTGGGTAAATTGGTTTGATGACGGTCCCCACAGCAGCCGGGATGATTCTGCTTCAGTGGAAAATCTGAAAAGCTCGTCAGAGCCGGAGCAGACGCCCACAGTGAGCCACACTGGCGCTCCGTTCTCTTCACTGTGTGTGTAGACTCCGGCGTGACGAGGATGGAGGCACATCGAGTCTTTTTCTCCAAACGGCAGGGACACTGGAAGTCGCCTGGACCGACGTGTCCCTCGTCTCAGCCGGGCCCGCTCACAAGGCAGACTCGTTCTCTGTGTGGCAGGATTTGGTCGTCGTGGTCGTCTTGCCCTCTCTGTTGAGTTTCAGGAAGCTCGGTTTCTCGATCACCACGGCAACTGCCCCATCGCTGCTGTTGGTTTTTTCCAGCTTTGTCAAGGCCCGTTTCTCCGAAGCTTTGGCTGACTCGGACTCCCTGCAGATCACAATTTCAAAAAAACGAAAAAAAAGGAACTCATTCCCATTATTGGTCAGGGGCCAGATATCTGAGGAAAATAGAACGACCAGGATGGTTTTTCTCACCCGTTGTTTGGAGTCGGGTAAATGACCAGGAAGCAGGCAGTGAAGAAACCAAGGAGGGAGCCCCCAGAGGCCACCATGGGAATGACACGGACGCTGCCAACCGCTTCCACGACAGCTCCCAGAGCTGAGGCCACCAATATCTGACTGATGTATACCTGCGAGGACGCGTCACAATATTACCAATGTGGACCTGAATTAAATATTTCTATGGGGTTTGACATATTAAGACAGAAAGTTGAAAACAACCCACCTGACAGGATAAGATGGCGCAGTCGATACCGAAGCCTCTGCGGGAGTTACCGGGACTGTGCTGAATGTACTGCAGGGAGCACAGGGACAGACAGTTATTGATCGTACAATACATGGATAAATACAATAGTTGGGCTTCAAAGCAACATGTAAAATATTTGTAATGAAAAAAAAATAAAAATGAACCATTTCTCCTAAACATCAGAATTTAACGGCACCTAAGTTAACATGGATTTCTATAAAAAGGAAAGTATAACCTGACTGTTTTCATGCTCTTACTTAACGTCAGTGGTTTGATCCCTCTACCAATGTGCATGATTACATAAATACACAATTCTGTTAGTCACAAAGTATATTCTGATTCATGCAACAGCTGCACATTGTTATTTTTAACATACTAAATTCATATTTTGTTGAAACTTGTGTTCCCAGTCCCAGTAAGAGATACATAAAGTTAAGAAACAAATGTTGTTCAGTGCATTTATTTAATGGTGTAATCACTTTTAGTAACATTATTTATATTCTGAGCCTCAATAACGCTGGATAGGTATGTATAAAACCTACAGTGTGTGATTTCCTTTTTAATTACAATCGTAAAAAGTACAAAAAAAGATTATAGAATAAAAGTGTCTAAATAACTTTTTTATTGCAACTTCGAGTGTAATTATAATGTGCCCACAACTGTGAAAATTTCATGTGCACCATTTTAAGTGAGATGCACCATAAAACACACCATAATGTCAATGCGTACCTCTTTCATCTCGTGGTACTGTCCCAGCAGAGCATACGGACAGTAGGAGATACTCATGGAAATGATGCCCATGCTGCTGATCATCACCATAGATACATAAACATTAGGGAAGATGGCCATGACCGCAGTTCCTGTGACGAAGACACACAAACAAAACAAAACAAAAAAATGGCAAAAGAATGACTTTAAAACCCATTTTTAACCGTCTTTTAAAAATACTTCATTCATATCTATCAGAGGGGGATCCCTACCTATGGAGAATCCAAGTGTCCCCATGATGTAGATGACCTTAATGCTTAGGTCAAAGTTGTCAAGATATTTCTGAAGAATAGCTGGAAAAGAATAGAGGAGAAGTCAGTTTACAGCAGAGTTTCAGATCCAGGCCTGTTAGTTTACCAAAGACTCCGTTTAGACAGTGTTGTTAGTTGGTGTTTGTGTGTAAACACCTGAGCACGTAGCAGCAGTCATGGCATAAATAACCAGCCCCCAGCAGCCCATCTGAACCCCTTTGTGATAATTATCCAATAAAGTTGAGTTGACAGGAGCCTGAGAGAGAGAAAAAAAACACAAGTTCAGTTTTAAACATCTAACAAAGACATACACAGAGTTCAAGCGCATAATGATATGATGTTACAATATATTTAGTTCTCATTTTGTCTCTTGTTTAAAAGTGAGCTTTTAAGTGTAGGTTGGTGCCGGCCGACGTATTTACGTACAGTGGGGTCCCCGTGGAAGATAACTTGTCCCATGAAGTCGGTGAAGAAGACGGCTTCTGCGATGATGGAGAACCAGGTGAGCAGGTGGCACACACACAAACGCAACAGCTCCGGAGGCATCTTAAACATGGAGAGCCACAGGAGGCGCACCGTGGTCTCCACCTGAGGAGGGGAGGGGAGAGGATTATAAAAAAAACATAACCCTGGGAAACACTTATGCTGCTTTAAAAAAAAAATTTGAATTAATCTGTTGGAATGATTGCAATCAAAATCATGAAAAACGCGACAAGGCGTGTGTTCGTGTGGTCAGCATGTCACAAATGTGAAGACAATGTGCGGCGGCTGAGAGCGTCTCCCCCACCTCGCCCTCTTCGCTCTCAGTGTCTCCGCTGGATGAGTTGGTGTTGCCGCTGCGGTGTCTGCTCCTCTGCCGGTTCCTCCGCCGGTGTCGCGCCTCCACCTCGTACAGGTCGTTCATGCTGCGGGACGGCTTGATGAGGAAGGCGGCGTTGGCCCGGCGGTAGCGGTACCGGTGGCTCCCCACGCGGCCGTAGTAAGAGAAGGTGCAGGACGGCTGGCGGTAGAAGGTGTGACGGTGGCGCGACTGTCGCATTGGCGCTCCTGTGCTGGCAGCTGGATGAAGAGAGAGTTTAAGAAGATGTCACTGAAGAGATGGCATAGATACAACATTACTATTGTTAAAAGTCTACACAAGGTCAGCGTTAAAAAAACAACAACATTTTAATTGACTTGAAAATCTAACTTCTTTACAACAAATTAATTTTGTTCAAAATGGCAAACTCAGATGATAAACAATATCCATGATCAACAAATCTTTGACCCACTACCTAATCGCACCCTGTTGGTCCCAAGACGCCTACCGAAGTGACCGAACATTTCAGATGCTTAAAATGCTGTGTCGACGCTCACCTTTGACCATCCCGGCTCGGTGCGCCTGTCCTTTAGAGCTCAGCCCGTCAGAGCAAACTCCATCAGCGTTGGTGACGCTGGCCAACAGCCGGCCGTTTAGTGTCCGTTGCTCATTGAGCTGATTATTCAATAATGCCTCTTGTCCGTCGTCATTTTCCATCTCTTGGAGGAAGGCTGAGAGGCGCGATATCCTCGGTGCGGGAGCAGCGTTCGTCTGGTGGCCGTTCTGGGGGCGGAGGAGATCTTGGCTTCCTGCGCTGCTGCTGCGTCTGATGTTGGCGAGCCGCGGAGGCGGCGGAGTGCTTCGGTTGGAGGTGAAGAAGGAAGAGGTCAGAGGAGGCGAGCCCTGATAGGGCGAGAGCCGGTCGGCAAAGATGGACGGCTCGATGTGGCACAGGAACAAAGCGTCGTGGTCGAGGTGGTCAAGAGTCGCATCTGCCATGGCGAGGACACTGTCGCTTTTACCTGGAGTGAGCGAGAGGTGAGAGAGAAGTGAATTTTAAGTCATATCTTATTCAGTAATTGATCATTGTGATGGAACGTCGTTGAGGAAAAAAAAATGTCCTGACTTATAGTAAGAGTCTGAACTCACTTCTTACGAGCTCCACCTCCAGGAAGTCCATGTCTCCGTGGTCCGAGTGGTCGTCTCCGTAGGGGTCATAGAGGTCGTAGCTCTCCAACGTATCATCCTCTCCGATCATTTCCAGCTTGGGGGTGAGTAGTCCAGTCCTGCCATTGGCAGATGATTGCAAGTGTGCAGGATCTGGACTCTCCTGATAAGGGAGACGAGAAACAATCTCGTCGTGAACCTTCACTTCGTATCAAAGTCCCGATCGACATGAAATAAAAAAAAAAAAATGGCTCAGTACCTGGTCGAGCCGGTCGTGTTGTGGCGAGTACTGCTCCTCCTCAATGCTGATGAGATGCAGCGCCACGGAGATGGAGAAGAGGATGGCGGCAAAGAAGAACAGGATTTGCTCCTGGGACTTGAAGATAACTCGGAGGAATGTGTGCGTCCAGTCCAAGCCGCCGAGGGCGTAGCCGACCGCACCACCAAGACCTGAAGATGCAAACATTTTCTCTTTTTCCTCTCCTGGTGCTTTTCATACTCGTGTTTATCCACAAAGACTAACCTTCAGAACTCAGACACTACATGTTTAAATCTGTGTACGTTTGTGTTCGTCGGCCGTACCTGCAGAAGCAGCGTGAATGTTGAGCGCCATGTCTTGTTCCTCGGTGTCTGCCACGTCTAACAAGTACGCTCTGATTGGTCCTTCGGTGGCATCTGCGCAAAAGTCCAAGACCACCACTCCGAGCACAGTAAGAACTATTCCGAGAGGTTGTCTCCCTTGTTCATCACCCAAAGACAAACCTGAAGAAGAAATAGACGGAGATAGACATGATTAAATATAGGGTTTTTCATTGTACGAGGAGACAGCCATCAGTGGCAGTGATCATTAACCTATAAGCAAGCTTTTTAATTCAGCTTTTACCTGTTGACCGGCAGTGCAAGTAAACCATGTAAATAACATCTAATGAAAAAGACTGAGAGAGAATAAAAGCAAGAAAACAATTAAAATTGTTTAGACTTACGTGCTAAACTTTAGAACACAAGTCTAAACTATAAAAATACTTTGTTTATAAATAAAAATTTATGTTTTAGACATCTTTGTGATTGTGTCTGAATCTTCAGGTGTCATCAATAAGTGACACACAAACGAGACACAGAGAAATAGGTCACTGCACATTCAACATACAGCTCTGCCCGTTGTGCCTGACCTCATGTGTCTCATTACAGGGCGAACGAGTCTTTCCCTCCAGCAACGTGATGTCTGCTGGTGTGTGTGTGTGTGTGTGTGTGTGTGTGTGTGTGTGTGTGTGTGTGTGTGTGTGTGTGTGTTATCTGAGGCAGTGTGACTCAGCATGACTTCCCAAACTGGATTTCACCAACAACAAGGAAATTTAAGAAAATAACAAAAAAAAATTATAGAAAGCACAGCAATGTGTGTGTGTGTGATTTTTGTGCACGTGTGTATTTCTGCGTGTATGCAGGGGGACAATGGAGCCATGGAGCCACAGTGCTCACTAGCCAGGCACCCAGACAGGAACTGAACTATGATTGGTAGAAAGAGGGAAGCAAACAGGAAGCATTTCCCTGTGAACTGCCTGCTCCTGTGTTCCCATGTCAACACACACACACACACACACACACACACACACACACACACACACACACACACACACACACACACACACACACACACACACACACACACACACACACACACACACACACACACACACACACACACACACACACACACAGGTTACTTGAGTTTTCCCATGTCGCCTTCTGTTCTCACACAATCAAACATATGTGTATTTACAACCATGGAAATTCTCTGTTATTTGCTTTGCTCTCTCACACAGATACAAGTCACTGTTTTGCTTCCTAACCCCGTTGGCAAGGCGCTCACACACAGACCCACACACACCGTCACACACCTCCACCGTGCCCTAAAGCGACCTGAGTGCCAGCTTGTCTGCAGGACAATGGAGGCACAAGTGAACAAATGTGAGTAGAAGTGAATTGAACCAACCGAGAATAAACAGTTCACACATGTTATTTATAACTCCTTTTAAATGTCATTACACTTTGTTATATTTAGAAGATAATTTAAGGGCCCTGTACACTATTGTTGTACCTTTATCACGGATTTGGCCCACATTGTTTTGTCTCATGTGGGAAATAGAATGAAGTTGGCACAAGCATTGAATTGTAAAGACAATTGCAAAAAGGATTAGAGATATTTGTGGGAAAATCTGCTGTGTCAGTAGAACAGCGGTTCACAGTTTCTTCTACAGTTGAGTTTGAACCGACTGGCCAACCTTTCTCTTTCCTTCTGCAGTTTGCACGTTCTCCCTGTGCCTCTGCAGGCTTTAAAATAAATAAAGTGGTCATAAATGGGTTGAATTGTTAATGATAAAAACAGGTGAAGAGATCTCTCGTGACTTATTCTTTTACAAACTGCACGGTTGTTTGTTTATTTTTAATGCATTGCAGATGTGTTACAGTAATAATCTCTGTGTGAGGGTTTCCAGTTCATGTACACAGCAGCAACATATGCTTAAGAACACTACAAACTGACAGTATGGACGTTGGACGGACATTCACAACTATACTGATGGCATACAAATCAATATGCGAGTTGCCCGACAGAAGCTAATCAATCAGTTTGACGTGACGAGACCTTGTAATGACATCTAAATGACGCAATAAGCCGAAGGTGGGACGGGTAACTGTAGCCTCTGTACACGGGCGGGACTCTCAGCTGGCGAAACGTATGGTACGTGATGTTCTGCTTCTTCCAGCAGGAGGCTGCACTGTTTATTTCCTCTGTGAGATGGCCGCATGCTGGGGTAATGCCACAGCAACCACATATTTTACATTCAGGAGTTCATTTCTCACGAGAGCTGCAATGCTGCCGGGATGGATTTTTAAAAAAAAGAAGAGAGTAATCGGATTTAATATTTTTAATTAAAAAAAAAAAAAACATCTAAACAGACTCACCTATCAGTGATCCATTCAGAAACAGAGCGACTCCGATGAGCGTTCCGATGCAGAGAGCCAGGATGAACGGCCTCCTCCTGCCCCACCGCAGAGTGCAGCGGTCGCTGGCCGAGCCGATCAGAGGGGTGAACATGAGGCCGAGGACTGGACTGAGGAACCATGTCAGACTGTAGTACTGCTCTGGAAGACCTGCACAGACAGACAAACAGGAATTAGAACAAGAACAACTGACGAGAAGGAAAAGGAACCCTCTTAACCTGAGCTACTGTGTTCTCCACCGGGGGGCGCAATCAACATCAGGGCTGTCAAAGTGGGAGCAATAGTTTAAAAAAAAAAATACAAATAGACTGAATATTAAAGGAATTATTTATGCAAAGTAAAACAGTGAGGTGATTTTATTGGATTCTACATCGCCTATGAAAATAAAGAGTTTGATGGTGTGATGGCACAACTATGAAAAAATGTCTATTCAGATATTTGCATCAAAGAATTCATTCTGAGACATCAATATTCTTTTCTATAGTAAAAATAAAGAGCTGAAACATTAAGTGCAACTATAGTTTCTACTTCTGGTCCACTGTTTGATCCAGAGAAAATGAACAGAAAGCAGAATATGTACATTCATTGACTTGTGGACTTCTGTGAGCCTCTCACTCAATATCGAAGTATTTGAGAACCTGTGAATGTATAAAAATATCTTGATGTGATTCTTCTGAAAACACAAAAGCTCCAGAGTCTTGCAGTCCATTTTTAATAATGTCGTATTTCTACAGGTCATTGTTGATCTTGAAAATGAAAGAACTTTAAGAAAGATGGCGGCGAGTGAGAAAGGTTTTCTCTTATTTTCTCTTTTATATAAATTTAAGCCGATTGAGTTCAGTTTAACCGAGGTCGTTGCCTGCATTAAGTGGCCTTGTTACCCAGCACAGATTTAAATTATAGGTTATCTGCAACCTCCTGACACCGGAGACCAGGTGAGGCTTTCAAACACACCTGTTCCACGACAGGGTTTAAAATTAGGTTTGCAAAATGGAAACAGCCTTGGCACGACAAACACACGGGATGCAGCAAACTAATGAAGTGATGCACGCTTTCAGTACCGCTGAATATAAGCAGTCAACATGGTGTCAACTCATCAAACAGACCTGTCAACAAAACCACTCCCTGCTTTCCTCAGATCACCTAATTAAAGAAGCATTTTAAGGAGACGGCCTTCTGAAAACATCCTAATCACTCGTGAATCATCAAATGAATGGCAAACATGTTTCCTCATCCACCATCACCCTAAAACATCAACACGCACACTGATGGAGAATCAGACCTGCACGATGACTAATTCCTATTAAAAGTGTCTATTCCACTGCTCCTGTTTACAAAAGTTCTCACAGCAAGTCGTCACAACATCCTGAATAGACCTGGCTCGCTTTAACGCCGAATGAGTAATTCCTAAAAAAAAAAAATACTTATTTCTGAATCGGAATAAGGCCACGAGAACTGAAAGGGATAATCACACTATGTGAGATTACTGCAGATGGCATGAACGAGGATGAATAATTGCTATGTAGGGCACGTTTCCAGCAATGTTTCTCGTCAAAGGTCTGAACATTATTGGAATTTAAATCCTGTGCCGATAATCCAGCCATCATCCGACGGCCGCCGCGTCCTGCAGGCCTTGCAAGTCGACCCTGCTTTTGACATTGGACGGGAGGTGGAGGACACGTGGGACGCCGCCGCCACCAGGTCACAGAAACACACTGTCATCACTTATGCAGAGTCACGCCGACAGCAATCTGGGGGTCAAATATTTACCTGTGAGATTAATAAGCGTTCTGAACACGCTGAAGTGACTTCTTTGAAGTTGTTTGGAACATTGTGGGTGTGTGTCTATGCAGTGGCATAAAGCAAGTATAGGAGATTAGTCTTGTATAGGTGTTGTCAATGCTATTTGAATATTGACAGGAAAAACACTTCTCAACCTTTTTACATAAAGCGATACTGAAAGATGGATGGATGGATGGATGGATGGATAGATGGATGGAGGGACTTGCGGGTTAAAATATTTAGACACATTTTATACAGTGCAACCTCCAAAGTCACTGAGGTTCAGGAGCAAAACACAGACCCATTTGATTTCAACTGGGCAAAACTATAAAAAGAGGACACTGACCTATAAATAAGTTCTAAGTATGATAATCAATTTCATCCACGTTGTGCTCATGATATCCCTGTAATGGCTCCCCCTGGACACAGTGTTTCACATTTGAGCTAAAAGCAGTCTTTATTTTGCAGCATTCAAACAAATGAACCGGCATAATTAATCCTGAGCTCATGGCCGATTCAGAAACCAGTTTCAATCCACAGTTGCAACTATCTGTTGCAACTGTGGAGTTGCAACAGATGCAACAACAGCTGCACCTTTACAAGATCTTTGAAATATTTGCAATCATGACATGAGCAAAAAAAAAAAAAAAAGCAACTCATTCCGACTTCTCCTTGGTTGTGGGTCACGGATCAGTAAGCCTCTGACTTGTGAGACAATCTGCTTTCCTAATCTTCGCTTGTGCAAACTTTTGGTTTGTTTCACCTCCAAACCGCTTCGACTGACAGAGGTATTACACAACGAGTCTGGTGATTTCAGTGCTACTGCCAGACAGGGTTAAAAAGCCTCAGCTTTGTTTGGATTCGATTGATAAGTCGCTTGGTTGTATTTAAAAAAAAAAAAAAAAGGAAAAAAAAGTATCAGAGTCCCTTATGGAATCTGGCCTTTTAAAGGAAGCACCAATCAAACCCACAGATTTGAAAACAGTAAAAGATGATGGTGGGATTTCTAATCTGCATTATTCACAACGTTTTCAAGACAGTGGCAAGTGTCTTAGGCTCATATAGTTAAGGGTCACTATAAAACCTGATGTCCTCGAGTCATTGTGCACTTATTTAATATAGATGTCGGAGTCAGAAAAAACGTTTTAGACTACGCCCTTGGATATAGTATCATGACTTCACTGAGCTGATTACAAGAACAGGAGCGAGTATAGGAGGAGGCAGTCACTCAGCTCAGAGAAAATAATTAAATCAGAACTCGATCATTGTCTCACTGAGGAACTGTCGCTTGATGCAGCTCACTGAAAAACAAATTAAATTCCATTTGGCCGCCACACCGTCTCTCCACAGAGTCCAGACAGACACCGGTGACGTCTCCTTGTGAGGTCACTCTGGTTTCTTCCTGATGTGTCCACCTGCAATATAAAGATCTCGAAAACTAAACTCGCTCAAATGTTATTAGGCTGTCCTTGAAACTGCACAATTGCCCTATGGGAATGTATTTTGCTGCTTTTCGCGGCTGTAACTGAGCAGAAACTGCATGGGGGGGGATTTCAGTGACGCACCTTTATAAAATGTAATGTGGCCATTTTAACTCAAACAAGATATTTGTTCTGCTGCTTGGATGTAATGATGTGTTGGACTACATCTAATGATTGACTGGAAAATGTCTCGTTTCATAATTTCGTCTATAAAAGTGGGAACCCCTGAAAAGAAATACCAAAATTTGCAGTGAGACAGATGGTGTTTCTTCAACGGTGTTTCAGAAAACTGTCTGCCACTATCCCTTTATGCAAATTCAATTGACAGTCAGCCATCAGTTATTTGATTAGATCTGCAATAGAGACAGTAGAAATGTGGCATTGCTTCAGATCGATGGAAGGAATAGGTCACTGTCATTTTATTCCTCCGAGATGGAAATAGGGGATGGAAGCCAGACAGCAGATTTGAATTGGTGGCACGCAATGTAATCAAGGAGACATTTAGACTTCTCGAAATATAAATAAATTTCTCCGAAAGGATCAAAAATGTCAATATCTGAGTGTCATCACACACACTTACTCAGAGACAGTGTGAAACCCCCCCCCACACTTCCTGTAGAGATTGATTAAAAACACTTTCTATCTGTTCAGGTTCTGCAGATGCTGCTGCATTAAGAATCTGACTGGCGAGCAACTAAACTCACAGATGAAATGTTGTGAAATCTAAGAAAATCCCGTCTGACGCAGCAGTCTGAGGTTGATGGGAGTTGCTTTCAGGTAATGAGATTGTTTGGAAAGTTTTGTGCAAGGGCGGAGTGTTATTCGTTTGCAAAACCCAGCTGTCATGTGAAGAACTTCCAGCTGCAATCATGGTAGTTGTTATGTTTTTTTTTTTTTTTTTTTTTTTTTTTTTAAATGAATCACGTTTTTCTGAAGCTGAAGAATTTTGGGCTGCGGACTTCTTGCCAGTGTGAGACAACGAGTCAGAAGGGTCCGCAAATATTTACAGCTTAATTTCTCGCAAGAGCACAAATGTACAGACTATGGAATTGGGAGGACTGGACCTTCCACCAGTCTTCATTAGGATTTGGTCCATACTTTAGATCAAGGATGTCAAACATGTGGCCCAGAGGCCATACCTGGATTGTAAGAGGGTTCAATCTGCCCACGGGATGACTTTGTATAAATATAAATAGCGAATACGGCCTTGACTGCAATTTCCCAATAAATAATTGATATTTTCAATTTGTCTAAAGAGGGGAAGCGGGAATTGACAGAACTGAGCAGCAGATGGCAGCAATGCCCATAATGCACCTTGTGAAGTAACATTAGCATGAAAGCCATGTTCATGTACACGTGCACCCTGAAAGCTGCTACAAAGGAAGCTTCAGGCACGTTTTCAAGATTCCAGACTGCTCAGAACAGGTTTTGTCAAAAGAAAAACAAAAACAAAACAACAAATAAAGAATGTTCCAGAATGTTTTTATTAAGACAAAATAAAAATGTGGACTTGTCTTCTATTTTATGATTGGATCATATGTGGACCCTAAGCTGATCATAGCAATTCCTAACGATCATAGAAATTAACACTACGTCCGACCAGCGACCGCAAACATGAGATGTACTCATGGTTAGTTGGGAAAACCTTGGATGAACTCCTATTAAACTAAAAACACGAAATGATTGCCACACACATTGTGTGTGTCCTGTGAGAGCTGCTGCTGTTTTGAATTGTCTGGACTGTTGTTACACTAAACACATGTGCTCAGGTTTTTGTGTGCATGCCACAACACCCCTGTAATCATGAAAATACAGTCGCGGGGACAGCAGGGTCACTATTATGTACAATGACATGCTTTATTTGTGTTGCTTGTGAGAGAGGCTGCATAATGTAATGGAACGTGCTAAAAGAACAAACAGATATTTGATAATAAATAACTTACTATCACTTAAAAGGCAAAGTGTATAACCAATTTAAAAAAAAGAAAAAAGAACGACTGCTCTTTCACGTCAACCCTGAATCTCAAACTTTCTCTTTCCGTCACATAGAAAGAGAAATTTTTTTTGTAATTTTGATTGGGAAGAACAAACAGTACTATGCAAATTCTGGATTGAGCAAATTCTTGCCGACTGGCCTTCGAAAAGTGTCAATGGAAAGAATTATGAATAAAATGAAAACAAGTGCACATGATGCATTTACTACAACTGCTGCTTTTCATTTTGAAGGTAGCATTTTTTTCCCTTCAGTTTATGCTTGAGCATGCACACTTATAGCCATCAGGCACAGCTTTGGGAGCATCTGTAGCGTCGGCGACACTCGCACGTCGAGACGCAAGAAGCCTTCCTTGACCCCCGACACTTTGGAGAGTGAGTGTTTTCTCCCCCAAGACCGATAGAAAAGTGGACTGCCAGACAGACTCACACGGGAGAGCCGCGTTGGCACTTTGCCCTCACTTGAGACTCGACAGGCTGTGTTCCTGTCGTCCTGTACAAATGTCAACCCCTCTCTTTCTTCCGAGGGGGCCATAAACAGGGCTTGACCCCTGCTGCCATGGTGATCAGGTCTTGGGAAGTCTGTCACCACGGGAATTCCATCACCTACACTTCCTGTCTCCTAATATGGCCGTGTCATTCACACTGCGCTTCCTGCGGTGGAGTTTGTTCAGGCTGGGGGACTCCTTGTCTTATAGGAGCTTTTTTTTTTAAATTATTATTATATTTACATTGTGTCCCTGTTTTATATATTTGCAAGCACCCAGAAATGCATGGAAACCCTGAAAAACAAAAGACTGGAAGAAAAAAAAAAAGCAAGTGAAATGTCCAATACACACACACACACACACACACACACACACACACACACACACACACACACACACACACACACACACACACACACACACACACACACACACACACACACACACACACACACACACACACACACACACACACACACACACACACACACACACACACACACACACACAATACCTGTCAAAAAGTCAAACAGTGGCACAGTCATAAAGTGGGAAACAAAGCTGCAGATAGGAATCGGACTGTTGGGTGGTTTGTCAACATCACAACAGGAAAACAAAACCCGGGTAAACAGTTCCCACACACACAGACACACAACAAACGAAAAAAAAGTCAAACACAGTAATAAATACATGCGTCTGTTCCCACACACATGCATGCATGCACACACACTTTCCAAAATGAAAGACACAAACACTCAGTCGAGTTCCCACACACTGCAAGTACTGTATGCTCACACGCGCACACACACTTACACACACTTACACACACACACACCGAACAATACTGAGAGAGTCCAGACGCAGGAAGTATTTCTGAAAGAAATGAGTGTAGAAAGAGACAGGGGAGAGATGAAACGGGGAGTGAAAGAGTGTGAGAAACGATTAACATCAAGGAATTCAGATAAAGAAGGAAGGAAGGAGTGAGGAGAAGGTGAGAGGAGGCGGAGGAGGAAACATGGAGGACAGAGGTAGCAGAGGAAAGTTTGTATTCCGAGCCGCTGAGTGTTGCTGATTGAACGTGGGAAAGTAAAAATGCCCAATCTGCTCCATCTATCATCAAAGTGCTTTATACACATTTCCTCACACACTAAAAATGGAGCTCAATGTGTGACTGTTCGAGTACAAAATGTCCATTCATCAAAGCGTCTTTGTTGCTTTTATGTGTGTTTCCCCACGTTGACTCTGTATCAAACTACCAAACCCTGACGATTACAGCAAAACCGACAGGTCACTTAACTAATATGGTATAAACAAACCTGAGAGTTGATTTCATACTGAGTTTTCCACTGTGCCTACCTGCTGACTTTTAAACTGTATAAAACAAGCGTATTTCTCTCCTCTCCTCTTTCCCATCCCACCATCCGAAAATATTTTGTCTTCAAAGAGAGCTTTGAAATCAGTTGATATGAATACTATGAATCCCTCCACCCAAGCACATTTTCTCAACAATCCTCCACTTGTTTTCACTCGTACAATTTGATTTGAATTTATTTCCTGCAGCTACCAAAATAACATTCTCAGAGTTACTATATGGATAAATTACATTTTATTGTTGGGAAAACGTCAAAACATTTTTTTTAAAGCAGTTTTTTTAAACTACGTTGATGCATGAAAATCGACTGCAGGATGGTGTGAACAACTCCACTAATTGAAAGCAACGTTTTCAGCGAGCGTGGCTCATTAGCAGCCGGCGAGAATGATTAGAACTCATATAGCCATCGCCTGGTGAATTACCAATGACAGCTATCTGTTGTTTTTCAGCGGGATTCATAATTAAGTGTCGGTCTTAATCACATTTCCGCCTGTTTTTCGACCACAGCCAGTTTCTTTGGGACGATTTTTTGGAGTATCGAATGTACCCAGTATGATCTCCTCTTAATTTTCGTCTTGGCTGGAAGTGTTTGGGTGAGGCACCGACTCCTGCCACACACCCAGGGGACACGTTGACTCCCTTTTCCCCATTGTATTAACACCCCGTTAGTGTGTGTGTGCCACATCTCCACCCACCGCTCACTGTTGCAGACTCAATTACATCACCAATGCAAAACGGCGACACCCTTTTCCGATGAAGTTTGGCTTTACTTCTAAAGTGTTACTCACGTCGACCTTCCTAACATACAGAACATAATGTAGGCAATCACATTATCTGGAACCCATTAAGGTTTCCTTTGTGGTCACGTTGACGGAAAAACCCAGAGTCCCGACTCTCGTTTGACCATTTTTATCATCGCCATAATCGACAGTTCATTTATTTCTCCAAGCTATAATTGTCTTTATCCCTTAAGATAATATTAACACTTGATCACAGCTGCATCCATCCATCATCCATCCATCTCCCTGGACTGCAAAGAAAACATTTGTCGGGTTTTGAGTAATGGGGGTTAGACAATTATGTAGTGGTTATCTTTCTCGCCCTTTGGTGAGAATGTACCAAGAGGTCTTGCACAGCGATGAATGTTCTGTAAGACTGGAGACAAGCTAAATGAGTACGACATGTTGAAATGAGCTCCAATTTGACCAAAGGTAAAGCTAAAAAAAGAGAGAGAGAGAGAAGCAAAATATCAGCTCCAAATTTTTCATACAAAATTCTCTTCTACGAATTAAAAAAAAAGCAAGAATGGAGCCTTCGTCATGTCAGTCTAGTCTTACTTGAGGTTGACCTTCTCATCCAGCAGTTGCCACATATTCTCACAACAACCTTCGCCAGTTTTATACATTTTTCTGGAGAATTCTGTGTGAATTTCCAGCAAGTATTGTGCAAACAACGACACTCTTTTTTTTTTTCCCCTTCCCTTGTTGTCTTCTCCTCTTTTTTCTCTCCTGTTCCCATCCCTCCCATTCTCAGTCTCCCATAAACACAGAGCAGCTCTTTCATATCCTGCGCTGGCGTGAGAAAACTGCAGGGAAAATGACAAGCATCCCGAAAACGAGTCGGCGAAACGGTGTGAAAGTGAGAGTCGGGCAGAGGTCGCCACGGGAGAAAGTGAGCAGGAAGGAAGATAAGGGTGAGAGCGAGGGAGTCACAGACGGAGGAAAGGAGGAAGCAGGTGTTTTTGAATAAACAAACCAGGCGCGTCAGGTGTAGAACTCGGGGAGGAATGGAGGGAAGGAACAATTGCGGTCCGTAACAGATGGACTCCGGGAGGCAGGTTTAAAAAATTTAAATCGTGACATCAATACTGTATTATTGAAAAGCGGTTGGATGCCAAGTCTGAAGGCCGCAGCGCGTGTCTCACTGCTCTCATTCACACGATATTCTCTGCAAATATCTGCACCTATGCAGTAAACTGAACTCCAAAACAAAATGCAAAATGAGCCTTTTTTGTCCTGCTGTGATGTTCCCAAGACTAACTAAACTCGGTGAAACTTCTGCTGCAGCGACGCCGATTTAAGACTTCATAACAAATAAGAAAGTTTTGGGTTTTTTTATACTTGTGGGCGAGTTGACATGTTGATATTGATGGAGAACATAGATTAATTATTACGCACTATTAATTTGTCATTAATATTAGTCAATTTTGAGATTTTAAGGATGTTCAAAAAGTTTCTTTAGTGTTGTTCATCTTGTTTTTTTTATATATATATATATATATATATATATATATATATATATATATATATATATATATATATATATATATATATATTTGTTGTCAGTTAAATTGTGTGACGCTAATTTAAATAAAATACCAGATCTAATGCGAATGCAAGATCAAGTTCACCGAGGGCACAGACCTTTTATAGGTACTGTAAATGTTGAGCTAAAAGCTTTCGGCTCAGCCTGCAGATTTCTGCGGAACCTAGAGACCTGCATGCGGCTATTATAACAGCAAATATAATTAGAAAACAAAGGCACCAGCTTGTGCTACCAACTGAAAGCAACTTCTGATGGCGTCGGTACTCACGGGGAATGTTGAGTGGGAAAGAGGGAAGGTGGAAAGATCAAAAGTGGAGGAGGAAAAGAGCTTCCTAGTATGAAGAGATGATGGCAACATTAGGCACATAACAAGCGCTCGCACATCCACAGAGGTCTCGAACGAAAGAAACGCACAACACAACACTGCCCGAGTCAAGTCACGATTTACAATGTCCACTCGAGTTGAACGAAATGTAAACAAGCTGCAAGTTACACAACATTAAAACCAAAAACCTGAAACAACACATTGGCTGTATTGACATTTAGAAAGGAGTGAACTTATTAACACCAGAGTGCAGCTTTAGCGCCGGTGCATTGTTATAGATTGTTAATATCATTCTTCACAGGATGAAGGGTTTCACTTTGTACACACGCGCAAACAAATCTGATTAATATCGAGCGAGAACTGCTCTGAGAGCGCTTTAGGAGCCCAGTTAACCAAGAAAAAAAAAAAAGAGGGGATATTATCCTCTGTGTGTAAGTGTGGCTGTACATAGGGGTGAAATCCCCCCCCCACCCACCAACCGATCTCTACTCGGAAAAAGCACACACACACACACACACACACACACACACACACACACACACACACACACACACACACACACACACACACACACACACGCTGCTTCGAGTCAGCAGAGTTATGTAACTGCACTGCAGTAAACTAGCTGCCTCCTACTGTGTGGAAGAGAAAGAGAGAGAGAGAGAGAGGCAACGATATTAGACACCAAGGAGGAGGTTTCAGGCGTCGCATTTAAATAACATATAGAATCATGCAAACGCGTTTATTTGGCGCTCGTCAGCGACAATGACAGATGAGCATGTGCGACCGACAGCGGGGCGGGGTCGCTCCCTGGCGGGGCTGACCTATCGCACACCGGAAAACACAAAGCAGAATCACTGGCTGCCCTTTCACTACCGCAGAGGGGGATCAATAAAACCAATCAGCGCTGATCAGACTGTAATATTATGTAACCAACAAGTACAGTAGGCCAGCTACGTTGCAGCAGATCCACAAAGTCTTGTACAAGTTTGGTTGGTAATGAACAATAATGAGACGAAACTCAACACCAACATTCGTTCAGTTCTTCTATTAAAATGTTTTGAAACAATACCATGAACTGGTTTTTGCCGATGTATTGACCCGTTCACACGGATCCTCTCAGAAGAGTTATGTCAATATTGTCTAGTAATTCACAATGAGGACGCAGGGTTAAGCCTTTCCACCCCAGATGCCCCTGTCCCTCTGTTACGGTCTCTCTTCACAGCTGATTAGTTTGATAGCAAATGTAAAGTTTACTTGTAAATGAATGAAGCGAAAATACAAGATTGAATGGAAATGCTATTGACTCTTCCAACTTTAGTTATCGTATCACAATACAACGAAATGTAAGGAATCAGAACTTCTGCACAGCGATATTAATCATATTGCTTTTGCTGAAACTCACCACCACTGACAGACACTAATCAACTTTGTTCACATACAGATAGAGAAATGTGATCCAAGGTCGACAAAATAATGACTGCGGTTTCTGGTTAATCTGGTTAAATTGTTTCTGAACTGAAAAACACTTCCACCCTCTTTGTGTCAACCCCCACAAAAAAAAAAAAAAAAAAGGTGCAAGATTAATCTGTCAGTATTAATTATTCATTCTTGTCATTAATACACCGTCACAGTCAACGGGCGTCAGCGAGAGAAAGACAGCAGATGTTTTTCTACTCTCCTTTTTAAACACCCCTCCCTCGGCACAAACACACGAAATCACCCCGAGGCCAGCCACTGCTGTAGTGCTCACTGAAGTGTGTGTGTGTGTCACTATTAGGTTTTATAGATTTTTCTAGTCATTTTGAGTGAGTCCAGTGCAGCACAGGCCATGTTGGCCTGTGCGTATATCCAAAAGATAAACAGACGTAGAGCAGAAAAACAATGCCCCGTGTGCACACATATTTCTTGCTTCAATGGAAATTTAATCGCACTCATGTTTGTTGTGTGATGACATGTGTATAACAAAAAAGCAACCAGTGTGAGGTTGTGATGATCGGGTTCAAGCTACTGGTGTGTTTCCAGACGATTTATTTAAATAATTGGCCTTCTGGAGGCCATGTGAACCTAATTAAACAAGTCAGGTTTAACCTGCACCTAATGAAACAAACGATCAGCACACACCTGCACATCTGACTAATAACACCAGATGACTCCACCCAACTGTTTGTAATAGAGAAGAATATCAACATTGATTACTTGTATAAAATCCATTTAGCTATAAAGCGCTATACAAGTGAAATCCATTTACCATTTTACCATTTAGTTCCCTTTGTTTAAAAGGAGCAGACATTTATGCCTTATTGATGATGAACTTGTTATGCAAGCATTTAAATAGAGTGTGAATAATGGAAGTTAGTCAATATTGATGTTATAAAGCACATTTTCAAGTAACAACCAATATTCAGTGATGAATATCAAAGATCTCCCAATATATTCTTTCCTGCCATCCTGAAACAGTACTTGGCTTCAAGCCACATCCACGCTAATGTATGTCCCCTACAGCCCCCACTGATATTTATTTCCTGTTCTATTCAATTACTTTATATTTTTTGGTTTTGCAGCCACAATTAAAGCCACAAGGTGGAAAGTCTCATTTGATCCATGTTGCTAATGTCTGACATTTGATCATTGATCGTTTATTTACTACACACTAAAACACGGTTTAGTCTGAATTCAGCTGCTCATTGAGGGACAATTGATATTTCAAATGAACATATTGGGTTGATAAAGTAATGATTTTAGGTTTTTGTCCTGCAGCTTAAAGAATGTGCTTCCTTTCATGTTTTCATTGTCCCTCGTCATCACCTGAGAGCTCGGTGGCGGCTTGTTTTCGATGAGCTCACCTCCCTGGAGGGGCGGGGTGGGAACAATGTGCTGACAAACAAATTCAGTTCCGCATTCCTTACATATCTTGCATTAATAGCGCACACATACCTAGCATATCGCCCGCACGCCCGTGTCAGCGCACATAATGAAGCTTTGTCTTGAAGACTAAAGTATCTACTGACTCGGCATTTAACTCAACATCCAAAACACAAACGAAAACCCATCGGCGCAACCTGGGCAACAGGTCAGATCGCGGGCAGAAGCTTTTTAACGACCCCCTCGTGGGCCGCAGACCACACCGTGGTAACCACGGCCGTCAATTTCCTGTTGGTCTCGTCTTTCACTGCACCTGCGTTGCACCAATAACCCAGCTCTGCAACACTGTTGACATGAGCCAACAGGTCTTTTTTGAAAGCCTTTTGTGTTCGTCTGCTTGCAGAGTACACAGTAATAACTAAAAAAAAAAAAAACTAAAGTAAAATCAACAAACGAAATTAGAGCTATAAATAGCAAAGCTCAAAATAACCGATGAGACTGGATGGGTGTGCTTCCCTTTGTCCGTCTGGGGAGACGAGCAGACGTGTCTCACAAGGTGCCATGAATACAATTTACACTACCTGAGGCTGTAATAGCTCACCTTACATCTATCGAAATAGTTTTTTTTTCTCCCCCCCTACACATTTCCATCATTCAAGTCATTTTTGAATTGACCCACTAACTGGTCCTGCACTGACTCTGTCCCATGAACGAATTGGTCAGATTATGGTGATTAGTCTCTTTGACATCAAGCCAGTCATTTATATAACCCTGTATTACACCGTCTGCAAGGTCATCTGCTAGATTAGACCGGCTGACATGATGGGATCACTCCGTGGATTAGGCTACCTGGCATGCTAGTAGAAACACAAGATCAAGCAAATTGTTTTTTTTTTTTTTTTAAGTATGAGACGATTCAATTTGCAACAACAGACCTGAAGATGTGTAACACAAGGCGACCTGAGGATCTGCAGGTGGGACTGACAGCATGCGTTTTGATTTTTTTTTTCTGTCTCTCTCTCTCTCTCTCTCTCAAAAAAAAGTATTTTATCTCAAAGTATTTAGTGTTTCAGACATCATGGGGATTACATAAAGCAAATGTGAAGACATTGACGACAGTGAGCTGTACTGCTCAGCCTGACAACCTGAGAGAATAGAAGGACATTTCTTGTTGGATTGAAATAATCTCCTTAAGTAAAGCCACAGAGGCCTCAAAGCAAGGATAACAATGTCATGGAGCTGCCAGGCCCGGACTGTTTTGGGCAGTGCGGAGCTGCATCCAAAGCGAGTCAGTCAATCAGGCAAACACAGAGATTACAGATTAATAGGTCTGACAGTTAAGAGAAGCCCTGCGGGTCAACTTTGCTACTGTGTACAACCCCGATAAAACACGTGCTGTGATAAAAATAAACTTTAAACACGAAAGAAGTCAGATATCGTGAAGATATAGAAATCCTTCTCATATAAAACCCTCAACATGTGACAAAAGGATGTTTTCAGCACTTTTGCAAGTGGAAAAAATATATATATATATATATATATATATAGAAATGTAGATGATGTTGTGTTTAGTGATTATGGCAAACAGAATAAAGGATATTTCTAAAATGTTCTCCCAAGCCTGATTGTAGTAGTTTGAAGTATATAAGCCAGTAAGATGCCGAATTTTGCTATGTTAGCAAGTTAACACTGAGATCATTCTTTGCTCTCCAAAATTAACGTCACTGCAGAATAATATCCGTCTCAAGTCCTGCATATTACCAAATTCTAATCCTGGTGTTGACATTCGATTTACATGTGATCTCTAGTTTAATTCCAGTTACTGTCCAGTGTCTCAGGTGTTCATTCATCTCTCGTCTGATTGCATTGTAGCCGCTTTATAGATAAACCCTTTGTTATGGTGCTAATGAATTCACAGCGACCAGACATGAGTGTGTCTGTTAAAACCAGGGATTGTTTTGCCCGCCTGTTGACAGCTCACTTCCTGTCTGATTTGTCTGCAGTTGGCACCATGATGCTTTAACGGCTTCCTCCGAGTCACTTTGAGTTCAGTTCTGAGAAAGCTTGTTATGTAATATGCCACGCTTGTGACCAAAGAGGACGACAGGACACTGTGTCTACAGTCGCGCCTCCTGCACCGTGCCTCCTCTGCCTCTTCACTCCCCAATTCCTTCCTTCCCAATGGTTGCCCCCGCTCTCCTCTTTCATCTTATCCTAGCTTTGCCTCGGTGACTCCTTCCCTCCAATCCCAATTTTAGCTGCATTAAGTCGTTAGGTGGTGATCCGACTGAGGGTGACTTTCACAAAGGACAAGAGGAAAATATATCTGAAGGACTAACAGAATCAAATATTGCTGATGTACAGAAGCAATATTGCTTCATTCCTGGTTGCTCATGTCTAATTTACAGAAGCCATTCTTTTTTTTCTTTTTTTTTAAAGATTGAACTGAAATCAATGTCTTCAAGTGGTTTTTGTCCATTTCTGCTGCATCCACCAAATAAAAAGTTTGGTCAGTTAAACATGTAATTCAGTTCATTCACAACATATTAATCACCAGAAGCCTTTCCATTTTTGTCGTTGCTGGCATCCACCAACATATCAATAACTTCTAAAAACAAAGCCAACAGCTCTTCCAATTATCTGGCAACTTCTCTATATCGCAACTTTACAGCATCCTCATTGACACAGCTAGTGGCCTTTGGTTCAAGGTTGGTGTTTACATTCCCCCCCCCCCATGCGAGTGTGTGTGTGTGGGTGGGTTTTCTTCATCAGAACAAAAACATGTGTTTGAGGCCAGCTGTTGACTCTGGCTTTCCCATAGGTGTGAGTCTGTGTGTGTTTGCCCTGCGACAGACTGGTGACCCGTCAAGGTTGTACCCTGCCTCCACTCTGAACATCCAGAATAGATGTACAAATGTCCAGCCTGAAAACTGTACTGATTTCATACAGAATCTTCAGGTTGTACATGATACGTTCTGTAAACGTGTGGGGGAATTCAGAATACTTGTACTTTAAAAAAAAAAACCAAACTAAAATCATGGAAAACATTATGCAAGGGTTTTCCTGGGATCACTTTATCGCTGCTACTGATTTGTGATTAAACAGCAGTGAATGACTTTGACTCTCCTAATCTCATGTACTTTAATCGAGGAGGTGATGCGTTGAGAAACAAACTATTTAGAGCCCCTTAACTTGTAACTGTTGTAACACCTCTTTGTACCACAACAGGCTCAGCCCACTTTGGTCTCATCATTTTTTTACCTCTAACTTATAACTAAACTTGCCTTCATGTCCTTATGCCTTTAGGGAAAACGTTGGTCTCCTTGTAAGAGAACGGAAATTAAAAAAAAAAGCCCCAGCAACCCTCAACACAAGACCTTGTAAGGTAGAAGGTTCTTATTCTAACTCAGCGTTGTGTAAATACGGACTCCTTGACCAAACTCCGTCCGCTGCACACTCACACAGAAACACTCCCCCTTTCTCGTTCCCTGACCCCGGCGTTGTGGGGTTACTCAAACACAATGGTCCCACTCAGGGAGAGCCGGTCGGCCAGCTTACTAACTATCCAGCTAATTCTAATAGCGACAATCAAACTCCAGCATGCATGGAGCATTTGCTACATGCAGAGGGTCGATAATGATTTTCCTAATACTTGGAAATCTGCCTATAGTTGGGAGTGAGGTTTGTCTCAGCATGTTGCTCCAAAAAAAATCCCCCAAAAAATCGATTGGAGCATGTGAGACTGCATCTGAACAAGTGTGGCGCAGCAGCTGCTTCTTTACTTTCAAGATGTTTCACTTTTATAACTTATGACTAAACCAAACTTTCAGGTTGTTTTAGGCTTAATGTGCGTCTCCTTGTTCACGCAGTCACTCAATACAGGAGCCACAATGTATTTTCCAAGTGAGCTTCCACATGGCATCCACCTTGTTAGTTCTGTCAGCAGTTTTTTAACTCTGTCACAATGGTCCTGTCAACACTATACAATAGTGTTTCATTAGAAAAATGATTCAGTTCCAGAAGAGATTTTTTTTTGCAGTTTCCCACTGGTATGAATTCATAACAAAGCTGACGTGACACACCACATCAAGCTCTATTAATACATTTGCAGGGCAAAATTTGCCATTAAAAAAAAAAAAAAAAAAAAAAAATGGACACAAAGTGCATTTCCATTTTGGATCAAGCCAAACTGTCCTCAACCTGACGTGATATAACAGACGAGACTAGACAGTACAGTCAGGAAAATCTCTCCAAAGTGTCACTGGGACAGATCATAAGCTTACCATAAGCCTGCACTGACCCCTTTATATTAGTAATTATCAACAAGCCCTGGATTCTTTCTATGGGAAATGTTTTTTTTTTTTTTTTTTTTTTAGTTTGCTCGCTTTTTTGGGTTTGTAGGGTCTAAATCGTACTCCCAGATTGAACAAACCACGTCTCCAGCCTCAGCAGAGAGTGATAAACCTTTAACAAGTCACATGTTTGCTACCTGCCAAAAACTGCTGAACTACCTTCAGGATGTGCAAATAAGCAATTGTTTGCGATGCCTTCACATGAGAATACTGTGTTTGCGGTTCACTGCATCCTGAAACAAGCACGGTGCAGATTGACCTGCAGCCTGTGCAAATCCACTGTGCGGAGTTGCAATTTTAGGCAAAATCGAACACGACACACCGTGGCAAAGCACTTCTCTTCACAACTTTGAAATGATTTGCAGAGAAAGTGCCTTCGGTGAGCTGCTTGTTTGCACTCCGCTTTCAAATTCATTTAGGTCGTAAGAAAGCTTCTCTAATTGCGATGAGTAAAAAGGTCAATGTGGGAGGCAGTCAATTAGCCCGACCGGGAAAAAAAAAAACACGACACGACTGGATTAACTCGCTGTTCGGGGATCAACCTCAGCTTCACCGTCTGCATTCGTTTTCTTTCTTCTGGTGGGATAATCTGCAGCTCTCGTGCCCCCAAGCGGTTTTGAAAAACACTAAGAAGGGCTCAGACGCAGCCCAGAAAAGAAAATAGGCAAGAGCAGCAAAATCCTGGCTAAAATTAGCAAAAAGATGTGCGGTAACTTAGGTGTCCGATGCTCCCGTATGAGACGAGTCTTAAATAGAGTTGCAACTGTAAGGAAAATAAAAAGGTACATTATGTTTTCATGATCCCCGCCAGTATTTTTTTTAGCCATGTTAACGTCTTAGATACCGCCGTCACAGCCTCACCGTCTGCAGCGTGAAGCTCGACTTCTTTAAATGCCCTGCACATGTCCGTCCTTCAAACACAACAAAAAAAATTGGAAGCGAATGGTACCCTGTGGCGTCTCATCCTTGGTGAGCCTGCCAGGAGTCATGTTGCCCACAGAGTGACCTCCTATTCATGTTATGTAAGCGAGGAGCTCAACACTGCGTCACTGAGGGGGAAGTAAAGATTTGGAGGGGGGGGGGGGGGGAAACGAGACCGAATGAGGATTGCAGGGAAAATGACTGAATTATAAATAAGGCTGTGGTTGTTGCCCGCCTTTTATAGCCTCGGCATACTATGTCCTTCTTCCTGTGCCTGCTTCTCACTCTTCTCACCCTCCGAGACTCCAGACCAATGAAAGCAGGATCACAGTTGGCACACGCTCAAAAGCCGTCAGCGATGACGCTGGCTGTGAAGGATGCCCAGTGTGTGTGTGTGTGTGTGTGTGTGTGTGTGTGTGTGTGTGTTCAGTGTCTTAGACACAGCAGGTCGAATAAAAGGCCATTTGCACAAGGTGAAGAAGAAGAAGGAGGAGGAGTTGTCTGGCGAAACAATTTGTTGTCTCGTAGAGCAGCAGCCAAATAGATTAACACTCTCTTTTCCAAAACACATTTCCTTTTTTAAAACATCAACCTCGAATATTTCTTGTACTTACTGTTCACAGCTTTTTTGCACATCAAATATTCAAAAAAAATAGTTTCTGGACAAACGATCCATGTTAATCCAAGCAAAGTACAAAAACACTTTTTTTTTTTTGAATTCTGCTGTGAGGGAAACTGTAGCAAGTGTCGAATATGAAGATTACGGTTTCATTGAAATACAAATTATACCATCAAATGCAATCATTGGTTGAGGTGGTGTCCTCGCAGCAAGCTTTCAGGGACACAGCCGCCTGTCGGCCATTACAATTTTCAAGAACGCTTTTCAAGCCCAGTGCACAAAGACTGCATTAAACTGGGGAAAAAAAATACTGTGACAACTTGCTTCACGATGTTCAAAGCTGCAGTTTTGTGCAACCGACAACCAATCAGAGGCCTTTTGTGGACTAAAAGGCCCCCAGGTGACAGTAAGAGCCTCTTCCTCAGTGTCTTTGCAGGTGCAGGTGTACAAGCTTTAATGCACAAACTCTACTCACCTATCTGCAGCAGCACGGGCGTCACCAGCGCCGTCTCCATGGCGTAGCAGAACTCTCGGCCAAACATCACGGCGCCGTGCATCACCCATCTCTTTAAGGGTATGCCTTCGATCGATCCTTCGCTTGCAGACTCTTCTCCTCCAGCGCAACCCCCTTGCACTCCTGCCCCTTTGCCGCCCGATCCATCCGCCTCGCCTCCCGCTCCGCCTTTCTCATCAGCCGAGCTGGATGCGGTGGAGTTCTTGGCATTAACCCCACCCACCAGAGATCCGACCTGCATCGCGTCAGCCTCTGTGTTCTGGGGAGGCATTGTGGAGGGCATGCACGCAACGGGAAAACAATCAGGCTCCTCGGAGCAGACAAATCCGGCAACGATTACGAACGTAGAGAAAACGGTACTCCGCTGACCTGCTTTGTGTCAAGATACTCGCAGTTTCTTCAAAACTAGTAGTGACTTCCTAGAAGTAACTTACACTCTTTACAAGGTACAAAATGCAACCAGTGGCTGTAACTTGTTGGTTATATCATCTATTTCTAGAGTGTTCCTCAAAAGGATAAAACTGGGGGAAAAAAAAAAAAGACTGTAACAGATAATGTCCCAGCTGGAGAGGTAATGAACTCAACCTGCGTCCTTTGAAAATTAAAAAGATGCTTACTAAATGAATAAAAACTATTCTCTTATCTACAGATCGAGGACAGATCTGACTTTCCAGATATTCGAAAAAGAAGAAGATCAAATTCAGCTGTCCCGGCCAAAAAAAAAAAAACACGGCACCTTCAAACCCAACACCCCTTTATCCTTTGTTTTCCACTCGCGGTTGAAAAAAATAAAAGAAAGAAAATCAGCTTTGCAAGGGCTTCGTAGAAAATCTCCAAAAGTAAAGGAAGCGGTTGAATTTCACAGGAAGAGAGAGCGGTACATTCCAAGAGTGACTTTGTGCATTTTCTTCTTTGTGTTTGTCAGGTGTGTGAGATGATGCCTGGAAAGCTCTGTCAGCTTTATTTGGTACGTTAGTGTAACGGTGTTTGTGTGCGTGTGTGTGTGTGTGTAGGATGTATGGATGTATGTGTGTGTGTGTGTGTGGGTGGGTGTGTGTGTGTGTTTATGGCTTTTTTGTCATTGAGGTTTCCCCCTCTTTACTGTCTATCAGAAGCGGTAAAAATCCATATAGAAGACCATTCAGTGAGTTTCAGAGTCATTTTGTGTATGGAGGGCTGGATGGAGAGCTGGATGACGGATTGGGTGGGGGCGAGCAGGAGGCCGCGGGGGGAGGAGGGAGGAGGTGGAGGGCAGGCGGCGACGGTTGGCGGAGCTCCTCTGAAAATCCCCATCGATTGGCTGATCAATCTGGAGAAGGAGGGCGACGTGGGACAATTGAGAGAAGAAAAAAGAAAATCACACATTAGTCGACCTTGAAAACATTACGTCACGTGTGTCAAGATAAATTGGCTGCGTGTCGGAATGACGAGTCCTGCAATTTGGTCAGCTGACATGAAAGGGGAGGTAAGAAGAAGTGAGTGTCCTCAATTTCAATATTAGGCTGTATTACAATTTTGCTGTGTGGTCATTTTGCACATGTCGAAATTGTGAGAGACACCGTCTGTGCTTGTCTGAGGTTTCTGTGCGCATCATAAACAGTCCAGGAGGTATGGGTGGAAAAAATGTGGATGCCAAATTGTCCATGTCAATTACATCCAAGTTGATCAATCTTAAAATTCAAACATAGAAGAATTCAAAACAACACAAATCCAGAAATTAACCGCGTCATTGTATAAGCCGCAGGCTTCAAAGCGTGTGAAAAAAAGGAGCGGCTTATAGTCCGGAAATTCCGGTACTTACTTTTCACCTCTAAGAATTAAAATGTAGAATTATTGCTCCATTGGATGTATAACAGAAGCCCCCCTGCTGAGGGGCAAATACTAATGTTCTGTGCATTATGTTGGATATGGCAGTGTTTTCTTTCTACACAAAATTGTAGATGGACTTGAAGGTAATTAGAAGTTCTGCCTGTCTGGTATTTCATGCATTACGTACTGAAACACTTTACTGTTTCTTACTCTGAAGAATGTTTTTTTTTGTTTTTTGTTTTTTTTAAACCAACAACAAAAACAGAGAAAAACAGTCTTCATTTAAAGAGAAATCCTGATTGGAATGTCTGTGTATAATCTATCAAAATGGGTTCATTATAACTGAAGAGTTGCTATTCTTTAAAAATCCTGATCAGAATCACATGTCTCACTGAGAAAAAGGCAGAAATGTTAAAGAGACTCAACGTATAAGAGAAAAAGTGGTTTTCAGTCATTGGGGACAACCAACCCATACATGCTGGCCTTTGTCAGTGTTGCTTGTTTTGAGGCTACGACAGGGTGACATCACAACTCACGTTCTGGCTTCAGGCCTTCTGGGGTAGTGGTTGGTTTTAGTTGAGACAAACTTGAAACTCATCGCTAATAGCCATGGGCCATAGCGAATCTTTGCCTAACTTTAAAACCGTCACCACAACCGTGAACTTAGTTTCACCTTGAAACATGTATTCACTTATGGATATAATGCTGGTTTGTTTGGGGAGGCCCCGTTTGTTTAAGATTATTTTTTACGGTACATCCAAGACCTACTGGGATTGTGAAGCACCTTAAAAGGTGCCACACGCGCACACACACACGCACATACACACGTAGAGAGACGAGACGAGACAAGAGAGAGAGAGAGAGAGAGAGAGAGAGAGAGACTCTCACACGTGTGTATTTTTGCAATGAAAAGAGTCCATTTTCATAGAGTGTAATCGCACTGAGCACATGATTCATCCTCATAGACACTCGGACAGTCTTTGAACTGGACGGGAGGCATGAAAGAACTCAATGTGCTGTATGAGCCGAGAGATTTTCACATTGGGCTACTGTTTCGAACAGAGGCCTTGTGTGTGTGTGTGTGTGTGTGTGTATGTGTATGTGTATGTGTATGTGTATGTGTATGTGTATGTGTGTGTGTGTGTGTGTGTGTGTGTGTGTGTGTGTGTAAGAAATGACATGTATGTGGATAGAGGAGAAGAGTGGAGTACAAGAAATATGTATTGAAGTTCAATGACCATTTACAACTGAATTAAATTCCAACGTGTGTGTGTGTGTGTGTTTTTTTTTTTATGTGCAGCAGCTCACTGGATTATAGCCCGTAGAGACGGCACGTTTCAGCACACTCAACACACACCAACACAGCCCACGTGAACAACAAACATACATCATAACAGTGCCAAGACCTTTGTCAATCCTCTTATGGAGGGATGGAGAAAGAAAACCAAATGAGAGGTGGAACTCTGAGGAAAGAGAGAGAGAGAGAGAGGCAGGAAGGAAAGCGGGTTTGAACAGGTGGACGGCGGGAGGAACTCAGCGCTGGAGTGAGAGGAGTCGACATGAGTCGGTCAGTGAGGAAGTAACAAGCAGGGGAAGACGGGGACAGATGGATGAATGAAGACGGAGGTCAAAATATATTTAATCTCCCTGCGAGTTTGTGATTCCGCTCCACTTTCAATGCTCTCACACGTCGGCCATTAACATTCATGATTCACTCAAGATGGCCATGAATATTTTATCACCCCGCAAGCGCGGGCAACACACAGCGCCCCCCCCTCACCTGACCTCACACACTGCAGCAGATTACATAACCGTCTCCCCGCTCCTTCACAGGCGCCTCACAGATACACACTAATGTCCTACAGATTCTGCCGTGGCACGAGCAGAACAAAGTCTGCGGCCCGTCGGGGGGGGGGGGGGGGGGGGGGGTAAGGCAAATCACTAAAAGCTTCCACCCAGAGCAAGACAAGTCACAACAACAAATTGCACTTTGGTGAGCAATGACTTATTTGTCTTTTGGTTGTTGTTGTTGTTGTTGTTGTTGTTGTTGTTGTTGTTTTTATAATATGGCTCACTATTTACTGTGAAATTTACCAAGTGACACATAAAACTCATGCAGACAGACCAAATTACCAACATTTTTCTTTTTAATGCGACTGGCATTTGTTTGCAGATGACTTTCTCCTTTCAGCATCGATGCACCACAGTTGTTCACCTTTATATAATTGGAGATTGTTCCCTTCATAAATTACATTCTCTTTATTTGTAGTGAAACCAACAACCGAACCCAACAACAACAAAAAAAAACCAACAACCTTTGAATCACCTTTTTGGTCTCAAAGCAACTCTGGAACTACAAACTCAGAATATCAATATCAGAAAAAGAAAAAGATTTGCACAGACAGACGCAATTAAATTTTTATGATTTGCCTGATCATGTTACGCTAATGTGCAAGTAGATGCATGCAAGGTCTGTTGTATGAATTCAGAATGTTTGCTGCTAAACTGAACCTGTTTATTGATCACGGAGCCTCAAAAATCAAACCTGCTCTCAGCCATTAAGCAAAGCAGCAGTGGAAAGAGTCAAAGTTCACCCATGAAACTGTAAACCTGGTTTCTCCTCCAGACTTCTTTGTGGGGAAAAAAAAAAAGCATTAATAATCTAAATCCTCTCAAGCACAATCAAGTAAATATTTCTTTCAGGACAACATAGACAGATGGCAAATCATATATCAAAAGTTATGACTATAAAGTCAAAAATGCGAGAATAGAGATTAAAATTACGCAAAGATCAACAAGCACTGAAAGAAAAGAAAAAAAGTTTTCTCATAATTTGGTCCATCCACACTTCGAAGTAGAGTTACTTGTTCCTGCCCTAGAAACAGTTTCTGATAAGATGAAACAGGACGTTGTTCAATGTTCATTCAGAAATGGGCAGATAACCATCTTCTGTTGGCCTTTACTGCTCCTGACTCGACACTAAATCCCAGTCGAAGAATAATCTCGTCATCATTTAGGTCAAAAAGGCGGACTAGAAGTTAATTTATTTCGCCTTGTGATAAACAGTGACGTGACCAATTATGGATTGTCAGGGTGAATTTGGGGGATTTCTGCAGCAAGCAACCAAAACAACTAAGTTTAGGAAAAACAGTGATCAGGAACCACAACAGCTGAAGTTGGAAGAAAAAAAAAGCTCAAGAAGACTGTACAATTTAATCAGTCGTACAAGTTTTCAATAACACTGTGCAATGTTGTGCAACTGCTACATCATACGTTTAAATTTTAAGATTTAAATTAAATATGTAGATTTAAATTAAACAAGACATTTTGCTCGTTTGAATCTCAAAATCACAAAGTGTACCGCTGGCTTAAGTCTTGTAAAATCTGGAAATTGGCCCTTGGAGAACAGTTTCGTCATAAACTTGATGCATACACTCACACGCTGTCGTAGACAGAACTCACAAGAAATTTACATCTCAGACATTTGAAAGCCAATTTGAAAAGGTTCCACTTCCTCTCCATTAACGGTCTCCAACACAAAACATGTTTAGCATTAACAATGAAGGTGTGAGGAACACACATTTTAAAAACAAATTCGAAAATAAATCTGTAGCCAACAACAATAGCAACAAAAAACAAAACAAAAGGACGCCTGCTTGGTACAATGAGCCAGATGGCGCAATTATTCCCAAAACAGTAAACAATGCAAGTCATCATGGTGAAAATAAAAGGGATGAAGCTGAAAGGAAACATCCATATTCAAATACCTCTGAAAACACAAGGAGCGATCGATCCATCAGTTCTGACAGTGAAATCTGTGGTTTTTGACAGGCTTGCGGGTTTTAAGAGCACCTCATCCTTCTGGAGGAACCGGTATCGAGTGTGACAGTGAGAACCAGTATGTGTGCTGCAAATATGCGACAAGAATTGGGTCTGGTTTTAAGAAAAAAAAGACGACAAAAGATCAATGTCAAGAACCGGCTTAAAAACTATAGAATCTGCCTGTATCTTTCCCATCAGCTGACAGTGCTATCTGCCCTTCATCTCCAACTGTCAGTTCAATAAAACACACACATAAAACACAAAGGGGTGATCACTATCTGATTTGAGGCCTTAATGCACCAGTTAGCCCCTCCCATTGTTTCTCTGTGCGTTGTTGTGTATATATGCAACATGAGCTCAGCTGATACTGAATTACACTTTGGCATTTCTGGGTAGCCGACGTCAACAAAATGCAGTCTCACGTGAGAGCAGGGAGAGAGAGAGAAGATGAAGAAAAGATTAAAGAAAATGAAGATAAGAAGCGAGGAAAGAGGAGGAGCACAAAAACTGTCCCCCCCCCAAATCAACAGAGATAAAAATGTGCCAACATGTGAGAAGAAAACAAAGAGTAGAAAAGGAAAGAGACACCCGTCAAGTTCAAGGTCAAGAGCAAATTAAAGCGTCCTCAGTCTCCTGTGTCTCACACATCAACACACACACACACTCACACGCAGGTTTTCTGCAAGCAGACACACTTAACACACGTAACCCAGGGTCTATTTCGGAGAGTGTTTATTCTTGTGCCTCAGACCAGATTACCTGGGACACAAGCGTAAAATCAGGCCAAGCTCCGGGGTTTTGTACTTCATGCCCCGTCACAATCTTCCTGCTTCGGAAACATGTAGCCACTTGCATGTAATGCATTAAATTGTTTTTAGCAAATCCCATCTGAGTGATGATTGTTAGGGAGTGGAAATCAACCAGAGCAGAGAAATATAGCCTGACATTGGAAGTATTATCAAGAAAAAAAAAGAAGAAAAAAGCCTATTGAAAATTTGTTGTTGACTCTTTTCATGACCTACTTCCATATTTCATTTCATATCCTTCTTGATGTCTGAGAAATATGCAGAGATCCCATGTGGATTTCTCCAAAAGGAACAATGCTGCTGCTAAACATCTTAAAGTCAAATCTGAGGCTGGGATTATGGGTGAAAAAACTGATTGCTCTCAATTCCACATAAATAGAGAGTGCTGGAATCAGTGGCATCTCATTTTTACAATTCAAATAAAGACCTATGCTCGAGCTTTGAAGCAACAATCATCCATCTTTGATACCCTTTATCAAATCTAAAGTCTCGGAGGGTTGTTGACTCTCCTGACGGTAACATACTTCCATCTTATTTTGATGAGTCAGCTTTTTATCCTTGTAAAGTTTTGCAATTCGAATGAGGCACTTGTACTGATGGGGGAATAAAACCCACAAAGTAGCTGAAACAGAGCATCGGCTCAGTGGATCAGACTGTCATATGACCAACGTGTCACATGACCTGTCAAAAGAGGAAGACCGTACACAACTAACTGCTGACAAGGTGCATGACACTGTGGGAAATGTAGCTGTGGAGGCAGCCTACGAGGCTTTTTGGTTGCAGGCGTTCATGTAACTTTAGTTAAAGGTGGTTTCTTTAGACCAGAGGTTAAAAAAAGTAAAATAAAAAATCACTGAAAATTTCTACTGAAGTACAACTACTTTGTCTCAGCTGTACTAAATAACACATGACAGTGATGCTATTAACAACACTAAAGACGACACAATACTCTTCTTAAAGACGATGTGAGTTCATGGCCTGTTTAACCTTAACCAAGCAGAACTTTGATGGGCCAAAATTACTCCATGAAACAAAATCAAAACAATGACAAACGGGTTTGCCCCACAGTCGAGTCAAACCTGTACAACCTGAACTTTTCTCAGCCAACGGTCAAAGTCAGGTGACTAAAGAAAAGCTTGTGATGCAGTCGAGAAAACTCCAGAACAACAAGGGGAAATGTTTGGTGTGTGTGTGTGTGTGTGTGTGTGTGTGTGTGTGTGTGTGTGTGTGTGTGTGTGTGTGTGTGTGTGTGTGTGTGTGTGTGTGTGTGTGTGTGTGTGTGTGTGTGTGTGTGATGCAACAAAGTTGATTTACCTGCTAAAACACAACCATCAAATTGCTCCATCAAATTGGACGGAAGCACTGATTGAGGTGTCACACACAAACACGGCACGTGAAAACCCTGAAAACCACACAGCACTGACCCATATAGGGCCGGGTATAGATTACAGGGCTGCACGCCTTGGGATCGGGTTCTCGTGGGGCTTTGGCCGATAAGATGTTTATGCACATCTACGTTTGTGTTTGTGTGAGAAGGAATTGAAAGAAGATGAGGCAGTAAATATAAATAACAAGGCGGGTGTCCGGTTACTGTCAGAGAGACACAAGGCTCCAACTTTTCAGGCAAACAAAGACCCAAAGGCCTTAGCGGTTTACGCTGCAGCGCTGCATTACTCATCAATGCTGGTTTATTCCAGGTCAATCTGCAGGGACACACTTTCTTCACCACTTTGCGTTTATGTGGTTTTATGAAATTATGATTTTTTTAACCAAATTAAATCAAAACCGAATAACAAAATATAAAAAAACTAGAGAAATATGAATAGGTCTGAAAGTGTGCGTGTGTGTGTTTATGCATTTGTGTGTAAATGCATGCGAGTTATTGAACATTATACAGATCAAACTTCACAAATTAACTTTTAATTGTCAGTAATATAAGACATGGCTCTTTAATGTTTTTGAAAAACAGCTGTAAAAGCTTGACAGAAACACGTTTATTCGTGGACAGAACATGTGGTTTTAAAGCTTTGTGTGTCAGTGCACAGGAAAATGCATCGAAATGCCACTCGCAGATGTTTAGCCTTCTGTCTTGTTGAGATCTCTGTCTTTCAACCAATGTACTGTGACTGGAACACAAGAGACTCTTCAGTCCTTGGTCATGTACGCTCCCTCTCGCTTACACACACATACATTCACACACGTATATTAGGCTACAACAGATAAGCCTTTAAAGAAAGGGAGACATCGAAACACACTGGTTGCTTTCCACGGATATACTGCATATGCATACGGACGCTTCAACATTCCCGTTCAGCTCAAGATTTTCCCGTGAAAAGTGACAATAATTCCAGCCTGGAGAGGCAGATGGTAGGATAAGAGAGCAAGATGGAGAGAGACAGAGCAGGAGATAGGGAGTGGGGGAGAGAGAGAGGTAAACACAGAATGGATGTGTGCATTATGGTGCAGTACTGCTGCAGTGCAGAGTAGGAGTGGTGGTGGTGGTGGTGGTGGTGGTGGGGGGGGCACATGTGTATCAACGTGCACCAGCGTCAATGACAAATCCCCTACTCATAACACCAGGCTTATATCACGACACCGGCTGATATGACCGTGACGTAATTTAAGTGCTCTTCACATGTGCGCGCCCCTGCACACAGACGCATATCAAAACACTTGAGAGCCTCCCGCTGACTTGGGTTTTTGTCCGCACGACGTTCCAACGGCCCCAAGTTAATCTCCGCTATCAACCTCACCTGAACCTCACAGCTGCCCCGTCTCAAAATAGAGACGACGTGTCTTCGCTCACTTTACCATCATTGCAATGAGATGACAGGAGGACACGAACGCCAGCGCCGTCACCGAGTTCGGGTTCAGTCAAGGTCACTCCAGTATTCGCTCCGCCGACGGGCCGGATTGACCCGAGACACGTCGGCGCTCGCTGCATCACTACAAGGCCAAATTGACCACCAAAATCGTTCACAGCAACATGGTCACTGTGTTTCTTTGTGTGGGCCAAAGCACGAACAACCTGGCTAAGTTGTTGTAGCAAACCAAAAATGTAGCAAACCAAACACGCCGCCACAAAGACTCAAGGCCTGCTAAGATTCAGCTGGCCAAATAAACACAACACTCTTGCTGTGTGTTGTTGTCATGTAAAAGTATGCATTTCTCTGGGGCTGTTTTTTTTTCGAGAAAGCCTATAAATTTAGGAATGAATGCAAATAAAACTCCTCCACCGGATTACCTAAATCAGGAGGCATGTTTATATGATGTAGGAACTCAATATATTAGATCCGTTTCCATGACTTTGGTGAAAGTAACATGTTAACATGAGGCCACATTCAGTGCATACAGTAATTACAAGCAGCTGAGGGTAAAAGAGCACGTGTGTCTCATAGAGCTCATCCTATTAAAAGAAGTTGATTGATTGCCCAAAAGAACGGCAGCGAAAGGGCACCAAAGCTGCCTGCAGCGTCATAACGTAAGCCCGATTGATCCAAAAGTGAGCCACGCTCATTTCCGTTGTCTGAAAAGCTCTGCTGTGGCTACTCCGCTACGCAGCAAAATATACGACATGGATTCTTCCAATATTTTAATTTTAGCAGCATTACAGTTAAGCCACTGTTAATAGCTGTGCTTGCTTCTACTCCACACATTAACAAAGTGCACAGATTATAGAAAGCAAAACAGCTTAGCTGACCACACAACAATTCAGTTTTTCACTACTTGTTTTTTTTTTTTTTTTTTCTCTCTTCCCGTCTCGTCTCCTGGTGCCCAGCAGACTCGTACATATGGAGCAGTCATGCTTTTAAAACTTTAATCCGTGTAGAAACTTGCACTGGAATCCAAATTTGCTTTGCATAATGTTAAACATGAAATAGCTTGCACTGCAAGAGCTGTATGGCAAGAACTCCTCACTTGCGGAAGCACCACTGCTGCAACTTCTGCCAAGTTCCTCCTAAAAGGGTAAAAAGAAAAAAAAATAGCAGTCCTCCTCCTTAAATAGTAGTGAATATTGTCAAAATGCTGTGTCCTGGAGTATGTACTTTTATGGTGATACTTTGAAGGAGTTTAAAAAATAGCAATGCCATCGTCAATTGAGTCAAAAATAAATAAAGGAGAGTGGAGGAGAAGAGAGGGAAGAGGTCACAGTGCTCTGTGTTGTGTCAACTAGATTAGCAGCCACTAATAGCCCAGTCATCCTAATGTTTATTTTTAGCCCAGACCAGCTAATCAGCTGGGTGGTTAGTTAGTCCTGTGGTTATAGGCAGCGCCATCAGTTCACACCCAGGGCGCATAGCATAGCACATAGCATAGCACATAGCATAGCACATAGCATAGCACCTCGCCCTTTCCGCTTTCATAAGAGGACATCTCTGACCTTTAACCGTTGGCTGCGTTTACCAACACGTCTGACCTTTCACACACGCTACTGCTGCTTCCCGGCAAAAGCATCAATAGTGCATCAATGCTAAAGTAGCACGAAGTCTCTTGTGAGGAAAGGAGAAGGGGCCAGGGGCATTGAGGAAACACTACACTATTTATTAATGGTGATTATTATTATTAGGTTGTAAGCAGACTGTGCACACTGGAGGCGCGCACACCAAAACAAACTGTTATTTTAATTATTTTTATCTGTTATTTTAATCTGTTATTTATTTGATCTCGGCCCGTCTAGACAGTAGAGGTCCATGTCATGTTTCATAAGTTTCGAGTAATTAATGCATAATCTGTTGACCCATTTAAAAAAAAAATAATTTTAAACTACAATGCTAACGGCGATATTCAAGGAGCCCTATAACGTAACAACTGGTGTTAGTTTCCGTCTGTCTGAGCGTGTGAAGACGAGTGCATTGAGGTTTTGACGAGACACTGACAGCAGCCTTGGCCTACTTCCCCCCCCCCCCACAGTCATGCTACTCCTGTGTCACCCCCCCCCCCCCCCCCCCCCCCCCCCCCACCGCTACCACCGCCACATACACAAACACACACCATTAACTCACCAAGTCATACCCCATCTGTGCCCCTTCTGACTACAGTATCCCCCGCACCCACCATCACATTACTGCAAGCCCCCCCACCTGCATCCTGTCTTTCTGACCCCAGGGGTCTGCCCTCCTTTGAGATACCCTATGTGTGTGTGTGTGTGTCACAGAGAGAGAAAGAGAGAGAGAGAGACCCCCCCCAAGCTCTTACCCACAAGGGACTCGCACGCCAAATAGGAGACTGAAAAAAAAAGAGAAGAAAAGCAACCCTGCACACACAAAGAGTATATAGATCACTTAGTGTATCTGCGTGCTTTCTTTTTCCAGCCGTCGCTATGACCAACCGACAACTGTTACACTTCACAGGTCAGCCCCTCGCTAAAGCCGCCTCCAAGTGAATGCAGACCTCAGTGAGGACTCGCTCAACACGCCTCGGCTCACGACATGAGCCTCCTGGGAACAGCAGCATTCGACACTGGCACCGACAACAACTGATGTTTTTGATTTTTGTCTTTCCGTGTCGCAACCCGCCATGACTGTTTCACATCGGCACATTTGACAACGGGCCAAAAGAATGATCAGTGCCTGCACAGACTTGTTCGGGTACAAAAAAGTGGAGATGGTGTGATTTTGACCCCGCCCACACATGTACTGGAATATTCCACTGCGCACAGACATATTGCATTAGTTACTGGAGCTTCATTCCAACCAAACTTCACCAGAACTACTTAGCCAAACCATCACTGCGCCTCCAAATGCATCTGCATCTTGAAAAAAACAGTACCGAACACAAATTTTGATGGCGTGCCAACACAAACTGACACACATTGATGGAGCTGGTGAGGAGCCAACCGAAAGCAACAAACGGCATATTGAGTCCAGACGCAAATTTTGCTTGCCAACATAAAGGTCAAATCATTAATAAAAATAAATAACTAAATCAAATCACCCATGTCAAACAATATGTAAACAAGCTTGCTTGCAGAGCAATGATGATTCAGGACTGAAACCAATGTACACTGTGATACACTGTGATAACCGCCTCATCGAAGCTGGCACTGCTGGATTTCCACAATTTGAAAGGAATTAAAGCCGTTTCAGTGGGCTAAGATATGAAGTTGCCGTTCTGACTTTCTATCGAGACAGAAATGAGGATTGCCACATGGAACTGATGCACTCTCAGCTGCACATCAAAACCAAACCATCTCACCCAACCTGCAAACACTCCCATGCAAGCTTTCACAAAAACACAGTCTGTTTGGAAGCTGTCAACATGTCAGTGGAAGGGTGCCAGCAGAGCCGGAGCCAGGCAACATGAACTCCAGCTCCATAAAAACAATGTTATGTCATTGTGGCAGCTGTCAGGAATGCAATGGCCCCAAGCAGAAAGAAAAGATGCACTGCAAACCGTAAATATTCAGAATTTCTCAATGTGTATATTCCACATTCTAACACTTTAAAATATACAGTTCCAAATACTGTGGGTACATCTGAAAAAGATGTCGTTAAGAACTAACACTCTGCTGCAAAGACAAAAAAGATCATCCAGTGTATAAATATACTCACTTGCTGGGCGACACTTAAGTGTAAAAAGTCTGTCTGATACAAGAGTCAGTTTGGTTGAACCACTTCAAATTGGCTCACCTCTGATATTGATGAGGCATGAAACAATCCTGCAACCAAACCAGTGTGTCAAGTTGTGAATGTAGGGCATGGAGAATCAGTCGGACATACAAATCTGTCACAGCGATCTCACAAAACAATTTTTGTTTTCGTTTGGGGACACTGCGGTGATAACGTCAGCAACTTCTTGGTACCGTCTTTTAACCAGCTGACGCACGTTATTTCATAATAGAGAAGGTGGCGGAAAGGAATGAGCCAACGACCTGCAGGAACAGATGGCTTCATACGCATATAGAGTTATGTACATACCATTCAGGCCCGCCTGAGGTGATTTCCAGTGCAGCTCTTGTCATTTTTAGCCACATTGATGGCTACTGCAACCAAAACTAGTATTAGCATGAGCGCTGGTGCTTCAAATATTGATTCAAAGTGTGTTGAGGCATCCAAAGATGATCGCAAAGGGGAGACGATGGAAGAGCAATTGTTTCAGAACACTTATTTGGAAAAGGTGCCCACTATTTCTCCCCGCTCTTCAGTCACAGTCCTGCTCATGACGAGTTCATCCAACACAAACTCCTCCTTCTCGGTCTGTCTCTTTCTGGTACAAGTCACCTTTCTTCCGTGAGACAGCTTGAAAAGAGGTTAAATCCAGTCTCTCCCTCTGCTCCAGGTAAATAAGCTCAAAAGTAAGCTAGTGTCTGTGTGCAGCCATTATCGTGAGAGTTAATGACACTACTGGCAAGCAGCCAGTCATCTTTTCGCCTTGTTCCTCAAAGCTACCTGTCCACCTCTTTGTGTGCACCCCCCCCCCCCCCCCCCATCAGACAAAGGCATCTGGAGATACTCTAATCCAATGAAAAGCTGGAGAGACTCGCCCACTGTTTCCATTATCACTTAATCTATTAGCATTTGTTCTACCCTCCATCTTCTCATTAAGTTTTTGGTCATGTTTTGTGAATTTTCTGAGATGTGTTGACTTGGTTAAAAGATTTTCAGAGAATCATTTTCAAAACACGACATTCTCAGTATTGCATTAAAAACTCAACTGTGGGGTACAAAACATGAACCAGTTTCATTCCAGAAGTGACATTACGTTAGAGATTTCCAGTGCCACGGGTATCTTCTCTGCGATGTCAAAATAAAGGTTAACGACTTGCGGTTAGTTCCCTGCCGTGCCAAGCCCATGAATCCTGGTCCTGTTTGCATTCAGGGCAACTATTTGCCTTGCATCACCTCCTGGAAATGTTGCCAGGTAAGCTACGACTGCGGTTGACGGAGATAATTGTGTGAGACGAAGATGTGGCAAGATGTGCTTCACCCAAGGTGACCCACATAAAAACAATTCTGACAAGCTGGCATCCAGACCGCTTTTTGAGTGTTTAATTTGGAGTTGGGGCATCAAGTGGAATCAGAAGAGATTGGAAATGACTTTAGTGTACCTTTGGTGGGACGAAAGTATTTTTGCCTCCTCAGTGCAACACAGGCAGAAGAGAAACTGTCTGCACCGAGGGGATGGGAACCCGCAACCACTCGCCAAAAGGAAGCACAGAAACGTTGACAGTTTGTTTGTTTTTTAAATGCTTTCTGAAGAACATCTCACTAATGGGAGTTTTGAAGGTAATCTTGGATAACAGAAACCAAACTGGTGAGACAAAACTTGTTCATGTCATACCATCTGAGTTCATACTTGGCGCACAAGAAAGGAAAAATCTGACTTTAACCATAAAATCTGGTCGATGTTTTTGTAGTTAAAAACAGAAACAGGCAATAAATCGCACCTGTACATTTCAAATATTAATCTGGATCAGAATGCAGGCGGAGTAATTCTGACGTGCACACGGGTGTGGTGATATGATCCGGTCCTTGATTAAAGCGGTCGAGCTTCCTGCAGTGTGTTTTGTAAGGTCAAGAGCCGACTGGTGCTGGCTTTGCTGAACTGTGTTGTTTTGCACATTAGAGGAGGGCTGCATTCCACGCAGACGATTATCAACAGATTTATGGACAGGACTTCGCAAGAAGAAAAGGCACCGAGTCATACGAGAGCTCGTTGTTTTTGTCTGACGGCACTGGCTGCAGCTGCAGGAGTGTCAACATCTGACGGCCAGTTGTTTTCTTTAAAGAGTGCAGGTAAGGCGAGCGTTGAACTACGAGACAAGAGAAATTAAAACACACCAGTGTGTGCCAGTTTTTATTGGCATGAAGCCTGAATCAAATAATTTCCCCGTCCACCTTCTTAGCACGCTTACAAACTGCTGTAACAGTTTGTTTTCACGGATTCCAAAAATGACAACTTAAACGTTTCCACCTCTAAACTTTTCAATAACTGCGTCTACGAACTCTGGGACACAAAACAAAACATCCGACGGGCCCCGTGCTGCAGCACCGACTCCGTAGAAATAGACACGGCTGAATGATGAGGAAGGAAATACGGAAGAGTGAGTGGGAGTGAAGAGTGAGATGAGACAGGAGGTGGAGGAGAGCTGACAGGACAGCGCTCTATAACAAGGTGGAAAGTCTCTATTCTTAGAAGACGTGCTCTATTAGTGACACGCTGTCCAGCACCAGAGTGTAAACTCCGTGTGTGTCCTCTCGCTCAAAGCCAGGGCTAAAACTGTACAGCCACCTGATATTGACTTTGATGACAATCCTCCGGAAAACCAAGCAGCCATGCATTCGGCGTCGCGGAGCACATTCAGTACAGGTACACTGTGATGCTAGTAAATCAAGTCAAGATCACGACGTGTGCTTCTGTGAGATCTGTCGGAAATAAGACAACCCCTTGATCGTGTCGTAGTGAGCGATACGACAAACCGGTCTGGCCCCTCTGATCATAGGTGGGAAAACATACTGGCTCATTCCTTCCTGTCTCCTTGACTCGCAGGCGTGTGTATAAAAACTTCACACTACGAGGAAATGGATAATCTACACACAGAATCGGAGCTCAGGATACAAAGGGGTGTGTGTGTGTGTGTGTGTGTGTGTGTGTGTGTGTGTGTGTGTGTGTGTGTGTGTGTGTGTGTGTGTGTGTGTGTGTGTGTGTGTGTGTTTGGACAGTGAAAGACAAAGTCAGCAAGAGAAGGACAGAGACGGGGTTAAACAGCAGCCAGAGTTACTTCAACTCTACTTTGACTGATGGCGGTTTCAGACTCAAATCATTAGATTTCTTGATGAAATGAACAGCACAATAGATTTTTTTAACCACACAACTGAAACATTCAAAAGTGATCTTGCGAGTGGCGCCACCCCCTCCACTGTGTCATTGGGTGTATAAAGGCTATTGGCAAATATTTGTGATTGTTTCGCAAATATTGTGTCAATCTTGTTTGTCTGTCAAGCGAGTGTCAATGCAAATTTTGACCCCCCCCCCAAAAAAAATTTTTCACTGGGAGTTCATGTAACATTTGTGCCATAGGCACAAAGAACCAGTTCAACATGATTTCAAGTGAGTAACGTGACACACTTCTACAGTTTCGTACATTTTGTCACACCATCAGTCAAGAGTTGTCACAGATCACAGAAGTAGAAGATTAACAGGTTTTCTTTTTACCTCATGTGAAAAGTACTAAAGACAAATAAGCAGAGTCGCAGTAAATCTTCTAAACATGCCACATTGGGTTTCTGTCTGTCAATACCTGAGCGACCTGTCATGGAGGGCAACACACACACACACACAGGCACACACACACACACACACACACACCATACTTCATTGTCATCCAGTCAACACGACGTTGACTTGGACGGTTGCAGCCACAAACGATAACATAATCCAGGCTGAATGGTTGCATACTCATACTTATTAATACGTGATATTATGTTAATGAAAACACCATCCCGTTCTGCATGTGAGGCGCCAGTTGACCTACATCATGGTATGGGTGGGAGGGTGTTTGCCTAATATCTGTGCGGGTGTTTGTCTCCGTTCATGTGACTATCTGCGTGTGAGCGATTGTGTCTGGCGACGTCTGTGTGCGCGCGCGTCGGCAATAACCTGATGCTGACAAAGCAGCAGTCGGCAGTCAGCAAACATTGCACCGAGAGGAAGTGGGTTGCTTTCACTTCAGCCAAACAGGCTGGTGTTCGGGGGGGGGGGGGGGGGCAACTGAAACCTACAGAGCCTCAGCAGCTTACCACGCAGGATTCTAGCAGGGAAAGTGGCACATCGGATAGACGTCCTTATGCGTGTGTAACAAAGGTCAATTAGAGGCATAAACAATGATCATAATTGCAAAACATTTGTACAAATAATAGATGATGAAAAGTTCCTTGTATTGTTCTGAACTAGATTGTTGTAGTCGGTACTTATCTGAAGGAAATATGGTAAGAATTGTAACCGTTGTGTGATTTATGCTCCAAAGCATTGCTTCTTAATCCCACATCTCAAAGGAAGATCTCTCGTCTCTCGTCCTTTACGATTCTACTCAATGGGAGAGGTGAGCGTCCTGGCCCTTTTAGTATTTCACTCACCCGAACATTATCAAGTTATGTTTCGACGTTTATCTCGCTGTCAGATTCATACTGTGCCATATACTAATGCACTCCTGTGGACTTTTACTGTACAAGGCTAACAAAACCAATATTCTTGTGCTTGTGATTTTGAGCTGATTATAAACATATGAAGAATATAATATTTTCGTGGATCTCTGCTTTGTGTTTGGGCAGAACTACAAGACCAAACAGTAAAGTGGAACAATACAAGCAGTAATGAGGGGTAAGTTGTTGGGGGGGAGGGCACCTTTCCTCAGTGTGTGTGAGAGTGATGTTACGCTCACCAAAAGGCCCTGAAAGCTTCATTAATGTCGTTGTGACGTCGTCGTTTGGTCCAGGCTGCCAACCTTCAAGCACTGCAGTTGTACCTGAACAGAGAATAAAATGTAAAGATTCAACACACCCACTTAGTACATATCCACACACATACACACACACACACACATACACACAATATGTCGACTCACACTGTACATTAAATCAATACAGCAGTAAACACTGGATGAACTACACACATGCGCCCTTACACTCCCCAGCACAGAAACACAGAAATAAATCAGATAACAACACACACACACACGCACACGCACACACACACACACACAGACACCAGAAAGATGCTCCCCTGACTCTCTCTGGTCTCTTTTATCAGCTCTTCATTTGCAACAGTGATCCGAGGAGCTGCAGCCTTTTGCATGCCAACGTGTTCACACAATAATTTCGAGTCACAAGCAGAAATGTGAGAGAAATCGCGTGTATGAAAAGTCCATCTCAGATATCATTACACATTTATAAAAGGGAGTCACTTACACTTTGACAGTTAAAAGGTGAACAGAGAATCACTTGAGGCAACAATGGCGTATTATATTGTCAGACAAAAAAAAAAAAACACCCATAAAGATGTTTATTTACTTGCAAAAAAGCTCACAGAGGAGGATTAATACTTTCTCTGTAAATTACAGTCATTAGTTTTATAGATATATTCATTATAAAACACTTCTTGTCGAATCAAGTACAATGTTTTAATATTTTCATGTGCAGCCAGGAGGCACAGATGACATTTAAAAACAGACTGATAAGAGAGTTGATGAACAACAAAAACAAACAAACAAACAAACAAAAAACAGACAACGTCACTCATGTTTAATTAGATCCAAACACACCAGCCGCTTTTTAGTTTGAACCGCAGTCTTTATCGCTTCATTACAGGCAGAAGTGATGAGGGACATGAAGACTGTTCAAAATGTACTCAATGTCCAGACTGCCACACAGAGACCTTGAGCCGGGTCTGCTTTTAAAACCCTCTGACTTGCTTTTTTTTTTTTGGTTTGTTTTTGTTTTGTTTTTTCCCCCGTGTAAACACCAAGCAGTAATCCTAATTATAACCACTTTATTATTAGCCTAACCTAATTATGCAACCTGAGCGACCTCCAGCTGTCTGCGGATCCTTTTTGTTTTTGTAACAGGCCTACAGAAAGTACTGTAAATGCCTCCCCTCCTCCTCCTCCTCCTCCTCTTCCCCCTCCTCCTCCTCCTCCTCCTCCTCCTCTTCTCTCCGCAGCAGCAACCTGAGATGCTGTGTGTGTGTGTGCGTGTGTCTGTGAGTAAGCGACTAACAGCGGCGACCAAATGTTCAATATCCGTCCCCCGGTTGGTGCTCGCCACCGCGGCCGGACTCCGCGCTCACCTCTCCCGGGTCTTGTCAGCCGCTGGCCCCGCTGAGCGCTCGGACGGTCTCTCGGCTCTGCAGCGGCTTTTGTTGCATAGGTTGTCCGCTCCGATGCTGCTGCAACTGAAGCCAGGGCTTTAAATACGCCTTTAAAGGAATATGTGTCGGAAGAAGAGACGTAGCGCCGACTTCCGCCGACGTCACCGCGGATTTGAATAAAGGGGCGGGGCCTCGGCGGAGGTACACAGAGCGGCGGAGGGGCCGCGTTGGTTTTTTTAAAGGGGAATGCGGAGGGTTCGGCTTTTATGGCTCGGTTCACTTAAAAGAGCCAGATCCTTCGACTCTCAACGGGATCCTCAGAGTTGTTGCTCAAAATAATTAGTTTATTTACAAACATACACCCGCATATGTATATACAGATTTTTGTCATTACTTTGTGATACTTTTTCTTTTCTCTCATTTTCTTTGTGTATACTTCTATTCTGCTCATCTCTCTCTATTCAGGGTGACTTTACATTTTAAAGTCACCAATTTACCTCATATACTTGTTTTTGGACTTTGGGAGGACTCCTTATATACTCCTCATGGCGTAAATACACCAAAAATAATGTTCTATGTATTCGTAATTATTATATAATATTGGATTATATTCATAGTACATTTTATATTATATACATTTATGTTTTCCATATTTTTCTTTTTTATTACATTAAACAGTGATTTTTGCTATGATTACTCAATAATGTATGTTTGTAGGTTCATTGCACTATTTCTATCTATCTATCTATCTATCTATCTATCTATCTATCTATCTATCTATCTATCTATCTATCTATCTATCTATCTATCTATCTATCTAACCTGATGAAACCCCTTTCAGTTTGAAAGAAAAGAGCTAATCTCTGATTCTATGTCCAATGTTTATATGTTACGTAATATTTCTGGTCGAGAGAGCATGAGAGAGAGAGAGGGGGGGGGGGGAGAGAGAGAGACAGAGAGAGAGAGAGAGAGAGAGAGAGAGAGAGAAGAACCACCTCTAAGAATCAATTCATTCATGACCAACACATCACCAACACGTCATCTGAGTCTTTCATGTGTTTCATATCAAAGATGTTCCATCCTTATTGTCACTCCTTGTTCATAACAAAGTAATAAACTCACACAGATGAAAAGAATATTCGTTTTTAAATGAGATTATCTTTAAAGGTTGGCAAGAAAATGTGTTCCTCTAAATGCCAACAAAACTAATAACAAAATAAAGTTACAAGTTGTGTTGAATCAGTCCTTGCTATACTTGTGGGACTTTGACTGAGAACATCACTTGAATAGTATACAAAAACAAAAACAAAATTCCCATCTGTTTACATAGGGGAACAAAATTCTCGAAAAGTTAAAATACCTTAAAATGTCTAAAAGATGTTAAAAAGTTACAACAAAGCAGCAGGGAGAACAGTTATACATCACTTCCTGTTTCATGGTGAACCGTCAGTTATTCATTAGTGCCACAGCCTTTTGAGATCATAGTTACAGTCTCAGTGGGATTGTGAAATGTGCAAGGGAACATTCTCTCTGATATAAGAGTGCTAATAACGACTCAAGTGTTGTACTTTGAGTGATGCAGTCCAGTTTGAGAATGCAATTTTTAATTTTTTTTTTGCATTGTGTCTTTTGAAAATGTTTGCTATTGTGATTTGTGCGTGTGATTTTCTTTTTCCTATTGATGTTCCAATATTTATTCTTTGATTTCTTTCCTCTCCAGTAAAAAAAAAACAACCTACGACCGAATGTTTTTTTAAAGTCTCTTCCATATAATTCTCACAACGTTTTGACCTCAACACACCACATTTAACAACCAGCTTGCTCCAAATCCCAATAATCAACCTCTGCTGCTTTCCTTGAGGATTGGTGAAACCTGAGCGTGTGTTTTGCTTTTGCGAAGAAAAAAAAAATATTGGTATGACTGAAGCAGGTTCCCGGCGGATGTTTTCCTCCTCTGTTGGGTGCATATTTGTGATTCTCTCGATGGCTCCTGTACCTTCGGGGGGAAACTGCCGCTCCCTTCTCAAGACTCAAGGCCTCCACAAAACTGCAGATCATCCCCAAAAACAAGAAATACAATTTTTCATTTTCTTGTGGAGTAAATATTTACAAGAATATAAATAAGACATCATTTAAGCGGTCCCGAAGAAACCGCAAGCTCGACAACTGGACATGCGTGAGGTCAGAGTGACCTTGACATTTGACCTTTTGCCTCCAAATAACTCGTCTTTGAGTTAAAAAAAAAAAAAAAGAGAATGAATTCCTTCAACGTGTTCTGGAAAGATTGTGTTATTGACAATAATATGGACAAGCCTTTGTTTTGCATTCCAGCCTGAAGACATGACGCCTCCATAAATAGACGTTTCACTGCAATTTCTCGCAGCCTGTTTCTAATCAGCTTTTTGTAGAATACTGTAATCTGCTGGTGTCGTGAAAAAGAAGCGTGAAATTGTACATCAACGCAGTATGTGGCACGCATACTTTTGAAGATTTATAGTCCGGCTCCTGTCTGTTCCTTTGTCAACATCTGGTTTTGCTGCCTCTCCTCGTGCGTCTGAAAATCTGACGACGACAGATTTTTTTTTTTGCTTCCGAGGCAAAACAAACCAAAATGATCAGACGGGAACGCGATGCTTCCAATAAAGGATCGGAATTGTTTTGGAGTTTTTTCCCAAATCTTAATCTGACATTAAAGGGAAAGTTAGTATTAGTGGTGCTCCATTTAGTATCAATATTCAGACACTAACGCGCCGAGTCAGCACATTCTGCCTTTGAAGGGACAGGCTGTACCAGTTCAAGAGCCAAGCAATGCGCTGCCGAGCCAGAATCGGAAACTGTGCCAATTCCCAACTACACACCAAAAAATCTGAACAAGCTAATAAAACCTTTTGATGTTTTAATGAAGCGGCACTGTCTTAAGCTTTCACAAGGCTGCGCCTCGCACAACCTCCACGAATCGTGTGACTCGTGGAGATCTATAATTAAAGGTGTGGCTCAACAATTATCACTGCCCCTGTTGTAAATAGAATATTCCCGCTCTGATGTGTCACATCCTCGAGCCGCGTTGCGTGTTTTTCTTTGATATCGCTTTTATTGACCCGGCATGAACTCGTGAACATTCAAAATAAAAGCTTTGACATGATGTCTGCTGCTGTGGATGTTTGTTACATCTCTTTAGAAGTCAGTACTGGTTTGTTTTGGTACAAAGTGTTGGACATAGTTTTAAAAGACACATCGACCGGCTGTGGATCAAACATGTTTACTATCAAAATGATGATTTTTTTCATTTTAAACTATGTGGCTTTGTGTAAATACAAAAGATGTTAAAAACATTATACAGAGGTTTACAAATATATGTGTGCTTTCAAGATCGTAGCATTAAGATGATAAAGTCTGATGTTCTAGTAGTTTTTAATAAACATTTATATTCTTTACAGAGTCACTTGTTGCTGTGGTTAGAAAATCTTTCTTGGAAAAAAAATGAATTGACGGCTCAAATCAGTCAATAAGCAACGTTGGATTTGAAAGCCACCGCCTCTGTGGGCCCTTGAGCAAGACACCACAACTGTCTGCTCATAGCAGCAGCCCGCTGATAAACAAAGCGTATTAATGATGTCAGGTGCAGACTTTTTATGAAGAATTCTCTGGTCAAATGAAAAGGAATTCCTCAAAGTCAATACATTTTATTTATTTTTTTGTCTGATTTTCTGCTCTATCAAATCGCAAATATGACAAAGAACAGATGGAACTTCCAAGATCATTTTACTGACATTTCTGCAGATTGAACTTAAGTGCAAATTGTTTTTGTTTTTGTTTTTGTTTTCAATCCCCCTCCTCTCAAACTTTGCACTCACTTCCTGTTAGTGGACTATTATGGATCAAAGGAACCTGATTAAGAGCCGCGGGAGAAACAGAAAACTACTTATCTTCCACTGCAGCTGAGGCATGAGTGGACCTGCTCTCTGACAGATTAACTGCTGCTTATGGCTTCACGTTACAAAGCAATGTCCAGCACACACACACACACACACACACACACACACACACACACACACACACACACACACACACACACACACACACACACACACACACACACACACACACACACACACACACACACACACACACTGAGACAAACACAACTGCACACAATATAAACGTCCACATGCTGTACTGTAAGCTTCGCATGGGATTTTCAGCGAGGCGATGATGTAAAAACTCCACAGGGAGGCCTTTCACAGCAGCAGCAGACCCGCGGGGATTCGGTGTTTTGCTCAAGGACACTTGAGCAGGGTGGACCCGGCCTGTTCCTACTCCGATATGTTGTCCAGCACACAGCCAGAGCAGTTAACCGGCGGTCAAACAGTCTCTGTTTTTACTGCAGAAATAATCAGCCAAATTTTGAGATCGATGCAATAATGAAAAGTGGCAGCGATCGTCCTATTTCAAACCAAAATGTTAATGGTTTAATCTTCTTCAAGAGTCATCATATCTAATGCTTTTCAACACAAGTAAACAAATATTGTTGAGGTTCTGACCTCACAGCAGCTGAAACAAGAACTCAATGAGTCTTTAAAAGGATATTTTCACAATTTTAGGGGCATTTTACAAACAGAATATATAATCCTTAGCTGACAAAACAACATATTAGTCAATCACATGTGCTATAGAAACATTCCTGGTGCTCATGAGTTAAAATTCGATAGATCTTTATTTTCAAGTTTCAAATTTACTGCAACTCCTCTTGATACAGAACAGCGCCCTCTTTTGATAAGAACGGCAAAGTGCACAGAAATTCCCAGATTTCATGTGTTGTGATTGAACAAATCGAACTCTTTGCACGGAACAATTGATGTATGCAACATCTGTCCAGGAACTACGCACGAACAACATTTATTTGACAAACTTTGGCAAAATGCGCTTTGGAAACATTGTTAAATTACAAAAAAAAAAAAAAGTTAAAATAGACTGTAGTCTTTGTGTTTTAAAAACACAAAGACTTGTTAAATTATTATTATTTTTTTAAAATAAATAGTTAATATCTGGAGCAAGATATGGATTTTATTAAGTATATTAGAATAAGTATATTGTATTCTTCTCTGTAAAATAAGTATTAGATGGCTACATGTTTATTCGCAATATATAAATAACTGGGTATTTTTTTAAAGTCCCAAATCCCATAAACATTTCTTAATAATTTATTTACTTTGGCCTCCTTCCAACAAAGAATTTAAGTGAATTTCAGCAGAAATAAAAAAATTTATTTGAAAAAGTGCATTGACAATTGGCTAAAAAATACTGAAGGTCTCGAAGACATACACAGACTTAAAAAAAGGCACAGATGTTTATAAAAGAAATGAATAGCATGTTCACAGTGTATAAATACAATAAAATAAAGTGAATATAAGACTGAGACTTTGATGGAGTTTAAAAAAAAAAAAATCTAAATATCATGAAGAATTGGAAAAATAAAAATAAAACATAATATTCCTCCTATGTAAACCATTGATATTGGTAGTCTTTCTGACTTTTCTGAATAAAAAACAAAACAGCAAATAGTTATTTTCATCAAATAAAAAAAAGCACAGATGTACATGTATATTTAAAAAAAAAATCTTCAAACAGAATAAATATCTGATCGTGTTATGTCAGTAAAGTCTTTTGTGCAGAGATGTTAAGGTGATAAATGTACATGTAAGAATATAAATAAAGATAAAACAGAAGAAATTATGAAAAAAAAATGCTCGTTCTTATTCTGTTGTTATCTTCCAGTTGCTGCATGACCAAAAAAAAAAAAAAAGCTTTTCTCAAGATGTTCTGGGAATCGCATGTAACAAGTACACGTCCAGTTCCCATCAACCTGTATCCTCAACATATCTTCTTCATTACAAGCAAAACTTCCATCAAAATAAACGTCTGCGGTGGCTTTCCCACAGCGACGGCGAACACTTGTTTTTAAAGTAGCTCGACTCCTCAGAGCCGCAAATATTTGCCTCAAAAACGCAGCGGGAGGCGGCGGCTCAGTCACACAACAACAGCACCGCGCCGCAACACCTGGAAGCCAGAAGTCGGTCTTAGTGTTTTTCTTTGAAGTTTCACAGCCGAGTCCGTGAATCTCCACGTAAACTTGATCTTCGCTCCGTTCCCCAAGAATCCTCTGGGTTTTATGACGCGGCTCGGACGTCAGGAGCTCGGCCTCCCAACTGCACAGTTCGGTATTCCCTTCTTCCTACTCCACCTTCCATATGGCGATCTTTCCGTCTTGTTTTCCGGCCCCGCTGAGGACGTAGCGGTCCTCGGCCGAGCAGAGCGCCATCACTCTGTCGGTGTGGCCGTGCAGCTCCTTCAGGACCTGGCGGCGCTCCGTGTCCAGGATGTAGATCTTCCCTTTGGTGGAGCTGCGGCCCACACCACCCACCCACACCTGGGGAGGAGGGCAAAGAAAGGGGGTGGGGAGGGGGGGGGGATTATAGTGACGGAATAGTCGGGAGAAATATCTGATTTATAGGTTGAGGACAATTCAAAAGATTACCTGCCCACAACTGTAAAGCTGTTTAATATTCCATTTAATATTCTAGTGTTTAAAACAACTGTTCTCTACTTGCTGCAGTATTGCCTGGAAACCACATAATGCATTTTTTTTAACTGCCCTAAAAGGTCATCATGATGTTATTTAATTGGTTTATACAATGAATTCAAGACTACTTTTGCGATAAACTTTTATTCAGTCTCCTCTGTGTTGATTAGCACGACTAGCCATCAAAAATATTATTGTTAAAGAAAGAGGAGAACTTTGCATATTAGCACACACAGTCCTGTGTGAGATTTCGCTCACACTGAAACAGGGGATTTTCTTTCAATCCTTCAAGAGGAGCCGACAGTCCTCATCTGATTTCATGAAAAGAAATGTAATTATTATTAATCTTATACAGATCCTACTTTAATATTACTTGTATGTATCTATTAATGCTTGTTGCTCGTGTGCTAAGATAGCCGGGCAAAACCATGCGGCCTTTTATTAGGGGATATATATATTTAGATTAATTAGAGCCTTCCTAAACAGCCACACTTTTTCCGTGTGGAATATTATTGCTGGTCAAGAGTGACTTTACACAGAAGATATATTCTGGATTGGAATGATCTCTGCGGCGCAATACACAGATGCGTCCGAGATAACGCCAGGACTGTCGTTTCCGGGCAAACCCAAGTTTGTTGCACTGTTTCTTTGCGGCGTCTTATTCGGTGGATGTGCACGAGTCCAGTGAATTGACCTGGTTTTTGACTTTTATCATGCAGTGACACCCGGCGCAGTCCTGCAAAGCCAGGCGGTGGAGCGGCCTGGTCGTGTCTTTGATGTGCCAGATACACACTTCCCCAGAGTCGGCGCACACACTCCACAGCTCCTCCCTCTGACACACACACATGACCAAGAGGTTAAGACAGTTTAGATTTAAATAAGAAGATAGTAGAGAGTGCAGGAAGCAGCAGGTGTGGGTACCTCGGGGAGCAGCAGCATGGAGCTGAATGTCGCTGTGGAGCCTTTTTGTTGCTCTGGCAGATTCATGCGATGCTTTAATGAACCATTCCTCCACAACTCCATAATACTGTCTCTGGAGGCTACAGAGAAAGAAAACAAAAAAACACAGTGTATTCAGATTTAAATGTCACCTGTAAGGTTTAAGGTGTATAATGGATGGGTGAAAGTGTGAAACTTACAGCACCAGAGCGTCCCATTGGAGCTGTAAACCGACTGCAGACGATCGCAGGAGAGACGGAAGTGTCTCTTCACCTGCAGGAAGGGGAAACGGACGTGTTGAACTGATCATTTAATGGCTTGTTACATTTTACAGTCGGAATCTGCATTTCAAATACTGCTTTCTGCGTTACGAGAGCCTGATTTTCACACTGACCTCCAGAGTCGAGACGTCCCACACCATGACGCTCCCTTCTGCGCTGCACGAGTACGCCACCTTTTGGCTGAGAAACGCAAAGCAACAGAAGCTGTAATGTTTAAAACGATCTATGGTGAGAACACTCGCTGAACTCAGCCTGTATGGCTGTTCCAGGTTAGCCAAGTTAAATAGATTTGGGATTTATCCAATTTAAATTGGTAGAGTATAAAAAACACCTTGAAATTCTTGAAGAGAAAACCAATTGACTGGCAAATAAAATGTCTATAAAAATGTCAAATGAAACAAATAAAAAGGCTGAGATGTGAACATTGGTTTGTTGCAGAAATGGACAAAGCAGCCATTTTTCCAAATCAAAGATATGTTTTATATGAAAATGTAAACAATGTATATGTGAAAGCATATTAAAATACTCTCTTAAACTTGTTGAATCTGCTGATTATTAGTAGTTTTAAAAAATGTTGAAATGACAAAGTCCTAAGCTTTGTGAGAGAGTTTGTGATGACTGCCGTTGGTTTGTGTGCGTTACCTGTATTTATCCGTGTCCAGTGCCAACCCGGTGACTTCTGCCCTGTGTTCAGTCAGCTGTCTGTTGCACACCATGGCCACCATACTGACGATGTAGATCACAGAGTCCTCAGAACCCATCCAGACCTGATCCTTGTCCACTCCCAGCATGCAGTTCTGGCACAGACATCAAATACATCGGAGGCAGTATTTATTAATATGAGTACACTTGAGTTTGCAGGATAACTACAAATGATCAGTCTTTGGTGAATTGTACAATACTCAAGACGTCCACTAGGTGGCAAAAGTTTCCAACTAAGCAGCACAGTCCTGTCAACTTTGTTATAGTTGTTTTATTCCAAATAAAACCAAAAAATGTGACAGAAATCTGCCAAAAGCACTTTAACATTTTGCTTCTCTTCAACATTTTCCATTCATATTCTTATCATTCACCGTTTTACGTCGTCCTTCAAGTGACTGTGGCAGTAAGACAAATATTGAACGCATGACCTGGTAGTGAACCGTGTATAAATACACTGATTAGGCAGAGCAAACACACACACTGTGTATGTCTCTGTAACACACACCAACAGGTTGACATGTTTCATGTGACCCGCATGCCTGATGCATCGGACAGCGATTAGCACATCTGCAGCAACTTTTTTTCCTGGAGGAACTGTGAGGGGGCACAACATACACTCCCAAACACTTTGAGGCCTGAAGCTCACAGTGCTGGCATTTGAAGTGAAGCAGCTGGAGAGGGAAAAAAATCCACCTGAAGAAAACAGTTTTATCAGTATCAGATGTGGCTGAGGTGCAGCTTACGTGTTGATTCTGCTGAGTGATGAGAAGAAATTCCCACCGTGAACTGAAGGCAGGTCGAAGAATTCAATGTTCAACACGCCTAATAAACATCCTGAATAATTAGGAATTGCATGGCATCGACGACGGTGTGGGTTATAACATGACAATGATTTCAAAGATCTTTCATTTTTTGTCCATTTTCATGACAATTGTAATATTTTCCGGGAAGTTGAGAACTCGTAATTTTGAACCCGAATTGTTTACCTACTAACAGAGTCCCAGCTTTGAGCACTGTGTTGAATGCCCCAGGTGTTAATAATGCTTGTTTAGAACGTTTTCATTTTTCATTTCGACTATTACAGTAACTTGTGCAAACATGCCCTGTGGGAATAAAATTTGTCATAATGGGTAACACTCATCTAGACATTGTGCAAGACCAGCTTTCCTGGATGTGTCCATATCGTTTATTGGTTTACGATGTTGTGATTAACTGGAATTCTACAACTTGTCCCCCCCCTCCCCCCAAGAGGCATCTGGAACGCACCTTCACATCTTCCAGTTCACCCACGACAAGAGGTTTCTGTTTCATTTTGCCTAAGACAGACACTTGTATAATAGTCATTTCAACATTTGCTTTGGGCTTCGTGTGACTCTTATCGGTCTCCATACCGGGAGAGGAAACATTCTCCTTCATGAGTCTTTCAGAGAAATCCCCCCAGCCAAAAAACATTTTCAGACAATTAGTGATAACTACAGATGACTCACGTGCTCTGACGAATTGATGGTAAAACAATCCTGCATGGACTTTATACACCGCTCATTATATCGAGGAAGGTGGTTCAACTTTCAGTATCAATGTTTGATCCTCGTTGTCCGAAAGCCTTTTCTTCATTAATTCTAATCACTGACTGCGGTGATAATTTTGATACCCATAAATGAAACTGCATAAATCCGATCTATTTATTGAGAACTCTGTAAACTGGACAATCTCAATTGGACAGAATTAAATCAGATTCAAATGTAATTGCAGCACGACGTCTGAACAGTCTTCCTTTTGGATTATTTCCTTCACAAACTGAATTTCACAGCCTTTCGGTTTTGTGTTTTTTGTGCATTCCCGCTCACATTTCTCTTTGTGTTTGCCTGCAGCTCGTCTGTTTCACTTACCAGTCTGGCTTTCCCAATGTGGCAGGTGTGTGTGAGGGACCAGCTGGAGGCGTCAAAGACCATCACCTTTCCCCCGCTCACAGACACCCACAACTGACCTGAAAACACACACACACACATACACACCATTGTTTCGTCACTCCTTACCACTGAATTGTGGCTCGGTGTTCACTTTTACCACAAAATAAGTTAAAATGTGAGTATCACAGATGGCCAAATGAGACCGTGAGTGACTGGGACTGCTGCATTCCTTATGCGAGATATCAATACGAGGAGTTTTCCATAAGTGACAGTTTGAAAGGAAACATGTTCAAAACTATTTTTTCCACAGCCGGGCTCCACCCAGGCCTCGCTTAATGGTCAAATTTCCTCCCAACGTATTCACTGCTATTTAAAAAACTCAGCTGGTGGAAACATAAAAAAACAAAAAAAAAGGACGGTGGGACACATAGAGAGAGTGGACGTGAACGGCGGGAGAAGAAAAGAGAGGGAGAAGGGAGTGGTGTGGAGAAAGAGGGGGATGGTGAGTGGTGGGGGGTGAGGGGGGGTGTTAGGACCTGTGCCAGGAACTCAGTCCAGTGACCTATATTCTATCCAGAGAGTGAGGGAGATGGAGTCGGAGAAAATCGCGGAGGGAGGACCTGAATGGCTCAGTTTGTTCTTTAGGCCGCTGCAGACTGAGCTGCGTTTGTGTACGAGTGAATCACTGAGCGTGAGTGTGCATGAGTGTGTTAGTGGTGGTTTTCAATCCGACACCAGCAAGTATCCGAGTGGCCCCAGATGGTTGCTCGCTGAAAGGCCAAAGCTTTGTAGTCGCTCCGAGTTCCCTCCCTGCCACGTACTGCGCCACCCATAAAAAACATCTGAGGCTTTTATACAGAACAAGACAGAACAACAGTAACAATGAACTAACTAACGACCTCAGGACCAAAACTAAGAAACTATATTACTCAAAAGATTACAGTATGATAATGTGAAGAGAATGTTTTCTTAAAAAGTAAATTAAAGTAAAATAAGAGAACATTTTTTTCCTGAATTTTAGGATATTTTATTTCGTGCTCGTACAAATTTAGCGTCCATCCAATCACTCCATGATGAACGCAAACAAAGGACCACAGGAACAAGTTAATCACCTTCAAAGTTTGATTAGTTCCTGAACACACAACAGAATGTTTGATTGCACCTTTAAACGAACTTAAATGTAGCCCAGAGTCCACGAGCAGGTCTCTGTTAATGATTCCAAGAACTGGATTCGAAAGCAAAGGTGACTGAGACCCAGTCTATATTTAACCACTCCTCAGTAGGAGTCAGCATGCTTTCACTTTGTCCGCTTTCAAAGTTTTAAAAAAAATAATAAAAAAAAATAAGTGTCTATAAGGTTAATTTCCTGCTTATCTAATTGTTACATTTTTTTCAGCTTAATTCCTATATGAAGTGTGTTTTGCTTCTGTTGCCTATTTCTAAAGCTTCCTTCCTCAAATTTATGTTGAAAGGCGGCGTGAGGAAGGAGAGCTGCTGAGGAACTATGAGCAATGTGCACCTTGCACACGACGATGCGTGCCGCGTTTTGAATGATTAATAGAAAGATTTAGAGGAAGGTGACGACAACTCAAATGTTATCTGTCAATATAGGTCAGCGCGGTGGCGTCACAGTGGAGTTGTGACCAAACAGCCTATCACAGACTCCCACAGCGACCAATCATGGAGGAGCTTGAGGCTCAGTATATTTACAGTGTGTGTGTGTGTGTCACCTGGTGTGTACAGGAGTACGTCCACAGCCTGGGGTGCGGCAAGTTCCAGCGAAGGGTTAATTTTGTGCTTCAGCGTCTCTGCGGTCGTCTTGGGCACCATCATCGGGACTAGGGACGAACAAAGGAGAAGTACCTGACCGTTTAACATGTGGTAAACACACAGAAAGAGAGAAAGAAAGAGTGTGCATGTATGTAAACACAAATATTTAAATACTCTTCTGTACCTTCCATCTTCATGCGGTCAAAGTGAGCCAGCTTCGATGCAGCGTAGATGGCCTTACTGCTCTGGAGGCTGCCGACCACTGCGTCCATCAACAGGGCATTGGTCAGCGCCTGCTGCATGTACTGAGGGTCCTGGAGGAACAAAACACGAGTAGAGACTTAGTTTACACACAAAGTCTGTCTAAACTATGTTTACAACCCTGCAAGCAGCTTAAAGCTCGTGGTCGTCACCATGTCGTTGCAAACAGTAGAGTGGCAGGAGATAAAGAGCCATCTTTATATGTGTATATTTATGTGTGTCTCAACCAAAAGGCTGCTCACTGTAATTGTAATTTAACAGTACAAGTTGAACTTGTATTATTACTATCAATAAATGGGATGGTCTTGTATAAATATCAATCGGTGTTTTAGCCTTTAACATGCCAAGATGTAGCTACATTACTGAGTAGAACAGCATTATGTTCGAGCCGATAGCGTGACATTAGGAAAGTCAAATGTACTCAAGGTGTTTACAACAACGATAATGACAAAAGAAATTCCTCAAACACATACAAGAATTCAGTCAGTGCAAATAATAGTTTACTTGCTCATTTAATTGTTCAAAAGGCACAATAGAGAAACATTATGGGTCACTTCAATCCAAGACAAGTAATATAAACAGATAAGATGTTTGTTCCATGCAACACAACTGATGCTGCTCAAACAATGAATACAAAGAACTCAGAGACGACAGAAGAAGAGTAAAGAAAGTGAAAGAGAGCAGATAAGCTACAGTCACAAAGGAAACCCCTCTGCCTTTGTTCAAGAGTCTGTGTTCATGATCGCCTGGTGGAATCTGCACCACACCCACACAGGCCACTGAGGTTCACTCAGCCACACACAGTAACTCAAACCTCAATGAAGGCGAGTGCTGAGTAAGAAAAGCACGTGACAACTCACAGAATCTGTTTCCCTTATGCCGTATTTATCCCTATATTTTCCACTTCCCCTCTTCCCCTGCATCCTTTTTTTTTTTTAGCCGATAACTTATACACATCACCAATATCCTTTTTTTTTTTTAGCCGATAACTTATTATAGCACATCACCAATATAGGCACACTCCTGCACCCGCCCGCATTGTGGCATCACCTTGTGTTGGTCTGCGATGTTACGGCCGGCCCACATCTCTTTGACCATCAGGTTCCAGAGCTCAGTCTCCGTTTTCAAATTGGCCTCGAACGCGTCTTTCCTTCCCCGAACGCGCAGCTTCAGGCTCGGGATCCGCAGGAGCAGGAAGGGAGCGGAGGACACCTTCACCTCCTACAGGGAAACACATCAGCACCTGATTGCTAGACGTTTGGGAGCAACAGCAGTCAGTTAAAGACTAAACGTATTAACAAAACCAACCCACAACTGAGTAAAGTGTCTGGATTTTTCCATTGGAATATCACCACTTCATCTAGATTTAATGTACCGCTGGACATAAAGAGCGCTGCACATATGTTTAAAACACAACAGAAAGCAACGGGCGCAGACAGAAAAAGAGCCGGCTGGCTTACTGATTCAGTCCAAATGTTTGATTTTATAAGATAAATTCCTTTTCCAGGTGGACCTCATATTGTTGGGATGATTCAGTTTTATTCCTGCCAACCTATCATCAGTAACAGATATTTGTTCTTTGTATGTGAAATGGCAAGAGAGAATCAGATCCGACGAATTTCTGCTACTTTTTTCAAATCCTGTTTGGAAAAAAAAGTGTTAACTCCCACTGAATATCACCAGTGAATAATTGTTGTTCTTCCTTTCATCTTACCTCCAAATCTCTGTACTGGGCCACCTCCACATAACCCGGCCGTCCCTCGGTCAGTAGGAAGAGACGTCGCTGAGTCATGGCGATCTTCCCGACGCCACGACTCGTCTTCACCGAGGACGACAGCTTGAAGACGCACTCGCTGGCCTCAATGTGCTCCAACACAGACGCCGGTAGACACACCTTAAACACATAGAAACACAACAATCTGTAGAATATACTCTAAATGTGTCCACCTTTAAGCCTTGAGCTGGACAATTACAAAATGTAGATTACAGGGGGTTGCTGGTCCGAAGACTCAAACCAGCAAGTCAAAATCTCACTTTTCTACCCTCAACATCACCTTTAACCTGTAGGTAGTATAAACATGATCAATTCCCTTTGACTCACAAACCCCCATTCATGTACGATACGTAAAGACAGTGATGACACTTCTAATCCTGCTAAATCATCAAACTATTTCCCTCTGGGATTAATAAAGTATTTTCCCATCTTTTCTATTCTATACCATTCTATTTTATTCATTCATGCTGTCAGCTTTTAATTTAATGATAACAAAAGTCATGATTTAAGGCTCCTCATATTGTTGTTTAATATTAATGCAGAAGGTAACTTTTGGAAGTAAAGCAGTTAAAAAAAAACCAAAACATTGATAACTGATAAGTAATAAGGAAGAAAGCAGCAACAAAAATTGTTAATTATGCAAATGTGTTTTGCATTAATGTGTCTATTGCGTTTCGATGTGAACAATCAATACAGACCTCCTGTGCCTCGGCCTCCGTCTCTTTCCAAATGGTGTAAAACACTCTGAACAGATCAGGGCCAACTTGCTTCTGATGACCTGCAAAACACACACACACACGATTACATGTTTGCATGAGCAAAGTTGTGCATGACAAGCTCCCATAGACCTGTTGGACAAATATAAATGGATATAAATGGATTTGTTTCCTCATGATGTGGTCATTACTGGGTAAATTTTAAATCGATGTCGTTTACCCAAAACAGTGATTATTATAAGTTAGACATAAAGGGCCAACAGTTAAGACTATAAATACTTCACCTTACTGTTCTACACTAAAGATGGTGTTCATTGCCCACAATCCCTCTCTTTCTCCACAGCGCCACAGGTGGATCGGAAAATCATCAACAGTGCAAAAGCCTTTTAGGAAAACCTAACGTGTGTGGAGAGATAAGCTTCCACTCCAACATTTCTTGATGCTTCTGGCCGACGTGGGTAAACCTGGCCGTGAAACCGTTCATGTCAGTGTGAAGTCCTTATAAGTACGAGACCAAACAACGAGATCCAAACACAAGTGATTCAAGGCCGACGGCTGTCCTCTAAAAACTAACAGCGCGTCTTCATCTCCAAACTCAAAACACAGGACTTCAAGGAAATATTCATGCGGATATGGGTTCCACACCTTCGATATGTTTTTATTCTCTACTTACATTATAAGAAATGTCCTCACTACGTACCCACAGTGAGAGCGTCAAACAGTCGATGAATGGTTCCTTGGTCTTTTACAATGCCGGACTCTTGGACACATTTCACAAACTCCTCCAGCTGCATGTACTTTTTGGGCAGCTGGAAACGCTTCACACCACCTTCCTCTTGCTCATTGCCATTGGACGCACGTTCCCGCTCCTGATCCCTCTTGACCCGACTGATGAGCCGTTTGAGCTCCGGTCGTCTGTCCGCCTGCGGTGAAAATGTTCTCATTTATTATTGCAGTGCAACGAGATATCAGTGCAGGTTCTGTCTTGCAGCATTCATGATTTCACACTGTGTGACTTTGGCATGAAAACCTTGCTGCTTTTCCATGAAAAAATGCAAACATTCACTGAGGCATCACTGGCCTCTTGGCTCAGACGTTGGTGTTGCGTTATATCTGCTATTACTACAGCAGTGCGACCACAGAATGACACCATCTCCTTCCTAATGCTTATATGTTCAATGATATCTATGAGAAATGTAATTCTGGTCAAGTATAAAATGTTATAGATAGAAAACTCTCTATATCGGGCAAAATGTAAAAATGTTAATCAATTTAATCAATCTAGTGAGCACCTGCTTTTCATCACATATCATATTTGTGAGAGTATACGGTAGAATAGGTCTAATAAAGTAAGATCATCTTCTCTTTGGGGTCTAATATCCAGTTTTCAGTGTTATGACGAGTTGTATAAACAGCACAGGGGCCTCAGGAACAACAGGAACATGCTGGATGTTAACACACACTATGAATGGTGACTTGGTTATCATATCTGGGGTTTCAGAAGCCAGTTACTTACCAAAAAGAAAAAGTCTCTTTTGTGGATGGATAGAGTTGTATAATAATTTTATATGGAAAAAAACTTGCCCTAAAAATAACCTACACAACTGACTGCCTGGTATAACATTATCTTGATGTGTAATGTGGATTTGATCACTTATGGTGTCTCTACTTTCGTAATTTCATTGCAGATGTATGCAATTGATCAGCTGCTCAGGGTGGAAATGAGAATGAGATACTTTGCTGCGGCAAAACATGGTGATGTTTGTCTTAGTAGAAATAAAATCTGTTTTATCTTCTACATTATCAAGGAATGCAACATAAGCAGCGCTGACCTCAATGTTTAACACAACTATAAAGTCATTCAGTGAATGTCGTACATTTGATTTTGTGTCCCAATATCATGAAGGAGAGTTTTATTTAGACACGTGAGCATTTAGAACTGCAGAAATTGGATGAGGCTGGGCTTGCAAATAATTACAATCCATCCAGGCAACACTGTTCACAAACGAGTGATTAAACAACAGTTTCCCTTCACGATGTCCTGAACTGACCTGTGAGCGTTCGCCCTCTGGGAGAGAGTCGACTAAGGACTTCACCATCTGAGATGGGAAGATGTCGGAGTCGGTCTTGTAGAGACTCTGGAAGTCCTCTAATGCATCGAGGCGCCTGTTGGAAACCGTGTTCACCAACCCCCGCAGGTAATGGTACCTGTGCAGAAAGAGAGGGAGGTCGAGATGATTGTCTGGAAGTCAGTGGGTTGGTTGATAATGTTGGAGATTTTAGTGTGGATTAACACATGCTAGATTCAAGTGAAAGAAATATAAAAATGTATGAAAAGTACACAATTAAGACATTAAAACGTATTTTACTGCTCGCATCATAACATCTGACAATAGAAGAAGCAGCCATAAGGTTTTAAGATTCCTTTGTGAAAGTAAATATATCTCAAGTGGGCCAACCAAGAAAATATCCCTCCATCTTTATATATTCAAAAACTTTGAATCCAACTTCAGAGACACACTTGACTGGGTGAAGGAAGGTCTCTTGTCCATAAAGGGCAAAGAAAAATAATAAATAATAGAAGATAAAGCAACTTTAAGCTTAACGAATGAAAATGATGAGATATTATCAATTCAAAGCCCTCGACTAGTTCGAGACGACTCGTACTTTTTATTGCCTATTGACCCCAATTGTTGTTAATAACAAACATGTCTTATAATTTGAAATAGGATGTGAATTAGGACGTTTGAGACCAATACCATGTGCAGAGTGGGAGAGACTGAGATGTGGTTCACACTCCCAACACTTTAAAAACCACTAATTAAAACTGACAAACTGAATAATACTTTTTTTGTTGTCGTTTGTCAGAATACCTGGCCAGCAAAGAAGACTCCTCCGGTGGCGTCGCACTGATCGCCTTCCCCAGCGAAGCAACCATGTCGGAGTAGTAGTTCTGGACGTAGTGATAAGCCAGCGGCGGGGGGAACTCTGGGAGACGAAAGATCTTCACTGCGTCCTTTGGAGATTTCAACCCTGCAAGAAGCAAAGTAAATTAAACCCTTCATTTAATTAAATTCCTCTTTTAACCACACTGGTACTGACCGATATCAGGAGCCATCTTCCTGAGTGAGTTTGGCCTGCTGGGGCTGATGGCAGACACCTTGTCGGTGGCAGGTTGCTCCAGATTGGGCAGACTGGCTCCCAGCCTCTTGCTCAGTCGGCTCTCGGGACTGGTGTAGCTGCTGTAGCCCGTCTTGGACAAGTCGGACATGAGAGGCCGTCTTGGCGTCTCAGTCACTGCACGATTCCTGCAAAGGAACATACAAGGACACAGATTTGGGGATTCTGGGAGTACAAAACTGTCTATGATATTTAAATGAAGACAAATCACACACAAACTCCACAGAGAAATCTAACACTGTATACGTTTGTTTAAAATACAGAACATCTTAAGATTATACATATAAAGTAGGAGACACTTCACGAAGGCAAACCAATATGACTCAATGTTAAGTGCTGGCACTGTTTGGATTACAGGACCTTTATAAAACAAACATTCCAGCCGAGTTATTCAGTAGTTAAATGTTTTTGTTACGTGGAAGTTTCCTTCCTTTTTATCGGCACCTTGGGTCCACCTTCTTTTTCCTCCCACATTTTCCTTTGTTAACCTATGTTTCTTTGTGCTTCTCACTTTCTATTAACGCATACAGGAAAATGTCAAGCAAATGAATAGCCTGTGGTTGGAGGGGGAGTTGTAGTTATAGTGCTCCATTATTTGTTTTTAATATTCTGCTTGGATAATCTCAATTTGTCCAATGTATGATGGATTATAAGAGCAAGACTAGAGCAAACCCTTTAGCAGCTTGATAATAAATACAAAGGCAAGAATCCTTCCATTCTACACATCAACATCAACAAAGAACATCTGCTGCAGGAAGACATTCCTGATGCCTGTGATAATATGTTTGGTATATTTGGACTATCATATTTCAAGTGACCAGAGCTGGTTTGAAAGTTCATAAAGAGCCATTTCTCGAGGGGTCTGCATGTTTTGGTTCACACCAAGGTTCACAGAAGAATCACAGAAGTGTTTGTTTTATCAAGACTAAACTTCATAAGTACGAACACACCCAAAGCAATCTGGTTTTGTCCGAAGAAGGAAAAAAACCCCAAAAGATATTCAGTCTAATTCAAACTGGGATTTTAAAAGATGTGCAAAAAAAATAAATAAAAAAATCCCTGTTAAATTCATTAAACTGAGCAACACTCATGCTCTACCTGGTTTAACAAGCTGGAGGACATTCCTGGAATTAGTGTTGGTCAAAGAAACTGGTCTCCCCCGACGGGGGACAAGAGGAGGAACCTGCAGAGGCTGCCACCTCCCACACGCTGAATCCTTCACAAGTCATGATGACGGGTACGGAAGCAGTAAAAGTCTTACAGAATACGGTTGTGCAGGACAAAATGGTCACGTCACTCTCTCCGCTATCTTTTCGGAGTCACCTGGTTGTCTGTCAGCAATGACATCAGAGCAGCATCTTACCTGCTCACATGGTTACGCATGTTTTGCTCCATGCGACTGAAGGCGTCCCGTTTCCTGCTCAGCCTGTCCCGCAAGAACGAGTGGAAGATATGGGTTTCTAACACCTGGGGACGGCAACAAAGAAGAATGCAGCACAGACTGTCACAGCGTGTGTGTGTGTGAATGTATGTGTGTGTGTGTGTATGTGTGTATACCTTCTTGTAAAACAACTGGTCAGCAGGATCTCTTGTTCTCAGAAACTCTTCACTGTTGAAAACTCTGTGTTCGTGGTTTAAAAAATCCGGGACGCCTCTGATAAAGTTGCACACAAGGAGGAGACAAATGGAACAAAGTACAGAAATAAATGGAGAAATGTTAATTCAATTCTACTCAGAATTGAATGTCCATGTATGAAATATCCGTAGTGAGCTCTACCTGAAGATGTTGACCACGAGCTCCAAGGCAATGTTTTGTATCTGCGAGTTGAGTCGCCTCTGCCAGTCTCTGCGCTGAGATCGCAGGGCGTTAGCATCGGTACCAGCACCGAGGTGGCACAGCTCCAAGTCATAGTGAAGTTGAAGACACTCAGCCCTGGACACACAAACACACCAAATGTGTGGATGATCATAAAGTCGCTCAACCAGGCCTTTGAATGCCTTAAGAACTGAAGAATGAGCTCATTTACATTTACAAGTGCAGAACATATTCCAATTCCGTTTCATTGCTCAGCGGTAAAATATGGAGTACCTCGACACAAAGCTCTCCATAGCAGCCAGAGGGATGGCAGGCAAGTCAATGGATTCAGAACATGACGAGTGAATGATGCCCTCATCAACGTTCACAAGGATTAGGTCCTCGGTCTCCTATACACCAACATAAATACACACACACACGCACATATTGTAGGTACAATGGGGACGATTCATGACAACGCAGTCCGACACAGAAGGGCTCAGTCTGCAAACAGAACGCTACTGTAAAATATGTGAACCCGGAATAAAGATGAATGCATCGGCGAATAATGGATGTTTGTTAGATACTGTAGATGCAATGCAAGGGAGACAATCACAACTTGCACACTTTACATTTCACCTTACAGTACGTCTGATGGTGACAGTATAGCACGGTCAAGAATTGTGCTTTCTCTGGGAACTGGGCAGGGTTATACAAATATTTGTTAAATGTCACAATTAATGCAACACTTCCTAACACTGATATGTGATGGGAAAAGACTAAAATGACAAATAAAAAATTTTTTAAAGAGGAAAATCTTGGAATGTCATTTTCAAAGGAAAAACCCGCAGAATTCACTGAATGACGTCATGTTTAACGGTGTGGCGGCGCACTCACCGCTGCAACCTCTTCAAAGTGACTGATGTGACAGCCCATCAGGAAGGCGGTCGGAGCCATGAGGAAGTCGAGCATTCCCCTGGCCAGGACCGGGACGTAGGGCTGCTGCCACAACAGAGGCTGAGCAAGATGACGAAGAAACACGAGAGATCATTTTAAAAAGGGCGAGAACAAAAAGGGATTTACAATAACTGCGATCGATGCTGACCTGCAGGTACAGGAGCAGACTCTCCGCAACCAGAGTGAGTCTGGCCCAGTCGGAGGAGAAGAAGACCAGCCTCTGTTCTTGGAGGAGGCAGGCCAGCACCTGGAGAAAAGTAAAAGGATTTCCTTGATTTGTATCATTTCATTTCAAGAGGGTTTGTATATCATACAATACAATAACATCGGATGTTATCAACTATTCAACCCCTTCTTTCTTGTTTCTAGATAAATCACCACTTTATCATCATGCATCATCTGTAGTATTTTCTCAAAATTGTCATTGTTTGACATCAATAAATTGACAATGAATCACTTGATTTTGAATATATAATATATAATGTTTAAGGTTGAGCATTACCTGAAGCAGTGCCGTGTGTGAGAAACAGAGGAACGGTAGGTGCAGGTCGATGTCTATGACAGGACTGTCCTGATCCTCCCGGGATGGAAGGACCACTTGGAGAGGACGCAGACTAAAGGACTGACACATGAAAACACTCCTTAGTATACAGGACGTGACAAAACGCCGCGGATTGATTTGGCGGGGAAAGTGTGTTTTCTGACCACATGAAGCCGCCCGGGCGGCGGCAAGGGCACCAGGGACAGCCGTGCTGAAAACTCCTTTATCGTCTCCTCAAAGTCAGACTGTCTGGCAGGTCGTAGCTGGACCAGGAGACTGGCAGAAGGAAGGTTGGAAGCGAAGCAGAACACATGAGTTGGAACTTTACTGCAACTATCGGAAGCAGAACTCTATGAAATAGTACCACGACAAGCAGTCTTTGAGGGCGTTGTAGTAGGGGAACTTGGAGATGATGCACACGGCAAACGGTGTGAAGAGACGGGCTTTGGCTGAATTCCACCTGTTGCCATTCTGGACGACACCTTCCTGACACGACTATCAGAGCAGGCAGTAAATGAGAGGGGGGCGGGGGGGGGGGGGGGGATATGTCAGTCTTCAACACATTGTGACACTGCTGTGTGAGAATGTGTGTTTGTACCTGGACGGCTCTGTAGTGCTGGGCAACGACTCCGTGAGTTCTGTTGCCAAACACGTCAGTAAACACCAGAAAATGGTAACTGTCCTCTCGCTGCTCAGTCGATAAGTTCAGACCACCTTGAAGAAGAAAAACCAACAGGTCTGAAAATATGTCACGTTTCTAATGTATCGCTCATCAAACCCAACGATTTAAGACTCTGATAGCATCTCTGCAGATACACAAAGCCCGTGCACCTATATTTATCCCACTAGAATCCTTCCTGTCTTTACCACCTAAGCGACGTAAACTGCATGCTTTTAATTATCAGCACTTCACATCAAACGTGGAGGCCAGAACAACAACACTGCGGTCTCGTAGTACACAGAAACCGAGCAACATGGGAAAACAGTTGGTCTAATACCATCTTCACGCTAAAGCGGAACCATTTGGAACAGGTTGAAGCCTGTCACACACTTGAATTTGCCAGATAAAAAGAGACTCATTTAACGAGCTCACATGTCGAAGGTCTTGTCAGTGAAATTACATATTTGCTGAATTTCTGAATGGTTGTGTTCACGTCATGGCATTGCGATTGAACCGGGTAATCAGGTGAATATTGCGGGGGGAAAAAAAACAAACACTTTACCTGGGAAACAAAGATGTGGTAGAGCTATAAGGTCCAGATCCTTCGGGACACTGATGTCTTCTGTCGCTGAAGACGTTTCAGTACGACTGGTCACGTCTCCATTAGACAAGCCCTCTGCGGGACGATCTCGTCTCTTCTGCATAAGTAGCAAAAAAAAAAAATCATGAATCTTTTTCCCCCCTCAATAAAGTTCCCCCTCTTATCCACCCCAAATGTATTAAAAAGGCAAGCAATTTGGAAAAAGAAAAGTTACAACAGCTACCTTCTTGATGAAGCTCCGCCTTCTCTGGACCCTGCTGAAAGCCGGACCAATCACCTGGCTGGAGTTAGTTTCTTTGGAAACAAAGGGCGGGGCATGAACCTGCAGGACCTCAGCTTCCAGCGAGGGCGCTTCATTTAGCTTATTCTGTTGATGAAGCTGCGATAAGGTTAGTAAAGGTCCTCGGGATGCGTATTTGACCGTTCCTTTTATTTTATGGCAGCATAATATACAAAATCAACCTCAAAGGCTATTTTGTGAATCAATTTAATAGTTTTGTATAAAATTCCAACAGCTACTTCTGATTAAATGAAGAAGTGTGTCTGTATGGAGGACGTTCATGCTTATCTTTACAGACCAGATGTAAACGTACCACCAGGTGACTCACACAAAAATAAATAAAAAAATGCCAAAAGCAGCTGAAATGTCAATAAACCCTGGGTGGAGTTGACACCATCAATGCTGCATGCCAGTACTTTTGTGCTTGCATACTTCATCAGCACCACAGATTAATTTTCCGCGTGTGTACGTACCTGGTATATCTCTCGAAGCTTATCACTGGGGGCTCCTACCACCACACACGCCTCCAGCAGTCCAGACGGGAGCTCTGCCATGGCAGCAAAACCCACACACTACCGGAAACACACACAAAAGCGCACGTTTGGTGTGATTAGTTTTGATTTACAAAACTAGAAGTTGGTGACAACGGTTAAATATTTCCACCCATTTTGTACCGTGACGAATAAAAGAATCCCACGTACACTGAACAAGTACATACCCTGAAACTTCCTCCAGATGCACAGCAGATGTTAGGATTTGGTTACTGGTGTATTAATGTAGTAAACTACTCATGCAGCAAAAGACCAAGTTACTGCAAAACCTTTTCATGTACTTTATTCTGACAAGATCAGATCAGGGTCATGAGGATCCCAGTCGATGCCGCCTCTGATTTGTTTATGGACAGACGTCATCAAGTTTGCAGCTACATCTGATGAAAAAACTTTATTTTTGTTTGTTTTTGGTAAAATTATACCAGAAAATATTTCCCTCGATGTGTTTTGTTCATCCCCCCCCCCTGGACATTTTTGTGTGAAAATGGGATGTTCAGCCACTCCCTCAGTTTTTTTGATGTGGTATTTTTTAAATCCTTATGTTTCGAGCAGGCTGTGTAACAAACAGTACGTGTGTCAGAGTTTGGTGGATCCAGGGAAAAAACATCTGACTTGCATTAGTTGCAGCTGGAGGCTGAACTTAAGGTGCTCGCATGCTGTCATACCAAAATTCTTTTTCAGACTCTCACAGGGCTAACTTTTTTCTCCGACCATTTCTCAAATTGATTTGAACTTTTTAGTCTTCTTTTGTTTGGTGTTTTTCCCTCTTCTTTCTCCAACTTGGTCCCTCTTTCTCTCCCCGTGCCATTACAACCCCTGACCAACCGACCACTCTGCTGTGTCATGGGGGGAAGAAAAAACTGAATTAAGTCATTTATTCCATGAAAACATCTAATTAAGTCAACCTCTGGTTGAATGGCACGTCTGTTTTAATGTCCAGCTTTACACCACTCGGGACAGATGTTAAACCTTCAAACTGTAACAACACCCTTCTGACATTTGCACTGAAATACACAATTGTGCACGAGGAAGCCATCACTTCTTATGTGGCTTTCGGAGGAGAATGCATCAAGTTCCCCACAATTGTCTGATATCTTACAAAAGAAACAAAGGGGGATGAGATGTGACCATGACATGGAACTTTGGTTTGAGAAGCAGGCGTTCAAAATGTGTTCAGGGCCTTAAACAAGTTTTTCTTCATGTCTGTCTCAGCGGCGGCGGCTGCTGCTTTGCTGCATCTCACGTCGTGTTTGCCAAACATGTGCTTCAAAACTATTCCACAGAACTGAGAGCACTATAACTCCTTCAAAGATGGAAGTGGCGAGGAAAACTTTCACACTTACAGAACAGTACGTTTGAGGAGTGTGTGCGTGAGTCCTGTGTTTGTTGACAGTGAACTCTGGTTGCTAAAAATAGCAGCAAAAAAACCCCCCAAAACATCTAAGTTGCACACTGGCAATGGGTTGTGGATATGAAATGGGTCAGATCTGCTGAACCATCCTGAAATCCTGACTCGTAAAAGTTTTCGAGTAGACAAATGGGGGGGATCCAAAAACAACAAATAGAGCCCTAATTGCACATTTAAAAGTACATTTTCTGAGGCTCATAGTCATCGGCATTTGATGTGACAAATAAGACATCCTCTGATTTTACAACCCAAACAAGATCACAAGAGTTTTCAGTGTCGCCTGCTGTGGGAAAACTTTTAAAACTGGGTTACGTGCCCCTTTAATAGGCACCAGACATAGTTTACTAGGTGGAGGCTGGCCTGTGGGGGGGAGAAATACAGCTTTGGCTTGGACCAGTAAGCAAAAAGGTAAGTGAATGTGGCCTGCACACACTTCGTTTTTTGTTTTTCTTTACTTAAGTGGAATAATTCAAATTGATTTGAAAGTCCCCAAGAAATACATTTATGTGGGGAAAAGTTGCATTTAAGTGCACAAACTTCCCAAACAAATCAAAACAATGCAAACTGAACTGGGTTCGTTTTTACGCACGAAGTGCAAAATGTTGATCTTTATTCGATAGTAGTTGTAGTTAGAAATGTCAGCAAATGACGGAGAAATTTAAGAAGAAACAAAAATGGGTATAATATTCAACATTTCAACCAAGAGGAAACAAGAAGTGAGCTTTTGGGACTAATCGAGCAAGTCTTTTTGACCGAGGAATATAAAACACTCACCTCACTTTACTCGATCATTTCCTCTTTAGTTAAGTTGCACAGTGGATGAGTTATTAAAAAAAAAAAAAAAAAAAAAAGGCGCATAAACTCAGTTCTCCAGTCTTTAAGCCTCAGGCCAGGCTGCACGAGCTGCACCGGGTTTTACAGTCTGATCCAGCCGTTACTGACAAACATGTACAGTTTGCCGCTGATCTTAAACAGGCGACACGCGCTTTTTGGACCTCCTTCTCTTCGTGGAGCCTGGCTGCAATAAACGTCGAAGGAGCGCCATCTACTGCATGTTTTCTGTCACAAAGGGTCGCAGAGACAGAAGATATTGATATAATGTGAGATGTTATTTCAAAATAGTGTGTCTGAATATTACTCGGAGTAGTTTGGTCCCCTCAGCCTAAAAATAGCACGTGTGAGTGGAGACTCGGCCAGTTGAAATCACAATTGATATATAATTATCATATGGTGTTATTTGTTATTGATTACGTTCATGATTAGTTCAAATGACATGAAGCCACAATAACTAATACTCGTTTGACGTCCTCAGAACGATTTTGGAAACTCGATAGCGTTTGTATTTCTTCCACATTTAAATCTTTATAGTAGAATTAAAGTATTGAGAGCCTGCCACATGTTTTAATCATCTATTAATTAATTATTCGCCGTGGTAGTATAGTGGTTAGTACTCTGCGTTGTGGCCGCAGCGACCCCGGTTCGATTCCGGGCCACGGCAGTTTTGTAAATTTCTCTCCATCTATTGTTGTCTGCTCACGTGAAGACAAAATCATGAGTGTCATAGTTGAACATGTGACCATTTGGCTCCCTGGTCTCATGTCGTTTATGAAGTAAACGCAATTATAGCAACAACATATTGCTACCATATAATAGTGTTTGTAACCTCCACCGGTGACTTCACAGTCAGCCGTGATCGTATAGTGGTTAGTACTCTGCGTTGTGGCCGCAGCAACCCCGGTTCGAATCCGGGTCACGGCAGTTTTGATAAAGACAATGAAACCATGATTCAGTTCCTAGAAATAACAGCGGAGCAGGTTAATATTTGTGGAATTAATGATTTGCCTTCCAAATGCCACTCAAAAATTGGAAGCACAAGCTTTAGTGCCACATCATCCAGATTAATTTTAAGGTTCATTTCAGGGTGATGGAATCAGATTAAAGTTTTACACTTTAAGGTTAACATTATAAGCTGCTCTATTATAGTATACAGACTACAAAAAAAAATCGTTGCAGTTTTTTCGATCAGTAATGTCAGATCAGCCGTGATCGTATAGTGGTTAGTACTCTGCGTTGTGGCCGCAGCAACCCCGGTTCGAATCCGGGTCACGGCAGTTTTGGGAATGGCCATGAACTCAAATACTTCTTGTCCCAGAAGCAGGTTGAATGAGAAGCTCCTTCACAGTAAGGACAGTCTTGAAATTATTACTCCATTTTCGACAGCCCCGTCATTTCCTTTAACACTTTACTTTCAACATGATGGAAAGAGACAAACAATGTTATTTGTGACTGTGCAAAGAATATTCTCTGGTTGGAACTGAAACGCATTTCTTGCCCGTTTAAAGTATATTTCAGTTCTTTAGTTGCTGTTGTTTGTGCAGAAAATGACCAAACGACTCCATGACGAAGGAGACCTCACCACCATTTGACCATCAACTGTCCCTCGCCAGCCGTGATCGTATAGTGGTTAGTACTCTGCGTTGTGGCCGCAGCAACCCCGGTTCGAATCCGGGTCACGGCAGTTTTAATTAAGGCAATGAAACCATGATTCAGCTTCTTGAAATGACAGCGGAGCAGGTTAACATTGTGGGATTAATGATTAATGTTTTAGTGCCACAGATTCAATTAAGGTTTATTTCAGGGTCATGGAAGTTTTACACTAAAAGCCGTTCTATCATAGTATAGAAATTTTTAGGAAGTCACACTACAAAAAAAATCGTTCCAATTATTTCGAACGTAAGTACCAGCTCAGCCGTGATCGTATAGTGGTTAGTACTCTGCGTTGTGGCCGCAGCAACCCCGGTTCGAATCCGGGTCACGGCAGTTTTGGGGATGGCCAAGAACTCAAATGTTTCTTCGTCATCAGAATATATTACTGACTGGAGATTAAAAAAAATGTAAAGACTTTAGTTTAAGTCCCTGTGTATAATCGATACTTTTTCTTGCAAATATCAGTGACAAAAGTCACGATGAATATAAGTGAAATCGGAATAATTGTAATAATGCACTTTAACTCACTGTGATGAAAAGTCCTGCCACTCTCAAATAATCATCCTTTTCGCAGTGAAAGTACAGAGATTGATGTGAATGCAACAGTATCTTTTATCTTGGAGAAGTTTTGGCCAGTAGGTGTCACCACTTCTACTGAAATAAGGGACAATCTATGATACACTTACTCCATTTTCAACAGGGTCTTCGTTTCCTTTAACACTTCACCTTCTACATGATGGAAAGAGACAAACAATAATATTTGTGAGAAGAACACTCTCTGGTCAGAACCGAATCTCATTTCCTACCAGTTTCAACTATATTTCTATTAAGTTGTTATTTTTTCAGAAAATTAACAGATGACCCCATGATGATGGTGACCTCGCCACCCCTTAGGTTCGGCCTTCGTGTGCTTTTAACTCAGATCAGCCGTGATCGTATAGTGGTTAGTACTCTGCGTTGTGGCCCCAGCAACCCCGGTTCGAATCCGGGTCACGGCGGTTTTGGGAATGGCCATGAACTCAAATACCTCTTGTCCCGGAAGCAGGTTGATTGAGAAGCTCCTTCACAGTAAGGACAGTCTTGAAATTGTTACTCCATTTTCGACAGCCCCGTCATTTCCTTTAACACTTTACTTTCAACATGATGGACAAACAAAGAGACAAACAATATTAATTGTGACTGTGCAAAGAATATTCTCTGGTTGGAACTGAAACGCATTTCTTGCCCGTTTAAAGTATATTTCAGTTCTTTAGTTGCTGCTGTTTGTGCAGAAAATGACCAAACGACTCCATGACGAAGGAGACCTCACCACCATTTGACCATCAACTGTCCCTCGCCAGCTGTGATCGTATAGTGGTTGGTACTCTGCGTTGTGGCCGCAGCAACCCCGGTTCGAATCTGGGTCACGGCACTTTTGTAGCTACATATTATTGTCCCTCATTGACTGCACTTGCATACAGATACCACTAAATGTTGTCTTTGATTCAGCTCAAAAAGTGGAGAAGTACATTGATTAATCAGTCGCCCAATGCAGTAGAGCATTGGTATGAATGGCGATGAGTTGGAGGCCAAATGGTGCAAGTTTTGATTTATAATTCAGTAGGCTTCGACATGGAGGGCTTTGCCATGCAGATAAGATCATTAGCCGACATGAGTACATGCTGTACATAGGAGCAGAAACCAAACCCCCATATATATATAGTAATGGTAAAATCCACTGCGTCCCATATGTGCTCACGAGAGACACTATCAGCTTTATTGAATGCAATGCAGAATATCGGAGTGAACAAGTAACATTTAAAAACCAGAATATAATTATAGAAACTGTAATTATACTCCCATTATAACTCACATACAATATCTTGCAGTAATCGGTGCAAATGTTATGCTGGCAATGTGGGATGATAATGGCGGTAGACAGTCCATTCAGCAGTAACAGTATATAATCTATGCATCCCTGAAGTCTCTAATAAACACCGCAATAAGACCAGTGTTGTTTTAAGACCCACAACAGTAATTTAAAATAATTTGCAGGCATTAAACAGCTCCCCACTCTGTAGACGAATATACATCTTGAAAAGTCTAGGGAACCACTCAACTATGTTGTAAAGTCCCATTTGAGAGGTGCAGGGTGACGTATTGAACGATGGATCATTGAGTTATTGATTGGTTGTCACCTCAAAGTTTGATCGTGTTTGAAGTAGAGGACTCAACTTAAGTAGGACCCAATTAAAGATGTATAACCAGTTTATGAGCACATTGTGCTTTTGAAATTGATGATGATGTATTGCAAATCAAGGAGCTTTATCTGACCATGTTTGGCTGTGCCAGATGACTCCATTGTAACCGATTCTCTTGATTTTAAACAGCGTCTAATAATTTCCACACATGACAAGTGTTTGGAACAAATAAACTTTATTTTACAGTGTAGTTTGCAAATGTATGAGGTAAACCCAGTTAATGTTTCTCGGCATGGGAAGACCTATTTACCAAGACCGCAGAGTGTTTCAGAAAAGTTCAGTTTGACACAGTTTCCCCGGAGACGGAGTTTTGAGTGTTTTCAAAAAGGTTACATTTGCAGGGAGTCCGAGCACTGTTGTCATGTAAACAGCTAACCCAGTGACAATGTTGCTGTTTTCACATGAAAACACTGCGTAAACACGGCCTGAAACGAAAACGCAAAAATAATGCGTCCTCAGTTGAAATGTCATGTAAACGAGGCCCCATTTTTTTTCCCCTCATTTTTTTTTTTTTTAAAGTTCCAGTTTGGACCTTGTTTTGGCATTTACCGTGACTCCAAGCTTCGTTGCCGTGGAAACACACCCTAAATAAAAAAAACCCCGCAAGTTCAATTAAATTTAATGAAATGACAATGGGGCCTTGAGTTTGACGAGAGTAACTTTTGTTGTTGTAGAGCCACTATATGTTATGTCATATTTGCATTGTGAAAGATCCATTCATTGACGGCTTGCTGCTGTGCTCTCTCTCTCTCTCTCTGTGTGTGTGTGTGCGCGCGCGTGTGTGTGTGTGTGTGTGCGTGCGCCCGGGGCCAGGCTCTCCCTCCTCCCTCCCTCCCTCGCGCAGCAGCCATATTGGAATGCTGGATGTGGAGAGGGGAAGCAGGAACAGGCGACGAGAGAGAGAGAAGTAGGGGGAGACACACACACACATGAGAGAGAGAGAGAGAGAGAGAGAGAGAGAGAGAGAGAGCGATAGAGCGAGAGAGAGTAAGAGAGAGAGAGAGAAAAGCACTATCTGGCAACTCCTTCCAGCTTTATAAGTGAAATAACGGATTAATTGCCGCCTGCAAACGGCTTCTCCCGCCGGGAAAGTCAAGCCAAAGCGGTCGGACGTCACCTGGAGCGAGTCAACGTGAGTGATGATGTGTTTTTTGGGGGGGGATTATTTCAGCTAAAAAAGAAATGACGGGATGCAGTCGCCTCAGCGTCTCGTCCTGCCTGCCGTGAGCCGTTTCCTCTCGCGTCCTACCTATCTCCACTACTTACTCACTTCACTTTCGTGTCGACGAGTATATTCAGGCGTAAAAAAAACCCCCAAGAACCCCTGAAACTCAGACGTCGCTTTCGTTATTTCTTTGTAAAGTTGTAGCGGTGGACCCCGCCGCCTCCTCGACCCGTCGCCTCAGTCACATGGAGTGGACGCGGAGTAACGTTGAATCTTATTTACTGTAAATAAGAGCCCCGGATTAACCCACATTTTAGCTCGGGATATCTGCCTCAAACTATTCGTGTCGCCGACAGTCCTCACGGATTCGAGGCTGCGAGGTTACCTTATGATTCTCCTCCTCCTCGGCAAAACTTAAACCTTTTACTTTTTTGGATCGCAAAAAAAAGTACTCAAGAATCTAAAAGATCCGCGTAGTTCCCAGTCACAATGTGTGGTTAAACTTCATACAGTCGAACAAGTCGGATATAGTACAAGATTGATGTTGGGCAGTGTCTCGTCGAATGGAGATTTCATTGTTACATCAGCAGATTAAAAAAAAAAAAAGCATATCTGCTGTTTTTACATACAATCATTACATTAAAATATTATTGAGGGTCCTCAGTTGAATTCCAGGTTGGTATTGATGTGTGGAGTTTGCATTTTGTCCCCATGGTTCCCTGCTGATGGTACTCTGGTTCCTCCTATTCTCATAACATGCTTTTGAGCCCAATTGAGGACTTCCAGCTCTCTCTCTCTCTCTCTCTCTCTCTCTCTCTCTCTCTCTCTCTCTCTCTCTCTCTCTCTCTCTCTCTCTCTCTCTCTCTCTCTCTCTCTCATTGCTATCATGTCCATGGTGTATCCTGCCTTCAGACATGGCTAATTGAGATCAGCTCCACTGTTCTGTGAACCTAATTTCCATAAATTGCCATATAAGATGGATGCATGTTAAAATGATAAGATGCATCGCCTAAAGTCCACTTCATTCATTGATTTTTTTTGGGGGGGAATGAATGTGATATCCATTAAGTCTAATTAGATTCATTTTTTTTTTTTTTACGAGAAAGTGGGTTTCTCTTGATAGGATTGTAAGTTTCTGTTGGCGTGCTGTCAGGGGATTTTGGTTCAATTCACCACAATAGACTGTAAAAAATGTAACATTTCCTCTTGTGTTGACCAGCTGTTTTCCACTGCTTTAACACAACATCCTTCGTTCTTTTGGATTGTTTGTCCATCAGAAGGCGAAACGGTGGACTAACAGAATTTCTCCATTCGTCTCCCCAATTGATACCGACACAAACCCGCCATTGGCAGTTCATTCACTTTTGAAGCTTCGTCAAAGAAGGGTTTTTTCTTTTACACAAAATGCTTTTCAGGCTAAGGAGTTGAGCGTCGCTGTGAAATGTGCTCGACATGCCTCGACTTTACATTCCAGATGCGAGTAAATGCTAATGAATTGCAGTATCCCCGGGCCTCCGAGGCTTCGGCCCCTACAGTACGCTAATAGGAGTGTGCCATCCTGCACATTTACATTACGACTTCTGTAGCATTGGTTCGCTTGCATACTAATGACTAGTTGAATATGAATACAGCTTACTGCTTCACTTGAAAGAATTGAGCTCTTTGCGATACATACTTATTGAGAAGCAGAATTTGGCGGGTGTGAAAAATCCTTGCTTTGCTTCTGATGAGAGGAGAGTCTGACAGGATGACATTCTGCAGTCACCAACTTCCTCCTTTGCTCCAAAACTCCCAAGTTCTAACGCCTCGTCCGAAAAGGTTTGGCTTGTTCGAAACGGGCATTTCCCTTCAAGGATGTGATATGGACTACATTTTTCCGAGGGGCTTTTTACAGGTTTGACAGATTAAAGTTGTGAATCACCGCGCAAGGCTCCGCTCGCTAATGAGCTTATACCAATTGATGAGCGGGCTCTTCTGTTGAACTCCAGCTGGATTTGTTTAGCGTCTTTGGAGTGACTAAAAAAGCACCGCACCACACGAAGCGTGGACTTTGGTTACGCTTTGTGTTTTACAGCAATCGGTTCTTGTGGCTCTTTTTTCCATCTCCGACCAGCCAACGGCTCACAAGGTGGGCTTGGGAGCCGTTGGCTTTAGTTTTATACTAAACATTTGTCTTCGAACCGCGCCGCGGCAGAATTTGTCTGCTGTCTTCTCGTCTCGCCACAGGGACAAAAAGAACGCGCCGATATCCACTCTCTCGAGTAGAAACACGTTATTACATTTCAGTGTGCGAAGCTGGTGGGAAAACAATGCAATTTAGCCCAAACGTCATGCGGCTCAGGGAAATCCCTTGATATGGCACTCAAACCTTCGCCTCGAAACTTCACATTCTGTCAAGCTTTTTTTCTTTTTAATTTCTATTTTTTTTCTTTTTTTGAAAGATCCAAGCCTGTTTTAAGGCAGAACTGAAACACCGAAGGAATAACTGCAACTTTACTGACTTTGCTTTTCTCATGGCTGGTTTACAGCAGGCTAATACAGGCGTGGCAGTGAAGTGTGTGGATTTGTGTGTGTGTGTGTGTGTGGGTGAGTGTGTGAGTGTGTGTGTATAAATTGCAGAGCAGTGCAGGAGGCCTGTATTTATAGAAACACTTGACTGCGCTCAGAGATCTTGCAGAAGCAGTCCACCACACTGCCGAAAACTCCGCCGTCTTTTTATGTCCTGCGAGGTTTCCCTGTGATTTAATCCACTTATGCACGATCAAAATAGCAACATACCGTGTGTCGCCTTTGACAAAAGTATATTTTAGTCTAATTTAGTGACGTGAAGTTTAAAAAAAAAAATGGATCAGCTTTAAAATATTTTCTTATTAAGTGTCCTCTGAGAAAAATCCAGTTTTTGAACTGTGGAAGAGTGACATGCTATTAAGTAATGTCATTTAGATCACTTTTTTCTTCAATTTTATTGAATTTTTTTTTAATGCACAACTTTAAAATGATATATGAGTGATCATATAAAATGATTTAAACACTCATGTATGTTCTCTAATAATAATAAAAACTCGAGAATGTTGGTAACAAAGCCCTCAGTCAGGTGTGAATTTGCAGATTGCAATATGTGGTGTGACGCACGACCAACCCTAACGGATGACGGTAGGCATTGGAGGCACGTTGAGTGTCGTGCGGAGGTATGTACAAGTCCTGAATCAGAATCTTTGTGTGTCATGAGGACTTGATGGTGCCTAATGAAACAATTTGCGGAGGGAAAAAAAAAACGGCAGCTCTCTGCTCAGTTTCTTTGCACTTCCAGTGGTTCCTCCAAAGAGAAGCTGTGTGCAGTTTTCTGAGCAAAGACGTTGGAACCACTGGCGACTCTCCACTTGCTGTGTAAACAAATGCAGCCACTTGGACGTTTTAGCTGTTTTCTCACTTCCTACATGAATCTATGGTGGGTTTTTTTTTTTTTTTGCAAGCTCACCTCAGGAAGGAAAAAGTGGGGGGGAAAAAAAACCAAATCATGAATGAACCTTTAAAACAAGTAACTGGTGTGTTTTGTGTGACGGACAGTGTTTATGTATCCATGTATTTTTTGTGTGTTTGCGCTCGCAGTTTCTAAATTCAGCTTTTTATTTTTGTTTTTTTTTGCAAGTTATTCCCCCGCATCCTGCATCCTGCAATGTAATTTCAGCTGTGAAGGAAGAGGAGTGTGTGTGTGTGTGTTTATGAATTGTGTGTTTTGGGGGACAGTGGCCCACATGGACATCCCATTCCCCTTTGCTTCTCGATTAGTTGCATTCAGGAAGCAGCCCCCCCCCACACCCCTCCATTCACACACACACACACACACACACACACACACACACACACACACACACACACACACACACACACACACACACACACACACACACACACACACACACACACACACACACACACACACACACACACACACTTTCAGAGCACTTATTGTACATCCTTAAACATGCTGCGTCCCTCAGGAGCTCAGCGGAAAATGCCTTCTTCCTCTCTGCAGCAGCAGCAGCACTTCTGAGACTTCTCGCCAGAGTGTTTACATGTGTCGTAGCGTGTGTGCACGCTTGTTTGTGCGTTGTTGCGCTTTGATAACGGCCCAAGACGACTGATAAACCCCCCCCCCCCCCCCGGTTGGTGTATGTACCTACTGATAATCGTACGTTGTTTTGTCAGCCGAGATTGAATATAAAGATACTTTAATGTGCGGACGGTTGACGTGCATCTTCTGCAAAAAGTTAAACGTGTCTGTGTGGCGTTACGATCTCGTACTCCTGCAACCTTCTGTAATCTTATTAAGCTACACATTCAGTCCTCGTATATGTATATTTTTTTAATAACGCATAAGATATTCCAAGCCCATGCTAAAGACAGAGCTGTAAGCAAAACTCCAGAATATAGAAGATTCTTGGAGGGACTCAAGTCAGTCGCAACATTTAAGATTTGCGCATCCTGGAGTCATTTTACGCTAACACAGTTGTTTATGGGCTGCTGTGTAGTGTAGTGTAGTGTAGTGTAGTGTAGTGTGTGTAGTGTAGTGTAGTGTAGTGTAGTGTAGTGTAGTGTAGTATGTGCTCTGTGTGAACTGAAACTTGCTACAATGGCAGGATATGACATCATAGTTAATGACTATTACACACACACACACACACACACACACACACACACACACACACACACACACACACACACACACACACACACACACACAAGGAGAGGGCGCTACCTTTGGTCATACAGGTCGCTGTTGCAGCATATCATCTCATGATGAATGGAACTGCAGTGACTCCCTTTGGTGTAAAGATGTGTGTGTGTGTGTGTGTGTGTGTGTGTGTGTGTGTGTGTGTGTGTGTGTGTGTGTGTGTGTGTGTGTGTGTGTGTGTGTGTGTGTGTGTGTGTGTGTGTGTGTGTGTGTGTGTGTGTGTGTGTGTGTGTGTGTGTGTGTGCGCGTGTGTGTGTGTGCGTGTGTGTGTGTGTGTGTGTGTGTGTGTCTGCGCGTGTGTGTGTGTGTCTGCGTGTGTGTGTGTGTGTCTGCGTGTACGTAAGAGACATCCTCTACCGAAATAACTCATCATTAATGCTGGTTTTCTACAAGTGTCCTAACTGCGGTGTGTGTGTGTGTGTGTGTGTGTGTGTGTGTGTGTGTGTGTGTGTGTGTGTGTGTGTGTGTGTGTGTGTGTGTGTGTACAGTCATTGTAATTACATTGCAGTGAGTCACACAGGGAGAGAAAGAAAGAAGTAATTGTTGGACGTTGTCATATAGACTCAGTGAGAAAAGGAAAAGATGTAGGAGGAGGAAAAATCTGGGTGGAAAAGAAATTAAAGGGGGACATTTTCTGTTCACGAATACGTTTGTAAAAAAAAAAAAAAAAATAAATTCATTTTGTGGACGGGAATAAGTCGGTCTTCTTTTATGTTCATCTACAGGATGTATAATTTTCTCTCCCATGATGAAAAATGGGAATTGAGCTCATGTTACGCTAGTTAATTTAATAGTTTTACGTTGTGCGAATTGTGTCAGTTTGCTTTCTTGCTGGGAGTTAGTTAACTTGCCAGATCAATCCGAAAAGAAAATGAAAGTTTACATGGGACCATGTATTACATGTAGGTGTTTATCAATTACATATTCTGCATGTTTGGCCAATTTTAAGGTTTATTTCTTTCCCTCTCAGCTCTTTCGGCGTTGGTCTCTCTTCTTTTCTGAGAAATCTTTATTTGGTTTCAAGCATGGGGTACTCAGTAAAGGTTGGCTGCCTGAGCCGTGGTCATGGAAACTCAAAATGTATCACCTGAAGTGAAAGGAAGAGAGCAGATGACATGTGAGCATGTGGCACATGTTTTAGATGAAGAGCTATTGAATCATTCCTTTATTCAAATGTCACATTAGTCAGAGATAAGAGTGGTTGTGAAAGGCTGTCTGCAGCGCAGCACGCTCACAAATACATTGACAATGTTTGTTTTCCTGGTTCTTTTGTCTCCACTTCAAGAAGCCACTACAAAAGGGATAAACAGTCACATGTGGCTTTCTGGCTGCAGGTTGCAGACCCCTCCTTGCTCATTGGAAAATCTTCCTCAGTTGTGGTCATTTGTTTGAGTTTATAGTTTCCAAGAGCTGAAACCTCCGCTGTGTTTACTGTTCAATCTGCCATTTTTCTTTTGGACTGAGGGGGAGAGTAGAAACTGGATTCAACAGGCTGGAGAACCCTGGCTACCTGGTTAGCTTGCTAACTGTGGTGAATCAAAGTTTCCTTGCCTTCTCTGGGAAAGTCAATGATATGACCGTTACAACAAAAGAATCATCGAACCTGACAGTAAAAACTGGGAGAGCTGTTAGGAATTAAGATTTGAATATTTATATAGATGGACTCTGATCAACAGTGTTTGCTCATGATGGACAGATTTTTCACAAGAGAATTCCCCTCGAAACGTTCGTGGTTCCGAGTCGTGACGGCGCTCACTTTCTCCGACACGCATCCTCGGATCGAGGTCAAGCGCTTTAGTATCGGACGGCGGGTTTCCAGGTCAGAGCTGCCAGCAAAGAATTCAACTCGTCGGAGACAACGGAGAAAGAATAAGACCCCAAACGCAGTCATCTGTGTCTGCTCAGCCAATCATATGACCTCATCTCCTACCGAGATCCATGCGCGAGCCACAGACGAACAAACCGCGTGTGCGCCCACACACTCCGAAAGAAACAGTCATAATAGATTGCAGGGGGAGAAGCACGCGGCAATCAGCAGTGAAACACCTGGACACAAGCCATAGGTATGAGCTCACGCTCCCGCAGACTGCTGCGCGGCCATAAAGCGGCGTGGCTGAGGTCAGGGGGTGGGTATAATGCCACAGTGTCTGCCTGCGGGTCCGCATGGACGTGTCTGCCTCTGTGATTCGTCACCAGCGAGGCTCACTCCCGCAACAAAGCTTCATTGAAGAATTGTTTTCACACTGTCTCTCTTTTCTCCTCACCCACTCTCTTGTGTCTTTCTTTGTAAAATGTCTGAGAGTTTCATTTGTTTTTTTTTTTCTTTTTCATGTCAATAATAAGCTGATTTATGCCCATGTGTTGATTCTCAAGCGATGACATGTTGTTTATCTAGTGTTGCCCGAACGATCAATTGCGCACAGATTATACATCAAAATTACAATAAGCAACAAGTTTCACTGGACAACAAACATTAACATTTAATTTTAGGGTTAATATAGGGTTAATTCACAAACGGGTTGCTCCTTATTTGAAATGTTTAGCTGAGTGGCTGTGGCAGTGGGGAGCCTGTGGGCTGTCACACACGTATTTCCACTAGAGGGCGATGCTATAACATCAATTTGTGACGGTAAGTCACGCATTGAGGGAGATACCTTATCGGGAAAGGGCTTAGATCCACCTTCCAAATGAGACCTAGAGTCAGGGCAGTGTGTGGGGTGTGTGTGTGTGCTTGTGTGAGTGTGTGACATCTTGGCCTACTAATCCATTGGCCCATTAATCTTCTTTGCTCCTGAGTAACTCTGTTCCTTCCCCGTCTGTCGATGTGCTGACTTCTACATGTGTGAGAGGAAGACCCTGACTGCCACGGCTCATTCACCTCCTCGGCTGAGTATCCGATGTGATCCTTGTATGAGATGGAATATATCTGGAATCAGCTATAACTATCTTAGCACATGTCTGTTGAAGCAGCAACAGTCTGACACAGAGATAAGGTTTCTCAGAGATTGAAATATGTTTTACTCTTGATACAAATATTCAGTTGTTCCATAAACTCTTGTTATTGCAGACTTGAGCAAACAAGTGCGTCCTAATTATTTCATTAAATTGAATACAGCAAATTATACTCTCATGTTACTTGTATTCGACAAACCAGCATAGAATGTGATAACATCTTTAAATTAACGAGTTATGTGTGAGCCGTGAGATAAGATGGAAAGAAAAAAACGTTCTCTTCGCAGCAATATAGATTTTTTTGTGCCAGTGAATGTGATTACAGCTATTTATGTACAGATTTAATGAAGTTTGATGTAAATCACGTATACAAAAGACAGAGACCTGACGCCCTGTCTGCCCTTCTGTTCATCTCTTGTCTGGAAAAAAAGCAATTTCAGAGTTAACATCTTTTTTTACTTGACCTGTCGATGGTTACAGGCTTGTCATAATGTTATATAATTAAAAGACAAACGTTCAAATGAATAGTCCACTGAATCTTAACTTTGAGTTGAACTCAAAATGTGTCTAAACTTGAAATTTAAACAAGATTAAAATGCTTTAAATAATAATAAAAAAGGTTTTTATTTTAGTTGCCAACATTTAGTATCAAGCAACTATTTGTAATTTGAGTCAGTTGATTTGTTTATTTTGGATGCGTTCCAAAATGAATATCACATTGGAAGAAATGCAGAAACCTGTGTTTTCTCTTCTGAGCAGTAAACCTCATCATATGCATTTACTCAGTAAATCACTTCCGGCCAGGTCCAGCTCGGGGAACACGTGAAACGTTAACAATGGGCCTCCGTTATGAAAACAAGTTGACGGGAGAGATTTTTTTTTGGTCGGTGTTTTAATTACAGTACAATTACATTAAATTTGTGAATTCGGCTTTATTGACTCTGCGTGTCACGCCTTCCTTTTTCACTTTGAAGACGGATGAGCGTGGAGTTGGGACCGTCGCATTAAGGCTGATTGAGGAGCGCCTCGGGGGGGGGACATTTGTTTCACACTGGGGCAGAATAGCTTAAGGCAACCCACACACACACACGCACCCACACATAATGTTTAAATAACGCATACTTGTCTTCCACTCATTATGTAACTCCCAGGCTGGTTGTAGCCTCTGGAATTGAGTTTTTCCCCTTACTGTGTTGTCCTGCTGTCTCCGCTCATTTGACTCTGGTCCATTTCTCTCACTTGTCCTCTTGCAATTGTTGCGTCATTTCTTTCCATCTCCGACTCATGTGGTTTGCTTCTGCCTCATGTACATCTGGCTTCCCTCCCTCCCTACCTCCCTCCCCACCTCCCTCCCCCCTTCATCACTCTCTCGGGGGGGGGGGGGGACAAAGACACACCCCCCCCCCCCTCCCGCCCCTTCCTCCTTTTCACTCCTTGACTCCACAGCCATAGGCTTCCTACTGCTCCCGCCCTCCCTCTTCCCTTTTTTACTCTACTCCCACTCCTCGTGCCGCTCTTGTGTTTGTGTATGTGTGTGTGTGTGTGTCAGGGTTGGAAGCGGGAGTTGTACTGGAGGGAAGAGCAGGAGGAGGCTGGGCTCCAAGCTTCAGTCCACATTAGCCATCATCACTGAGTTGACTGGCCAGAGACCGCACAAGCTCAGGGTTTGGGTTTTTCCCAATTTAGTTGTCTCTCAGAGGAGGACTTCTCTCTTCTCTTCTCTTCTCTTCTCTTCTCTTCTCTTCTCTTCTCTTCTCTTCTCTTCTCTTCTCTTCTCTTCTCTTCTCTTCTCTGGAGCATTAAATGGAAGGACTATACCATGGTAAGACCTTTATCTTGTATGTAAATCTTGGCAGTTTTTATGAGTTAAATCATGTTATCAATAAAGCACATTTAATATTTCTTTATAAAAAGTCAAATTGAATCACTGTGGGTTTGTGTGTGCAAGGAATGTGTAGGTAATTTTGTTTTGTTTTGCTACCAATAAATAAATGTGTAATTCTGTAAGTGTAAGTTAAAATATTAATGTCATTTCAAAAGTATTTATTGCAAAGGATAGATGCAATTTGTTAATACAGTGTAGATGGGTGGCAAATCTATAATTATACAGACTTGAGTACTTAGAGCAGTGTTGAAACAAGGAGATTTTCCAATGGAAGTTGGTTTGTTATGTGAAGTTGTGTTAACATTTTAATATTGAACCTTTACCGCTTCAACATTAATTACACGTGTAACTCAGTATAAACTCTTGATGACGGTATGATTTCATTTGATGGAAAGAAAATCTATATTTTGCATCCTCCTTTTTCTGTAGGAGGCTTGAACTCACAACGTGCATGTGCAGTAAAGGGGTTACTGCTGTGTGCGTGCGTGCGTGCCATCCACTTGTGTATGTTGCTGCACGTGGGCGCGCAAGTGTGTGGGAGCTGCTATGTGCGGGGCAGAGATGATGTGCGTGTCAATTCAGTGGGATGTGTTTTGATACAAAAGAGTGTATCCTCATGTGGAGCGTTGCCCATGTGGCCGTGTGTAGGTGTCAGTGTGCGTTTGCACGTGTGATTGTGTGTGTGTGGGTGTCGATGTGCAGATGCAGGCATGTACTAAGACCCCCCCCCCCCCCCCCCCCTGCAGCGTTTTGTTTTGAGGTGAGATCATCTATATTTCATTGAGTGTGATTATTTTGATCTTGGCTCATCATGTGTAGAAATATGCTGCAGCATGTGGTTGTTTACCTGCAGGGCAATCATGCTATGCCACTGACACTCCTGCACATGTCAAGTTGATCCAATGATAGCCAGGAGAAATGACTAGTGTGTAAATAAAAAAGATACACAAACAAACAAGCTGATGTGAAATTGGTTGAATCATTCATTACGGTTAAATAGCACTGGTGAACCCTATCCTAAAGCTTGCTGATGGTGTAAACTTTAAGAAGAGTTCAAGAAATCAACTCGCCATTATGACACATTTAAATTGTATGCGTTTAGTCCTTTCTGCTCAGTTGATTATAAATATCAGTATGCAATTAGCATGGTTTGTCGTCTGAATTCTACCAGTGGAGCAGCTTGCGGTGTCTCGAGATTTGGACTTCTTTCTGGCCAATCGGCTTCAAGAGATCAGTTTTGGCCTTGTTAAGCAGCTCCCAGTCAGCTCTCATGCAAAATACAGGAAGTAGTCAATATTTAATGTCGTATTTGATTTTCCACTTGCGCAAAAAAAACAAAACATGTTTTGAATTGATAAGCAAGTGTAAATATATGTTCCAGCCCACACTTGAGAATTAACTTGCCTGTTAATTGATTATTTTTGGGAATTGCAATTCGATTTGGCCGTTTTAACATCCCCCCCCCACGCCTTTAAAATGAAACCCAGTCATTTCATTTAAAACTGAATTAAGAGCTTGCGTTATCTCACCAGTTCATCCGTCCTAAATCTGTAGAGTTGAATTATACATAGCGTATCTGGTCTGAGTGTGATACATCAACATGCCTGACGCTCCAGTAAACCGGTTCGCTTTATCAGTGCACCTGAACGACGCACCCTCGAATGGACGTGTGCGCTTTTGCAGATAACTGTGTATGAGCAGTCATGCGTTTGCATGACCTTATTATGTTGCATGCATGTAGGCGCTTATCTGCGTCGTGTGCGCGCGCACTGCAGGGTGATGCTTTTATGTGGAAGGCATTTCATTTAGCATGTGACAAGCTTTTGAATTATTGCTTGATGTTTATCTGAATGTGAATAATGACACAAGGAAATACCCATATGGTTCTGCGGGAGCATTTATCGGGTTGCAACAAAGACTCACTCTGTCTAGATTTTGCTTGAGACATAAACAGCTGACCCGACTTGCACGATATGAGAATTTCCATTTCGCTGTTCTGTGGTCACGTCGTTGGTCAATGTCGAATCGTGAATTTGCTTAAATTCTGTATAAAGGTGTTGACAAGGGCAAGAGCTGTTTAGTGAGCAAGATTGTGTGTGTGTGTGTGTGTGTGTGTGTGTGTGTGTGTGTGTGTGTGTGTGTGTGTGTGTGTGTGTGTGTGTGTGTGTGTGTGTGTGTGTGTGTGTGTGTGTGTGTGTGTGTGTGCGTGCGTGCGTGCGTGCGTGCGTGCGTGCGTGCGTGCGTGCGTGCGTGCGTGCGTGCGTGCGTGCGTGCGTGCGTGCGTGCGTGCGTGCGTGCGTGCGTGCGTGCGTGCGTGCGTGCGTGCGTGCGTGCGTGCGTGCGTGCGTGCGTGTGTGTGTGTGTGTGTGCGTGTGTGTGTGTGTGTGTGGGCACATGCATGACTGGCAGGTGTGATTGGGGCCTCCAGCTTTAATGTTGTTGCACCATAAGACTACACGCTCCAGCAACACCCCATTGTCCAGAGGCGTACACACACACGCACACACACACACACACACACACACACACACACACACACACACACACACACACACACACACACACACACACACACACACACACACGGTTTGCCAGCTCAGCTTGAAGGTTAACCATTAGGCACAGACCAACGAGGCAGAACAGCTGACTGCTCTCTCCTCAGGTTAACTCATTTAATTCTTGCAGGAGAAGTGTTTTATTTTTCAGTGGGAAACGGAACATCTGCCTCTTTTCTCCCTCAGCTGCCTTCATCCATCACTGTTGCGTCGAGCTGCACACTTTCGTCCAATGTCGCGGTTGTGAGGGCTGCCCGAGCAAATGAGAAAACCCCGCCACAAAAATGCACGTAGGCCTGAAGGGACCAGTAAAGTAAAATTTGAAAATTCCGTTTGTTCGTCAAATTGAGGATTTTACTGAAAAGGTTGCTTGAATTTGAAGCTGAATACACTGCTTTATTTGTTGTTGTTTTTTTATCATGATGTCAAATGCACAGGGAGATCCATGTGAACACCTCCTGTTTCAGAGTTTCACTTGTAATCATTGTTTACCCCCTGACCTCACTCAGACTGTGGATTTGACTTAAGCACTGATCTGAGGCCAGCAGTGAAGACATTACTGCACAGCAGACTCTCTCATGATTGCTTTAATTACAGTTACTAAAACACTGGTTCACTTTGAATCATACACTATCTTAAAACATGGAGACAGTAAGTGTGAGTGTGTACGTTTGGTGCGTGTGTGTCCCACAGTCTGGATGTTGTTTTTTTTTTAGGGCTTTCAATCTGTATGTTAATTGCATCTCAACAGGAACTAATGGAGCTTTACTCATGTCACAAAATGACACCAAAAATGCTATGGAGCAGTTGAAATGTGAACGTATATAAACTTGAAAAGCAGTCATATCCTCTCTGAATTCATAAAGTAATCTTAGTGTTGTTCTAAGCCTTTAGCAAGCTCTGCTCATGTCTTCCTCGTCTTCCACTCAAGCACAACTTGAGGAGCAGTTTTGGGCCACAGGCCAGTTGACAATATGTAAACTGTGTGTGTGTTTCTATGTGTACAAGCCACCCGGGCATGTAATTAGCACTGTGCTAACGCTTTGACAGCCTATGCCACTGACCTGATATTGAAATCAGTGATGCGCTCAAAACTGCTTGTAGCAAGAGGGAAAGAAGAGATTTATATATTTTTTTTCCAGTTCTTCAGGTGCTGTCTCATTGTTATTGATTTTTTCTCTAACATGAAAAGTCCACTGTCTCCGATGATTTTTGTTCTTCCAGACTCATCAATGCCAGCAGGGCTTAATAACACTTAACCGGCGCTGCACTCTCTTCCCACAGCGACAGAGAGAGGCAGCCAGACAGAGAGCGAGTGGAGCTCTTAGACTGTCCAGCAGACAGATGGTGTCTGTAGGGTTCAGGTCCATCTAGATGTCATTACAGGCACTTTACGACTCAGCCTGTCGCCACGAACTGGTGCAAGAGCTGCTTCACTGCGGCGCATGTCAGCTGCTTCGGATGAGGTTAAAGTATTCATTGTCATGGCTGCATTTGCTTTGACTGACCGACATAAGAATACATGCAGCAGGAGAATCTGCATTAAAGAATTAAGTACATTTAGTTAAATGTAAGGCATTATGTCAGGGTCCTACAGTCCGGATGATATTTAAGACAGAAAATACGTCCTCTCTGAAGTTCATGTCTTTCTGAGTTTTTGCATCGTAATTAAACACAATCAAAATTGTTTGCTCTTCTATAATCTCTATCAAAGTAAGATGAATGAGGCTATCATCACTGGATGTTGTTGAATCTCTTATAGTAGATGATTTGCGCAAAATAATGTTTGGAGAAGCTCAAAATAACATTAAAGAAGGAAACAAGGGAGTTGTGTCTCATTTGGTGCATTGAGTTGTTTTCCAAGCCCCTGCTTCACCCCGAACATGGGTTGAAATGATCTTGGGCAAGACACTGGACCCTATGTTGTGCATGGCCGCCATCACATGATGTGCTAGTGTGTGTGTGTGTGCGAATGGGGGAACGTGAAGGATCGTGCAAAATGCATAGAAACTGCTTAAGCAGAAAAGTTCGTTTACCAGCTGCATTTCTAATTTATCATAAAAAAATAATGTTCTATATTTGCAGTTAGAGCGGATGTGAGAGAGCTGTAAAGTCGTCACCACCCTCACTGCCATTGCACAGAGACAAACTATTGTATCCCGGTGTCATGTTGCACACCGTTTATCGATAATGCACACACACACACGTCATGAGTCACCTTGATGGCATTTCCGTTTGGTGTGTGCATTTTTCTTTTACCATTACATCATCTCAGTCGACAAACCCGTCTTCCGTTTCACAGTGTGTGTGCGCGTGTGTGTGCATGTACGTGCATGTACTGTACACTGTACTACTGTGCATGAGGGTGCCTAAAGCACCGAGGCACTTATCTTTTGGACCTCCTCCTACAGACTGCCCTATCAGTGCAATAGGTTTTGGTGTCAAGTTCCCATAATGCCCATCCAGCGCTTCCTGTGGGGGCTCAGGAGCCGCAGTGTTGACTTCCAGTACCACACCAATCATTAGGAATGTCGTCACTTTCATGCTCAACTTTCTGGCAAATAAGTATTTTTGTGCATTTTTTTTTTTTTTTTTTTTTTTTACAATTACAGTATACAGTACTATCTTTAACACCTTAACTCAGTCATGAACATAAATAATTGTCTGGGAAATTTTTTGCACCTAGCCACAGCTTGTAGCATTCCTACTGAGCTTTTGAGTTGATCCTTACAAATATCTAAAGACTGCAAATTCATCAGTGTTTGAAGTTCAATACCAGACTGACTCTCCACTGGACGGGACGTGACAGTCACTTCAACATGCTTAATTGTTGCGTTGTCTTCCGTCGTGAGCAGCCGTAGCTCTAAGCAGTAGTCACCCTCTGTGTGGTGAAACGGCGGTGATCACATTTTGTTTGTGGTCGCACTACTGTAAACCTTTCTCAACGTACAGGGAAACACCGCCTTAAAGGCAGTAAGTATCCAGCTCCCTCTTCAGGTTGCATCATGGCCGTCTGACAACGCAGACAACCACATGTCTCACCGAAAGGTCTCCCAAGTTTAAGATGGCGTCGGTTCTTTCAACATTTTCTCCTAATACTATGGAGGCAGAGGTCTTAAAATTTTTGTGACATCCTCGTTTTACGGGCTTCTTCTGCTCGTCTGTGATGTTTCTCACTTTCCTTCTTTCTCGTCCAGCATCACGGCTCCATATTACATAACAATGGACTATTGACGAAACAAAAACTCAATATCCATGTGAAAAGCGTCTCTGTGCGCGTGATAACGGGATATTGATTGATTTTTAATCTATTTAACTTGACGGTTATTGTGAAGTGAAGCGACACCACCACCCCCCGCCACCCTGTGATTTACATCCAGTAACTGAATTGCCCACACCTGCTGCGGGATTTAACGCAATGAACCTCAATTTGTTTCATTTGTTCTGACTCAATCATTTCCATTGTCTTGCTGTCCCTTGGATTAAACAAGCACTGCTAACACTGTTATTTCTCAATTTTGTCTTTCAGATATTTCCAGGATTGCCTACTACACAGGTGAGTGTCTGACCTTCGAACACCAGCACAACCAATCTCCACCATCCAGCTGCTTCACAGTGAAGAAAGGTCATTCATAGCCTCGGGAATTGGAGCTGGATAAAAAAAAAAATCCCAACTGAAGGCTCATTTAATTGCTTTCAAGTGCACATTGAGTTAATTTTGTGTGATTTACTTTCCTGGGTTATTATCCTATAATAACTGTCAAATATGCTGGAGTGTAATGTAAATATAATGGTTTATACAGCTCTGAGTGATACAAGCATAGAAAATAATAGTTTCAATCATATTTTCGGATCACCAAAGTGTCTGTGCTGGAAATGAGGCTCATCAGTGTGATTCAAAGAAACGGCAAATGGGAGCAGACAACACTGTTCGTCTCTGTCCCTTTGTGATCAATTCAGTGGAGCCAGGAGTGGAATTGTGACTAAATATTGTCTTCACACTAATAGCAGACACAAAATTTGCTTCGCTGACATACTCGGTGTGTTGGCAGCCACCCGAGGGTGTAAAACAGTTCGACTTAACAGGAGATGAATGTATCGTGGCGCGGCGCCCTGAAAAACACGCATTCTGTCAAGCAAAGATGAATGAAGCTAAAGTCAATTGATGCCTTTTGCAGATTGGTATTGTGTGTGTCCACAGATGTGGAATCGGATAGTTTGGCCATATTGTGCTTTCGACACTAATAATTCAATTTACTCTTAAGAATAAAGTTGATTACGTCATTCTTTACTTTGTAAGTTTTACCCTTTACAATTCATCTTCAATTCCATTCACTTGAAACCCTGATTTCAACATTATTCTTTATATCGTCACTTTGGTTTTCTTTTGCCCCTTCAAGTTTGTGTTGTGGTAAACCATTATTGGAGTCTTCAGCTTGTAGGAAAACACATTGATCATCATTTCCTGACAATTGAGATATATATACATATATATTATGCTCACACAAAGTGACAATTTACATGTTTTTCATGAACAAAGCGACATTTGTAAATCACAAAACCCATTCATTTCAAATTCAATGCACTGGAACAAGCACATTGATTAAACAATTAAACATCAAAGTGGCTTTCACAGATCCGAGGTTTACCTGCTGCGTTCTCGAATTTGTTTGCATTTATCAGGGAGCGAGGCTTGTGCTTTTCTCTCATGATGAAATAATTACACGTCCATAAACACGGCATGAATTAGTGAGAGGGCGACTTTGGCTCAGTCCCAAAAGAGCTCTTCCTATTCATGGCGACATCCGGCCGCCTGACAAAAGGCTTTCAATAGCCCCTGCATGTACGCACACACGCGCACACACACGACAAAACCTCCTGCTCCCACCAGATTTCATGGATGGAACGCAGATAATAGAAAAAAAAATACTTCTCATTTAGCTACTCTGAAGCACGAGCTTCAAGTTGAATTTCATGTTTTCACTTCCTGTGTCCGTTTGACGAATGACATTGGTCATGTTGTCAGCATAACGCTCAGGTGTTATGAACCAGTTGCTCGCAAGATATCTCACTGTTGTGAATTGATACCATGCAACAATTCCGACGTCGGTTTTCCAATCAAAACCGACGTCACTGAAAAGCTGCTTATTTCCCATGTTTATCAGATTAATTCAATCATGGTGAATGAATTTCTGTAAGAAACAGGTATTTGCATGGTCTTGTATTCCAATCAGTTTGCTAATTGGGCAAACAGGAGCGGGGCGCAGGGTTTAATTGGGTTTATTTACCCTGCGGAGATGTTGTCTCGACGCACTTTTATATCTGATTACCAAACAGTCTGCAGTCTGGCCATGTTTCATGTGAGCTGGGAAGTGATCAAGATTCAGTTTTCAGTTCATGTGAGAAAGAAACAGTTTCTGTCCTGTTTAATCTTGTGTGTTTCCTATCATTTGTTTTTCACCAGGTGTTTATTACAGATTATATGAACATAATATGAGTTTACAAAATGTAAAAAAAAACATCAGGGAAATACAAGCACTTGCTTATGAATCTTGAACCTTAATAGCATACATCCATTAAAACCATTTAAAATAAAAGTAGAACAATGGGAAAACAAAGACACTCAGGACTGTACTGTACAAGTACGGTACAACAAATAGAGAATAAAAAACAAAGAGTCCCGTGTTTCAAGATGACATTTGACATACTTTAACATGGGCTGACATCTTGGAGAGTTTGATGTTTGAGTAGTACTAACATGGTTTTTGGCATCACAGCTCAAGAATCTCTCCATCCGTCTGTCCGTCCATCTGCCCATGATGAGTTCGCCCACCCCCTCGCCTGCTAATTTATCCAACTCAAAGTCGAGGGGTGCTGTAGTGCAGTGCAGCTCAACAGTCATTCCTTATTTTTTTTTTCCTTTTCCTTTTTAATGCAAAAGTGACAAATTTGTCTAAAACAAACATGATATCCAAGAATATCTATCTATCTTCCTATTTATCTCTATCTCTCTATCTATCTCTATCTCTCTCTCTCTCTATCTCTTGCTCTCACTCTAGCTCTCTAGCATGATTTTGGATTTTCAGATTGTCTTCACTATATTAGTTTTTTGGATTTATCAAACCTGTTCATTAGCCTAACCATATCCATATAACTTTCTTGTTGTTGTCTGTAGTTGTGATTGACGTTCCGTGTATGTTTGGGCTCACGGTTTAAACTCGCAAAGTCAGTGAAACCTTGGCCTGATGGAGGCTGTTCTGATGGGCTTCATGAGCCGGAGTGGGAGGAGTCTTGGTTGAATAGAAAGGACCGGATTAGCATATTAATAGTTTGGAGCTCCTCCCGCGTCACTCTGGAGCTCACTCGTGCGCTCCCCACTCAACTTTCCCTTTCTGTCGTGCTGCCGTGCCCTACTTTTCCTCCCGTTCAACTCTGAAACAAGTCATTGCGTTTCTCCCTCTCACTTTCATTTTTCCAAGAGAAGAAGGTGACTTTCTCTTTGTTTTTCCCGACTGCGCACTGTCATTGTCTCTCCCACTGTCAACATTAACTGACGAAAGGCCTTGTGGATCAGCGCTGGGAGTTTGGCTTTTAACTTTTGTTGGCGGAGGACTCCTCTCCCCAGCGCAGGAGACGCCACTGGGTGAAATAACCCAAATTCTCTCCTGAGCGACAGTTGCCTGACACTTCCACGGCAACTCTGTAACTACGGAGTGCAGGCATGGGGCAGAAATCGGGCAAAAAACAAACAGTGTTGTCATCAGAGAGGGGCTGCTGAGGAGTAATTCAGCACTCGGCAGAGAAGAAGAGGCGGAGGGAAGTTTGTGGATGAAAGTAACGCTTCGTCTCGAGGGATCTTTTTTTTTTTTTTATCTTGTGCAACTTTGGATGACAGGAAAAGCCGAAGAGGGCGAGCCTTAAAAATAAGGGATCTCTTCAAAAGACGCATTTTAATACAACTTTTTTGTGGATGTGTTTTAAAGGAAGGATTTTCAAGCTACATGCAAACTCAAAGAAGAGAGAAGCGCTGGATTTCTGCTGTTATCCTCGTGGAAGTTATGTTGGCAAACAAACTTTGGCAGCAGTTGGACTGACAGACTGCCATTTTTCGAGATTGTGTGTGAAGCCGTGTTTGGATTATGAGAGCGTCTCTTTCGAAACCCGCTGATTTTTTCTTAGCGTGTATATTTATTTGACTTCCCGGAGTGTGATGCGTGGTCGCGAAGCTGCAAGCTGTCTGTCTGAACTCGGCGCAGACAGACAGAGGTCGGGACAGACATGTGTTTCCATGGCGACCAGTGGCTGTAGCCCGTTCCCTATGTGTTGGGAAAGAGGTATGAATGAAATCTTCTTTACACGCAAACACACGTACACACACAGTGATATCTGACTCTATGGGAACTGAGTTGTTATATACAAAGCGTCCAATGCTTTGCAGAGGTTCTGTATGCATGTGTGTTTTTGTGGTGATTTGTTCAAATAAAACATTTTGAATTGAAAGTACGAGTTTGGTGCACACATTTATCTTTGTTTAAAACGTCCTTCAACAACTCTGCAGTGTTTCTGCTGAGTTGTGCCTGTGGGTGCGCTCCCTCTCCAGCGCTCAGGTATAATTACCTGCGAGAACGTATCCATTTCCCCTTTTAATGGAGGAGAAGCACAGGAAAGAAAGAGGAGCAGGAAAACAGAGCGTGAAAGAGATCTCAGTATCTCTCTGCAGTATCATGACACACACACTCACAAAGAGAGGGACGTTCTTTCCGGGTATATCCAGATGAAGTTACCATGAAATTCTGGGGAGTGTTTCAATGTCTGAACCTCTTCTTCTTCAAAAAACAAAACACAACAATGGCAGCCCGCTGTGCATTGTTTTCTCCGTGTTACAGGCACGGGTGTTCACACAATGAGCCTTGATACGACTGCTTTTTCTGTCGTTTCTCCCATGTCTTATTGCTTTTGTAGGTTTTTTAATAACATAGAAACACACCTGTGAAGAATACACATTTGCTGTGTGAAGGCAGGAATTCAATATAAAAGTTTTGCCATGAAATGTAAGGAATCATTGCAGTAAATCGACAAAGAGATGTAATCATCAGATGAATGATAACATAGCAGAGTTATAAAAGTGTAGTTTTTTTTATTATTGATTTCTTCAATGACAAACATTTTCTTTTTAGTGTCACAATTTTTATTTTGTTGTTTTTCCATAGTTGGTTCTTCCAAGCAATTATTTTACAGGGTAATTTACAAATGACCAAAGATTTTGTGTGTTAATATTCACAAGTTGACATTTGATCTTATTTGTGAGATTTTGACTGCAACATCAAGATAAAAACATACTTTCTGAAAGTACCTCCCGGCCACTTTTGTTCGTGTTTGTAAATATTATACTGTTTTTTTGTGCTTTCGGTTGGAGTAACCGAAAGATTTAAAAGCTCGTCAAAGGAAATTAACTGGGGATTTCCACTGTTTTCGCCTCCGTTTCACAGAATATGACAGACACCTAGCAGCGGCGGTGTCGGCGGGGAAAACCATGGCGACAGCCTACCTGGATCCCAATCTGAACCATGCCCTCCTGGAAGGAGCCAAGTCACGGCTGAGTGGCGGGGGAACGGACCGAACCATGGCCGGCTCCATGGACCGGGTCCTGAAAGTCTTCCATCACTTTGAGACCAACACTGAAAACAGCCTGTGGTCTTCCAATATTCGATATGGAGATGCTACTGATGTCCGGGTAAGAGGAGACATGGAATCGGTTTTACTCCTTGGTACTGAGTAAAGGTATCATCGCACTAGGGCCACTTTTCAGTCTCAAACTGAAGGTTATTGTCCCCCATCGTCTTCATCAACCCTGTCCCTACATGTCGCTTTTTGCACCCCCGTGTGAGTTTTGACGTTGAATATTCCGCCGTTTGTCCACAGCCTGAGCTCCTCGCTGTCCACTCTGCTAAAGCACTCTCAGCACAATGAGGATATTTTGCTTGCAAATAACGTATAACCTCAGGGCACCATTTGTGTTTGTGCATATGTCCCAGTGTAGGTTTACTTAGCAGTCGGCCTTCATATGCACTGCTATTACAGAGGAAAAAATACCTTGTCCTGCTCAAATTTTAGTGGTCACCCAGGATATGTCACAGCAAGTCTCCGCCTCTCTGTTCATCACTCCCGTCTTTAGTATCTAGGTCAGACCCCCCCCCAGCGTTTTGCATAGCAACACACATGCTTCTCTGAGCATTATTGTGCGTGTCTGCGTCAGATCTCCGCTTGTTTGGGTGGGAACGTCAAGTGAAATCTCTTGATGTCACCTCCAGGTTTTCTGGAGAACACTAAGCATGCACTCATTGACCTCACGCAGAATGCCAAATGCAAGTAATGAAGTATGGGCGAATGTAGGCTGGTAGTGTCGGGGTTTTTTTTTTTTTTTTCCCCGACTGTGTTTCCCTTCGCAGTCCAAACTGGGAGTTTATAGTCATATCAAGTTTTTAAAGTAGAATCTGTCAATTTCTACAATTTATGTCTTCTGTGTTGAGCGTTTTTTTGTTGTTTTTTTCCCACTTTTTGTCTGCAGGGCATCATCCAGAAGATTCTGGACATTCACAAAGTGCGTTGGACATCCTGTTTTGGCCTGCGTCTCAGAAACAGCCAATCCAGAGATCAGGTTCATTGGCTCCACCCAGATTTGGGCGTGTCCCACGTCAGAGAGAACTACGAACAAGTGCGGCCGAACGAGGAGTGGAGGCAAGCGATGACGAGCGTTTCTGCGTTTGCAGTTTACGAGATTTTTAGCATGCGTTCAACAGCCAGTGCTTTCAAGATGTTTTTTTAAAAGAGCTTCTGAAACACAGGCAGTGCTCTGAGAGAATCCCCCCCCCCCCCGCCACCCCTAAAGCTGAATATTCGCTCCACTGAAATAGGACTGAAACCAAACAGCTGTGTGGTCAAAGCTCACCGGGCCTTTAACAGGTCTAGTTTTTAATGAAGTTTTCTATAGCGATCACGTTGGTCGTCACATTGTTAAGCCGCGACCTCCCCCCTGCAATAGCTCCAAGCCCCCCCCCCCAGGGAATGCGCCCCTCACTTTGGGAACCACCTATTTTGTGGAAAAGCCCCATCTATTCTCTGTGGTGTTTACAAACACTTTGCACAGCTGCTCAGTGTAACCTTTTTAACAACAGATAAAAACCGAAGCCGCAACAACCCCCCTCCACTGCAATTTCTGCAGAAACGCTATTGTCTGGAAAAAGTGGTTTTCAGAATGTGGGGCCGGCCTCCCCGGAGTGGGGTGGATCGCCGAGAAAAATCTGAAAACGTCGCATAGAACGGTCACACATTCTTGAGTTGTCGCAAATACATTTCCGGTAGCACCTATGGTGGCTCTCATTGCAACACACCTATCCCCCCCCCCCCCCCCAACTTGCTGTGATTAGCGCCGTAAAAGCGAGCAACTGAATAGACACATTATGCGGTGGTTATGAGACAAACTCAAAACAGGATATTTACATCTGAACATCTTGACTATCATCGTCCATGAAAAACCGCCTCACAATCGGAACTGTAAGTGTGAAGTTATGTTTTGAAAGCAGTTCTCCCCACTGTGGCTTGACGTGACTTATTTGGCCTTGTAAATTCACTCAAAGTCAGTCCTTCCCCAAACAGCAAGCTTCAGCAGTCTGTCCTTTTTTATTCCAAAGTCGCCAAAGAGATTTATCGCCAACAACACCATGAGGAACGTCTGCTGTATGGTGATGAGAGGCCTGCTGTGTTGGTGCAGTGCCGCTGTATTGACTGGGTAGTTTAGATGTTAATGCTGTGGTATATATTACTTTTTATTGTGGCAGCGTCGGTGCTAATGCTATTGTGAGGTAAAGACCCTTTGCATTGTGGACTTAAAGAGTGAGCGGAGAGAGAACCAGATGCCTGCCTTGTGTGACTTAAGTCAACAACTCTCTCAGTCTGTCTCTGGAGTGGGTGATTTTTACAAACTCTCGCCTCATTTGCATTCTTTTAGCTTTTCTCGTCTCCTTCTGTCTACGTCTTATCCTGGGCCTCCTGCAGCTGTTCCTCCTGCTTCTGCTCACCTGTGCATGCTTGGTGCCTCTCCTCTCCTCTCCTCTCCTCTCCTCTCCTCTCCTCTCCTCTCCTCTCCTCTCCTCTCCTCTCCCCTCCCCTCCCCTCCCCTCCCCTCCCCTCCCCTCCTCTCCTCTCCTCTCCTCTCCTCTCCTCTCCTCTCCTGAAATTGTGCCGTCTCTTCATTAATTTACAGAATTAATTTGAGGCACATTGGGCATATTAAGTATTTATTACAAAGCTGGTAGCCGCGGCAACATTCCCACACTGTGCTCCGCACTAACGTTAAGGCTGGCATGTTTCATTTTCAGGCTATTACGAGGAGGTGAACTTTGAAGCTTGGTTCTTTTCCCTGTTTCACTTGCAGAATGTTGTTTGCACAGCTTCTCCTCACCGTACGGGTGTTTGTCTTTTTCTTCTGTAGGTATGAGTTGAGGATCCGCTATCTACCAAAGGGCTTTGTGCAGCAATTTACAGAAGACAAACCTACACTCAACTACTTCTACCACCAGGTACACGCACACCCACACACACACATACAGAGCGCAGCTCGAGGCGCCCAGACTCTCAAGCGCATTTCATTTATTGCCAGCAGGCTGCACCAAGACATATGGCATTGCTGCAAGATTGTGTGTGTGTGTGTGTGTGTGTGTGTGTGTGTGTGTGTGTGTGTGTGTGTGTGTGTGTGTGTGTGTGTGTGTGTGTGTGTGTGTGTGTGTGTGTGTGTGTGTGTGTGTGTGTGTGTGTGTGTGTGTGTGTGTGTGTGTGTGTGTGTGTTTGTCTTTGGATAATCTAGGTCAGTAGGACTGTGTGTGCGTTTGTGTGTGAGATATATGGTTTTCGATTTGCTGTTCGGAAAGAAATGTTTTAATAAGCACATCTGTGTGTTCCAAGGTGAAAAATGACTACATGACGGAGATCGGGGATCAGGTGGAGCAGGATGTAGCTCTCAAACTGGGCTGTTTAGAAATCAGGTATAATGTTGTTTTTGGGTTTTTTTTGTTTCCAACCTTCTGTTTCTATGCCTTTACATGTGAATGTCTGCTCTATTTTGTTTCGAAAGAACACAATATTTCTGATTTGATGTTACCATTAGATATCAGTCGTTGTATAGTGTGCAGTTTGGGTCGTTTTCGTTTTTGTGTTTGCCCTTCAGCGACGCTCATATTTCCTGCCAACATCAGTTAGTGTTTAGTATTCATTATTCAAGGAAAGAGCAGCTTCTTTTTCCAAATGTCACGTGTTTTTACTGGTAGAGCGTTAAAAACTGAACACAGTCTGAAATTCGAAATGATTTGGATTATAAATTCAACTTTTTGTGCCCTTTCAATGTGGGGAGTGTCCGTTTCAGTCTGTGGATCTGACCTCTCCGCTCTCTCTGCTTTGGTTTCCAGGAGATTCTTCAAAGAGATGAGAGGAAATGCCCTGGACAAGAAATCCAACTACGAACTCCTGGAGTAAGTACTTTTCTTCACGGTCAAAGAGCTCCCAGCAGCCAACCTCTCCGTCCCTCTCAATCACGTCACTGCTCCACCTGAAACGCATGTTTTTTTTTCACTCCCGGCAAACAAGGTCACAACTTGTCTGGAAGAGTCCGACTCTGTGTCAGGTTTTGGTTACAGCGAGAGGGTTTTTAAAGAAGTCTGAATCTGCACATTAGTGGAGTCCGCCGTTGAATGCGGGCCGACTCATTTGACATGTCGTTTAAAGGCGAGAACTTTTTGTTTCCAATCCAGTGACACTTGTTCTCCTTCTGCTGTTCCACGCTCTGAAAAAAAATTGACGTCAGCAAAAGAATCAACATTCGGAGGCCTAAATGAGGCTCCTCTCCGGTCCTAATGAGCTGCCCTCGTCCACTAAAATCTTTCTTTCTGTCCATCAGCCTAACGAGCTCTCCAATTAGTGATGACAATGCCCACTTTCTTTCCACCACTCTTCTCTTTGTGTCTTTTTTTTTTCATGCTCTCCGTTCCGCTCACATCTTTAGTTTGAGTTCATTTTATTTTTTTCCTCCTCTGCTCATGCATTTCTCTTTTTTATTGGAATGCATATTTTAACCCAACGGCAGAGAGGAAGTTCTGTTTCTTCTCCGTTTTTAATTTTGAGAAGTATTTTTAAAGGGATTTATAAGGGACAGTGGGTTTGCAAAAAGCTAACTTATAACCATAAATGTGCTGACGGGTCACTGCTGTGAGTCCCCCAAGCAGGACCCCCTCACCCCCAATTGCTCAGGCTGCATCCGTCATAAAACACATAAAGCTCAATCCGAAAACCCTGGAATGGAACAGCTGAGGCTTGAAAAGCTTTGTAGTCGAAACAAATACAGCATGACGTTTACAATTAGTGTGCCATTTAAACATTTTCCTTAATTAGTGCAGATCTATAAGCTATTGTCACCAAGACTCCAAAAAAATACATGTAGTCGCTTTGTTCTTTTTATTAACATCCTCAATTCATTCTCCATGTTACCCGTTGGCCCGATAAGGATCGTATGCGTTTTTATGTGCGTTTGTACCGTGCAGGTATAAAACCTATGTGCAGGTTGGCGATCTGCCATCTGTCCTTGCGGTTTGCTTTCTGGAGCCGGTGGTAGTGTGTTTCATCAGTGGGGCCTTTGTCAGTGTTTGTCCTCTGAGGCCGGCTTGTTTATGTAATTTCTCCGAGACCGTTTGTCCTTCTTGTTGCTTTTGTGGCGGTACACAGATTGCCAGTTTCAGAGGTGACTCAGAAACTAGGTTATCGTGGGAAAGTTGAATTAAGGTACGAGCACACCGTTGGCCATTTCTCTAAAAAGTTAGAATTTCTGTAAGCAATTTTTTGAAAGACTTGCCTCAATATAAACTGAACTGCTCGCGCCGACATTTCAACCCCCGATTCTATTGCTCGTGTTAAACAAGTTGTTATATTTGTACTGTACAACAAATCAGAAGTTTGCTCATCATCTCTGCTGGATGATGTAAGGTTTTGACCATTTTCCTGCTCTGTTCTCAGTTTTTTTTTTGTTCTTCTTCCCACTTGTCCTTTCTCAAGAAGAGTATGAGTCATTTGAAGCTTCCCGCTATTGCTCTGCACATCCTTGTTTGTCTATACTGTTGCCCTCTTTGTATTACTCCCTGCCTCACTCCAGCTCCCCCCTCTCCCGCGTTACTGTTTTGCTTCTAGACAAGATGAGTAGTTCTCTGTAGACAGCGCTTACTCATAGCTTTCTGTTTCTCGTCTCCAGTTGGCCCGTACGAGTATTTTCTGTGGCGGTTGTTAGCTGATATATCATGAGGAGGAAGAAATATGCTACAGTGATCAGATAAAGAGTGAAGCACTCACCAATTAACATTCCACAGTGTAATCACAGTATAATAAACACTCCTCCTCTGACATTTCCTCTGGTATCTAACCCTTACCCTTTTTTTTTTCTCGTTTTAGGAAAGATGTTGGCCTGAGACGCTTTTTCCCCAAAGACCTGCTGGACTCGCTCAAGGTGAGACAATGCAGCCCATATTTACATAGAGTATTCCTCGGTTATGCGGTATTGGTGAAGTGGGTAACGAGTCCTGGTTCGAGTCTTTGTGTGGAATGTGCTTGTTCCCCCGACTGTGTGTCCCCATACGTTTGCTTGTAATGGACTGGTGATGTGTCACTGGCAGGCAGCTGCCACACCCCATGACCCCGAGTTGGTCTTTTTACAAAGTCATGGTTGAATAAACCCCGATCCAGAGTTTGGCGTCCTTGCACGCTGGCTGTAGTTTTGCACCCTCAACACTGAGCTATTGTCACAGCAACACTTCTCAAAATTGTATAAGTTGAGGCAGCTTCATAGAGGAAGTGAAGGCGTAAAACGTCATGGTGTGTCACTCGACTGGCCGTCCAGCTGGGTCTGACCTGCCGTCATTGAAGTTTAGCTGAATAAAGATACGATCAAGAAACGTATGAAAGCTTGCTGCTAGTTTTTCAGTTGACTAGCCTCATTATAATGTGTGTAGTAGGCAGTATATAAGTACGCAGCTATGTTTAACTTCATAGAGGAATGCCTGCTCCCATATATTCTGCGAAAAAATACGAGACTATTGATTTTAACTGGAGTTTTTTTTTTTTTTAGATCAAAAATGTTTTCTATTTATATGTGTGGCCACTTATGCCACAAATAAATAATAGTTAGTGATGCTGTTTCACTGGACATGTGTGTTTTTTACTAAAGATGACCATGTTTTGAATTTACTGTCCAAATGACTGTTTTTCTTTCTGATCGTTAATCATTCAGATAAATTAGATAAATTCACATGTTCAAGCCCCAAAGTTCATTTGTTTTGTTGAAACTGTTTGCTATGGCTGTGGTGCGCTTGAATAATGAGCCAGTGTCTATGTCGGTGATAAATTTACGGCACGCGTTTTTTTTTTTTTTTTTTTGGAGGGGTGTGTGTGTTTGTACGCGTGCAAATGTGTGTGTGCGTGTGAAATGCTCAGTGACCCACAAAGCTTTTGAAGTCAGCAGGCGGGCAGACAGATGCTCTGCAGTGGGACAGACTGTGTGTGTGTGCGTGCGCGTGTGTGTAAGTGTGTGCACGTGACCCTCGGGTCATGTTTAAACCCACTTTCTCTTTCAAACAATGTGGAGGCGAGGGGGAGGTGCCCATGTGCGTCTCCTTCTGGGCCTCCTCTGTCTGTCAGGTCCTGCTGACTCCCCCCCCCATCGTCCCTCAACTTTTCAATACCTCCTCTCCTCTCCTCTCCTCTCCTCTCCCCCTTTCTGTGCCAACATTTGGTCCCACTAGGCTTTTTGCTTTACAAGCCATGAAGATGCACACAGTGATACACATGTGCACTCACACATCATAAATTGATACATTTGGTTTGATTTGACTCATCTGGAAACGATGAGCAACAATCTACTGAAGTCATTTAAATATACTTTTTTATTATACGTGATCAACTCCGTTCATGTCGAGTTAAAAACTCTGAGCTATGATCAGAAAATGGAGCAGGCCACAGGAAATGAATATGCACTTTATTTATTTGTGGCCGGCTTTTTCGATAGAAAAATGCATCAAGGAAGTTCAGACATGTGATTTGACGACGTTTTGCTTTTTTCCATTTTTACAAAGCAATGAGTCTGGTGCGAATGGTTAACTTATCCAAATATTGACTACGCAGTTTCCTGAAGCTCTAATGACTTGTGTGTCATGCAGTTAGTTGCAATGCATCATAAAACTGAAATTATTTTCAACCACCTACGAGTTTTGAAAATGCCAGAAGCTTTCCAGAAGTTTCTGTAAACAATGTCCTCAAATTGCTCGTTTTAACCAAGCAACAGTACAGACGCTGAAGATTGTTTTTATTGATTGCTTCGCTTAGAAAGAAAAAAGGATACTCCATGCTTGGAGTAGAAAATATTTAAGAGTGGTTAATGGAAAATAGCTGCAGTGGTGGTTCGGTATACAAGTACTTTTTTTTTTTCTTTACTTGAATGATTTAATTCTGCAACTCCACAGCAGGATATCATGTATTAGGTTTCAGACTTGATAAGTGTGCTTTTTCCCCATTACGTGTCGGAGCGAGAGAGGGAGAGAGAGAGAGAGAGAGGGAGTGAGCGAGAGAGAGAGAGAGAGAGAGAGAGTGAGAGCAGCTGTCATTTATGTTTTTGTCGTTTGTGTCGTTCACTCTGGTGAAAGAGAATGGTAGTCATTTAATGGGATTATTCTCCTTCAATGGACTCCACTCACACACACACACACACACACACACACACACACACACACACACACACACACACACACACACACACACACACACACACACACACACACACACACACACACACACACACACACACACACACACACACACACACACACACACACACACGGAGAGCAGATGGCTGTGGTAGTACACGGTGACTGATGTTAGCTGCTATAAAGAGCAGAGGCTGTTCATTCATATCGACAGGCCGGGCAGCAGGTTTAGTGGAGCCGACCTTTTCGGTGGCTTCGGGGATCAGAGATCATTGATCAATCAGCCTCAGCGTGAGGCGAACAGCTCGTCGCCCCTTGTCAGATTAATACCATAATGAAATACCGTCACACTTTATTAAAGCATTGACTGTTACAATACAACCTCATGATAATACAATGAAACAGATTGTTGCCTTGGAAAAGTTAAAAGCTTTTTCCCCCCTTTTTTTTGAATTCCTTTTGAACTTATGAATTAAAATACATTGAATTTATGTTGCAGAAGTTGGTAAATACAATGTCCATGGCAACAATTTGTCTGGGTGCACACAGAAATCACTGCATCCTTGCTGTTGTAAGTGGATTAAATGTACTGACACAGAGTAACAGTGTTTTTGAAACGTTACATTACGTTACGTGTCGTAACTTGTCAGTGAGTTACTGACGGTCATCACGCTGATGGGGAGGGCGATAACCACTGGCAACCGCTTCCCCTCAGGAAGGGTGGACAATATCTCTGTGGCTGTGCGTGCGTCTGGAATTCCTGGAATTATAACAGTGATCCTGTCACGCACGCGCACACAGAGACTTTAGAGATAAGTGTGTGTCTTTGGAGTTTTCACTCCGGCTTTAATAAGCAAACAGCTGGCAGCTAAGCTCCGCGATAATGCAGCAATGTGTAGACGCTATTGCTTTTATTTACAGATTATGAAAAACTAGAAGTCGAAGTAAATGACTGAAGGCATTTCACACATGACTTGGTTCCAAATCGATGAGCGTTAACGTGAGAAAAGGGCACTGCATATTGTTTTAAACCTTGTTCAATGGCCCGTCGCTGGTTTCTCGTGTCATTTACGGTCGATAAATCAATGAAACCCAGTTATAATTGTGTTATTAAACTGCTCATTTATACTGTGCAGCATGACCTTAATGTGCTGCATCAGTCTTGCTGCAAATCCATGCATGTTTTTTTAAGCCTGCTCTATACGAAAGTAAATCCCCTCTAATCTTTTATCTTAATCTATATACAGAGAGTTATTTATAGCTGGTGATTGTCTGCATTGTATGTGTGCTTGTGTCAGTGTGTCATTACAAAGTATCCCGAGTGTATAGGTGGATGGGGCTCTTGTACTAGGTTGTACTTGTGTGTATATAAGTATCTACTGTATATGAAGTGAAAAACGACAGGATTGTAAATGACGGAACGACGTTCCTGGATGGATTTTCTTTTCCATCTGTCTCCTCTGCGCTGACATAACGGACCTGGATAAAAATGTAATTGCTTTTTGAGCCTGGAGCACATTTCAATTGAAAGACTTGTATGAGGACAAAATGGAGTGTTTAGTGTCGGTGCAATTGGAAAAATAAAAAGTGTGATTATGAGGACTGGTGAGGAGATGTGTGAGTTGGGGGGGGGGCTGAAGACCCCCTCTGCTCTGTGTCATACTGTATGTGGAGAATGCTGACAAATGAATGCTCTGATGTGTTGGTGTTTAATTGACTAACTGGCAGAGTCGATGTGTCTTTGTTAACATATTGATCTGAACTGAGACTGAAGTGCTGATGTCAGTTTGATTGGAGCCAGAATGGACTATTAGTCAATCAATGTCTTTTACTGTCTCTGTTGGTCAACGCGCACACACACACACGCACACGCACACGCACACGCACACGCACACGCACACGCACACACCATGTCTCCACCACTTCCTCCTCTGAGGTTCAGGTCCAGCTGCATCAGCACAAGCATTCGCAGATGTGTTGTTTGTAACTTGCCTGATTTGTATTTCTATCATATTTTTATTTCCTCCAGGCTAAATCTCTTCGCAAATTAATCCAGCAGACGTTTAAGCAGGTCGCCAATCTCAACGACGAGCAGTGCATCTTGAAGTTCTTGGAGATACTTTCACCAATCTACCGCTATGACAAGGAGTGTTTCAAATGTGCCCTTGGGGTAGGTTTTTTTTCTCTTCCTTCTCTGCTCTGAGAGATCTCGTTAACTGTGTTAGAGCGGCTCCTTGTGCTGACTTTAGGTATTACACCCATAGATGAGCCCATTTCTCATGCCTTGCCCAACTCGCACCTCCTTTATTCCCGTAACAGTTAAGCTGGGTGATCCAGGTAGAGCTGGCCATCGGACCAGAGGAAGGTATCAGTTACCTCACCGACAAGGGATCCACGGTGAGTTTCACCCGCTGACACCATACTTAATCCTCTTGAATTACTCTTTTCATTCCATTTATTTTGGCTTCGTTTGTTCGTTGTAACATATCTGGTTTCGATCTCTGTTTTTCATCACGTTTACATATCCTATTCTCACTCAATATTTCTTTAATGAGTGTTGTTCCACTTATTCCATATTTATTTAATCAGTAGGAACATGACATTTGCTCATAGGATACAGTTTCTTTGTTCCGTTACACTACATGCATTCTCAACATTTGTACCTTTTTTTTTTTTTTATGCTTTGCTTATCTGTTATTTTTGCCTTCTATTCTAATATACTACAATATCCATGTGTGGCGTTTGTGATCTCAGCATATGAGAGCAAAGCTTTTGACTTCTAATATATTTTTTTTCCTCAATGCAGCTGAGGTTTTAGTCATTCATGAACGAAAGGACAAACGCATACTAATCCTTTTGCGTTTTCCTCTTTGCTCTCAGCCCACCCATCTAGCAAACTTTAACCAAATCCAGTCCATCCAGTACTCGGCGATGGAGGAGAAGGAGAGGAAAGGCATGCTCCAGGTGAACGTAGCCGGAGCAGCTGAGGTACGACGACACCCTGGCATTGTACACACATCTTTTTTTTTTTTTTTTTGATATGCGATACCTGATTCAAGAGTGAAGTAAAAAAAAAAAAAAAAACACGAGTGAGTACACTTTTTACAGAAATTCTTCTCACTGAGCAACTTAATTTAATTTGTTTAGAAATGTTTCAGAGGCTCAGTGCAACATTTCTTCACATGTGTTTTATAAGTTGGTTGTTGACGATGAATCCTTTTATTCTTGTTTGAGGAAATTTCCCTGAATGAGCCAGATATTGTGTAACTTTTGGATTTGTCACATTGTTTTGTTGAAATCTTGTGGTTTTGATACAACTTAGTTTTGTGAGGGTTTTGGGATTTCTTTTAATCAGATTTATGTGCCAAGACTGTCAAATTGATGCCAACATGGTGGACTACTCTCCTTTCTACTTCCAGTTATGTGTATTAGTCCGATATCAGAGGCATTTGAAAAGCTCCTTCGGTTTTGTTTAAATGAATTTCATATGTAATTGTATTCATTTGAGACCACAGCTCTCAGTGATATGCCTGTAACTCTGTCCATCTGTTGTTTTGTTTTTTTGCAGCCACTCACCGTTACGACAGCGTCTCTCACCACGGCGGAAAATTTAGCCGACTTAATCGATGGTTACTGTCGACTCATCTCCATGGAAACGCACTCCTTCATCGTCAGAGTTCAGAAAGGTGAAGTGTGAAGTCGTAGCAGCTTCATCAAAAACTATGAGTTCACACTTCTTTGAAACCGAAAGCAAGTTGTTGTCGGTCGAGAGTCATCTGTTTGATCAATCCTGTCTGATTTTGTCCTCTAGAGGGAGAGAGAGCACTGCCATCCATCCCCAAGTAAGCCCCGATCTCATTTTTATACAAGTATTTAAGTTGTAGCACCATTGCTGTCATGCACACATGGTCCCAAATAGTTTAGGAGTCATTTGTTTGGGTTTTTTTAAGTAGATGTTGACGTCAAAACTGCTTTTCGATTTGTGATCATGATTGCTTTGGAAGCTCTGTTCACCTCTGCTTCACAATACAGTTCTCCTGATTAATAATCAACGTTTCCTTGGGGCCAGTTATGTAAAAAAAAAAAAAAAATACTAATAATAATTCCAAATTGTGGTAATCATGAGAAATTTGAAATCCAGATTCAGAGAGAAGGGTTCTATTGACATATTTTTGTCTTTTGGACTAATGTGGGCCGAGGATTTTGATTTCGCCATTGTGTGGTCAGATTCAAACTATGAAAGATGCATCTTAAGGGAGAATACATGCAAATGTTTCACTTTTGGATGGACGAGACAGAATCTCTGCGGGTTTCTTTCTGAGGCTCGGTTTTTAGTTTTCTTAGAAATGAATGTGTTTTGCTGTCAGCTGTTTAAATTCAAATGGACTGGTTTGCTTTCTTTTCATTGTTTCTCTCTCTCTCTCTCTCTCTCTCTCTCTCTCTCTCTCTCTCTCTCTCTCTCTCTCTCTCTCTCTCTCTCTCTCTCCCTCTCCCTCTCCCTCTCCCTCTCCCTCTGCTCAAATAAGGAGATAAGTTTGAGAGCCAAATATTTTCCACTTAGGGGTTTTTAAACAGTCTGGTCGTCCCCTCCTCTTTCTCTCAGCCCCTCACTCTGCCACTTTTCCCTCGCTCGGTTGTGGTCTCTGATGTAGAGGTAGTAGATCTTAGCTGGCACAGAATGAGAGAACACTGCAAAGGGAGGAAACCTCACAAACAGGAAGGATTACTTAACAGGTGGTGGTCCTGACAGTGTTGAGATGAAGGTGTAAAAGCCGTCAGTGTCATTTAAAAAAAATTTTCCCCCCCTCTGCCTTGCTGATTGTCATCTAAGTTTCATCTTCTCTTCTCTAGACTTTCAAATAATGAGAAAAAGTTAGAAGCAGTGAGGAGTGGAGTGAGAGCCATTTCCGTCTCAGGTAAGACACAAAGTCATGCACACAAACTCACAAAGCCAGGGATGAGGGGTCGAAAATGAGATCGGTCTGACGTCTTCCTCGGCTCCTTTTTCTTCGCCTCTCCATTCAATCCAAAGCGTGTCATTTGTTTCCTCCTCTTATAGGATGGCTTATCTGCTTCTCTGCCCCCCCCCCCCAATCGCCTCGTCTTTGCTCAAATCGCTTCTGCACTCACTCTCATCCATTCACTCGTTGTTTTTTTTCTCTCACTCACTTGTTCGTCTTCTTCGCCTGATTGGCTGAAGATCCGGTGACATCGACACCCCCTAAGCCCACCAAGGCGCGGCGTTTCCTCCTCCCCTTTGTCTTCTGTTCTGATTCGCCGCCCAATGGTATCCTCGGCTCTTGCTGGACAGTTAGTGAGGCGAATAACTGCAAAATTGTGATGTGGTGGACTAAAATCTTTGATTTGAAAAATCACACTTAAATATGAAAATCTACCAAAAAAAAAAACCCTCCTAAAAACTTCTAGTTTGTGTCATTTGTTTAATTTTGATCTTATGTCACTCCAGAAAAGGTAAATTTGCGATATAGTAACAATGTACAAAGTGTACGTATTCCAATTGTACACATCTTGTGGATTAAATGTGTGTCTGCTGCATCACAGTTCCACCTCAGGTTGAAGTGTGCTTGGCTCTGCTCCACTCTGTCCTCACTCACTGGGTGCTTTTGACTCTTGATTCTGTCTCGGACACGTTTCACTTAACCACAATAACTGGTAACTTGTTGCTCCATTGAACCCGTCTCACATCAGAAACTAAGACTCATATTTAAAAATAAATAAATAAAAGACTCCCATTTTATTAAAAACACATGATTGGTTGTTTTCCTCGGTCTATGCATATTCTCATTGGAGTGGACTGGAGCTTTTCTCTACTGGCGTGCAGATTGAAGTGATTCTCTCCGTCTGCTGCTGAGGTCACTTTTTCTCAATCATTTTTATTTATTTATTTTTTTTTATCGTGCCTTTGTGTTTGGTCCATTAAAGCAAGAGTGCTTCATCCAAATAGTCACCGAAGTTGCTCTTCCGGTAAACGATTTGGGATTCTATTGAGTGTAACACTCTTCAATCCTTTGTAGGGAGAAAATGAAAGGAGAAAATTATACAAATGAAAAAAAAAATGCACGTCCATAAAGATGATAGTGATGAATGTTTTCACAACATGCCGGTGCTTCCTGGATGATATTCTGAATTGGTGGGGGGGGGGGGTGCTTTAACCTCCATATACGGCTTTGGCAGCTGTCATCGGCAGCTAACAGGGTTGCGCAGAGAAAAGCTGTGAATCTGCACAGCAGCTGCTTCTCTGTTCAAACTTCAACAACCGTTGCAAACCTTCTCAGCTGGAGCCGCCGAACGTGATACTCTGGCATGCCCGACCCGGAATTATGTTGTTTTGCTCCGAGCCTATGCGTGTCAGTAGAGCTTCACGCCGCATCCCCTGTAGCGGACATGTGAAGCCCCCCCCCCCCCCCCCGGCTGCATCGTTTGCTTTTCCCAACCCCAATTTCCCCCAAAATTAAGACATTATAGATTTCAAAAGTTACGGATGAAGAGAAGTCATTTTCACTGCATTTGTATATAATGTCAATGTAAATACCGTAATAAATAAAAATCGTACATTTTTTTTTACAATATTGGTTATAATTGATCAAATAGTCTTTATTGATTTCTTTGTTGCACCTGATGAGTTGGAGGCTAAAGCTTCATTCTGTTTTTCGTCTCTCAGCCGAAACTCTCATGTCGCGCTCAGCCTCCATCCTCTCTTACTACACATTAACCCGACCTCACCCATTTGCAGTTCGCCATAAAACGCGGCAATCTTTCCACTTGTTCATTTTACCCCAAATGTGTCCGCGCAGCATTAACACTCTGCTTTTTTCTCCCTCACGAGAGTTTGTACTGTAACTAACGTACTTGCTGAGTGTTTGGCTTTGCAGATCCTGCATCATCGCCCGCGTTGTTTTCGAGACTCGTCATGCTCTAACCTCCCTCTTCTCTCCCCCCCTCTTTCTCTCTTTTTCTCCTTCACTCTGCCCTCTACTTCTCTCTCTCTCTCTCTCCCTCTCTCTCTGGCTCTCTCTCTCTCCTCGTGGCTTTTTCTCTCTGCCGCCCTCCTCCTCTGCCGTCCCGTTTCCTGCATGCTCTCCCGGACCCTGCAGAAGATCTTAGCGGGGATGGTAAAGTGACGTTGTTGTTTATCATTCTCTCTGTCGTTGTTGTTTTCTGTCATGTTCTTCTTCCAACAAACCACTGCACCCTCGTGGGAGAAGGTCGGATGTGTTGATGTGTGGTTTTGAGCTTTGTGCATGCGCTCCTACCTTCTTTTTTTTTTTTTTTTTAACAATGGCTCTTTATTGATATGTAGATGCTTTACTGTGATTCAAGCAATAGAGGGAGCTGCAGTTTAATTGTCAGTCGGAACAGTGGGAAATTAGGAAATCGCAGAGCTTTCAGGAGCCTCTGCGTAGCACATTCCCGAAGTTTATTAACTTTGTGTTTGCGTAGTTTATCCAGCGTAAGAATACCAATGAAGCACCGTTTTCTTTGAGAAATATCTGCCGCGAAAAGAACACGAAGAGCTGAATTTGTGGATGAAATGGGATTTCTCTTTAAGGGAACCTCTGCTTTTTCTCTCTCGCGCTACTCACACGCGCACACACACACACACACACACACACACACACACACACACACACACACACGCACACGCACACGCACACGCACACGCACACGCACACGCACACAGAGTGGTGCAGGGAGAGGCTTGCTGGATTCAAGAGCGGGTGCATTCCTGGCTATAATGGGCTAGTTTGATCACACACACACACACACACACACATGCATACGCACACACAGTCACTCAGTGCCTCTGCAGAAAGCAGAAATAGACAAAGTTAGACCAGTCAAACTTAGAAATGGTCATTTCTTCAAAACATATCCCAAGCCACATGGAGTGTGACACAAACAATAGCTTCATGGAAGATTTTTCTAATGTTTCAATATTTTTTTTCAGATTTAAGCTCCATTTGAATGCAACTATAAAATACTCAAAAGATTCAACTTTTTTTTTTTTTTATACACATGGAAAAACTGATAGAACTGGCTGGATTGAAACCACATCTTTCCAGAATGAGTATTTGCAGCAACAGACCAAGGAGGTCTGTTTTGAGCTCAGATGAAGATAATGTTTGGAGAAGCATTAACGTCTTTCATTTTCTCTCATGTGAAAACACAAATCATTCATAGGGATACTTTACTGAAACTCATGCTTGTTTGATTTAAAGCCGGACTGTTTCCATTCCCTTCCACTCTGGGCGATAGCCCATGTAATGTAATCGCAGTAATAATGGAATACAGGAGGAAACGGCCAGGTTGCCTCTGTCCAAAGATCGTAGATTATACATGTGAGGCTTAAGCTTTGCAGATGTTAGTTCTCTATCAATCTCCTCATCTTGTCTTTCTGACAAGGGTCATAAATAGGGGCATTTCCCAAAAAACGTCCAATTTTTCCTTCAGGATCACTTCAGTGGATCGACACTGACAACTTTCCCCGGTTTATATTTAGTCTGCCATATTTAAATGCCTAAACATCTGGACAGTAGTTGCTCTCTGCGTTCCAAACTTAACAGAGGTGCGTGTTGTGAAAAGCAGCCGCAGGCATTGGACGAGGGTTTCGGATTAATTCGGGGACCCGTTCGCTCGCAGCCGGATGAATCATGAGCGGAGCCACGGTGGGAGCGATCAGAACAGCAGATGTTTGACTCTTGTTTCCAACAGCTGAGTCTGCACACTGATTTTATTTTAAACACTGCCATCTGGTTAGGATAGCTCCGGTCCATCCCTCCCTCTCTGTTTTGCTGCTGGCCGTCTCTCTCGCTCTGTCTCTTCCTCCGCTTATCTGTCCGACTCTGCACACTTTTTTGGATCCTGCGTTTTTCCATCTGCTCACACGGCAGCCAGACCCGATATTACTCTTTCTCTTCCTCGACGCGTCTCTGACCCTTCCATCCCCCCCCCGCCGTTTCTCTTCTCCCCCTGTTTTCCCTCGTCTCGCTTGTCTCTCCTGCCTGTCCTCTTCTCGTCTCTCTTTTACTGTTGTTCAAACTCACTCCTCCTCCGCCGCAGTAACTCCCCGCAGTCCAGCTGCTCTCACACAGACAGATACTCACAACACATGCTCAGCTGACGCTCCTCTCCAAGTGTCTTTGCGCGTGAGAGGCGAGCGGGAGAGAGAAAAAAACGGAGGTTCGAGGAGAGACGTGGGTGTCGCTTTGCGACAGGAGCCGTCAAGACTCTGGTTGGCTTCATGCGGTATTCCGAGGTTTTGCTTATTTTTGCTTTCTGGCTTGAATGCGGTCGTGAACATAAGGTGGAAGCAGCCGTGCACACGTGTGTCTTGTCGTCTGTGTTACCGTTTTCTTTGTTTTTACACTCTGTTTCTATCATTGTCACAGAGACCGATGATTATGCCGAGATAGTTGATGAAGAGGATACCTACACCATGCCCTCCAGTAAGTCGCTTATTTGATTTCCTCCTTTGCCTTTTGAAGTATTCTTGAGTACTCGGCTTCAGTTTCAGTCTCAGAAGACAGCCACGAAGTTCTCCTTTCTCTATTATTGTTGGGTCAGTTGCTTCCAGTTCTCAAAGAGACGTTAATTTCTTGCTGCTACCTACTAAGCTGAGTGCGGCGTGAGTCTTTTCCAAGAAGCATGCTCACACAACCAACCACAAAGTTGACTAAAACCACACTTGGTTAGGCGGCGGATATCGAATTCCGGCCAGTCTCTTCATCTTCTATAAACAGTCGGGACACTGGCCGGAGGACACGGCCGATTCTGTGTATATGAGCTTTCATGGAGACGCGATACATCTGTCGGATTCATTCATTCTTTCATCAATATCCTGAATGCTTCGCCACATTTGGCTGCAGTTCTCCAAGTAATGGCGGCTGAAGTCCTGCGTTCCAGTGCTTTTAATGTGGATGTTTGGGCCAGTCCAAAGTACTTATGGATCTGGCGTTGTGGCCAGCTTTGAAATTGGACTCGGTTCTTCTTTCCTTTCCAGTCTTTTTCTGTCTTTCTATGTTTATGTGCTGTTATTTCTTTTTTTCTTTCTCTATTCCTCTCTTGCTTTTTTTTTTTTTTTTTTAATCTTCTTGTTTGTGCAACTTCCCCTAATCAGACTTTTTGCCGACTCCTGACACATTTTCCGACTCCCGAGTTTTGTATGTGTGCTCATGTCGTTCAGTCTGCTGCTTAAAAGAAGGAAAGAAAAAAAAAGAACTTGACTTACAATCACTGTGCAGCAGTTAACGGCTTTATTGACTAAACATCAGATAGAGTGAAGTGGGTCGGTTATTGCGTGTGTGTGTTTGTGAGCTATTTCCAATCTTAAAGCAGCTCTCGTGCTCCCCCTTTTCCTCAACTCTCTTTTCTTCCTCTTCCTCCCATCGCCAACACAGTCAGCTATGGAGTAGTTGAAGGTAAAACTCCCAGCCTCTCTCATTCTGTCCCATTTGAATGTCATTTGAGTTTTCTCACTGTTTTTCTCTGCCAGGCTCACAGTATTACTCAGAGGCAAGCCGATACTTTTTTTTGTTTTTATTGATTGCATTCTTCTTCAAATTTGATACATCTGGAGTCGATGACTTGATCATTAATGAGTGAACACATCACCCTGAGGTTTTCTGTATCAGTTTCGACCTGGCAAAGAAAAAACAGACCTAAGGTGTCTTACATTGAGTTGATTTGTGGTCGTGATGTTGTTGTTGTTGTTGTTGTTGTTGTTGTTGTTTTTGTTGTTCTTATTTTATTTCTATCGTCTTCGTAGATGGATCAGGTGAATTCAGGTGTCGTAACTAACACGGAGAGCCAATTCATGAACAAAGCAATATGCTGCTTCTGTAATTGGCCCCATGAGAAAATTGACACTTTGTAATATTAAATCTAAATTTAAAGAGGAACAAGTATTTAAAAAATGGACTGGAAGTTGTTGCACCTGCAAAGTCATTTAACTCCTCATATTGCAGAAGAAGCTATTTTACTAAAGCTTTGAAACTTCATTTCTATAGCACATTTGACATTTGCTGAACATCAACAAGGAGGAACATTTTCAGACTGCAAGAAAGAGGAATAGGAATTATTATCAACATTAAAAATGTATAACAATGCAAAGGAGATGAAATGTAAATAAACACAATAGTTAAAGATGCTCTGCTGCATATAATGAGTTATATGCTTTAACTGAATGCAGCAGCAAACATTAAGATCTTTAAGCTTGTTTTAAAAATACTCTGAGTTGTAGTCGTCCTTTCTGGGAGCCTGTTCCAAATAATTGGTTTCTAAAGATGGAAAGCAGCTTCTGGAATTTTGGTTCGGACTCTGGGAACAGAAAACCCACTCGATTCAGAGGACCTGAGAGGTCTGACCAATTTATAATGTAACAGAAAGTTGGAGGTGTATACTGGGTATTATTGTATGTTTTCTTGAGATGGATCTTATGTGTTCTTCGGAGTCACACTGTCTCTTTAAGAGCTACGGTTACCACGTAGGAGGTTTAATCGCAGCATTATTCGAGTTCATGTCCAGATAACTAACTTACTGTCACATGGTGCCGGAGTCATTCCTGCTGGACTCTGAGTGAAGGCAGGTTCCATCCTGGACACTGGAGAGTCCATTGTGGGCCAAACGGAGAACGACAGGCTGCCACACACACACACACACACATACATACATTCCTATGGCCAATTTAGAAGCGCCAATTAACCTCAAATATATGTTTTTGGATTGTTGAAGGCAACTACTGATGTAAAATGCAAACAAAGATGCTCAAACTGGAAACAGGACTGTTTTGCTGGGCAATAAGAGCACAGCCTTGTGTGGCCCACTGGAGCCCGAGTTTCTTTTGAGAATACAAAATGTGCTTGGATGCTTCAGACTTCGGAGGCACGTCTATATTTTACTTACTTATTTTTCTGCAATTATCTGCATATTCACACCTTAAAAACACTACACATTACAGCAATATTAAAAAGCGAGCTAAGGAACCCCACAGCAGCTGAGCCGTTTACTGGTTTGGCTCTCAATGCACCTCTATTGTTACATCTTTATGTCTTTTTGTAATCTTGATTAATGGTATTGTCTTTGTGATATTTTAGATATTTAAAGTATATCAGTATACTAAAAGTGAATTGCAGCATGGAATGATAATAAGTCAACGTTTCAGTGGGATGCGTTTGGGGTCCTTGTGCAGTTGTTGGTTTTGCCTGTGAAAATGTCTGAGTTGGAAAAAGGAGAGTTCTGCAGACAATTCAGCTTTCATAAGACGAGTTCCCGACGGTCGACTTCCTGCGTGAACCTCTTGAACTCAGTTTTCAGGCGATTTTCAGCGCAGCTGACATTAACACACCTCGGCAGCAATGTTTCCTGACCTTTTCAACAGGGCGGAAATGTTGATAATACATAAATGTCAGATGGTGGAATGTGAACGCTTGTGCTGGTCAGTTTTGGAAACGGTGTCGTTTCTTTCACAACGAGAGTTAAAAATCATCTCCAGACCTTATCGAATACAGTCCAAATGCATTCCTTTACTAAAAGGCCTGAATCCAGACCAGATACTCCTTTCTGCTTTCTGAAGCGGTGTTCAAATACACTTCTTTGAATACATTTTCACAGAATTTGGACGGGAAGAAATGGAAAATGATGAGTGGGGACCTTGTGCATGTCTGTGAACCTGCCTGTTAAATGGTGTAACTGTGTTTGTGTGTTTTCATATTTATATCATACGGTGCATGTACAGTACGCATTTGTGTTATTAGAGGAGTGTGTGGGGGGAGATTTGGTGAACGACTTTACAGAATGTTGATGTGTTTTTAATATCTCGTGTTGACGCAGTACTTAACGCCAGTGAATGGGGTTCACCTGAAAGGACACCGATCTGACTGCCAGGCAGTTTCACACATGAAAGCACGTCAATAATATTCGAGCAGTTTTGCGATCTTTAAGCCGACACAAAGACTTGACACTGTCCAAATATTTTTGTCCTGCGAAGCCCCATCCATGTGGTCTAAGGGAGGCATGTCATGTGTGATAGAATCTTTCCAGTGTATGACAAACGGCAAGCAGGGGTATTTATGTCATGTTTTTTTTTTTCTTTTCCATTTCTTTTCCCTCTTCTTTCATTCCCTCCTCCACTCAGCACGGGACTATGAGATCCAGAGAGACAGGATCGAGTTGGGCCGCTGCATTGGAGAGGGTCAGTTTGGTGACGTACACCAAGGAGTCTACAACTGCCCGGTATGTGGGAGTATCCATCCGTCCATCTTCTATACGCACTCTGTTCCCGCACATCTCGGACGTTCACGCCTATGAGCACGTTTTGGTCATTTGTGCGGAAGGCGATGGTCAAATGAAACCCAGACGGAGACGACACGCGTGCTCAAGTCTTTTGCGTTTTGTGCAGGACAAGCCAGATCTTCCCGTCGCCATCAAGACCTGTAAGAACTGCACCTCGGACAGCGTCCGGGAGAAATTCTTACAAGAAGCATGTAAGACCTTCCGTTTGTGTCTGTGCGACTTTTCTGCTGGTCAAAGGTCATTTTGTAAAACAAACCAAAAAAAATAAATACTGAGTGTGTTTGTGATTTCCTTGAAGTGACGATGCGCCAGTTCGACCACCCTCACATCGTCAAGCTGATCGGAGTGATTACGGAAAACCCAGTGTGGATCATCATGGAGCTCTGTACTCTCGGGGAGGTACAAGTCGACAACCTCACTCTGAATTCAAGCAGCACTGCTCACATTTGCATATTTATTGACAGACCGTCAGTGTTTATCATAGTTTGCACTTAATGCACTGTAAAGACTTTGTGCAGTTGCACAGTAATAACACAGCTCCGTGATTTTGTCTCTTGTCTTCATGTCTTCAGCTGCGCTCGTTCCTCCAGGTGAGGAAGTACAGTCTCGACTTGGCCACTCTGATTCTGTTCGCCTACCAGCTCAGTACGGCACTGGCCTATCTGGAGAGTAAACGCTTTGTGCACAGGTACACACACACACACACACACACACACACACACACACACACACACACACACACACACACACACCCAGTCAAGAAAAAAGACGAGATCTTCTTGGGTTCACATTCCGATTATATCAGACCACTGATGCTGATTATGAATATTGTTACGATTCAATTAAACTTGTATGTAAAAGCCAGGTTCCTAAATGCAGCTGTTATTTGTTTAACAGGGACATTGCTGCACGAAACGTGTTGGTGTCTTCAGTCGACTGTGTGATGCTCGGAGACTTCGGCCTGTCGCGTTACATGGAGGACAGCTCTTACTACAAAGGTGTTGATACGGCTTCAGTCACAGCTTGTGTTGTTGTCGTGCAGTTTTGTGTCGTGAAGTCCCCTTCGGCTGTCAGTACTTTACCGCCATCTGCTGGTGACTTCTGCCACTGGCTCCATTTGTTTACTCGTCATTTGAACGTATTCATGTTTGTGTTTCTTAGCCTCTAAAGGTAAACTCCCTATCAAATGGATGGCTCCCGAATCTATCAACTTCCGGCGATTCACCTCTGCCAGTGACGTCTGGATGTTTGGTGAGTCGGTGTCACGTTTCGGTCGCCAGTAAACACTTACAGCGGCAATGATTTAACCATGTGTTTTTCTTGTCGGGATCTCTAGGTGTGTGCATGTGGGAGATCTTGATGTACGGCATCAAGCCCTTCCAGGGCGTGAAGAACAACGACGTGATTGGCAGGATAGAGAACGGCGAGCGCCTCGCGATGCCCCCTCAGTGCCCGCCCACCCTGTACAGTTTGATGACCAAGTGTTGGTCGTATGACCCCAGCAAGAGGCCGCGATTCACTGAACTCAAAACACAGCTCAAGTAAACCGGGGGGGGGGAATTATTTGATTAGCTTTTGAGCATGATCCTATAATGGATTTTATTAAGAGTTTGATTGTGGTTACATTTTCTTGTCTCTCTTCTGATCATTTGTTTTAGAAAGTTCAAGTGTGATTTGTTTAATCGTAAACTGATTTTCGCTTGAGATTTTTCTCAGAGTCTTTGTCTTGTTGTATACCAAGTATGAAGATAAAGATCATGTCATTCAATAAAACGTCTTCTCGTCTTTCATGGTGGGATTTCTGCAGTACCATACTGGAGGAGGAGAAGCTTCAGCAGGAGGAGAGACTCCGGATGGAGATGAGGAGACAAGTCACAGTTTCCTGGGACTCTGGGGGTTCAGATGAAGCACCGCCTAAAGTAACAGCACTTGTCTTCTTTTCTTAGTTGGTCCCTATTTCTCTCGCTCTCTCTCTCTCTCTATTTTTCTTGTGACAAGGCTGAAGAACTCAACCAACTTGTAATCTCTGTTTGCAGCCCAGTCGACCAGGCTACCCCAGTCCTCGCTCCAGCGAGGGCTTCTTCTCCAGCCCCCAGCACAACCACTTCCCGGTAAACACACCGAAGTGCACATCTTGACCCGCGGCGTATCTTTGCTCCTCTGTTGCTTCTCTGCCGTGACGGCTGAAGCAGCAGTCGACTCCCTGTCAGAGGATGTATGTGGAACAGACTGATGTCCTCTCACTAATACTGCCATTTATCCAGATTTATCTTTTAATCTGAAGAACAAGTCAAGTACAAGAAAACTGGGAGGGAGGTGAAGCAGTCGAGTATAAAACAGATATATAGGTCCAGATTTAAAGATTTATGGTGTAAAGAAATTCCCTTTGCTTTATTATTATTGAATCTTGAAGACAAATTACATGATATGAACCCTCAAATTGCTATAATTAAATAGTTTGTTGGCTTACTTATTACTTACTTACTTTTATGAATAGTTTTCAAGTATTCAGTAATCTGCTTCACTGCTCTGACCCATAATTTGAAATAACACGCAAACCTTTGGATCTTTATTTTTGTAGTATTTTTGGTTTGTGGTAGTGCAATTTTTTTTTTACTTTCTCTGAGAAAACTAAACAATTTAAATTGAACTGAATACAGTTCGATGTGGTAGAAACTAACTATTACTGGGGAGTTTTTAAGCGGAGTACTTTCTTAACTTGTCGTACAAACAGCACTTTTAATGGGAATCACTTTACGCATATGTGCAAGTCGTTGCGCGTTAATGCTCGACATTCACGTCGGCTTCTTAAAACCATCCAGCAACTCTAAAATGAAGAGCGTCTCTGAAAGCCCCCGGGGACGGGAGAGCTTTATCATCACCGTAAAGACAGGCTCGGTGAACTCACAGGTCGAGTCTGGACTCAGTCAAGCCGGCCCAGAGCGTGCGCGGCGCGTGTCAGACTGGGAAGAAGAAATGTGAGGGTCGAGAAAAAGAGAGCGCAGTTCTTCCTCTCCTCATAAACCGAGCAGACAGCAGGCATTTCCTGTAGTGCCGAAAGACACACACACGTACGAATCAAAGCCACGGTGCGGCGCTCGGGGCAGCAGGCTCATCTCTCCCTCGTCCTTATAAGGAGCATCTCATTCCAACTTTAGTTTGAGTCCAACTTCATCTCATACTACACTATGCATAAATATTTAGTCTGTTATGCTGTTGAGGGTCCGCGGCGCATGCATCACCTTGTTGTTTATTATCATTATCAATCTTGCATTAATAAGCTTTGCCAGTATTATTTCATATTTGCGTCCACATTATTTGTCCTATCCTGCTCCAGAGTATTACTGTCGTCTATTTTATGTCAATTCATTTTATTTTGGACTTATTTATATATTTACTTTTTCTTTTGTGACACACTTTGGGTAGATAAAAAGTGCAACTTGACACACAGATATTGTAAAGTCCTAGTCTTTAATTCTAAATATTTCAGGTTTAACTAAATTTTACTCTTGCCCTCTCTCTCTCTCTCTCTCGCCCTCTCTCTCTCGACCTTTTGCAGCCGTCAGCTCACGGTGGTGTTGGAGGAGTTGGAGGAAGTTATCCTCCCTCTGATTCCTGGAATCAGCACAGACCAGAGCACACAGCACTGTGGAACCCAAGCATAGAGGTACACACACACATACACATATACATTTTAAATTCTGACATTAAAAAACAACTAAAAAAAGTTATGTAAGAAGCCATATATTCTTTTCAGATCTTTAACTAATCAAATATAAAATGGTTTCTGACATTGACTTGGATGCTGCAAGCGCTGACATTTGAAATCCAAAAGTAAAGGTCCACATTGCTTTATTTTGTTGTCATACACAAGGCATGGAGACAAAACTCAATAAAACTAAATTATGACAGAAAGTGTTCCTTGCATGTGGATATTAACACAAAGTGACTGAAAACATGTTTATTTAGACTCAGTTTACATGATGACGTTCGTTTGTTTACGTCACGACAGTCGCAAGTCTCTGAAAACTGCTTTTAAAAATGGCTTGAAGGTTTCAAAAAGCAACTTTTCTGAAATTCCGGGTATCGACACATGAAGGGGATGGTGGCAGTAGTTTTTTCGACACACATGCAGGAGTAGGTCAGCAACAATTGCAACCATTCCAGTGTTTGTGTATACTTATACTACAAAATGCATCGAGATCCTCAGAGGTCGATCCTTAGAACCCTTCTATTTTCATGAACTCCATGAAAAGGGCTGCTGCGGAAGCCTGAGTTCACGGTTGAGCTCTCCTCCACAGGATGGTGGATGTGCAGGTCAGGTTCTGATGGAGGAGAGGCTGATGATGCAGCAGCAGCAGATGGAGGACGACCAGCGGTGGCTGGAGCAGGAGGAAAGCTTCATGGTAAAGCTTCACTCACACACACACACACACACACACACACACACACACACACACACACACACACACACACACACACACACACACACACACACACACACACACACACACACACACACACACACACACACACACACACACACACACACACACACACACACACACACACACACAAAAACAATTTTGGTAACTCTTTAATTGTTTTGTGAATCGATGATTTCTTATTACCACAGTCCGTGTTTTATTTCTGACAGAAAACTAAATCTGAAATATAGAGAAACAAAGGAGTTGAGCTTTTTTTCCCGCAGCCCCTCTGACTAAAACAACCGCGAATGTAATCTAAATCCATGAAATCCCTCTTAAAGATAGCAGTTTTCCACTCAATAAAACTCTGTTATGCGTATTGTTTTTGCCAGAAGAGCTGCAGGAAAGAAAGAAAGAAAGAAAGAAAGAAAGAAAAAAAAGCCTCTTCAGGTCTTTGAACTGGCTCAGTTGAGCATGTATGATTTATCTCATCAGACACTGAAGGAGGGAAAACAAGTCTGTTTTTTCTTTTTTCTTTCTTTCTGTCTTCAGATTATTTGTTTCCTCTGTTGTTTTGACATTTTGTTTTCACTTTAGAGCCAAAGCCAAGTGCAGGAGAGCTGGATGACAAGAGGCAATGTGAGGAAAACATGTGTGATGGATGAAAGCTGAAAGGGGGGGGTCCTGTCCTGTCTCTATCTCTCTCTATTAAAATGCACATTTATTGCTTCCCAGGTTGAATACATGATATCCTATTTATGTGCTCAGATGATGCTTTAGGATTTATTTCCGCGTATCATCTGACTCGTGCATCCACCAGACTTATGGGCCTGACGTTGAACGTCACTAAATACAGAATTCAATCTTACCCTCATGCATGTCACATCATTTGAATAAAGCAAATGTGATTCTCAGACTTCAGGCAAATGGAGCTTCTGCTCTCCAAGCTTCATCTTGGCTAATGCAGAAGTTGTTCCGAAAGTGTTTTACAACAAACAGAAGAGTTTGATTTTCTCCTGGGTGACGGAGGCAGAGACTTGTGTGATTCATGGATGCAGGATCGACGGAGAAATGCAAAAAGAGAGGAGAGGAGGACAGAGGGAGGGAGAAAGGAAGTGGGATTGGCAGGAGCAGCAGAGTGGGAGGGACGAGCCGGGAGTCGGCCATCAGAGCCGAAGAAGAGGAACGGAGGGAGCGGTGGAGAGATGGAAAGAGTGGGAGGGAGAAAAAGAGAGAGAGAGAGAGAGGAGAGAGGCGGTTGGATCTTTTCTCTCCAGGATTTGTCTTTGTGGCTCAGTGGAGCTTTTCCCTCTCTGGAAAAACTTTCTCTCTTCTTCGGTCTGTCTTTTCTTCCCCCTCCATTCTTCTGACTTCTTCTTCCTCCTCCTCCGCTCCCTTCTTTGCTCTTTCTCCCTGCCTCTGTCCTTCAGTTTGCTCTTTGCTCTGAGCTGTATCGTCGTCCATCCCGCTCTCTAATACCCCCCCCCCCCCCCCCGTCTCTGCCCTTCTTTCTTTCGATGGCCTCTACTCTCTGTGTTCCTCCTCCTGTCTTCATTAACCTCCACTCTCCCAGGATGCATCTCTTCAAGGCGTGCTTCACCAAGACGGTACAGAACCAGACAGTCGAGAAGCTGAATTTGTGGGACTTGTGAACTGCTCTTTTGACTTGTTGCTGCTGTAGATGTGGACTTTCTGGTGCTGGTTGACAGACAAATAACAAATTCCTTTTGCTGGGTGCATTTTACTCTTCTGTTGTTTTCATCGCTGTAGTTTGTAGTTTTTTATTATTAATCAACCTGAATATGCCGCTATTGTTGTGTAGTTTCTCTACATCATGGGACTCTGTGATTTGAATGTCAAGATTTACATAGTGATTTCTGAACAATCCTCGTCCAATGACTTAAAAATACATTTTTTTAATCAAATGTCTCTTTTCCCTGCAGAAGGCAGAGTCCAGAAACAGCAGAGGAAGCATTGACAAAGAGGACGGCACACTACAAGCACTGGTCAGTCACTTGAAGTGTCTCTGCAACAGCATGTTGGCTGTTGAAATCCAGTCATGGATGGATGGATGGATGGATATGCAGGTCAGACAGGAGGTGAAGTGAAGTGTAGCAGAGCAGCTGTGCAAGCCAGAGAAGGCGCACAAAGGAAGCAGAGAGGTTTCAAGAAAAGCGAGGGAACGTCTCGAGTGAAAAACGGGAGGAAATGCAGACACTGAGCGGAGAAGAGAAAGTATTTCAGTCTGAGAGCCATGAAAGGCACTGCCTACATACCAAGCGCCCGACCACAGGGGACACATGGGAACTTTAAACCCAGAAGCGCCACTCAGTGACTGTAAAGCAGGGTTATAATCTCCTTGGAGTGAGGAAAGAATATCAGATTTACGCTGGTCACGACTCCACAAGACCATGACCTGCAACATTCTGGTGTCTGCTCTCTTGTGCAAGTTGGACTTTTTTTTTTATTTTTTTATTTTAAGGAATGATAACCTGTGATTTAAAAATACAACAACTTTTTTTTGCATGTTTTTCTTTGCACAGGGAGGAAACCAGCACATCTACCAGCCTGTAGGCAAACCAGGTGAGATAACTGAACCATCAGACTCCAAACTTCAAAATTTTTCATACCTCGCACTTCTTTCAAAAGTTGTTTTCTTAACTCGGTTGTTGCATGAAGTTAATGTAGTAATAATTGACCCACTTTGCGATGAGAAATGAGCGGGGTGGCAGAAATATTATTGTTGAAATGTTTGAACAAGGAATTCATGTGGCGTAATCCAGATGCTCTAAGTTGAACTTGTTATTCCATTGAAAGCGGAGGCCAGCGGGATACTCACTCCATCAGATTTGTTTCCAGAACATGTGGCCCCCCCGAAGAAGCCCCCCCGCCCGGGAGCTCCCTGTCACCTTGGCAACCTGGCCAGTCTCTGCCCCGTCGACAGCTACAACGAAGGGGTCAAGGTACAAAATCACACGTTGCTTGTTGGAATTTAAACTTCCCTGAAAGTTCTCCCCCCTTTTTTTGCCCCCCCTCCCCTTTTTTTTTTTATTGTTTTAATTTGCATGTTGGATTTAGACACACCCACTCCGGCTTCTAGTCTTTAAATTGATGACTCGTTGTTGTGCTGGTTGGTGGGTGCATGCTGTGTCACGTCATGCCCTGCTTGTGATTGGCTTTGGCCTAATGTGCTCTTCCTTTCTCTCCCCCCCCTTTCAACCCCCACCCACCCACCCCGCTATTAACCTCCACCCACACACCTGTCACTCCTCCTCCTCCCCCCCTTCATCTGGCTTCTTTCTTTTCTCACTGGCTTTCCTGCATCCACACATCCACCGATCCATCCCTTCAATATTTACCCTCTTTAACAATCCACACACTCCAAATCCAACCCCCCCCCCCCCCCATCCTTTTCCATTTCACCCCTCATCTACCCCACCAATCTGCCTCTCCTCCCCACATCCTCCCCCTTAGCCGTGGAGGGTAAGCTGATCTCCGTGTGTCTGTTATCTCTAGTGTAGCTGTTAGTCACTTCCATGTAAATAGAAGCTGCAACCATTAGACATTACATTTTTCTTCACCAGAAACAAGCAAACAAACCAAAAAATCCATGGCCTTCAATGATTCAGGTGTGATGGTTACATATGTCATACCACCGCTTCTTATGAGGTAACTTCTGCAGTATTTCTTCCCACTGATCATCATTTCTGGTGAAGAAAAATGAAGCTCAAGTATGAGATTCACTGTCGGATCTCTCAATAGAAGTGTAGTAAACTCATAGTTTATAGATGGAAGCTCACTTAATTAACTAGATGCCCCGTTACGGGTTTAGTATTAAAACAACACATACTAACACCCCTACACACTCCTCACTCACTGTAGAAAGGTGCGTGTATCTAGTGTGTAGCTTTAGAATGCATGCGGACCAAATGTGTTGTTTTATGTGTGACTGCTGCCCCCCAGTGTTGGATCTTTAAAACTGTTGTTTAATACACTGGGGCCTGTACAAGTGAGAAGCGAACTGCCTGGAAGGAAATGTACCTTGAAAGTGTTGTTTTTGAACGAAGCCTGATTGTGTGACGGCGTCGTGTCGCTGCAGCTCCAGCCTCAGGAGATCAGCCCCCCGCCCACCGCCAACCTGGACCGCTCCAACGACAAGGTGTATGAGAATGTGACGGGACTGGTCAAAGCTGTGATCGAGATGTCCAACAGGATACAACCTGCGGCCCCGGAGGAGTACGTCCCCATGGTGAAGGTGGGCTTTCATGCTCAGTGTCATAATTTTACCGCGACTGTTCTGATGAAAAACGGCGAGCGAGTGGAACAAAGTGCCGTACAAATATAATAAAAACATGGTCATATAAAAGACCTTGTAACCAACAGCTCTGTTGTTGTGGTGTTGCAGGCCAAAGAGAAGAGGTTGGTTTTTTTTTACATGAGGAATGACAAAGCTAACGACATTTTGTGTGTGTTTTGCTTTTGTTTTATTTTGAAGGAGGTGGGTCTTGCTCTGAGGACTCTGCTCGCGACAGTGGATGAGACGATTCCTGTGCTCCCAGCCAGCACACACAGAGAGGTAACAACCATTCTTTATCCAACTCAGACGTTACCACGCCGTCACAGAGAAAACTATATCCGTGGCTTGTTTGTTTTGCGTCCTCACAGATCGAAATGGCTCAGAAGCTGCTGAATTCGGATCTGGCCGAGTTGATAGCGAAGATGAAGCTGGCCCAGCAGTACGTCATGACGAGGTGGGAGCGACCGCGCCGTTGACTTGTATTAATCCCGCTTCAAGTCGTCACACACTGACCCCCCCCCCCCCCCCCCCCCACTCTGCTCTCTGCTCAGTTTACAAAAGGACTACAAGAAGCAGATGCTCATGGCAGCTCACGCACTCGCCGTCGATGCCAAGAACCTGCTGGACGTCATCGACCAATCGCGGCTCAAGATGATCAACCAGACACGCACACATTAGTCCAGCGTGAGCACGAGCTGACGGTTTGTTCTGCAGCAGCACATTGGAGCGCGTGGCGAGGGAAAGGGCAGCGGCTGGTTCTCGGCTGGTAGGTTTGGGTTTTTTTTCGGTGGACATTTGAAAGAAGAAAAGAAGGAAGTGATGAGCGGCAGACAAGTGACTGTAACAATCAGCCCCTTCTCCTCTTTGAAACCGTCACCCTCTCCAGAAAAAAAAAACATAATTTTATGTTGTTTTGTACTTAATGTTTGGCTTTTATATCCAGAGAAATGCGTCTTCTTCTCGTCACATATCCTCAAGATCTTTTTTTTTAATTAAAAATAAAAAAACTGAAGAAAGTGAATCAAGATTTCCGAGGCTCACTTGAAGGACAAGTGAAGGTATTTCTGCAAACTGGACACGCCAGAATTTTCCAGGTGAACACATGACTGACACTTTCCACAAAGGAGGACGTAACAACTGGAACTGAAGAGCCGACACGACGGAGGATAATGAAGATGAATTCACGATGTTGTTTAAACATGTCTTTTAATTATATTATCATTACTCTTTCCAGCCTCTGCTCTCACTCTGTAAGGTTTTCAGTCTTCCTCTTGAACTTTCTATGAGCAAAACATTCATTTGTTGTGCATTTGCTCATGTAAAGTCTCAATTTCTCTCTTTTTTTTTTTTTTTTCCTCCTCTCGACTTCTTTATCTCAGGCACCAAGAGATACAAACTGAACTTTTGGAGAACAAACTAAATGTCTTTTTTAATAATAATAAAAAAAAAAAAAAAAAAAAATGTATGCCACGGGCCACTTTTTAAGTTATCTTACATAGTAAATATACAAAGAAGCTCTATTTTAACACCTTTTTGAAGCATGAATAATGGAGAGGGATGGACAGGATTGAACGAAGAGCTGAATGACGGAGGGAGGATGCTTTCTTTATGTATTATACTGTATGATACGCTACGTCATTCTGTGCCAACTGAACTGCATTTCACCAAAAAGGAACATTTTCATTAAAAGTCAAGTTGTTTTCTAAAAAAAACCAACAAAAATATAGAAATGGCTCACATGTAGTTTTTCTGTTAAAGTCTCCTTAAATGGTAAACATTGACTGTTACTTTGTTGTTGCTGATCACATAGATGCTTTCAATTATTTGCCATTTATTCTACATGTGACTGGACTGAAAGTTAATTGGAGCTCACTTCTTGACTTCTTTGACTGCATTTATTTAAGCTTTGTGTTTGTGATCAAAGGCCTCGTTCATTATGTCTCTCATTTAGGTATTGTCGAACCTCTGGGGTTAATAAAGGATTTCTATTCTCGTTCACATGCTTGTTCTGATCCCCTCCCTGTCGTTCTACCTCCCTCCTCTGGAGTTATTTATGCCTGTATCCCTCCTCCTCCTGCTCTGTCATGCCACTTTTCTCTTTTCTGTCCGTTCTTGTATCTCGGCCTTCCTCTCCTCCCTCCCTGACTCTCTGGCTGCTCCCTCCCCCTGGAGTGAGCAGGATTCTCAGGAAGGAGACACATGTACAGTTGCAAAAATCAAGCAAATAAAACACTGTTATTAAGAAATGTTACAAACTGCTTTCTGGTTTGTTTGTTTGGTTTTATTTTCTTCGTTGGTCATATTTCTATTAGGAGCCATTCACATTCATTAGAGAGGTTTTCTGCTTCATAGTTGTGCATTAAGACCAATAAAGTGATGTCATGTGATCATTGAAATAAACTTGTCAGGTGTAATCACTTTACATCAGCACGTATTTTACCTACAAGTAAGAAATGCAGTATTTGTATTTATGATTTTAATGGCGACATTTTTAGGTTATCAATTCATTTTAAGTCCTGTGAAAATATTGGTAATTATTTATGAATTAAATTAAAAACGATGTTTCCGCCCGGTTTCGAACCGGGGACCTTTCGCGTGTGAGGCGAACGTGATAACCACTACACTACGGAAACTCGTGATTAACAGTGCTAACATAAAGGCCTTAGTTTTTGAAGCTCTACGATGTTTATTGTGATTTATTTTTGTCTGACATGAAAAAAAGATCAAGCTTCAGTGATTCAACGTGGTGTGTAATGTTACGCACTAAGTGAAATCCATGATAAAAAGGAATTTGTGACGGCAATCTTGACTTTAAAACCCCAAGTCGTTTCATACATTGATGATCTCTGCAGAAAGTGTAAAGTGTGTAACTATATATAAGTGGCAAAAACGACGTTAACGTTGGTTCAGTGAAGCTGGAGAAAAATGTTTCGCTCTCCCCGTCGGGGAATCGAACCCCGGTCTTCCGCGTGACAGGCGGAGATACTGTCCACTATACTAACGAGGAGCCGTTGGGATCTGGCTAATCAAAACTATATATAAAGGTAGAGCTAGTGATGTTGGTCCCTGGTGGTTTTTTATTTATTCAATTTAGAGTCGTAAACCGTTTCTCATTCGTTCTCTGCGGGAATGTGAAAACCACTCAATATCACCCCCTACGACTTGGTGGCGCTCTTCGGAGCTCCGCTTTTTCAGTGGAGACAGACTGAACGCTTCAGACGCTTCACGCTCATTTTCTGAGGTAAGTTTTTTTTGTTACCGTGTTTTTATTCGGTTTTGTAGAAGTCACCAAATCAATACAAGAATACAAGTTTTAAACTCCTTTTTATCTTAAAGTTCAGCACGTGGTAATACATAATGACAACTACCTATGAAAACTGTTTTTTTGTTTTTGTTTTTTAAGTGCATATGTATTCACAGCCTTTGGTATGAGATCAAAATTGAGCTCAGCTGCGTCCTGTTTCCACTGATTATCCTTGAGCTGTTTCTACAGTCTGTGGTCAATTCAATTGCACATGTTCATGTTCATGTGAAACTCTGAATGTTACACTCCTCACACTTATGTTTTTCTCATTTTATTTCAATTTCTATATTGTTTTACTCAAGAAATTAATTCTATTCCGAGTTTAGCTTTGAAGCTAAACAATCAAACACCAACTTTCTGAGTACACAATAGCGGAATTTAAAAAAATACATAGTCTGCCTTACTTAGGTCATTTGTTATATTTTCCCAAAAAGCTGCTCGGGTGGTATTTTCACTCACAGCCGAATTTTTGCAGACATTGGTGATCCCTGCGGAAAATATAAAGGGTAAATGTAACGCAAAATGAGACTATAATTTGTAGATGGTTCAAGTGAAGTTGGAGAAAAAATGTTTCGCTCTCCCCGTCGGGGAATCGAACCCCGGTCTTCCGCGTGACAGGCGGAGATACTGTCCACTATACTAACGAGGAGCCGTTAGAACCTGCCTAATCAAAACTCTATATAAAGGTAACTTAGCACCTTGTGTTCTTTATTTAATTTCCAGATGCAAGCCGTTTCTTATTCGTTCTCTACGGGAGTGTGAAACCACTCAACATCGCTTCCTAAGACTTGGTGGCGCTGTTCTCAGCTTCCGCAAAGCTCCACGACGTCTCTTCTGAACATTTAAAGCCTGTGGAGACAGACTGGACGCTTCTTCAGACGCTTCACTCTAATTTTTTCCGGGGTAAGCTTTATTCTTTTCGTGTTTTTATTCGGTTTTGTAGAAGTCACCAAATCAATACAATAATACAAGTATTAAATTCCTTTTTATCTCAACGTTCTACACATGGTAATCCTTAATAACAATGTGAAAATTGTGGTGGGTTTTATAAAGCGCTCATGTATTGACAGCCTTTGCCACGTGATCAAAGTTGAGCTCAGGTGCGTCCTGTTTCCACTGATTATCCTTGAGCGTTTCTACAGTCTGCCTGAGGTCAATTCAGTGGATTGATCATGATGAATACTTGTAGTTCAAGTGTTGAAATCGTTATGGAGTTTTATGAGCACAACTGAGGGGGAAAAGACAATTCATTTTGGAATCAGGAATCAAATCAAATGTGGTGTGAAGCACCGTGGTCAAGTTCTCCATGTTCATGTGAAACCCTGAATGTTTTCACACTATGCTCATATTTCAGGGAGTGATTTTCATTTGAATGTCCATATTGTTAATTTTCTTTATTAGAAACTAAACTCAAAGAATGTATTTAATCATAAAATGTTCGATACTTTCCAGTCACTTAACTTCATATTTGATGAGGTATCACTTGCTTTCCTGAGTGGAATAAAAAAACTAATTCTCCCATTCTAGTGGCTAGATTTGTTACACAACTGCTGATAGGATTCTCATATATTTCATTCTGAAAACGTACATTTCCAAGAGATGCTTTATTTCTTCAGTAGCCCTTATAAATAGTTGTGAATGCTTCATTTATGTATTAAATTGTAATACTGGATTCCCACAAACTTCAGACCCCCGATGGGATATGGTTTTAAGATGTTTACAAAATAGCGAAATGTGACCCCCCCATCCCTGAAAATGCAATTAGTGACAGGTGAAAATAGAATTTGCTGTATATATAACTATAACTCTATATGTGGTTAGATGAAATGCGACAAATTCCAAAACATCTATTTTCACGTCCAATAGTGTGGTGGTTGAAACCAACACACAGATATTCAGCCACCTCTCATCTCAGAACACCACCACCACACGACCAGTCATTTTTGTACTTTTATTGCGTTTTCTTAGAAAAACTGCCGTTTTAATCGAAGAGACCGAAGCCCATGTCGTCATCGGACTCCTCAGACTCTTCCTTCTTTTCTTCCTTCTTCTCCTCTTCTTTGGCTGCAAAGGTGAATGAGAAGCGGTTAAAAATCAAGCCGACCGTTCAGTGTAAAAATTTTTAAAAAGGCCATGTGAAGGGCTGTTGGGGTACCTGGAGCGTCACCGGCAGCAGCGGCAGCTCCGGAGGCGGGGGCTCCAGCTGGAGCTCCTCCTCCTCCTCCTCCGGCGCCGACGTTGCAGATGAGACTGCCGATGTCCACGCTGGTCAGAGCCTACAGGAGGACGACGCGGAATTACAAACACAATCCAATCAGTTTTAACTGCACCGAGAGGATGCGACAAAAGTAGCGTCTATTTCAGAGGGACTTCATCTGGTCAGTGGGACATTATCAGTGATGCTTGTTGCTGCAGAAGCAAAGTCTCACAATGTGTTTTTACAATGTAAAAAACATCAGAATGAGAATATATTCAAACTATACGTAATTTTTTTTTTTTTGCACTAAAGCAATACAGGACATCATGAGTTGGCCCCAAAACTTTACACAACCTTTTTTTAACAATCCAGCTGATTTGAAATTAAATTAGGCTGTGTGGCTCCTGAACTACAAAATGACCTCGACACTAGTGTTTGTTCACACTGACAGATTACAAACGTTTAACTCCCAATCTCTGGCTGTTTCTTTCAATACTCACGAAGCCGTTCTCATGAATGGTCTAAAATGGATTTGCAGTGTACAAAGAGTTGTACAATCAAGGGTCAGAATTAACCAGCGGGCTCAGGAACATATATACATTTGGAGTTTGGTCAATAAAACATCTGCGCTGCCAGATTTTCCATTTCCACAATTAAACCTTTCCGCTGAAGCAGTAATAATGTCATGGTGGTTAAGCAGGTGGGAGCATCATCTCACCTTGGCGAACAGACTTGGCCAGAAAGGCTCCACAACGACTCCGGCAGCCTTGATCAGAGCGTTCAGCTTGTCCTCCTGAAAACACACGAGGAAAAACACTTTTCACACACACAGGATATCTTCTTTCATAGCATCAATACAATGAAGATACAGATGTTTAGAGGAACGACTGACAGAAGTTACATTAACACCACAACTCTTATTTGAACTCCAGATCGTGTGGCAATAAAGCTGGGGCTTTTTACTGTTTTGATAAAAACAAACGATACAGTGACGATTTGCATTTGTATTGACAGCATTACATGAGGACCTCTAATTGGAGATGCTGTTTGCAGCTTCCATTTCTATTAAAATGTCAGGAAACTAGTGATGTGACCGAATAAAAACTGCTTTTGCCATTCATGTTGGTCACTTTCCTTCCATGTTGACACCGTCGCACAAGCATATGTAATGTTGTCACGGCAGATCCAAACACAACGTCAGCTTAAACTCGGGAATGGTCGAGAACGTCAAATAACGCGAGTTAAACCTGAATATCTGCTTGAATGAGAGATCTGGTAGAGAAAACGTGGCCTGAGCCCTGCAACTTAGCTTGCCGCCATTTTAGCCGGTATGGACGTTAGCTCCCACGTAAACACAGCATTTATCCGGTTTATTGACGTGATATTACGTAAATCAAATCTCCAACATCCCGGTTTAGTAAAATCTTTACATACAGCCTCAGACACGCGGCCCCGGAACTCTGGTCACGCGATATTCGCGGCGGTAGTTGCCGGACGGGGACACTTACGGTGACGGTGACTTCATCGTCGTGGAGGATCAGAGCAGAGTAAATGCAGGCGAGCTCGGAAACGGAGGCCATCTTAGATGTTGGATTTTATATTTGTGGCGTCGGATGCCTAAGTTTGACGGTGCTAGTCGCCGGATTGCGGGCCTTAGCTTCGGATGAAGAACCAAGCACCTTAGGCACGTTGACTTCCTGCAGCGGAAAAGGAAGGGGAAGGGCGGGCGCAAGGTACATATAGTGTACGTCATGTTTGCGTGACTCTGACGTCACCACGCACACTTCAGTAAACCTGTATTCGAACTTGACACTTTCACATGGATATAGTTTATTCTGAGTCAGCTTTGTCAAATAGTTTTGAATTAAAAAATGAGCTATTTAAATCAGAGGTGTTAATTCTGGCCTGTTAGATGGAATTAACAGTATCAAATATTAACTTAATTTAAAAAACAATTGATGTAAATATCAGTGATGAGTGGAATGTGATATTTAGTATTGATATTTCTGAATTATATCAGCCATAAAGTCTGTCTGAAAAAGGGGGTATCTTGTGGAAAGACTAAAGTTAAATATAAATACAACTGTATTTTATATCTATTGCTTCGAAACAAAAGTTGTGATGCACAGTATTAATTAAATAAATATAACGTGTATCATTTTTCTTGATTTTCTTAATGGCCCGCAATGGGGGGGGAATTAAATTTAAACAACAATTCAGAAAATAGATTAAAAAAAAATATCCATAGCAAATGTGTGTACAGTCAAATATTTTTTATAACCTTTCAATGAAAATCACAAACAGTACAACAACAACGGCCCAAAAAATTTCAAGGCAAATTTGTGGCAAATCTGTCTGGGTTCATTTACCCCTCAGCCTGATCTTCATATACAGAGCCAACACATCCTGAAATCAGTAAATGAATGCCAATATTTCATTTCAATCAAGCACAACTTTAGAATTATGACATAGAAAGTTAAATTGGACTGCAAATCCAGATGTAGTAATACTTTCTTTAAGTCTGAGTTTGTTACTACCCCCCATGTCAGCGTCTATTTGAAAACATCAGAAGGAAAGTTTGGAGTGAACATACCCAGCTCATGAACCATTCAGAAAAAGTAATATTTTCACATTTGGCACCAACATACTTGCTTGGCCGGGATATGTAGAAAAATACTTGAACAGGTATTACAAAACCAGAGAAGATGGAGAAGATAAGGTACGGCTGTCTATGATAATGTTGTGTTCCACAGTGCAAAAAAGAAAAAGAAATCATTTAACATGTTGACATAGCAGGAAAATAAAAACAAATCAAAGTCACAGATTCTGAAACCTTCAAGCTTAAAATTCTGGAATGTTGAATCAGATTAAACGTCTCCATGGCAACAGATTCCAATATTCTAATGGGAAATTCACAGCTACTGTTGCCATGACAACAAACTGCAATCATCTTCCATCGTATGCTTCTACGGTAAACCTATTTGAAGTAGAATTAATAATATCAGATTATTGTGTCACTTTGAAAATCCTTCCAGCCTGATGCAGCTTCCACGTCAGAGGGTTAACATTATTTCTGAATGGTGTTCACATCAGCACCAAAGCTTAAATAGTGACTGGAACAGAATTGTCCCCGACAGTTGTGTTAAATCAAACCAATTGCCGAGCAAGTAATAATAATCAAAATGTCAGAAAAAATTCTGAGCTGTAAATATGCCTATCATTGTAACTGAACCAAAGCTGAATGATAGTGCTATTTTTTTTTCTGAGAGGCCTCATCTTCAGCTCAAATTTAAAGGTCTTTTTATCTGTCAGGTTTATAACAAATGGCTTTATTATGCAGCCCACATGAGGTTTTTCGTTAACTAAAGCAGCTCTCGTTCTACAGCGCCTACATAAACCAAATGCATCAGTTTTTTCAAAGGAATATCCATGTGGGTGGCAGGGCTTTGGAAGTGTTGAAATTAGGTTTTCTTTTACATTGAAATAAATTAATTTTACTCCTTCAGTGTAGCACTATGGAATCCCAAAGAAGCAAATGGCATTAAATCAATATAAAGGGAGATTGATTTAACACAGGTTGAATTATTGCTCGCTACCTGGGTCAGTGAGGTGACATACGGATTAAGAGGATTGAACAAGACAACAAATAAGAAGCCGATAAAGTGGGAGGAAAAAAACAAATCAAAGTTGCCATGTACATCTATTATTGGCAAACCTCCAAAAAGCTAAAAATAATTCGTTGTATACACCAAGTCATGTGACTCACACACGTTTTCCAAGTTGCTGCATCTGTTTGAAAAGGGGCAACAGAGTTAGCTGTTGGATCTTCCTGTACTGCAGGTTACACAGATGATTTGCACTTTAGGACAGATTTCTTTCTTTTTTTTTTTTTTTTAAAACCCACAAAAACAGAACAGAAGCAATAAAAAATGGTAATGCTTCTTGGCCATTTAGACCTTACTGGCCAGTCATTATCAAGCTCCACTGGACCCTCAGGCTGAGTTCATTAGATACCAGCAGAGATACCGTCAGATACCAGATCCATGTTTTTCCACAATCAGCAGCTCCTTTTCAGTCCTTGTGACTCTTCCCTTTGGGCTTCTCGTCATAGGAAACTCCATACTCATTTACTCTGGTCTTGTCCACGGGGTAGAGCCTAGCGGAGGGAGGGCAGAGATTTATGGAATCAAACTGATGCACGCGTTTTGTTGGCGCTTGGTGAATGTGTGTGTGTGTGTGTGTGTGTGTGTACTCTGGGCGAGTGTCTGCGTACCATCTCTGGTAGAGGTAAATGAGAAACACCACATCGTCTCTGAAACAGGCCAGTCTGTGAGACGTCGGCATGGTGATGATGAAGGCAAACACGTCGTCGATGAAGGTGTTGAACGCCTGGTAAAGATCAACCACTGTCAACACTACTCTCCTGAAAAAGTGGACTGTGGTTTATTAATTGGTTTTACGGATCATCACTGCAGCCTGATCAAACATGTACAGTTGAAACGGTTCAAAACAATAAGAAACCATCTCACAAAGAAAAATTTAAATGTTGAATTTGGAGCACACTGTCCTTTAATGTTAATAACAGCAATTTTTTAATACTACTTTAAGCAAATAATTCGGCAAAACTGTGACCTTACTTTATACATGAAGGCCTTCCAGGGCAGATGAGCTACAGACTTCAGCTGTTCAATGAAGAGCAGAATATGCAGGCAAAGTATTTAGAACACATGCAACATCTTAAAGTCATTTCTGCACATTAATAGTTCCGTTTGAAAGTGGCCCGCATACAAGTATTCTCGTTTTAAAAGACACAACTCACCTTATAGTTGACAAACAGTTGAGGAAGCATGAAGAGGAAGCCAAATGCATATACACCTGCAACAGACAAGACAGCCAGAATTTAAAAAAAAGTTATTTTTAGTGCCACGTTTGTAATGAACATGCATTTGTGGGATGAACAGTAGAGCTGCGGATTATACAGCTTGTCACATTCCTGCTACTCAGACACAAATTTACTGTGCATCAGTGAGTTGTGTTGCACAAAAATCAACAAGTGGTGGTATTTTCTGTTTATTTGGTCACTTAATTCAGATGAAAAAAACAACATTTATCGAATTTTATTGGATTATATTTTACGTATAAAGAGACAGTGGCACCGTTTTGCCAGATTCTTGTTTTTAGTCATATGTATCAGGGGCATAGCAGAGCTTACCATTCACTAAACTGTTAATCAGCCACGAGTACCAACTGAAAGATAAAGATGTAAAGATTTAGAAAAGTGAATAAATCAGCATCGCATGATAAAACTAGTGAGGAAATTATAAATACAGACTCTCACCTCTTATATCGTAGGAATATTAGTGCATACACTGCCCCACCAATACACAGTGGGTAAAGGAGGTACGAAAGATACTTCATTGCCTGCAGAAAAGTAAACTCGCGTTACCTTGCGGGCTTATATACAATCATCCAAGTATTGTTGGTTAAAACCTCATGGCCATGTGACTCTGCTGTGTCTTACCAAAGTGTCGTATTCTTCTGTCCTTCTCTCCGACTCGTCCATTTTCCCAAACTGCGTCACAGAAAATAAACGTTAAAAGGGTTAACACTTGTTTCTCTCCAGACAGCTGCTGGCAGATAGTCACACACAGGAGTCACACAGATAAGAGTCACTTCATTTACCACTGACAGTTTGGTGCTATGCTTCATGCTCCATCTACTTTTCCACCGGGGACGGTGAAGCTCAGAAAGATTACACTACCAGGCAGATGCACACATACCAGGAATGTTGGTTTGCCTCCTTTCCAGGAAACCTGAATCTTAAAGGCTTTCTTCACTTTCCAGACCTGTAAATAATAAGCAAAACGTCTCATCCATGCATTCCTCTATATAAGGTTTTGAAGTGCGTCTGCGGTCGGTAATTGTGCACTCACTTCAATCATTGAGCCGATCCCAGCAGGTATGAGGACCAGCAGGCTGGTTTGCTCATCAAACAAGTAGAGAAATATAACTATGGTACTGAAACATCGCCACAGCACTGAAAGAAAAAAGCATCACAAAACAAAATGTGATACATTTTCTGATACAGTGAGTGATTCTAATGACTCATGTAACTGGTGATTGTGGTCTTAAAATCCAGCTTACCTGCTTTGCTGGACATTCCCACCATGCTTTTCTTCTGCTTCCAGAAGCTGATGTCGTTCTTGAAGGCCAAAAAGTCAAACAGGAGCTGCAAGCAGTCACAGACACGAAGAAAGTTACCGCCCAACAACACAAGAAGGTAAAAGTTTGCATCAAGAAATAACGTTGGCACATATTCAAGTCTTGAGTGCTACGTACAGTTTCCCAATAACTTCATGTTTTCATTGTGGTGGCTGCGCACTACATAAATAGAAACTAGTTTGTTTTCTGTACAGGGCAAGAACAGGAATAAATGTAGTTCTCACACAAATGTTTCATACTTCATTCATACTCTATTTTCTCTGTATTGGCTCTCTGAAGCTGTCTGAAAAATATATGTAGAATAATTTTCATCCTTTTAATATTAAAATTTTTTTTTTTTGCATACCTAGCTTATGATTAAAACAATTTAAACTACAAAAAACCTGTTTAGAGAATTGGATTAAAAAAAGGGGCAAAAACTGATCAAACAGTTAAAACGGTAACATGACGAGAACGAAAAGTGGTCAAAACTCACAATGGCTAAAACAATCAGACCAGCTGAATCCGTTAAAGGAGGCTCAAAAGGTTAAAACTGCTAAAAATGGTTACAAATGCTAAATTAATTCTAAATTGTAGTCATGAAAAGTCATGAATGCACGTTTAGCAGGCGAAAGCTACATCGACAGACTACATGAACAACTTCATAAGCCTTTTATGATTAAACGTGTTTTGTGGCTCCTGAAGATTTTTTTCTTTTTCATTTGGTGTAAAGTGACAAAAATAGTTCTTTTGATGGGGAAAGGTTGCAGACGTTTCTACAACCGTGAAAGTCAGACTCACATGGAATGCGGCGACAAAGAAGGTCAGAGCCAGGAAGTACAGGTTGGTGTCCACGAAGATCCCCTTGATCTCATCCGCATCCTTCTCAGTGAAACCTGGACAATATGAAGACAAACACCAGTTCAACGAAGTGCAGAAAGACCTTTAAGTTCAGAGGTACAGAGATTAGAGCCGCACCGAATTGCTGGAGAGAGTAAACAGCATCTTGCATGTGGATCCAGAATCTCAATCTTCCCAGAGAGATGGAGTCGTAGGAGATGGTGAGAGGGAGCTCGCTGGAGGTGCTGTTGATCTCCTGTGAACCCACAGACCCCCAAAAACTGATGGAAATTGAAATGGCAACACGTCCGTGTCGTCATACGCTTTAATGTTCAAAAGGAAGTTGGTGAGTGAGTTATCAGGCCGGAGTCGGTGTCCTCTCATCAAGTTCAGGAAGAAAATATGATAAATAATATAAGATACAGCGTATTTGAAACTCCACCACTGGGACTACCTGAGCCGGGGGTTGCAGTGCGTTGCGTAATACAAATTTCAAAAGTGAAAACTTACCACAAGGTCCTTGACTCGGTTGCTGAGCTCATCGACAAACAGCAGAGGTAGATACACCATCTTCTTTCCATTCTGGAATCTAAAAACGAGCAAATGCAACACTTGATGCTCTCTGGCCTTCATTTCCCGTCACGCCGGTGGCTTTCGTAATCCGCCATCAGTCGAGCCTATGAGAGCTTGTGTCTGCGACATCTTACACTCTGAGGTATCTGTGGACGTCACTCGGGAGGCTTTCTCTGTCGAAAACGAAGTGGTCGCCGACGATGTTGAGCGTGAGGCGAGAGCGCCAGTGGGACACCGGGTGATCGGACACGGAGCTGGCCCCTCGTCCCGCAGCAGGACGACCAGGCTGTCTCTTCTTCTGGGCCCCTTCTTCCTCGCCCTGCGTGATCAGGGAAACCCACGTGAACCCGTCGCTTCCAAGGCACAGGTTGACGACGGGCTTAAACATATTGAGAGGAAGTGGCGATACCTGTGCTTGATCCTCTCTTGATATGAGAGAGATTTCAGGTGGCTTGGGGATCATGTAGGTGGTGAGCTGGGCCACCAAGTGCACCTGTCGGGGGTCCTGCCACGGACTGACTCCAGCTTGATGGACAAAGACCAGTGCATATAAAGTTCCATTGTTCCGGGTCTTCTTGGGGAGAGACACATTGACAATCCTAGAAAGTACAGGAAAAAAGTGATGGAATGAGAGGGCAAATACGCTCATGTTAAAAATGAAGTGACAAACCGAACGATGGTCTTTTCTCTGACAACGAGATGAATTTTGTCAGGATTCGCCAATGAAATGAAACTGCCTACGTACGCATCGGCACCTGGTCCGATAGTTAAGCTACTGCAGAGTTCAGTTTGTCAGCTTTGAGTTTATATTAATAACAAATCAAGCTATGATGTCTTGAAGGTCTCGAAACGCTGTAACTGCCCCTCCTGATATACTGGAAGATATTATTATTAACATCCTTTGGTGCTGCTGGAAGCAGGTTGCAGCACTACAGCTTAATATAGCATGAAAATGTTCTCAGTTACTTCACTTAATGGTGGAGAAAATGTCAAGTGGCTGCAACGTTACACTGAACTGTTCTTGTACGACACACTTTGCTCTGATGCTCACAAGTGGAGCAGAAGTACATAGATGTCCCTTGTGAAATACATCTGTGAAAAGTGAAAAGCTGAATAAAAGCAACTCAGTGGAATATGTTAGCTTTTTGGCATAATCTTTTCGGTAAACCATTAATGACAACGTGACATTTTCAGTGCTTGTTTCGATGTGGCGCCGTCTCTTTAAGTTCAGACACTTATCTGTCGGTCAATGACTGGAGCACAAAAAAAATAAAAGTACATTTTCAGTTCTTCAATTGAGTGGGAACAAATATTGCCAAGTAATACTTTGTTTATGCAGCATGGGACTAAAAAAAATTTACCGTCGCGAACGAAAGCCGATTTCACTTAATGAACGCAATATCACAATTTATTCCGGTGAGTACAATACAAAAAAAGAGCAAGTTTATTTTTGAATTTAATCAAGACTGCAGCCATGTTGAGTGGCATCAGATCTGCTTAAGTGAGTTTTCTGAAACCTCCCGTTTGGATTGATGCATTTTTACCACCCGGAAGTGGGAATGGACTCATGAAAACACTGGTGAACCAAAAGTCTTCAATGTATAAGTTATTTGTACGAGAAAGATCCTCATCAAACAGATGGATACCAACCTTTCAAACTTGCTGCTGACATCAAAGTTCTCCTCTTGATGGATCAGAGTATGACCTCCATCGGCATTTGACCGCAGCGCAGTGAAGACACTCAGCTAAAAAACAGGAGGGGAGAAAAAAAAAAAAAAATTGCATTTATTATGTAAACTTGGCAAATCCGTTGCTTAAGCCATCAAACAACGATCCACGCCACCAACCTGGAGTTTGGGGTTTCCCGCAAGGAAGGGTGTGATGCAGTTTTCTCCCTTGGGGCTGTCGCAGGGCTTGGTGTACACAATCCCGTACATCACCCAGCAGGTGTGGAGCACATACACCACAAACACCCCCACGATCAGAGAGGTGAAGGATGTTTTCAGAAACATGATGCCCGCTTGGTGTCGTCGTCTCCCTCAGCTAGCTGCGCAGCGGGGCCATATGTCTGGAAATTATAGGCGATAGCAGAGGTTAAGGTACAGAGTTTAAAAATGATGCTGGAATTTTAAACTGCTGGACATTTATCCATCAACTTTGGTACCGCGTTGTTAAACCTAGGAGCAGTAGAGACAATCTTATGAAAGTACGAGTGACTGGACAGGCCAGCAGTCAACTTCTGTACTTGAAGACAAAGTGACCACTAGAATCAGACACGTTATCTTTTTCTTAGTTTTGATTCCCAGGAGCACTTAACAGACCGTTGGCGACAGACGTTTGCAAATTGGCTTGAATAATGTGCAGGATTTGTTGTATTCTTAAACACCAAAACTAACTTTCAGTTAAAAGACAAACACCAGCACAGTAGAGTTTAATAAAACTGAAGATTAGTAAAACAGAAAACGGTCACATTATAAATATTTATCACCTGCCACAAAATGATGGGAAAGCTATTTTATGTAATTTTGCAAAATGAATAATTCAAGCACATTGGCCACTTGGGTTCAAATTTACATTAAATGAGAGGTGGTTCAGTGATTAATGCCGTAACCGCACAGAAGGCAGATCCATGGTCAGACCCTGTTTGAGTCTAGCCTTGAAACTCCTGTTGCTTCTGGTCACTCTGCATTTCCTCACACAATCCAAAAACATGCACTTCCCAATTTCCCATGGGCGAGAATGTTAATTCATGTGACTGGAAGTCTTGTTCAGGGTGTATGATTCCTTCAGCCAAAGTCTGCTGAAATCAGCTCCAGTTCCCCTCACCCTTACATAAAGATGTGAAGACGATTAATGGGTGAAACAGCTCTTGAGGAGTAATCAGTCATGCTGATTATTTTCTGTGGTTTATGGCTTATATTATTCTGTGTTTCGGTTAAGGATACTACAGAATACATACTTTACCCCTCTTAAGGCGAGGCAAACATATTTATAGGGCATCATTCAGGCACAAGGCCCGTCATAGTGCTTTATAAAGAAATGAAAGAACGAAACTTTGTCTATTGTGTACTTTAATTATGTAAACTATCCCATGTAAGAAATATTTGTTTTTGAATATGTCTGGTTTCATTCATTCACTAGAACTTGCTCTTCCAGTTATTCCATTGTTATGTTCAGCAGACGGTTTCCAGTCACGTAAATGAGCGTCACATTAAATTCCATTGTGATTATATGTTTGGTTAAATGGAATTTTTTGCAGCTGTAGTTACCACTTGAGGAAATAGTGTGAACACATTTAGCATGTCCTGGAAGTTAATTTCAATACAAGTACCAGGGATTTGTTCATTTGGCTCAAGTGAAAGTGAACTGATAGATTGATGGAAGTGTGGAGGCAATCAAAGTCCTTTTCCTCATTCAAGTAGAGACATTTTAGAAAATGGAAACAGATGTTTACATCGTTGAATCTCTTAAGGTTTTGCTCGCTCGATTGCTGTGGACAATCGAGCAGCTGTATTCTCCTCACGGTGTCAATGATGCATGATGATTTTACACGTGCATTTCTTTCAACTATCACACGTTCAGCCATGTAGATAAAGAATAGAGACGTTACCGGTGTTTTAAATGCGTCAGGTTGGCGGTGACAGGACTCTCTCAGCTGGATCATTGGCTGCGCATCAGTCCGTTCACTTCCCCGATCATCGCTTTTTCACACTCCTCCGCTGTTTCTGTCTTCATACATTTGACGCTTATTGGCCCGTCCCCTTCTTTGGGTAGGAAACAAGACCAGACAAATCCAGAACTGATTGCAGAAAGCGTGAGGTGGCTCAAGTCTCCAGTTCCGACATTCACTTCCTGGTTGGAATGCTGGACGAGACTTGCAGGAAGTATCGCGAGATCTCATATCACAAAGCTGCATGAAGAAGAATTTTGAACGAGACCGAGTATTTTGACTGAAATTACCTCCGCAGCCTTATTGTTGATCATACTACTATAAAGTATTATGGGGAGTAAAAGTAGGTTCATGCTGGTTTCTTCTCATAGTGCATAAACATTCATTTGAGGCTATTTGGTGACTCTAAAACCCTGATCCTCAATGTATGTGACTGTTTGACTGGTTTCCATGTGTCAAACTGGAGGTCCGTCCATAGTGTGAATGGTCTTTGCTCATATTCAGGGTCGCCTCCAGGATAAAGTATTATATGAATGGATGTATTCTGTATTTACTTTGTTGTTAAGTCAGAAGTCTGCATGGTGGAGCAGTGGTTTGTGCACTCGACGGAGGTCATTGGATCGAATATCAGCCAGGTATTTCCATGTAAAGTTTGCATGTTTCCTCTGGATACTCTGGTTTCCTCCCACAGCCTATAAATGCCATCATTAATATTAACATCGAGCAAAACAGAGAATCCGGAGATTGTAAACACAGAGATTGCGTCCCTAACTTGAGCAGTCCTGTCTAAAGGAATGATTCGTTTTTTCACAGCAATACAAAGCTACCCTAAAGACCTTATTGAATTTGTTTGTCTTTTATTTAAATTTCCCAGTCATCGGTAAATGAGGAAAAACTACTTCTGACATGTAAATCAAACCCTATCTTAGCCACAACACAACAGAAGAACCCTATGGATACATATCTGAACACAAAGTACATTCGTTGTGTTAGAATGGAAGATTTTAGTATGAACACATCTTGGGTTAATGGTCATTCAAGGCTGAAAGGCTGAAACCTGAAACATATTAGATTTTAAGATTGTAGCTACTTCTCATTTTTGAGATGCCCTCTGTTGTTGACCATGTATGAACAAACAATCCAGAACACTGACTGGTGGTTCTATCAAGAATTAATTGAGCCCACAATCTGTTTTCTCGTCATAAAAGTGTCTCTCCTCATAAAAAGTAAAGATTCTTTCACTGCATTTCTATTCATTACAATTACAGGTTATAAATGCATCATTTGCTTTAACGACATTTATTTATGCAATAATTTTAGGGAGGTTATGCGTTAAACAGTCAGAGAGAGAGATAATAATAACCTATTAATATATACAGGCTCATGAAAGGTTGCCTGGTGGTAAAATGATTGAAAAGCAAGTAAGAATTTATCTCAAGTAACCCTGTGGCAGTGAAAATATAACTAGTAAAAAAGCACAAGTGATTTATTTCACAACCTGTGAGATATTGTCAGTACTATTAAGCAGCCATTTGTTTGTATTTTTCCATAATAGCAACTGTGACATTTACCCAGTGGCCACAGCACACACACACACACACACACACACACACACACACACACACACACACACACACACACACACACACACACACACACACACACACACACACACACACACACACACACACACACACACACACACACACACACACACACACACTCTGCACTGTAACCCTCTTTAATAATGAGTCATTCCTGGGCTGATGAAAGCCAAATTCGCTCGCCTCCATGAGTCTATGCTTGTGACACTGACCTTAATATTAATGAAGTCCTTGACCTTCCAGATTGTTTTTTCTTCCATCACAGTCTCATTTATTGACTGCCTGCAGTTGGTCTACAGACTGAACTCTGCCATTGGCCTACAATTTGTCTGAGAACTATAACCTCGGTGACACTGCCATCAAAATATGGTTTGTGGAATATACAGTGAATTCAACACCATCATCCCAAAGTGCTCAGTGGGCGAATTTCCCAGTTGAACATCGCTTCATAAATCTCCGGCCGGATTTCATTATACTTCCTGTATCCAGAATGACCCCCACCGGTCTTTGGTGGGTTTGTCCCTGACTCAGCGCCTCCATATCTTGCCGTCTGTCTGTCAGGTAACTTACATTTGGAGGTGTCCTTATGATTCCTCCACTGCTCATCAATGGCCATGAAACAAACCCCCAGCACCTGAAAATGCTGAAAATTCATTGGTAACTTCATAATGTGTTGCTCCAGCATCGATTATAATATCAGCATCATTAGTTATTTTCCATTGTGTAAAACCACAAAAAGTAAATCTTACTTAAATATTGTGACAGTTGAACTCACCACCCTCGGGTTCTCCCACAGAGGCGGATTTCCAAAACACCATATATTATTAAATTAAATCAAAAGTGCACACTGACACACAGTCTCTTTCATGCGCTCCTCCAGTGTCTGTGTGCTCCGTCTGTCACCCCTGGTCTCTGGGCGCCTCCTCCTTTATGGGCAGAGAGGTGATACAGCGCTTGATGTGAATCAGGTGCACTTCCTCACCTCTCTGCCACAAATATCTTGTCATAAAATAAACTTAAGTAACTTTTATGAATTGACAATTCATAGGATTTCTTGCCAAAAACAGCTGTCTTTTTGTGCTTTCACATAAATTATACATCCATCCATCCATCCATTGGCTACCGCTTTATCCGGGGCCGGGTCGCGGAGGCAGCAGTCTGAGCAGAGTTGCCCAGACTTCCCTCGCCCCAGACACTTCCTCCAGCTCCTCCGGTGGCACCCCAAGGCGTTCCCAGGCCAGCCGAGAGACATAGTCCCTCCAGCGTGTCCTGGGTCTGCCCCGAGGCCTCCTACCGGAGGGACATGCCCGAAACACCTCCCTCGGGAGGCGTCCGGGGGGCATCCGAAATAGATGCCCGAGCCACCTCAGCTGGCTCCTCTCGATGTGGAGGAGCAGCGGCTCTACTCCGAGCTCCTCCCTGGTGACTGAGCTCCTCACCCTATCTCTAAGGGTACGCCCAGCCACCCTACGGAGGAAGCTCATTTCAGCCGCTTGTATCCGGGATCTCAATCTTTCGGCCATGACCCATAGTTCATGACCATAGGTGAGGGTAGGAACGAAGATCGACCGGTAAATCGAGAGCTTCGCTTTTTGGCTCAGCTCCTTCTTCACCACGACGGACCGATACAACGTCCGCATAACTGCAGATGCTGCACCGATCCGCCTGTCGATCTCACGCTCCATCTTTCCCCCACTCGTGAACAAGACCCCAAGATACTTAAACTCCTCCACTTGGGACAAGGGCACTCCACCGACCTGGAGGGGGCAAGCCACCTTTTTCCGGTCGAGAACCATGGCCTCGGATTTAGAGGTGCTGATCCTCATCCCAGCTGCTTCACACTCGGCTGCGAACCGTGTCAGTGCACGCTGGAGAACCAGGCTTGATGGGGCCAACAGAACCACATCATCCGCAAATAGCAGAGATGAGATTCTGTGGTCCCCAAGCCGGACCCCCTCCGGCCCCCGGCTGTGCCTAGAAATTCTGTCCATATATATGATGAACAGAACCGGTGACAAAGGACACCCCTGCCGGAGGCCAACGTGCACAGGGAACAGGTCCGACTTACTGCCGGCAATGCGAACCAGACTCCTGCTCCGGGAATACAAGGACCGAACAGCCCTCAACAAGGGACCCCGGACTCCGTACTCCCGGAGCACCCCCCACAGGACATCTCGGGGGACGCGGTCGAACGCCTTCTCCAGATCCACAAAACACATGTGGACTGGTTGGGCGAACTCCCACGAACCCTCAAGCACCTGGTGGAGGGTATAGAGCTGGTCCAGTGTTCCACGACCAGGACGAAAACCGCATTGTTCCTCTTGGATCCGAGGTTCGACTAACGGCCGGACCCTCCTCTCCAGTACCCTGGAATAGACTTTCCCGGGGAGGCTGAGGAGTGTGATCCCTCTGTAGTTGGGACACACCCTCCGATCCCCCTTCTTAAAGAGAGGGACCACCACCCCGGTCTGCCAGTCCAGAGGTACTGTCCCCGCCCGCCACGCAATGTTGCAGAGACGAGTCAGCCACGACAGTCCCTGCACATCCAGAGACTTAAGGAACTCTGGGCGAATCTCATCCACTCCCGGTGCCTTGCCACCGAGGAGCTTCACAACAACCTCGGTGACTTCAGCTTGGGAGATGGACGAGTCCACCTCTGAGAACCCAGTCTCTGCTTCCTCAATGGAAGACGTGGTGGTGGGATTGAGGAGGTCCTCGAAGTATTCCTTCCACCGCCCAACAATGTCCCCAGTTGAGGTCAACAGCTCCCCACTTCCACTGTAAACAGTGTTGGTGGAGAACTGCTTCCCCCGCCTGAGGCGCCGGACGGTTTGCCAGAATTTCCTCGAGGCCGACCGAAAGTCCTCCTCCATGGCCTCTCCGAACTCCTCCCAGACCCGAGTTTTTGCCTCCACCACAGCCCGGGCTGCGGCTCGCTTGGCCTGCCGGTACCTGTCGATTGCCTCGGGAGTCCTATGAGCTAACAGTGCCCGGTAGGACTCCTTCTTCAGCTTGACGGCATCCCTTACTTCCTGTGTCCACCACCGGGTTCGGGGATTGCTGCCACGACAGGCGCCAGAGACCCTGCGGCCACAGCTCCGAGCAGCAGCTTCGACAATGGAAGTGGAGAACATGGTCCACTCGGACTCAATGTCTCCAACCTCCCTCGGGATCTGTGAGAAGCTCTCCCGGAGGTGGGAGTTGAAGGCTGCGCGGACGGAGGGCTCGGCCAGATGTTCCCAGCAGACCCTCACAACACGTTTGGGCCTGCCGAGTCTATCCGGCCTCCTCCCAGTCCAGCGCATCCAACTCACCACCAGGTGGTGATCAGTTGACAGCTCTGCCCCTCTCTTTACCCGAGTGTCCAAGACACGCGGCCAGAGATCAGATGACACGACCACAAAGTCTATCATTGACCTCCGGCCTAGGGTGTCCTGGTGCCATGTGCACTTATGGACACCCCTGTGCTCGAACATGGTGTTCGTTATGGACAAGCTGTGACTGGCACAGAAGTCCAATAACAGAACACCGCTCGGGTTCAGATCGGGGAGGCCGTTCCTCCCAATCACCCCCTTCCAAGTCTCGCTGTCATTGCCCACGTGGGCGTTGAAGTCCCCCAGGAGAACAATGGAGTCCCCAGTTGGGGCACTATCCAGCACCCCTCCCAGGGACTCCAAGAAGGTTGGGTACTCTGAGCTGCTGTTCGGTGCATAGGCCGAGACAACAGTCAGAGACCTGTCCCCTACTTGTAGGCGTAGTGACGCAACCCTCTCGTTCACCGGGGTGAACTCCAACACATGGCGGCTGAGCTGTGGGGCAATAAGCAAGCCCACTCCAGCCCGCCGCCTTACACCGCGGGCAACTCCAGAGAAGTGGAGTATCCAGCCCCTGTCGAGGAGCTGGGTTCCAGAGTCCAAGCTGTGAGTGGAGGTGAGCCCGACTATATCTAGCCGGTATCTCTCAACCTCCCTCACAAGCTCGGGCTCCTTCCCCCCCAGCGAGGTCACATTCCATGTCCCAAAAGCCAGAGTCCGTGTCCGGGGATCGGGTCGTCGAGGCCCCTGCCGTCGACTGCCACCCAATCCACACTGCACCCGACCCCTACGGCAGCCTCTGTGGGTGGTGGGTCCACAGGAGGATGAGGAAGAGGGGCCCGCGTCGTCCCTTCGGGCTGAGCCCGGCCGAGTCCCGCGGGCAAGAACGCGGCCACCAGGCGCTCGCGTGCGAGCCTCCACCCCGGGCCTGGCTCCAGGGTGTGGCCCCGGCTGCGCCAAACCGGGCGACGTCACCTTGCTCCTCTTGCGTGTATCCATGGGGGTTTTGTGAACTGCTTTTAGTCTGACCCGTCGCCTCGGACCTGTTTGCCTTGGGAGACCCTACTGGGGGGGCAAGCCCCCCGACAACATAGCTCCGAGGGTCATTCGGGTGCTCAAACTCCCCCACCACGATAAGGTTGCAGTTCAAGGGGGAGATAAATTATACATGCTTTTTTTTTTTTTTTTCTCAAGAAAAACATCCAAACTACAATGGATATATTTGAACAAACTGTTAAAAATATGTTGACTTTAACTCACAACCCACCCAAGTTCTCATTATCCCTTCAAAGTTTAGTAGCTAAATGAACAACTGAATAAACTAGCTCCACCTCAACCGAAATATGCTGATTAGACACTAATATAACAGCAATATTAACTTCACAATCTACTGATGATGAGATTATATTCTGTGTTTATTATATACTATTCTTCAGAGTTATTCTACTAAACTATATTAAAAGAAGAAGGATTTGCCGATGAAAGTAATGTGCACTGAAATCCAGCACAGTCGAGAAATCGTACGTGTTTCTGAGCCTAGGGGTAGAACAGTACGTCAAGAAGATGACAGAAGACAGAAATGCAAAGAAAAAATGGCGCCATGTAAAATATATGACCAAGAGAAGGGCAAAACTTTCCCCTGATGCATTCCACACCCATTGGCTTGTCAGATATGATTAAAAAGCTTCAGCCTGTCCTATACCAGTGATGTACTTATTCTCTTCCCTGAGGAATCCGACTCGCATACATTATCTAAATTGCTGGATTTCTTGTCCCCTATAAACCAGGAGATCCTCGGGCACGTTCTTCATACTTTCTCACTCTCAGTTCCAGACAGAAGATGACACACACTTTTTGCTGGTCTCTAAATGCTAGTTGGAAAATTAGCTTTAACATATTCCGTCTTTTAAATCGCTTTTAGAAAAACATTTTTTGACTGACTTCAGTCGACAGAAATGCAGAAAGCCAAACTCCAGATAATTATTTCTACAGATTCTGTTGGAGACCTATTTAACATATTGATATTACCTTTGATGATCTCATAGATTCTCATTTGTGAGGACTTTGGTAGCAGTAGTTAAACCCTCCACCACTCAGTGGCGCAACAGCTCCATCTGCAAGGAACAAACTGATTCCATTCTGGTATTAAACATTCTGAGCCTGCGATCTGCTCTGTTTTTCAGCTTCTGTGGGTCTCTCTGTCTATCTCTGTCCTTCCTCGATACTCTGCCATGATCCATAATCACCTCTCCGTGTGTCTCCATCAGCATCCATCATTCTTTATGGACTTTCTCAGTCGGGGCGCAGAGCAGGGAGATCGGCAGAGAGAAAAAGACAGCCCTCCAGTCAGGGGCAGAGAGAAGGTCACTCTGCACTCACTTTCCAAATGACCTCCCAGATAGAAACAATGTGTCCCTGTCCACGCATCTCCAATTGCCTGGTTTGCAGTATGCACGAGACCCCTTTCTTGCTTTCCAGTCAGCAAAGCCCAGCAGACCTGCTCCATTTATTTGAATAAACAGACTTTTTCACACACACAGAGCTTCAGAAAGATTTCACCTCTCCACAGTGTTTCAGACCCAAAGCTTTGCTGGCGGATACTGGATAATAGTTTATTTCACCAAGATACAGACACTTCGTTCGAAGAACGCTTTCAATTCACATTGTATTTACAGCTTAAAACCCTAATCAGTTATGTCATTGATGCACAGTGTGTAGTTTGGGAGGAAAAAACGAAACACAACAGCAATCCCCGAAAGTAAAATCAGTTTAACAGAGCAACATTAGAAGAAAAAAATACGTTTGAGTGAGCGTTGCATCATTTTGATCAAACGATGCAAGCGGATGTCAGGTTCTTAGTTGAAACATGCATGTGATGCTCCACTTCAGTGAGTGTGTGTGCCAGACTGCTGCAACACTTTGATGAAAGCTTTGGTGGTGGAGCAAAGTTTAGTCACACCAGCAGGGGAGGAGCGGCCCCGCGGATGTGGAGGCTTCAGGTGAGTGTTTGTGTTGGAATGTGAAAAAAAACTATGTAGTTGTACTTGTTTTCTGACAAAATAACAAATAGCACATGCACAACTGGTGCTGAATGCATGTTTCAGATGTCAGTTTAAAGGAGGAGCTGATTAACATGCTCCTGGATAAATCAAGACTGATGAGTCTTTTTTTATGCAGGTATTTTCAAGACGTGCAAAACTTTTATGAAGAAATTGTTTGGTAGAAAAAAAGACGTGGATACTTTTCATTCTATTTTTTATTTTCAGCTTGACTGAGTAACATTTTCTCCACCAATGTGAACAATATGTTATTCAACTTTGTTTACTTTATTTATGAAAGTAAAAACCGTTTCCTCACTATATATGTATATATATATGTATATATATATATATATATATATATATATACACAGCCTATATATACAGCATATATATATATATATATATACAGCCTATATATATACAGCATATATATATATATATATATATACAGCATATATATATGATGTCAAAATGTTCCTCAATAGTCTCTATATAGGCTATTTATTGTAGTTTATTTTTTCTGGTCGCCACACTGTTAAAAGTAAAACTTTGAGAGGAGATGGAGAGAGAGAATGATATTTTTTTTTCTTTCTGTCTCGGGCTGCATCATCGTGTGCAGGGTTTGCAGAGATGAGCAGAGGCTTCCTGCAAGATACAGAAAGTACTGCCAAGTGTACAGGTGCATTAACGCACCTCCCTGTGACACGTATACTGAAGCGATAAGGTTGAAAATCACCAGAGTGCTCCTTTAGGCAAGACAGCTTGCATCAGTCAAGCTGTTCCATCCACGCCAAGCAGACGTGGTTGTAGGCTACTGAGCTGCAGCAGTCGGTGTAACCCTGTGAGTTTGATGCAGAGGTGTTGGGGGGGGGGGGGGGGGGGGGGGGGAGAAAAAAAAGAGGCAGCGTGTTCACTGAACCTTTCTGGGTCAAAAACACTAAAAAACTCACCGGTTTGCCTCCTCTCATCTCAATCAAAGCTTGTGCATTAGTAATTTAGAGCAAGCATAGAAAGGAAAATAACTTGTTTCATTTAAATGCTAATTTGTCTTCTGCTGGAGACTCAGTACAATGGCAACAGGTTGGCAGAGTATGGAATATATTGTGTGGAAGCTCATAGATCAGACTTTCTTCGTGCATCTTTTGTGGCCCAGCAGTGCCGCATGAATATACAGGATGCAGTGGTCCGCACTGCTGATGCCTCCTCTCTCAATCACGGCTTCTGTTTGAGGTGACAGTCTTGTTGGTCTGGTGGACCCCTGCTTCTCTTGGTACGCAGCATTTACAATAACTATAGATGTTTTATTCACCATTAAGCTACAAAGCAACGGTTTGTTTGTAATTCATATGGGCAGTGTAATAATAATAATCCACTATAGCTGCCCTGCCCTTATATGACTGCAGTGGTCGTCAAGTCTTGGCCGATAGTCAAACATTTCTGGTTGGTACTGGTTTCCAATGTCACAGATTCTGTTTGTGGCTTCAATGATTTAAATGTATTATCATTTTTTTTTAAATCACATCTAGTGGGAGGAGAGTGTCTTCTGAATTGCCTCTCTGCTCTTTGCAGACCTGAACTTTGAGAGTGCCTGAAGGCAGTTTGCAGTCAAGTATGAAGCAGCTGGGATGAGACTCAGCACCTCCAAGTCTTAGGCCACGGTCTCGCTCCACGCAGAACCTTTCATCCTCTATCTGAAGCATGGGCGGATTGCTTCCTCCGGTTTGAGACTGAGCTCCTGCCCTAGGTAAAAGAAATTTAAGTATCTCTGGGTCTTCTTCACGGGTGAGGCCAAAATGAGCGTGAGATGGACGGGCAGATTGGCACTGTGTCGGCGGTAATGCGGACGTCGTATCAGGGCCACGGTGGTGAAGTGAGAGCAGACCCGGAAGGCAAAGCTTTCAGTTCACCGGTCAATCTGTACTCCGGCCCTCAGCTATGCTCATGAGCTTTTGGTAGTGGCTGGGAAAAAAAAAAAAAAAAAGAGACTGCCAGATGAGATGGTTCAGTCATCTGATCGAAATGACTCCTGGGTTCCTTTTTCAGGATTTTTGGGCACATCCAACTGGTGGGACACTTCAGGTGGGATCCAAAAAACACTGGGGAGATATTCTAATTTGGCCTTTGAAAGCCTTGTGATTCCAAAGGAATAAAGTTGTGTGTGAGAGAGAGCGAGAGAGAGAGAGAGAGAGAGAGAGAGAGAGAGAGAGAGAGAGAGAGAGAGAGAGAGAGAGAGAGAGAGAGAGAGAGAGAGAATCAATAGATTAATGGCGAGTCTTTTTTTTTTTTTTTTTTTTTTTTACAAGCATCCTTACTTGATGTTGTACTATTTCAGAGATCCCACAAGTCATCGTTTTTTCATTGCTCTTTTTTTTTTTTTTTTTCTTTGCTTATTGGCCCCTTGGCTTCCATTTCCCTCCATTACCCTTCTGGAGTACGTTTATGTCTTTCATTTTTCCTCCCTCTTTTCTTCGTTTCTCTCTTTCCTATCTGTCTCTGTATTGCTGTTCAGTAACGATTCAGCACACACACACACACACACACACACACACACACACACACACACACACACACACACACACACACACACACACACACACACACACACACACGCACACACACTTAAGATTTCTCTCTCATTCCCGAGCTCTGCCACTCACCCGCAGACCCCCTCACTCTTTAATTTCTCCTGTCTCTCCCTCTTTGCCCCGCTTTCTTGCCGTCTATCTGAATCTTTAACCTCTTTCAATCCGTCTCTCCGTGTCATCCTCTGTCTCTGTCACCCTCCGTCTGTCTCGCTCCATCTTTCTCATTCTCTCTGTCGGTCTGCAGCCACCCTCGCTCTGTCTGTTTGTGATTGAGTGAGTTGAGAAGTTAGTTGGATATCCTTCTACTGTCCTCCAAGGTGAACCACCAACACACACGCACACAAAATGACCGTTTTGTGTGCGTGGATTTCATTCGGAGCGTAATGGCTTTGTTGCTGTTAATGCTACTTGACATGCTTCGCTTAATGTACAGTGAGCATCTATTTTAAAGCAATTACCTTTTGAGAGAGTGTGTGTGTGTTTGTGTGTGTGTGTTTGCCTACATGTATATTTATGTGATTCTAGTTGTGTGTATTTGTGCGTGTGTGTGTGTGTGTGTGTGTGCCAGTTTCATTTGGTTTGTAGAACAGATGAATTTCCATTACGCAAAGTTGACAAGGAAATAGCTCAGTTTTTAATTGGTGGGAATTTGCCTGTGACACAAGGTCATTGGCTGATAATACGTCAATTATTCGTCACACAGTTCAGAGAACAAGCTGACACAGATAGAGAGAGAGAGAGAGAGAGAGAGAGAGAGACAGGGCGAGAGAGAGAGAGAGTGAGAGAGAGAGAGAGAGAGTGAGAGAGAGAGAGAGAGAGAGAGAGAGAGAGAGAGAGAGAGAGAGAGAGAGAGAGAGAGAGAGAGAGAGAGTATGACAAAAGGACAGAAGACCAGTGGAGACATGGACACAGCCTCATTTGACTTGTCAGCTATCTATCGCGGCAGTGATCTGAGAGAAGAAACCACACACACACACACACACACGCACACACGCACGCACGCACGCACGCACGCACGCACGCACGCACGCACACACGCACACACGCACACACGCACACACACACACACACACACACACGCACACACACACACACACAGCAAGGTCACCTCCAGGCACAACAGCGGGAGCTCTTCAAAACATCAGTCAGCTCTTTTTCTTATGCTCCCCCGTTCTTTGCCAACAAGTCTGTCCGAGGTTAAGGAGTTTCCAGATCAGAAATGTTCTGAGAGGTGTAGAATGATGTGGAAATTAAGTTTGGTCCAATGAAACCCGTCATGCTTGAAAAGGAAGGGGATCGTGTCATCACCAGTGTAGCGTCTGCGTCAGCTCGCTGGTCTTGATTAAAATCTTGGTCTTGGTTTAGTATTAATTTTGCTCTTGTGTGTTTCTTGTTTTGTGTTGTGGCTTGTGTGTGTGTGTTTCTGTTTCCTTGTGTCAGGTGTCATCGTATTCGAAAACGATTTTCCAGAGTCCAACATTTTAGATCTTGATCTCTGAGTAAACAGAGACCACAAAACTGGGCATTGCACACACAGCAAAAAGCCCAGAGTAAAATAAACTCCCACAGAGTTTATTTGAGACCGGCCGGTCTCAAATAAACTCTGTGGGAGTTAATTCAACTCTGGGCTTTTTGCAGTGCATGTGATCAGAGTAAATTTCTGTTCATTGGATTTGCTTCTTTACTAGCATGGAGGAGAACACGGATGCAGTGGAAATCACAGTATTTCCAATGAAGTACCTCTATGGCCCAAAGATGCCATAATTTTCCGAAACTTGGATGGAATTATCTGCAGAGGGTTGTAAAAGTATTCATACCACTTGAGCTTTTCCACATTTTGTCCCAACACAACCATACATTTCAATTAAAATGTGTCTGTTGTAAGACCCAGTGGTTCCAGGAAACACCACTGATACCACATTGCCTTAGGTTGGCTTCTTGTACAGTAGCAAAGAATATTCTTGACTGGTGTTTGGTCTCAGTCAGTTTCTGGTTTTGTCTCAGAATGTGTTCTTGCTCATAATACTTAATGAAATTGAAATAGACTGTGTTTGGTTGCCATGATAGTTTGGTTCATTGGATGCAGCATCTGTAACCGAGTGCAGAGTGAAAAACAGAACTTTTGTTACCGGTACTTGTGGGAAAATATATGTATATTTTAAAAAGCCACCAGGGTATCGATGACCCCCCCCCACACACACACACACACACACACACACAATTAATGATATTTTTACCCTCAATACACTCGCATCTTTCCTATATCTACCTCAGTATCCTGCAGAATCTTACAAAAACGACCCAGCTGGCTACTGTAGGACTACCAGCGTCACCCTGTATCAGACCTTATATACATGAAGCTTTTCTATCGAGCTATGAGGTCGTTTCACGTGTGAGGATGACCCGTCAGAAATGGTGGTTTTGGGATTTATGTGCTGTTGTTAAATATGCCCATAAAAACTGTTGTGAGACTGTTCACCGCTCCTGAGCTTTCTTTTTCTTTGTTTTCCGATGATGCTGCTTTAAGTGATTCAGAAGCTCGGCTCCACTGAGCCATCGCTCAAGATGTGACTTCAACACTTTCACAGAATGCCGGCCTGCATACTGTTGCCTATGTGTGAAAGTAAAACTTTGATTGTTTTCTTCTCCCATTCTCCCCTTCACTTCCCCTTCACATCTCGCCGTCTTTCATCCTCAGCCTGGTGCCTCCTTTGGTCTTTTTTACTCGTCACCTTGTTTCGCGCCTTACTGTTCTCCTCCCTCTCCCCTCTCCCCTCTCCTTCCTCCTCTCCTCCCGACTTCAACTCCCAATCTGTTCATCTCGACATGTGTGCCAGTTTGGTACACATCGGGTGTTGCAGAGATGGGTGGGTCATGCGGGTGGTGTGTGTGTGTGTGTGTGTGTGTGTGTGTGTGTGTGTGTGTGTGTGTGTGTGTGTGTGTGTGTGTGTGTGTGTGTATGTGTGTGTGCACGATGGAGGGCCAAAGGGACAGATGCACTGAGTGAAAGATAGCAGAGGATAGATGGAGAGACATCTGATGTTCCCTCGCTGGGGCAGCCATGAGTGTCGTTACAATCTGTAAACACACACACACACACACACACACACACACACACACACACACACACACACACACACACACACACACACACACACACACACACACACACACACACACACACACACACACACACACACACACACACACACACACACACACACACACAGGGGAAATCTGTAGCCTCTCAAACAGAGAAAATTAACACAACAGGAAATTGGTTTCTGCTTTCTGTGCAAATGTGACAGTATATCCCTTGACAAAATGATATGTGTAATTTATTTAGCTACAAACAAAGATGGAGGGATGGCGCTCACCACAGAGAACCAGCAAGAGAGTGCAGAATAAATAAGCACATAAGCTTCAGCTGTACTACCCCCAGTGTGTTATCCACTTTCATCTCTTTACATACTTAAAAGGTACACTAGAATCTGGGCAATGGCACTTCTGTGCGTTGGGAAATGAGTCACTGTGGAATACAGTCATCTTCAGTCAAACCATAAGTGTTGCCTCAGTCTACTTCAAGGTACCTGGAAAGAGTTTCAGCTATTGTTGTGTTTAGCTACCATTCCACCCGTGCTTGCACCAGCTGCATTTTCATTTTCATATTGTCGTGGACCAAGTCCAGAGTATTAATATTCTTGCAAACTATTATGCATTAACCATGAAACCTAAACTCACATGCTTTTTCTCACACCCTGGTCTTTTCTCTATGTTTATACTTGACATACCTGACAACAATCCCCAACCCCTATGTTAAGTAGTTTATGAATCGACATGTTCCATGCAAACAGGAAGAAGGCATGCTGGGATATAGTGTCCTTTTTTCATTTATGTAATACAAGTTAGGTTTATTAAATGTTTCTTTCGCAGTTTTCTCAGATATATTACGCATTCATGTACATGTCTACATTTTCGTGTTAAACAGCGATATGCTCTCCTTTTGTTTATAAATGAATGTTTGTTTTGGAATGTTTAAACTTATCAACAAAGACTGTAATCAAGTTAAGCAGTGAGACTTTAAACAACCAGACACAACAACTGACAAGATTACGCGTTTTGTGAGTTTAATTGGTGCAAACAACAAGCTTAAAGTACTATTTGGTGTTTGAGTTGGCGCTTTCTACAAGCTCCACCAATTTGGTTTCATTTGTCTGTAAAGGATGGGGATTTGTTTGCTCCACGTGTACCGGCTGAAGGATTTTTTTGCATCCATAAAGTACCCGCTGTGACCCGCTGTGTCTAAGCTAACAGGCGGAAAACCATCCAGATCCACACACTGGGCTATATATTGTGCTTCAAGCAGCAGTACAGGCAAACAGGTTAGAAAAGTGCTGGAGGGAATCCAACTATGGATGAAGTCCTGCTGCTGACCACTGTGGCAAGACTCTTGACTCCCTTCTTCTTCTTTCTTTTTTTTTAATCAATCAATCTTTAAAGAAGTTTTTATCTTGTACTTCAATATTATCGCTTGGTGTAATTTGGTTTATTTATTTTTTATTTTTTTCCCCCTGAAACGTTCCACAAGCATGGTGCTGTTTGCTCAAAACACACATCGTAAGTTTTGATTGGTCACAATATCCCACGACCCTGAACTAGACCAAGCACTATAGCAGATGGAATGGAAAAAAACAACATCCATTTTAAAACTCTGCATATTACACCCTCAAGCATCATACATCCACTAGTTTTGTATGCCCAAAGATACTCAAGCAATTGTCTATGACAACACAAAATTAACACTCTTCTTCACCAGGCCAGTTCAAGGCTGCATGATTTTAATGTGCCAACTTTCAACTAACCTTAACTGTATATTTCATTTGCAAACATACATTCCAAGGCTCTTCTTATATGGGAACTTTGAAGGTGTCCCGCGAGCTGCAGCGATTTATTCAACGTAGAAATGTGGACAGTCCATCAGAGAGCGAAGCACATTCTCCCCAAAACGGCTCTTTTGAAATGTTAACAAACTAACTCGCAAATTCATACCCCACTTTTAAAAAAATCCCCCAGACTTTGGTATTTTACCCCCCTGTTCCACTCTTGCAAAGCTCCGGCAGACTGTTCAGACAACCGAGAGATCAAACGCCACGAAAAACGAGGCGCTTCTGTGATCACCGCAAATACGGTGAGACATCTGACCACTTTGTAGTACCCGTTTGCATGTAGATTGTTTGTGTGTGTGTGTGTGTGAGAAAGACATAAGGACAGCTGCTCGTGTGTGTGTCTCCGTTCAGCTGTGTGCGAGTGTGTTTTTGGTGTGTCCACATGTAGCTGTCTGCGGCCGAGTGTCTCCCCGGGCTCTTTTCTGATAGACCACTATTGGGTGTTGCGGAGATGAAAGGGATGCTGGGAACTCATCTCACGCTATGAATCCTGGGTAAGTGGCGTGTGATGTGAGTACATCCTCATCACTCAGTGAAAGAAGGCTTTCATCCCTTATCCGTTCCCTCTATCAATATCCCCTTCTTCTGTAGTCTCTTCGTGCTTGTCCTCATTTCTTTCTTCCCTCCCTATTCTTCAGTTTCTTCATTTTACTTTTGTTGTATCTTCTTTTCTTGTCTTTCTTTCGCCTCCTCGTTCTTCCCTCATTGTAATACCTATTCTATTCTGTCCATTTCACTCTTCTTGTTGTTGCGGCTTTTGCTCTGTGGCTCTTTTCCAGCTCTCTGAATCAGCGCCTTTTAGTCCTCTTTTGCTTTACTTTCTTTGCCATTCTTTCCATTTACTCTTCTGCATTATTTCTCAGCAATAGTTTTCTTTTCTTTTCAAGATATATGACTTTTCTTTTCTATTCCTTGTTACTTTATCCCTTTCTTCCTATTACTATTTGAAAATCTCATCTATTATATCCCATATTTAATACAGTTATTTCTTTCCTCACACATCCCTTTCCTTTCCTTGTTTTATCTTTCTACCCTCCTTCCATTTTGGCTTCCTTTCCCATTTCATCTCCTTTCCTTTTCCGACCACTTGTCTTGTCTCCGTTTGTCTGCGCTCCTCTCCTGTGAACATAAAATGATCAAAGTGCCCATTCTGGCCATGACAGTTCAATTTTACCGTAGCATGCACGCAAAAGGACCACCAAGTACTTTTCTGCGAGTACAAATACCTTCAGCAAACCCACCAGTGCCATTATTGTGTCCTTTTTGCTTAAACCAGATGTACAAGTGACATCTCTGGCCTTCTTCCTAATATCATTCTTGTCACAGAAAAGGGAACTTTGACCTTTTTTACAGCAAAGGTTGAGACATAATGGTGATGAAGACGTCATGTCCACATACAGAAGACATTCAAATAAATACTTTGGAAAATATTTTTAGATAGCAATTTTCTTTTTAGACTTGACATCCAAATCTAAGTTTGGTAGAGGGTTGACCTCCAACACCATGATCAACTGTTTGATGACTGGCGCCATCTTCCCACATGGTCCTCAGCAAGACGCTGAACCCCCGTTTTGGATTTGTTTGTTTTGTTACAGTGACTTCCAGGAAGCTGACTTTAACTTTTCTTTACTTTTTCTTTTAACTTCTGGACACAAAATAATGTTCAACAACAAGACCTCACAGGTTCCTCAGATATGTATCAAGGATATATGTTAATTTTTTTTAGTTGATCCCTCCCCCAATAAATGTGGCCATTAAATAAGAGGAAAATCGGCATCACATTTTCCTAAGCCTGCTTTGTCTGATTATGACAAATGATACGGCTGCAGATATTGGTCATGTTTGTAGAAATGGGCTGAAATTACTATTTACTTATGGCTACTTATGACTAATGGCTGCTGAATTATATATATATATATATATATATATATATATATATATATATATATATATATATATATATATATATATATATATATATATATATATATATATAATTGATAAATGCACAATAGGAAAAAGCTCTTCACATAAAACTGACTGTCGGTACTTCATTTGCTGCTGCGTCCCATTTAGTTGGAATGGAGGCCTCGTTTACTCCACCTGTGTTTTCAGGTGTTGTGCAAGGAAGGGATGGTTTGCCAAAAGTGACTGTTGTCAGTGGGAGAGTGCTCATGCTCTCAGAGCCGTGGCATGTCACCCAGTTTCTATCAATCCCCAGCGGCTTTTATCCTGATTAAGTAATGGTGGCAGACACAGTCGCCACCACCTCAAACCTGCAGGAAAAACAGGTATATTTTTGAGAAACTTTGTCGCAGAAAGAGAACCATTGTACATACTTTCTGCAGCACTGCTGCATTTTCAGAATGTTTAGCATTTCTGACCATGTATTATTATTATTAACATAATTGTTGCCTGGCTCCTGTGTGACCGAGATTGTTGATTTTCTAAATGTGGTCGTAATTCTTCAGTATTTAATGCGATCTCACAGCAAGAAGATTTAAGTTTAATTCAATGCCATAGTTGTCTGTGTTCAGTTTCTATAGTTCTAGCTATTCCCCTGAGGATACTCTCCAAGTATGATAGCTGCTCTGTAAATAAAAAAAAAAAAAGACAAACAAAAATGAGATGACAATGTAGTATAGGCTGCAAATCACCATGATCTTTTCATTGGAAAAAAATACAGGAAGTTTAAGGGTGACTGTGCATGAAACATCAAACAAATTCACTCTTTTTAGATGTTAAATTACATGTAAACATCTAATGTGCAACTTCATGACTGCTGCATGGATGTCTCTGATGGATTGTGTGTGACTCAGGCATGCTATGAGCAGTAAAAGCAACACAAACTAAAACTTCAGCCAGTGCAGGCTCCTATTATGTCATTGAAAATTTGCTCTTTCCTCAATACAATCCTGAATGGCTCAAATTCAACCATGAAAACAGTTCATATCCCTCATAACCATCAAGGTTAGTAACATTTAATGGGCCCTGTAACCCTTCTCCGTAAACATATGGAAAGTTTGCCCCCTCACAGGTATACATTTTGAATTACTGTTCTCTCATGACAATTACGCGGCAATCAGTTTTATGCTGACCGTCACATTTTGGGACATCAGGTTCCCATAATTCCTGAGGGTGGGTTCAAATGAGGCATAACTGCTGAGAAAGTGTCTCTGAAATGAAATGAGAATCACAAGCGAAAGCATCACGGTTTGCCTCTCATTATATTGATGTTTGTTACTTGTTGTCAGCCATTGTGGAAGAGGAGTAAACTGCCGTTCACCTTGGCTCTCTGCACTTTTCATGACTGCACAGAATTGCTTTCTGACAGAGAAAACTTTGGAGACGTCACACTGGAACTTGATTGAGGCATGCTTATGAAATGTTAGAGTTGAGTCTCAACGGGAATTTCTGATCTCTTGAGGTGGAACTTCAAATCCGAGAGGAAATGCTGTAACGAGACCGTACCAAACACTGAGAATGAGTCTTCTGATAATGCCGGTAAGTGATGAAACAACCCCCCAATCCCACCCCATGCTTTTCTTTCTCCATAGCCTCACTTGGAGGCACATTTTCATGCATTTCATACACACTTGAGCACCATGCAGGTGTGTAGCCCCGCTGGGACTGGAGTGATTTGTGTCAGTTGGTGGGTTTCTTATTGAATTGGTCTTTTTTTTTGTCAATGAATGTCTGGAGGTGCCGCTAAAGTAGGTTTTACAAAACACCTCTACAGACACGGGGCTGTATTTCTATCCTTGTGAAGGAGAAGATTTGCAGTAAAACGCTGTATGTGGTCTTTTTTAAGGAGGTCACTAACATAGTAGAAAGTCATGTATCCGTATGATAAGACTCCCTCTAATTCAGTGTGTTCCAAGTACCGCTTCACGGAGGAAAATTAGATGATTTCAGTACCAATATCCTCTTTGCCGTGTAATAATAACTGCTACAGGCTGAAAAGACCATAAACACTTAAACTTAATGTTAAAGAAATTAAATGTAAGCCTTTGTCAGATTAAGGTTCATCCATTCTTTGGATTGCGCATTTTACTTTTATAGTTTACATTCTTGTGTATAGAGACGTAAATATGTCCGATCATCGTGCTTTTAAAGTCCTGACCATGCCCCCAGTGTATTTGGTGAGTAACGGAAAGTACTTTAGATGTTTTAAAAGCTAAACTTTCCTTGTAAAGCAGCATCAACAGGGATCCATGTCACAGTTGGGTGCCTGTGGGTCATGGTGATACTGACAGTATTTGCCTCAGAGGATCCATCCGTCTGGATATTTTTCTTTTACTTCCCATTTCACACTAAAAACAGTCCGTTCTTCTACAGTGGCTCTCAAATAGCTTTCTTTTACTCATTTTGGTAGTTTTACTGGTTGCATGATTGAATATCACAGACATGCTTTCCACAGTATAAGATAAAAAAAAAGTGTTTTCCTTTTGAAGGAAATGTGTTGGGTTGATAGATTGTAGCATTGAAATGGCTGCTCTTTTGTCCCCTGCCTGTACTTCACCAGGACGTTCTCACCCAATTTCTTGACCAGATGGTTTTAAAGTAGTGGATGGGATTCCCCAGGTGGAGACTCTAGAAAGAAACTCGCAGAATGAACACCCTGTTGACATCTCGTAGGTGATGGGAAATCCAAAACATTTTCAAACATGGTCCAAATGGAGTCTCGCAATTCCATGGAAATCCCTGCTGTGGAATCTTGTCCGTCTAACTACTGAAGGTTATAAATGACATGTCTTGCAGGTGACACTTGTAAACTGTGCAACACATTCATATTGATATGCACAACAAGTTACGCTCCGGCACACCTCGACAGCCACTCTCATCCAAATTTTCTGAAGAGAATATGACTTCTCCAGGTTGTGTATTTCTTTCTTCATCAGTCTCCTCCTCCTCCTCCTCCTCCTCCTCCTCTCCGTGTCTGTGCTCATTCTCTCTCAATCTTTCTCTTAACCTGCCATCCTTGTCTTACTTTGCAGTTCCTCTGCGTCACTCTCTCAATTCTGATGTATGATGCAATGAAACACAATGTGACAGTCAACTTTTTCCCCCTTTACCTTATCCCCCTCAGACTTGTCTACCTCTTCCCTTAATTTCGACTCTCTTCTTCTTCATGTTCTTTCATCCTTTCTTTTTTCTTGCTTTTGCTGTTGCTTGTCACCACTCTGGCTTCTCTCTCCGTTTTCACCCTTCATCTCTGCTCTTCTTGTTCCCTCACCTCTCAGGAGTGTTCTCCTTCCCGTCTGTTTCATTAACAAGATTTATCTCCTCAAGTAATCATAGTACACACGCACACAGACCGTGGCCCAGTCACAACTTGTTGCAGTTTTGCTTTTCCACCAGTGAGGGTCACTGTGGCACCGTGTCTGCAGGAGAAACAGAAGCGGTGTGAAAATAGTGGAAGAGTTGTGTTTATGTGTCTGGGAAGGAAGCTTACATGCTTCTGTATCTGTGTTCCTGTGCGTGTTTCCAAAGCTCTGCACGGATACAAACTATTGTCATGATGGAGTCTTGAAATGTGACAAACATAATTTGAAATGAACACCATCACCATTGAAAAGATGGCATTCTTATGGTGACCTCTCCCTTTATTCCCCCATAAATTTGTTAGAAGCCATAATGCTGCCGTAATGCTTCCATTAAGGCCAAAACTCTAGCAGAGGAAAGCTCTGTATATGTGCAGAGGAAAAACAAACAAACAAACAAACAAAAACCACCAAGGTCCCTCTGTCTTGTTGTGTGGAAGGACTTTCGTTCCAGAAACGCCAGGCTTTATGACTGCAAATATTTGCACAGCCAGATGAGCTCTATGAGGTGTTAATGGAGGCATTTTGTTTTTAAAGTTTAACATTTGTTTGTCTCTTGGTCTCTAAGCCCACAGGCCTACAATCTCCGATATCATAATCCCTCTAAAGTAATGGCTCCTGCTGCTGACAGAGCCTGATTGATGCACTTTTCCCTTCATGCAGGGCTACCGAGCTCGTTGACATTGACAGAGTGACTGACAGAAAGGTTGACAGAGTGACAAAAGCAGAGTGACTGCTGTTCCTCATTGCAACATTTCTGACGGACAGAGATGGTGACAATCAAATTATAATTTTTTTGTATTTTTTCAGCAAATTTGCCTATTTACAGCAAAGAGCTCCACGTACTACTGCATATACGACTTAGCAAACACAGTGTAGGTGTATTTGCAGCATGACAATGCAAAACCAAATGTGTTAATTAGTTGTATATTTTTTATGTGGGCCCCTCCAGCACTAGAAAACAAAGAATAGCTTTTTGAACAATAAAAATGACTTTGGTGCTCGAATAAAATACAGCAAACAATGGTGGCACGACATCTGTGTGGTAAATACTCAAGCACCTTACAGATAAGAGTTAAATGTTTATTTCAATCTTTTTTTTTTCAATGTAAATTTAATAGAACAGAACTTTAAAAATGTTTGTCCTCTTTTTTTCCCCCCCAAGTTTAAACAAACCATGAGTTGTTATCAAACCAGTGTGTCGACTTCCTCCTGAGTGTATTGCACAGTGGTAAACTGACAGATGGATGATCCAGCAGAGCAGGATTCTTTTGTGTAACAGAGATGCAGGTAACATGTAGTGTGTATAAATAACATGTATTTCAGTTGTAGTATTTTCCTGTCATAACAATAATCAACAATATCGACATGCACATTCAAACCAAACACAATTTGACAACTGAAAAAGATGCAGGTTGAAGCAAACGCTTGGCTCATTAAGATTTCTTCCAAATTATAGAACATCTGTAAAAATACCCCTGACAGCAAGAGATGCTGGAGACATTGTGGGGCGACTGCGAATTCCTGACTGTGGCTCAGTTGGTAGAGATGGTCAGTGTCTGTGGTTCGATACCCTGTCTTGCCCTGTTCATACGTCAAAGTCTTCTCTGCAAGGCACCGAACCCCAAATGGTTCCCAGTGGAAGTCGACAACCTTGCATTGCGTGTTTGAATGGGTAATGTGACTAACGGTGTGTTCGAGAGCACTGAAGTGGTGAAAATGCACTATACAAGTGACGTCTATTTATCATTATGCTTATACTATACTTATACTACGAGGTTGCTTTGGTTACTTTTGAGGGTCATATCATTGCACTGCAAAAACAAAAAATTATTTCATGGTCAAAATGCATCACCAGACACAAAATAAAACACAATCGCAATTTTTAGAGTGGAGTGTATACAATTATTGAATCTCAACTTTGGCTTGAGGATTAAAGCCAATTTTTTTCTACAATTAAAAAATTTTGTTTGACCACGACAAAATGTTTCCGTACCCAGAAAGCTAGTCTGTATGTCTGTCTGTCACATTATTGTGAAATGTCTCAGGAATCCTGTGAAGAAATGTCATCCAATTTGGCTCACATGTTTACTGCCGCTCAAGACTGATTTGTTTAAAATGTGTTGGTTTTTCTACCTTGCCGAGATCATCCATCCACCTCAGGGGTGTGGCAGACAGCGTGTGTGGCGTCGTGTGGGAGAGCGGTTTGCTGATGTCATCGTTGTGAATGGAGTGACCCATGGTGGCGGTGGGGTCATGGTGTGGGCTGGCGTATGTTATGGACAACAAACACAGAGGCATTTTATTGATGGCATTTTGAATGCACAGAGATACTGTGACCAGATCCTGAGGCTCATTGTTGTGCCATTCATCCACGACCATCACCTCGTGTTGCTTTTTTTTTTTAAGCAGTGATGAGATGAAATTGATCACAAACAATAATTCTGATTGTGCAGATGTTGTATAGTTACAGTGCAAATTCTTACAAAAGGTAACTGTCAACAACATGTATACATGTACAGTATATATGCATGTCATAGAGAAACTAGTCACACTTGGTAGCCAAGTAAAGACATGCATCACATTGTTTTAAGTGAAAATGAGTGACAAGTAAATACTGATTTTATCAGTATTAACTGTAACATTGCTGATCAGCAAAGCAGATATGAATGAGAGACATGCAGACTTTCAGTTCTTTCAGTCGCATTGGTCAATATACCAGTTACATGATGAAATATAAAGCTTTCTTCTTTCACAGGTTTGATTGAACCCTCATTTCAAGTAGGTACTATAGGGAGATAGCATGGGTTGTCATCATGTAAATGGCCTCATTTGTGACCATCCAACCCCTATACATATGTACACAAACACGTAGTGTGTTGGCTGGATGCACATCTAAGCAAACACAATCGCACACATTTGTATTTGCACTCTGGAAAAGCAGTGATAATGGCAAGCTCTAAAGAGTTGTGCAAATGTTATTTGAGCTCACTCTGTGGATCTTCCTATTTCTATGTGTGCATGTGCACAGTCTATGTGAGCATTTGGGAGGTGGGGGGGGGGGGGGTTGTGCTGAGTGTTTGCAACTTTGTGGTTGTGCGTGTGCAATGATGTGCATCTTGTACTCAAGCCAAGAGTGTATTGTCACCTTAGGCCTCCTAATATCATTTATACAGTTTTCACACTAATGCACGCTTGAGCACGATTGCAAGTGTACGTGCACGCAATGGGAGCAACTGCCTGCAGAGCAGGAAACGTGCTTGCGTGGATCTGTGTGCACGTGTGTGTTTGTGCTAAAGCTCAGGTGTGAGCCACTTGATAAAGTGTTAGCCCAGGGCACGATGCTCTCCGCAACCAGTGTTGTGAAGGAGAAAAGGCCTCAAAGACAAAGTATGTTTGCGTGTGCGTGAGAGTCGTGCGTCTCTGGGGAGGAGGATGGGAAACGTAACCAGCGCTGATGACCCTTTATCTCATCACAGAAGTGCACACACAAATGCACACCAGATGATCTGAATACATTTCGAATAGGAAAAGCTATCAGCATATTTATAAGTTTATATTTCAAAAACATCAATGACTGCAGCACCTAAAACAGTATTTTTTTTTTGATTGCAGTGAAGGCATTGACATGGATCTCCATGAAGAGCCTGAGCTCTGAAAACTCCTCATTGACATGACAAAAGAGTATACACTTAGATACACTCTGCTCCCAAATGTGTCTCACAGCCACATTTGCAGAATCTTTTGCAAACCAAATTAAAACATGTTGTTTTGTTTGTTCTGATATGCATGCCCTGTGACTTGACCGTGAAGAAACCAGCAAAACACTGAAGGATGGGTAACAAAAACCAGGTGTCACTTGAACGTTTCCCAGTTCACAAACCAATAATTATAAATAAACCAAACAGTTTACATCTTGTTATGGTTGTGAAGATTTGGGTGTGGCCGGCCTAACTTCAATATAACTCGCAGACAAGCTCACAGCTTGTTCTTAACGTGGATGTGTTTGACGAGGGCCAAATTGTGATTGCTAGTTTACTGGATCAAAGAATGATTAGAACCGCAGCCCTCGTGGGGAGTTCCAGCTCTGCAGTGGTCATCGTCACGCAGAAGTGGTCTAAATGCTGTCAAATGGTGAGAGGGCTCTTGGATGGATGAGGCTCATTGACCTATGTAGGTCGTGAATATCTCGTGCCAACAGCGGAGCTGCTGCAGCTCAAACTGCTGAAATTAATGATTCTGATAGAAACACTTCCAAATACACAGAATATCACAGCTGGAGTTTGGGCAGCAAGGCCGCACACCAGCCATGCTGGTCATATAATTCAGCCTGATCAGTAGATCGATATACTGTTTATTCAGCCAATAATGGCTATTTTAACTATATTAGGAAGAAAATATAATTAAGTTTATAATGCTGGTGCATCCCAAAGACTTTGCAGGTTTACGTAGGAAAGCAGTAGAATTTTATCGACGTATTTGAAAGCAGCGTTCGATTCTTTGCCTGTGTGACACTGACTTGGTTAGTTAGGCTTCAGAGACCTGTAGGACAAGGACATGAAAAAGCACTACAACTTTTAGAGCCTGCAAGTGAGCCACACTCTTTGGCCTCCGAGCTATGACTGAAGTGCCTCTGGGCCAGGCACTTGACCCTCGAGTGCTCCAGTAGCTCGGCAGCTAAAAGAGCATGACTACACTGGGCAGCTCCCAGTTGACCATCACAATACACAACTGAAACTGTTCGATGTTGGAAGTTATGCTTTTGTACATCTCTCTTGCTTTGTTGGCGGAAAAAAACCCCCAAATTACACTTTTTAAATATCCTACATTCATAATTGTTTTGTCCAACCAGTTGTGGAAACGATAATTTCATTTAGCAGCAGATAAAGTATTTTCTGTGAGTATCAGCTTTGTTCAAACAACAATATATATCTGTCTAAATCTCTTAGTGAGAACTTCTCCTTTGCCGAGATAATCCACTCCCCTGACAGGTGCAGCGTATCAAGATGCTGATTAAGCGCCATGATTATTGCACAGGTGTGCCGTAGGGTGGCCACAATAAAAGGCCACCATAATATAACGACTTCATTCTTTCTTTTACTTTTACATTTTTCTGTCTATTCACAGCTGAAATGATTTAGTTGGTTGTTGATGAGGAGGAGAGAATTACCCTGCAACAAATTTGATCAGCGATTAATTGTTTGAGTCATTTTTCAGGCAAGACTGCCAAACCTTTTCTGACTTTATGATGGTAAACAGAGCTGTTTCGACTCACTGGTGCCAATGATGACCTGATTAATTGGCTTGACTGACTGATCAACGTTATATATGCAGCTTCTACATTCATTTCATTATAATATTCTGTGCTTTCTGCACCGAGTTTATTTCAGGTTGTGTTTATATTTTTGACTGCACTGCTCGTCCTGATATAAATGTGAATCAAATTAGCAGCTTTGAACGCATCACTTCTCAGTTTTAGCTGGTGTATCATCGCAGGTATCGTGTGTCGAGAAGTTAATGTCGTTTGTACGGTTTCTCATCCAGAAATACCCTGTCATTTTTTTTTTTTTTGGCTTGTGCCTTGTCACGGGGCGATTTCATGGATATTCTTCAGTTGGTGAAATGATAATGGAAGTCCTAACGCTGCATTGATCATTACATCCGTCCTCTTCCTGTATCTGCTATCCCGGAGCTCCTTAAAGTGACATCTGGGGCTCCAGTAGGCCCAGTTGATACAGTGCCTGGCAGTCTGATCTCTGGAGCCTGCTTGTGAATGATGAATCACAAGAGCACCATTAGTTTGGACAAAGCAATACAGCACAGACTGTAAGTATCAGGACAATTACACAATTTCTGGTTCTTCTGGCTTGTTGCTTCAGCGCACAATTTTGGATAATGCATTAAATTGCCCAGTCTCAGCTTTAATTTGTATAGGTTTGCATCGATACAGATAGAAATGTGAAAGCAACCTGGCCCAATGTTTGAACACCCCAGCAAAATGCTATGGCAAAAATGTATTCTTTAGTGGAAAGTGATTTACTTGATGTCGGCCCAAAATGGTTTGGACCCTCTTTAGTATCTTAACAGCGTTACAGCAGTGATCATTGTCTTTAGGCAAGTGTTTAAAAAAAGGCTCCAGAGCACGAAAACCTCTAAATTCACAAAAAACTGCTTAGTTTGATTAACGAAAAGCAAACAGGATGCCTCAGACATCTTAAGAGCTCACATCCTTCTATTTCTTCATGAAATACTTGACAGACTTCAATTCCAACACAGTAGAAGTTTTTAATGACACTGGCTACAACTTTTTTGGATAGTGTATGTTTTAGCAATGCGTTGTCTCGCATGCTTTCCTTAAAATTGATGAATTAAGTCAAATAAAATTTTTGTGAAACAGTAACTTTGTGAAATACAGGCAGACAACAGACAAATACGAGAAGTTGTCGCTGTGTCTCTTATCATTCTTTAAATCAACAAGATGTACAGTTAATAAATGGCCCCTGCTGCTTTACTATAGAACGATAATGCAACAGTGATTAAAAAAAGATGAAAAAAGAAAGTAAATAAATGTGATTTAGTGTTATTGTGATGGGTTCTCTGTGGCTTAAGTGAGTTTCCGGTTTCTATAAATTAATTTGTATTGCACTCTGAAATGAATGTAACTGATCAGAAAGGGAAAATAAGGTAAGAGAAATCATGTTTTTTTTTGTTTTGCTTTGTATTTTTGGTAGAAGGTTTGAACCTGGCCTGTGAATATTATCGTGTGTTACTATGTCTGTTTCTCCATCACGACAGTGAAAGCTCCCGCAAGTAGAACTCCATTGTGTCTGTGCAGTAGATGGCACTGTTGCCATATCTCAATCAATCTCACACACACACACACACACACACACACACACACACACACACACACACACACACACACACACACACACACACACACACACACACACACACACACACACACACACACACACACACACACACACACACACACACACACACACACACACACACACACACACACACACACACACAAATAAGCAGGGACTGGCAAACACAATGGCACCCAAAACTCAAGAGATTCTCTCTCTCTGTGTGTGTGTGTCTCTCTCTCTCTCTCTCTCTCTGTTTCTCTGTCTCTCTCTCTCCTTCTTTCTCACACTCCCTTAGTTAACCTCTGTCTATTCATCCACTGTAATGTATCGTTATTGCAAAAACAGACACCCCATAACACTAAAGCCCATTGTTACTGCAGCCAAAAAAAATCTGAAAGATTTACGGTAGGCATGCGGTCCGCTGTGATTCATGACATTACAAAATGGTGTAGCATGTAATCAAAAGCTGCTGCAGCTCAAACAGGCTGCAAGAAGAACCTCTCCGCGCATTCATACAGCTCAGTTGTGCATCCGTTACATTTGCTCACACCTTCAAGCTGCATGTAACCACAGTCATCTGCTGTCTGCTTCACTACATTTTTTGTTTCTAAAGTGCTTTGCTGAAGAGCACTTCAGGAAAGTGGATTACCTCTCAGTCATTGCTCCCACAGTTTATTCAGCCTGTAGGGATTTCAAGTGTTTTCTGCGTGGTCACCAAATCACCTCTCTTCTTTTGAGGAGCCTGATGATGAAAGGGGGCTTAATCAGATATGAACAGTTGGTGTGAGTTTCCTGTGGACTGCGTGACAGGATGTACCTCCATCCAAACGCAATCATGTGCGCGTTAGAGGCAGAAAAGTTTGAAATGCTTCTAAAACAAATTTAACAGCTATACATAATGATGGTGGGAATTACCATACAGTCAAAGTCACAATAAGGTGTCAGAAGGTCGACAAGAACCTGAGGACTCCAGATCCACCAGAGCAGGTCTGGTTGCAGAAAAGAAGGGGTCTAAGTGTCTTAACTGACCTTGACCTTGTAGATCATTAATGTCAGACCAGCCTCTGCAGAAACTTCCTGCAGGTAAAGTTGCTGGGCCACTTGAAAATTGAAATCATGACTCTCAACAAGCCATTTTAAGTTGCCAGCCGATAAAATGAATGTCAAGCCCCGATGAGTAAACTTGGGAAGGAGCTGTGCAAATTCGAAGGGCAGAATATCTTCATAAGGGGAACAATAGAAGGTGAAGGCAGCTTGTCAAAACCCCCATGGTTACTCCAGAGGTGTTTCCAGTCAGCAGAATTCTGGCCTACTGTTCAGCTCAAACTCTGAGGTAGAAAGTTTCCTCCGGGATGCACATAGAGATCCCATCCACAAGCCAAGCCCTGTAGCAACTAGGAAAATCTGAAAACCATGTGTACTCAGCTGAACATGAACAACCAAATGTGGCAGGACGTGCAAAACATCGCAAGGAAAGCCAAAACTTTAGCTGCCCCAGGCACAAATGGCATACCGCAATAAGTTTATGTATATAAAAAAAAAGGACAAATCTTCTGCAAAGGCTGAGGAAAATCATAAGGAAGATCTTGGCCAAAGGCAAAGTACCATCAAACTGGATGGTTTTCTTTTTCCTCAACAGGTTTTTGCATCAGTCAGCTGACCATCAATATTTCTTTTTTGCTGCTGTGTTGAATAATACTTTTGCTGACTACAACTCAATATAAGAATTGCACCGATATTTGAGAAAATCCAACTTTTTTAAAATGTTTTTTTATTTTTTTTATTTCGTGCATCATCCAGAATTGATGTCCAGTGATTGATTCAGATGAGGATAGAAAATTTGACATTCCTGCTCTTTCAAAAGACTGATTCTACATACAAACTGTTGGTAATCCTGAATGGGATTCATTGCAGATTCCTGTGTCAGGAACTGGCTGGAGTTAGATGCTAATAAATGGGTAAACAGAGAGGACACGGCAGTGACAGTCAATTTTAAATCAGTTAGACAACTCATCAGAATTTGCAGACAGGTCACTATTTATCACCCAAATTTCCAGTTTGACCTTTGTTCATCCTCAACGAGCCAGAAAACGACGCACACGCACGCAGGAACAGAAAAGCAAAACAAATTTGCTCTTTTGTGATGCTGGCAGTTACAGCACAAAGGACGCTTGCCAGGAAACCTAATATTGGACCAGGTCAATAGAAGTAAACAAGTAACTCTCAAACTAACACCACAAACTTTCCCAGGGAAAAAAAATAAATATTCGAAGGCTGTTGGTCTTTTTAAGTGAAGGAGCCAGCGAGGACAGTCTGAGTGACTGCTGGCTTAAACGGGACACAAAATGGCTGCACTGTCTGGTCACAGATGCTGATGGCTGACAGTTCAGCCTTCACATCTGATTTAACAAAGGTTGCCGGTTGACCCGTTACACTGACAGTAGCTGATACTGCTGCTCCTTCAGGCAAGCAGAATAGCCATACGTCTTGTTTCACCATATCTGTGCCTGAAGGGGCAGTCACAAAGTGTCTTTAGTATCTCCATGTGGAGCCTGTATATTTACACCTTTTATGGATTTCAGGATGTCCAAACTATATGAGATGAGCCTTCCTCAATAATACTGTTCTTTATTTGTAAAAAATCAAAGTTGCATGAAAAAATAAACTGAACTCTGTTAGTGTCACTTTTTGAAAAAGGCAAAACCTTGTCAAATAATCGAAGTCCAACAATTTATCTGCGAGTGAAAACATTTTGTCAAGCACGATTGGTCACAATTACCCATTCACACATGTATGCACACACTTGTGCACTAGTTGCACATGAAAGCCTAAAACACCTAAAAACATTCGCAAGCAGAGCCGAGAATTGAACTGTCAATCTGGGATTCAATACACTACCCATGGGAATGTGATGCATCCAATGGTAGAAAATAGAGTCACGCAAGTACTTTATGCATTACTATTTAATAACCAATAATTAAAAATGCTATTTTAGCAGTGCATGATTTACTTCACAGTTGAATGTATTTGACAACCTAAATGTCTGTTTGAGATGCATGAAAGGCATCTTTCTTGACTCCCCAAACTCCTCAAGTTTTTACAATAACAGTTGCAGAACCTGCTGTTTGACCATCTGCAGTATTGCAAGTCAGGGATTCTTTGGCTTTACATGCTGGGATCCAAATCAGTTTCTCCTCCTCCCCTCTTCAGGAGCCAGGCTACTTTCATTCAAACGTACTGTATTGTAGCACTTAACAAAAACGAAAACTTCACTATCTTCACAGCAAAGACCTATAAACAGAACATTTGTCATGCTCTGGGTCCGTCTTGTCTTGCTGTCGTGTTTCACACCATCTAGATTTGAACAGTTCAGGAGATTTCTGGATGCCTTGGTGCTTGTGCCGCGCTGGCCGAGCAAAGACTTGCATGGAGATGTGGTTCGCTCCACTGACACGTTTACATCCAGATAAAGATTAAATAGTTCTATGTGGTTAAAGGTCTCTTCTTATAGATCAGTACCCCAGAAACATCAGGAGACTGTGGCGGTGAGGAGTGAGACCAGGAGGAGGAAGAAAGTTTGTGTGTTTTCGCACGTCAGCACTGGGATCTTTCCTCCACTGTGCTCTGTCTCTCTTCATATCTCACCCCAGTGTCAGGGGAGTGTGTGGCAGGCGTTGTCTGGAGGGACCACACACTTTTATCCTTCAGAAGATTGGCCTCGGCAGCTGTGGTTGGTATCTTGAATGCGGTAACTAACAACACACCCTGCAGTTGTGTTGAAAAATTTGCTGTGCAAATTCATACAATCGAGATTGAACACTTTCTACTTAAGTCTGACATGGTTACATAGATACTGACAGAGAGGCCATTGCAGGTAACTATTTAAAAAATGTGCTTGTAGTTGACTATCTTTGGTAGTGTTGTGAATAATCATAAAGAACTGAATTACTGTTATGCAGATGGCAATAACACAGGACTTACTGATGACTGAAATTTGATATGTCACTGCAATTACTGACATTTCAGAAGCCTTATTACTATTCCTGTACGTAAAAAAAAAAAAAAGAAACAGGAAAATTACTTTGCTGTTTTGTCTCTATACTGCTCAATGAGCCAGTTTTATCATCAAAACTGTTTGAAGGAAAGAGGTCACTCATGTTTACCACGTTCCCCCTCAACTCAGTGCTGACGGCACCTTGAAGGATGCCTGTGATTCATGTTGGCTTAGGTTTTCTTTAACATCTAGAATAGTGGGCATTTTCCCCCAAATCCAACAAATCGGTCACTTGAAGTTCACCAGAAAACTTGTGAGCATTTCACTTTCTTGGTTATAACTTCAAGATGCTCTGCAGGACACTTTGTACATATTTTTCATGATCCTCAGATTTGAATCATACAGTTTGAGAATGAACGGCTCTCATAAGTTTTGCTGACTCATAAAACTTCAATCCAGCATTGACATCAAGTCAGATTCACATTTGTTTGGCACAGCTGCAATAACTGCAAAGAAATATGTGCATGAGCTCCAGTCTTTTCGTTTGTACACGTTGGAGAATAACAAATGTTGGCATTCAATCGTCAAGTTAAAAGTGAAAAAAACAAAACTGACACACCGGTTATCATCAATTACGGTCATTTAGCATAGTTAAAGTGCATAGTGTGCAGATGTTGATGTTAAAATCTTTCTCTGCATGTGTTGTTTTGCCCAAATTGACGGGTATTAATCAAACAAGTTCAGCCTTTTTGTGACAGAATGGTCGATTATATCTGACAAGTTGGATTTGAGAGGCCAACAAATAAACAGTCAGGAGAAAAAAAAAATAGGCCATTGAGAACTATGATTGATTTTGCTGGAAAACTGCTGTGAGACAGAATGCAGGAGCTGAAAGATTTTGGTGCTCTGTTGCAGTCGAAACTGAACTGTTGTGATTAGTGTTATATCTGGATAGCAGGCTCAGGTCATCACCTATGAAACAATAATCTTACCCTGGAGCACAATTGTGGTGTTATGTTGCTCCTGGGGACATTTCCATGGTGGTAACTGTGAAACTTGTGTGAAACGATCAAACAAAGAAAGGAGCCAATTGCTGTCAAATCCTCCAGCTGAACCTGCCAAAGATTGCCAAACATGTTGGATTGAGATGGTAGTGTACTTTCCAAGCTGACAGTGATCCTAAACATTGGATTAGAACTGAAACAATTTCAGAGCAAAGATGGGAATGTCCTGAGGTGGCTGAACCAAGACTAAATTGATTTAAAAATGTATTATAGCACTTGGAAAAAAAATGCTCAGGTGCTCTTTATATAATCTAAAGGGATGTGAGCAAATCTGCATAGAAGAAAATTGGAATATATCAATGCTTAATTTGCTGCTCGCAGTCCCATGACACAGAACTAATTGTTTAAACACAGTTTTAATTAACACTTTTGAAGCCAAAAAAAGAAAATCTCAACAGTTGCATGATTCGATGAACATCATGCCATTAGTTAAAACAACCCTTCTGTTATTCTTAACACCTGAGTGACTTCACCTGCAGTGAATCTACTAGTTTGTGGCGATTTGACATTTTCCAACTTCTTGAGGTATACCACGAGTGCCTGGCCTTCTCGGCATTCAAGTGCCCTCAAATAAATTATTAGTGGGGCTGAGGTCGGAGAACTGTGGACCCAAATCCATGGCTGTCGGCGGTCCTTGATCGTCTTTGATCTGTAAGTCGTTCTCGCAAGGCTTTGATGTGTGCTGGGGGTTGTTGTTTTAATGCAGAATCTTTTTTTCCCACACAAACAAAACAAACCAAAGGCGGTAGTTTATCCCTGAGAAAGAGGGTGCCTCTTCTCCTCGGTCATGGTGGAGTCAGAACGGTGCAGGTGACCATCTCTAATGTAAGTAAAACACAACTATTCCTAAATAACCCCATAACCTTCTTAAACTATGGATTTGACACATTGCAGTGTCAAATGGCCTCCTTCGGTTACTATCATAGTCTGGTTCTGTTAAACACTGTGAAACGCTCAATAACTCTAAAATATTAATATCGGTGTCATGAGGAAAACCACTTTTGATTAGGTTATACAGCACATATCTTACTTAGCGTATTTCTAACTTGGTTTTTTCCCTTTACATCCATCTTTAATGGCAGCTGTGGAGGAAATGAGCTGAGCTGAAGTAAAGAGTAAACGGTAAACAGTTGTAAAACAGTCATAGATATTGGAGATCATTTGGATTTTTTTCTTTTTCTTACATTTATACTGAAGCCAAGCGGTAATATAGCTGACGATCTATGATACCACACCAATTCTGAAGCATGGGGTTGCTCATTATCTATTAATCCAGTTGCAAGGACAAACTGGAACATTCACTAATTATGTGCCACCATCACTTTAGCAGAAGTTGTATATTATCTGCATTCTGAAAAAGATTTTCACTCCTCCATTGAGGCAAGGACTACAGTGTTCTTGGTAAAATGGAGGGTTCCCCTGTCAATGAAGAATTGATATCATCTACTATCAGATTTCTAGGTCTCAAACAGCAGCTACACAGTCTGGGATTTTCGCTCTCAGACGGAAGATGGACAATTTGTGACAGTATCTGTGGTTGTGGCTTAAAATCTGTTGTCTTATGTAGTACACTGAGATGGGAGTCGCAGAATTCACTGTTGTGATGCCACTGGCCGTCTGCATTAATTTTCTGACGGTGTCAGACATTCCACGACTGCCGACTCACATTGCACAGCTTCAGCCTACAGGTCTACGCCAACTAATCAAAATGCAGCGGAACATGACCTAAGATCAACACGATGCCACTGCAACAACTGAGTTGACGGATTGTGACAGATGTGAAAACACAAAAGAAAAAGTTTGTGATATCTCAGAAAATAGGGAAACTGTATAGAATTGTGGCAACAGAATCCTTGCCTGTACATCTCATCCAGCTCCTACCGTGATCACCACATGGTGACATTGCAATGTTATTGTCTTTGCATATAGAGGAGGTTGCTCGGCCCAATACCAATTTAATGGAGGCTGTCGTGCAGTTAAACATGATATTGTATTATAAGTGAATTACTTAAAACGCTGAACATAAACTCTGACCCTACTAAAATGCCTGTAGAAACCTTAACAGGAGAGTAGAGAATAATATAAATGAGAGTTGGAAAAAGTCTATCTGTTTTATTTAATTCGGTGTTGTAAGGCGTTGGACCTTATTCCAGCTGTAAATTATAGAATACCACCAAGGAAAGATTGCCAGCGTAACACACACACATACAGACTCGTGTAATAAAACCAGTATGGGTTGGAGTTAGTCGGGGTACACAGAGAAACCCCATGCAGGTTCAGGAGGAACTTGCAAACCACACAGAAATACTACAAGCTGAAAATCTAACTGGGATCGTTTAGCTGTGAAATAAGAAGGCTAACCATTTTTTCTTCTGCCTCTCCTGTGCATATAATAAACTGATTTTGTTTTTTGGAGGTTTCCTTGTCTCATAAAAAGAAAAAGGCCTCCGCATATCAACACTTCCATGATAAGAGACGACAAAAAAAACAACAAAAAACAATGCTGCATGAACACAGCAGTCACAGGTCACGCAGACGGAGAGGAAGCAGCCTGTCTGATGTAAACTGGACTGTTTAAAGCAGCTGCTTACTCCAGCTGAGTTGGAGATGGAAAACATCAGCCACGTCTGGATAGATTGTCGGGTACCTTGTGGTGACGCGTAAATGGATTTCCACGAGCCTGGCGCATCAAAACAGGAGGGAGGCAACATTTATCAATGAACTATCCGCGTGTCGACTGCTCGTCACTGGAGCCACAGTCGCACCAATAAATAAAGCGTTTGATTTGGCTTTGTCATTTTTAACAACAGGAAAGCAGTGCACTTTTGAGGTAATTTGCAAATTCAGACTCCGACGACCGTCATTTCCAGAGATGAATATGTGTCGCATGGTGTTGGTTTTTTTCATAGGCCATGAATATCATCGCTAAAGTTGGTATTTCAAATGTTAGTGTGGTAATTGTAGTATTACTTCGGTGGTTAAGGAAAGTTAAACTGTGCAAACACAGCCTTTGTGAAATGGGAGGATTTATAGTTTGAGAACTTAATGCTGTCAAGACAAATGTGTCACTGAAGTGGAACAATAATCAAGAACATTCATGCAGGGAAATATTTCCATTGTTATGCAACGATGCCCAGAGGCGGTAGATTATACGTTAATAGCAATGGATGGCATTATAAAGGATCATCTCATAATAAAAGCGATTTCAGGGCTTTTTTGGTGGAAACAACAAAGCTTTGATTTGCCAGAGAAAAATCGGCTGTCGGTAAAATGGGTGACATTAAAGGAGATATAAAATATATTCAAGATGAAGTTCTCGTAAACAATACTGAATTGTCTGAGTTTTGCTCACGGCAGTGAACTGACGGTTTGCATTACTTCATGTTGATCAACACACTACTATATATTATTTTTAGACATAAGATAAATTAAAGTTCTTCATCACATTGACATAAAATTGATGTACAAATGAAACGGCACCATTAAACAGCTCAGCTTATTCATTTGCACCACTCACAATAGCTTTATGTACCAAGATATATGAATGTCCAATGGTATAATAATTTATATTGAATTGAATTTCTTTTTTCTGTGAGAGCTTTTATGCACACGTGCCTCTTGTGGTGTTTCATCAAGAGGAGCTTGTTGGAAGAGAAACTAAGGATGTTCAAGATGGGTCTCACTTCCACTAACATATGTTCAAACTGCACAGCTGATCTCCCTGATCTCTACCTACACGCACTCTGGCTGTGTACACCAGTCCAAACATTCTGTCAAAAGATCTGTGAAGACTTATCATTATGCCTGGGCCACCCCATTCCAGTCTCACCTGCACTTTGCCTGTTAGGTGATCTCACAGAAATTAAAAGAGAGAAAAATAACCCTTGGGGACTGGGTGCCCTCCCCTTTCTGGTGGGGGTGCCCGCTGCGGTGCCGGGCTTGGCCATGCAGGTCTTAGACTGCTCTTCGGCCATCGGGTGGGGTCGGGAGGGCTTCCTTTTTTTTTTTTTACCACTTTCAGTAGAGTCATTTTTTCTTTTCTTTACTTTCTTTCTTCTTCTTCTTCTTTTTTTTTAAATAGTCGAGGGTGAAAAGATCCTGAAGGTCATGAAATAGTAGAAAAGAGTGCATGAAAAGAAAGTCAGCACCTCACTTACATACATGATAAACAGTGATGGGAATGAAGAATTGCTCCTGTAATTTCACAACCTTGGCAGGAGCATGCTTGTGGCCATTTTCTATAATGAAAATATACAAGTTACAGTTTCTGAACTTTGTAAGGAGCATGCTTTTTTTAAAATACAGTAATCACACTGATCCAAATATTTTCCAACTGTCATGAGATTAAACCAGCCTGAGAAACAACAAAACAAAAAGCAAAACAACAACAACAATGATAACAAAAGCAAAAACAAAGAACAAAAAACATGATTTGGGTAATTGAAAGAACAATAGCAGAAAATAAGAAAAATCAGCAGCAAATCTCATCAATGAGGAGTGGAAGTGCGTGTGCGTGTGTGGTTTGTCCACTGGATGACTAAATATATATATATATATATATATATATATATATATATGTATGTAGCACTAATAAGGGTATCGTATGTATCTCCCCACCAAGTCTATCTTTCTGTCTCTCCTCTCCTCTCCTCTCCTCTCCTCTCCTCTCCTCTCCTCTCCTCTCCTCTATCCTCTCACCCCAACCGGTCCGCAGAATGCCGCCACCTCTGAGTCTGGTTTCTGCAAAGGTTTCTCCCTGTTGGAGGGAGTTTTTCCTTTCCACAGTCGCAAACGAACCTGCATGCTCATGTGGATATGCTGGGCTTTTCTATTTTCTCTGTAAAAGCACATAGGAATGACTGTACTGTATTTAAAAATGTTTTTTTTAATAAATAGTTGTTCATTTAAAGTGGTGTGACTTCATGACTGAAATAAAAATGAGTTGGAGGGGGAGGGGGGTTGTGAGTGGGTACTTTTAATTTCCCCTCTTATTTAGGGTGTTTTAATAATGTGCATGTCACGCTTGTAGCTGAGATATTAGCCGAGCTGTCAGTACTGGGAGGGTCAGTCCACTGACTCAGTCACTCCAGTTCAGCTGAAGTTACATCAGTTGGACTCACTCATACCACTCAAAACAAGTCCTCATGTAAAGGAAAACCATTTTATGCAGCAACAAACCTGCAGAGAGAAACAGACAATAACAATGAGGAAAAAAACAAGAGGCATGTCCTATGGAAGTGAGATCGTTGTTTTTAGGGTCCAGGAAAACATCCACTTCAATGTAAAGTTGACTAATGCTTAATCTTACAAAGTTCAGAAACTGTAACTCGTATTATTTTCATTATAGAAAATGGCCACAAGCATGCTCCTGCCAAGGTTGTGAAATTACAGGAGCAATTCTTCATTCCCATCACTGTTTATCATGTATGTAAGTCAGGTGCTGACTTTCTTTTCATGCACTCTTTTCTACTATTTCATGACCTTCAGGCTCTTTTCACCCTCGACAATTTGAAAAAAAAAAAAAAAAAAAGAAAGAAAAGAAAAAATGACTCGACTGAAAGTGGTAATAAGCTGGTGTCCTTCCAGCAGGCCGCCAACGCTGAGAAGGTGACAGAGTGCAGCAGGTCGGCCTCAAGGACGATACTCGGAGAAACTTGCTGAAGTGTCACAGGAAGTCTATTTTCCACTCCAGGTGCCATTTCTGATTGGACTTTGGAGTTAGACTTACCTTTGGCCAATTAGCAAAATGTGCACAGCCTGTTTGACCTGCCACTCTCCCAGAGTGCCGAGCTTCTCTGAGCAGGATGGACCGGCCACAACCTCATATCTCCACCCTTCAAGTGTTCGACCCCAGGTCAGTGACTCCTGGTTTTAATGACTGTGAACACACAATACCACTTTGCTTTTTAAAAATTTTACCTGACCGTATGATGGTTGGGGTCAAGGTCTCACTTCTGGTCTGGTACATTTATTTATTTAATTTTTATAATGGCTCGATGTCTTTTGAGCTCTGAGTTGACTGAGGGATGCCCCAGTCAAATTTCATTTCAGCTGGACATTCATCTGCCCGTTGCTCTGGAGATTTATCAGTAAATCCCACTTCTTCAAATGTCAGACATCTTGTCCTCTTTTTTTTCTCATTTGGTGACCACAGCCTCATCACGTCAGTGTTGTAGAGAATCGGTAGAAGCAGAGATAAATGGCTCTTGGCCCTTTCTGTGATCTAACTAACTTTTATTCTTCAGAATTGTTACACAAGACGTGATTTAACGTTTATACAAAGAAAAGGCCCAGCTTGTAACAAAAAGGGAGTAATTTGGATGATTAAAAAAAAAAGGACATTCATCATTTCTTTTGAAAAACAAACTTGAGATGTGCAAATGACTTTGTAAGTACATGTGGAACATTTTCATTTCACAGCTCATTCACAATAACTTTCCTTTTTTTTTTTTTTTGCACTTAACGGCTTCCCAAATTAAACACATTTTGATTAAGCTTGAAGGTTCATTATTGACCTCTGAAGCAGCAGGTAGACAAAATACATTAAGGGATCAGTTTTGTGGAAATATTACACTTCACAGCTTTCAGACACATCCTATGGCCTTCACTACTGAATGGACATAAAGTATATTATACACTGAAAGTTGCGAATTGACTTTTCTGATGTGTTGGAGCCTGATGCCTCGGAGTGTTTACTGACATTCTCTCTTGGGTTTGACTTGTGATCATATCGTTTTGGGAATATTAAATGATATGGAAAGAAACAACTGAAAGTTATTTTCTTATGGGTTTCATGTCCTATACCAGGACTTTAAACCTATTTTTTGATGAGGAAGAAAATAATACAACAGACAATATTAAAGACAGGCTAAGGCCAAAAAACTAAGAAAGGTGAGACCTAAATGGGTCACAACCAGGCAGGAGAGCTGCAGACAGATGGTGTCTGTATGTTCCATCATTGAGCACATTAGCATTTCTTTAAAGGAGTTAGTGCATGAACTAACCACAAAAACATGGCAGAACAGCTGGAATAAACTATGAATGTGTGAACAGAAGCCGAGAGGTCTCATCAAAATGAGTGAAGCCTATTTAATACTTCCAATACAAATAATTTTTTGTTACAGAGTCACGATCATGATAAATGATTAACCACCTCCTCTTTAACAATCAGGATTTCAGTGAAATAGTAACAGTGATGCTTCTCAGGAGAGCTTTAGTCAATGCTGTTAATGGTCAGACCAGTGAGCAGGATGGAGAAAGAGCAGATTTTCAGCTCTGTGGTGGTTTCCAGAACAGAAAAAGTAACAAGGAGCAAGCTCACTTAAACTAATGTAATTGATGTAACACAGTTCACAGCAGGCATTTGTGTGTGTGTCACTGTGAAAGTAGTGGTGTTGCACTAATATGTTTGCTTACAACACACAACACTTTTACTGTTAGAGATCTGCTGGATAATTTTTGGCTTGCATTGATGAATAACAGTGATGGTGAACACTTTCAACCCATTAATCCTTATTAAACGATTCCAGGAACATATACTACAACCCGGGATAACTATACCCAGGATATCTTTCTGAATCCTGGGTTCACTTACCCAGATATGCGTGATCCTGATGAGCTTTAACACGAAGTTATCGACTCGATAGTTCAACCCAGAGTTTTCCCACTCAGATCATTGTGCGTACCCATGAAAGGGGCAGAGTTCGCAGCATCTGACCAATCACAAACGTGGAGAAACCCTGCAGCGCAGCTTACTTTACTATAGGTGAACAATTAAAATGTGAAGAATTAAAAACACATCCATCAGGCTAAAAGCAACACTGTTGCCACTTGTTATTGCGTGACTTCGCGTGAGATTATACAATATTAATGCATCGAACAATATAAATGTGCACGGCACTGTGATCACACAGTTTCACTTTATTATGGCAGAAATGTTCAGTGCTCTTCTTTTAGTTTACATTTTCCATAGAATTGTTCGAGTTGCCCGAGTTCCCTCTGTATGAGCGTCTTTTGTGTTGGAATATTAATTCATCACCGTGACGACACGAGTCGATGTGCACTCCATAAATTCATGTTTCTGCAGTTCTGTCAGCATGATCATTATTATTAACCTCACTGTTACAAATGCAGCCCTCGTGGAGCGGAACAGAACTTGGGAACAAGTCAAGAACGAGAACCAAAACCTCCTTCAAAGCCTCATTTTATTATGTCAAAACAATTGCTCTCAAAACTTTCCCCTCTCTGCCGATGCTCTGAATCCATGCACCAATCACAATCATTTACGATCGGCAGGTCATTTTCCAAGAGATCTCATTGGTCAGGAGGCAGAGTTTTTACACTCAATGTGATCCTAACCAGAACACAACCTGCACCCAACATTCAGAGTACGTTATCATGGTGATTTACCCCAATACGAAGCGAACGAGCTTTGCTGTACGTAAAAACCCAGAGTCAATCTCTGAAGTCACATCGACAAGACAAATTCCAGAGTCGTAGTAGAGTAGTGTCTTTAAGTGAGGATTAGAAACACAAGATGACCTGACAGTGGAATCTTGACATTCCGCAGTAACAGAATCACGACAATGTGGTAACCAAGCAGTCTCTGAATCAAGAGAAACCAAAGGACATGTCACCATGACACTGCACGCTTGGGTTTTCGGCTCCAAATGATATTGTTGAGCTACCCACAGCAAGTTTCCACATCATCAGTATCTTTCTGGAAACTTCAGGCCGAACTGCTGTCCCATCGACAAAAACACTCTGCCCATTTCTCCCACCTCTCTCTGTGCCTCTTCCTGGCCTCTGCTTTTCCTCCTATCTTTATTCCACCCGTTTTTCCAACCCCCCACCCCCCCCCCCCCCCCCCCCCCCCACTGGGTTCTTGGCAGTGCTTGGCAGTCGCCCACCTTGTCTTACTAGCTGTGTGTGTGTGTGTGTGTGTGTGTGTGTGTGTGTGTGTGTGTGTGTGTGTGTGTGTGTGTGTGTGTCAGTCGTCTAGACATGGTTTCCTCTCCCATGTTTGTCTTTCTCCTCAGGCCAGCTGATCTGTTCAGCCAGGAATGTTACCGCTACTGCTGCCGTACTGTTAACACACGACTCTCTGTTTCTATCTCGCTCCCCCTCCCTTCATTTTTGCCCTTCATCTCTCCACTTATGATTTATTCTCCTCTCTTCCTTCATCTATTCTTTTTTTTTTTACAATTTATCTTGCCGTCTCCAACTCTTCAACCAGCTTTCTCTGTTGCGTACTGAGGAACACAGACTTTACTTTTCTTTCTTCTAAAGAGCTAAAAATAGCCATATATGCCCACCCCCGCTCATACTTGCCATTTGTTTTCTATCTTATTGTTTTCTTACTCCTCTATCCATTTCTTTCCTCTCCGCTGCCCCTCTTTCTTCCTCCCTCCTCGCTTCCCTTCCTGTCGACAAAGTTGTCTTTGACTGCATGTCGGCTGGCAAAACACCAGCACACCTCAGTGCACATGTAATCTTAAGCTGTGTGTGGCGCGTTCACTCAAATACTAATATTTCTCTAACTATATGTATATATGTCCTTGTGTGTGTGTTTGTTGTCTTTGATCACTGCTGTGAAAGCAACCGTACAACTGTGCAGATGAATGGGTGTCCATGGTCCTGCCAGCCACTCTGGCATCAGGGTGGCACGCCTCAAAGACTGCAGACAGACCGAATTAGAAACATTGACATGCATGCTCGCTGGATAAATGAGACCTGCTTTTTAATTTTTTTCCCCCCCTTTTTATTTGATTAATTTTTCAAACCAGTAATGCATATTCATGTCTCTCAGCCATTTGTTTGGAATGTATGACAGCCTGTGTGCATCATGTGCAACATATATACTAAAGATTAGGTACATGCATAGTGTAAAATGCGACAGAGAAACACTTGTAAACATTCCTAAAGATGGTATTTAGTTAGATTTCTCTATCTGGACTACAGTAATCTTCCCATTAGACATGGGAGTAGCTCCAGTCTTTTCTGACATAATTATGGGTTATACTCAAGTTTTCCTTTCCCAATTTGCTTTTCGATCTTTGCTTTTTGTGTGGTGGCATGGTGGAAATGTGGGCTTGATAATTCTGGGCTTGGGCCTTTTCTGTGACTTGTTTCCTCACAAGGATAGAACTCCTTGACATATATCATCTTTTTTTCAGTATAATAGTATCAGTTGTGTGAGAACGGAGGTTGCAATGAAAGTTATCAATATGATGGCAGCATGCAGCAAAAACAAACATGTTATGGCGACAATTTATCTGTCAGTTCATCTTCTAGACAACTTTGTCCAATTCAGGGGTCACCAGAGGCTGGAGGCTTAGTTTAAAATTAACATAAAATTAATATTTTTGAATTGTGTGAGGACACCGAGACAAAACACATGCTCATACAGGGAGAATATACATATGCAACACCAAAAAAACCCAAGCTGAACCACAGTATCTTTCGATAGTTATAAATACTACTCTATTTCAATCAACTTTTTAACTTATTTTTTGGAAATTAGAGTGATTTTCACCCATTTCTGGCTTCAGATTCTTGCCTTGGCATTGCTTCTTATAGTTCGCATTGAGAAGGTTCACAGTACCCAATTTGGAGTTAAAAGTTATGACAGTTATTGAAACAAACTAGGGATTCTACTGGATACAGATAAAGTTGCGGTCGGATGTTAGCTGATTTACTTTGATGTTTACTTCATGAATGAGTGTTTGTTTTTTGTTTTCATCCAACATCATTTTTTTCCTCGTCTGTCTTTACATCCATGCTCTATTCAATTCTTATTTCTTACTTTCACTTTTTCTTGACTTTTTGTTTTGCGTAGTTTCTCCTTGCAGCCTTTGCTCCTTCTTTCCTTCCTCCTTCCCTCCCCTTCACCTCCAACACTCTCTGTTCTTCCCTCTCCCTTTGCTTCAGGCCTTCAGGTTGTAAAAATTAATCTTTTTTTAAAAAAAAAAAAGAAAAAAAAACTTTCTTCTTTCATCTCCCTTGGTCCTCCTTCACAAAGACACACACACACACACACACACACACACACACACACACACACACACACACACACACACACACACACACACACACACACACACACACACACACACACACACACACACACACACACACACACACACACACACACACACACGTGTTCTTGCACTTTTAAATTAAACTGATAAAATTCTCTTTCTAGTTGGCCTTGACAACGACCTGCACTTTATACACACCCCCACACACCCCCACACACACACACACACACACACACACACACACACACACACACACACACACACACACACACACACACACACACACACACACACACACACACACACACACACACACACACACACACACACACACACACACACACACACACACACACACCTTGGCACAGGCCATCCGTCTAACATAAATAAGCAATGGGACAGAGAATTAAATAAAGATGCATGGTGTTTCTCCTCCCCTGCAGCACAAAGCGAAGTAGATGACGGGCTGTACTGAGACCTCTGTAAAAAGGTCAGCATCTCTATAATCTATAAATGAACACGAAACACCATGGACTGATTTGAGATCAGTCAGAAATCCGTTATCGACGCGTATCCGTTTAAAAAAATGTCTTCACTGAAACGTGAGGCTCAGGTTTTCAATATTTTCGGTTTTTCATCGTAGAAAAGCTCTTGCAGTCAGGTAAGATATCTCAAGCAACTGTGAAGTAAACTTTTCATTGTGATCCAGATTTCGCCTGGAAGTCATTTGACGTTCTTGCAACTTGCAAAAAGTAAACTAGAATCTAATGCTTATTTTCTGACTGTTTTGTGTCTCCAACTCGCTCAAGCCCAACTAGCCCAGTGAGATAGGGCCTGTAGCACTGCCAAAAAAAAGTCTGGCAATGCAGATACGAGTGCATTACTTACCTTCATTATAGATCAGACACGCACTTGTGCAAATAGAAGCCCTAAACATCGAGCCTCACTCATATATATCCTGCCATCTACTTCCAAATGATTAAGATGTCGACTAAATCCAGCCTGAAGGCAGGTCTCGTATTTTGGCATCTGGCTTTTGAAACATGTACGGTAACGGTCATCTGAAATAAACAGGAATGACTGTTGTTTTCCCAAGTGCTGACAAATCATGGCACTGCATACAAACACCACATCTCGATTGACTCTTCTTCAGTAATCATGTGCGATACCACTGATGTCACTTCCAATCTGTTACCAACTAAAACTTTAACTTTTATCACTGATAAGTATAAGATACAGATACTTTGTGGGGAAAAAAACTTTTTGGGTGAGCATAACCATAAGCTACTAAAAACACCTCGGCAAATAATAGCATTTAATTCTCTAAACTCAGTTTTTCATGCTAAAATAATAATTATAACAATCAAACACATATTCAGACATCAAAGTCAACGAATGTCACATAGAGAGCTGAACAAAGCTTCATTTTAATTAAGTGAAAGAGTTTCTAGTAAAACCGTTTGATATAATTTAAGAAGCAACACTGGGTGCTCATTGAATAGATTTTCCTGCCGAATTGATGTTTTGATCGGTTTGTGTAAAATTAGTTTCAATCTTAATTCTGTTGTTTGAACACGGCACCCCGTTTTAAATGGAATTCTACCACTTCTCCACCTACCTGTATGCTGCCTCGCACCATCAAACGATTCAGGCAGGGGTGTTTGTTTCGTTTCAACCGCACCACCACAGCTCCCACACCTCCTGAAATACAATATGGTTGTTTCACCACAAGCGCTGGTTGTTGCTTTCGGAGCCTGATGTATTTCCAGATTTCCTGCATTCAAGGATGAAAATATAAATGACCCACACTGTCCAGCTAACTTTTGATCTGGCTTTATAGTCATGCCCATCCAATACATGATTTCATCTTGTTTAGTGATTGTTTTCTTTTTGCATTTATCCAAAAGCTTGTATGCCGCTGCTTTTTCCTGGATATATTTTTTTGTTGTTTATTTTGTTTCCGTCCTCTTAGGCTGTTGTGTCAAATCCCTTGACAACCTTTGGTGCCTCAGAGTTGTGTAGGAAGGGGATGGAGGTGAAAAACAGGGGAATAAAAGGACGAGACAGAAACGAGGCTGTAATCTGAAAATCACAAAGTGTCAACAAAAGTACTGAGGAGAAACAACAGACAAGGAACACAAACAGAAGAAGAATAAAGGAAAAAGATAAATGGAAAAGCAGTTTGAAAATGAGGACTTGTGTCCCAGTTCTTCACACGTTCTGTGGCCCTGCTGAAACAATAAGAAATTAACAGACGAAGAAGAGCTTCAAACGGCTGTCACTTGTCACCCTTCGTCACCGGAGATTTAAAGGCCTTGATGACACTGGAATAGCTTTACACACACTGTTTTTGTTCCTTCTGAGGACGTTGCATTGACTTACATGGAGACTTACTTTAAACTCAGCTTCTTCCTCACTTAAACCTAAACATGGCTTCACCCAAGTATTTGGTGATTTTCCAGATCCAGGCCTCCCAACTTTTGCCCCATCTGGTCAGAGTGCCATCATGTTGATGTCCACACCAACACAGAAACACACACAGGAAAAGGCACAGTCGTCTTCCTCTCTCGGTCTCTAACCATCTGGATAACTTATCAGCCGTCTCTCCCTCTCTGTTGGTTGCCTTGGCAAACAAAGCAAACAGTAACTAGGGGCTGCCACACAGCACAATGCCTCTCTGTCTCTCTCTCTTCCTTCCCTCATTCTCTTTACATGCCCTCAGTCCCTTAATCCCTCCATCCCTGGCTCCCTCCATCCGTCACTCCTCTGCACCATTTCTTCTGCGATTCCCGTCACCGCTCCAGCCGTCAACTCCTCACTCACAATTTTCCCAGCTTCCCTCTCTTATCTTTTCCCTCCTCCCAATTTAGATTCCTCTCCCTCTTTCTTTTTTGTCTCTATTCTCAAACCTTTTTTTTTCTTTTTCTTGTTTGAGCTTGTGTCTCTCCTTCATTTCCTCCCTGCCTCTCGTTCTCCCAAAGGCGACTCAGCCAATCGCACTTCTAAATTGAATTTCTGTTCCTGCATTCGACATGAAATGGAGAAAGAGTTATGGTTTTTTTTCACACAAAGACAGAAACCAAAGAGGACGTGGTGTTATCTATATGCATTTAGAACAAAGGCATGGTGATGAAACAGGAGAGAAAGTTTATATGGACAACAGTTGCATTGATCCATGCTGTCTGAACTACTGTGTATAAACTTTCATCCCGAGTTTGTTTGTCCCAGCATGAAAGTTATGATCCTTCTGTTTCAGCTTTAGGTTACAAATTTGCAAATTCTCATTAGTGCGACTTTAAATGAGATACAGTATGTCCCTTTTTATGGTCTGAAAGTTACGCTTTTAACTGCTGTCTGTGTCTATTCCACTTAATTTTAAAAACAGTTCTCTTTGTGATTTTTTTTTAACATTTTTTTTAATTTGATATCTTTTTTTTGTCTGGTTTACCACATTGTAAAAACTAGATTCAAACTTCAAAGGGCATCTGTCATGTGAGTCGAACGTATTCCTCTTCTGAATAAACATGAATTTATTCTGCCGTTTCTGCAGCGAGACCAAGATTTGTTTAGGTAATTTCTGAAAATGTGTGTTACTAGTGCGTGTGCTCAGATATGACGTTTCATAATTAGGATGCAATGGGCCACTGATTGTTTGACAAATTAAAAAAAAACAAATGCTGGAAAAGTTTGTGTAACCTCAAGTGCCTGAACAGAGTCTTATAACTTTGTTTATTGTAAAAAAAAAAAGAAGGAAAACAACAACCTGGTGCCGCCATTCATGGCAAACAGTTGAAGTTTGCTCATACTGCACATTTAATGCAGCTATAAAATGTTATGAGTTTGGTGACATTATAAGAATACATGATTTGTAACAGTGAAGCTTTGGCCCGAGCTTGACTTTGAATCTGGATGCTAATGAACACTATAGTGGAATATTAATTTTGAATAAATCCCAAAGTTTAAGGAAAAAAAAAATAGATCTTGGACTGTTTTGTGCTGATAAAGGTCATATTTTGGAGTTATGGACAAAATGAACCTTTTTTTTTAAATTTTTAACGAGGTAGTGAATCGAACATAGACCAACAGTGTCTTTATTTCTTTAGCTCAACTTCGAAAACATTGAAAAGTAGAGAGATCACTGTGGAAAATACCTTGGCTTACAAAGTTTTTCTGCTGAGTAATGGACATTGCAGTGTTGAACCAGAGATGAAAACAATGATATAGATTCAAAAAATGTTAAAGGAATCAAAGGAAAGTCGAGTGGACTTTAAAAAAAAAAAAATCTCTTCAAAAACCATGCTAAAACTCACAAACACCACAAAACTAATGAATAGCTCGTGGTGTAAATTACCTAAATTGTGTAATCGACTCACCGCTTTAAAAATGTAAATCATGCATCACTTTCATTTGCCCCCCTGTTTATGAATCTGTTTACACCTCTGCTACATAATGGAAGCTTTTGAAAGATGTATATGTTTTTTTTAAATGATATTGAGAATGAGTCGGACCACAGCTGAGAATGACGAGGACTTAACACACGTTATTGTACAGCTGACATGTATGCTAATGCAGCACTGTTGCATACAGTCTATTTGGAAATGTTACTAACAGACAAGGAGTCGCTCATAACGGCTGAATGATTTCAGGAACAATGATCTCTTTGAGTCAGCAGGAGTTTAAGGCAATGCTGATTTTCTTTACAGACAGATTTGATTCATTGGAATTATACCTGCTGTCACTACTGAAGATGTCATGCCAAGATACATCATCACATTTCTTGAGCCACCAGTCTGTTAATACTTTCATCAGGAGTGGACTGACTTTTAAGCTATGCGTTTCTCAGTGTGTCACAATAGTTATGTTTTGGTGCATGATTGGTGGAAGTCTTTTTAAAAGCGTCGTATGCGTTAGCGTGGCTGGATCTCGTCTGCACCAGTCATTGCAGATTCGCACGCCTACGTACTCCACTGCCCTTGCCTTTGGCTGTGTGGGCGTTGGTGTCAGTGTCTATACGTACGTGCGCGTGTGTGCGTGTGCAGGTGATGGATGCGTTGGGTGAGCAGGTTAATCTCCTGCTAATGTAGATGAATTGTCCGCAACCTCATGTTACACACTCGCTCACGCACACGGATAAATTATCTCAATGGCAAAACGCTTAGGACACTGTACACACTTGCTGTGGATAAACTGCATGCAGAGATCATGGAGCAGTGTAGGGTGAAGGACATTGCACGCGCAACCATGTGTGTTGGCTCATAAAAAGGAAAGTCAAACTGTCTGCTATTAAAGGTTCACTCAAATTGAGCATTTCTCTTCTTTTGTCTGGCGTTTCACTGTGTGACTCCAGCTCTCGTTCTCTCTGATATAAATATACCCAGGTGCACAAATACAAAATAGGCATGCAGTGAGTCATTGCTGCAAGTTGTTTTTTTGTTTTTTGTTTTTCTTGTCCGAGTTGGCGCTCTCTGGGGCGAACACACTGGTGGTGGTGGGTGGGAGTGTGTGTCAATGTGTCACGGGCCACAGGAGTATACCTTAATTTGGACTATGAGCTGAGACTCCCAGCTCCTCTGGGTTTGACTGGCAGACAGACAACAGTCAGACTTTGAAGTTGCTCCGCTGGGTGGCACAGAGCTGCTACAAAGCGAGCATCCTGCCACCTGTTGATGCACCACAAAGCCTCATCAGCACTCGGGGCCACGGCGCCATTATTGATGCCAGGAGGCTCTCGGCTGGAGCCAATCACTGCACGCTAATCCTCGTGTTGCCTGTCTCTCTCGCGCTCTTTTTTTTTGTGTGATTGAAATTCATGGTTTGTCACAGTAAATAGAGTTAAATTGATCGAAATGAGGTGGAAATTGAAAGGTGTTTTATGGAGAACAAGGCGTGCATTGATTTTCTTCAAATTGTTGTTGATCTATTTTTATGCCTATGCTGTCGAGGCAGTCATTTTCCAACTGTGAAATAATCATCGTGTCGCTGACATTTCATGTTGTTTTCATTCAAACAGCATTGGGTGTATTATCTCTGATTACTCAATGTGTTAAAGTCTTATTTTTTAGTTTGATCTATCAAATTATTTATTGTGGGAATGATAAAACCAAAATGACAGCATTTAAATGGACAAATATCAAATATAATTGCCAGACTTGATGACAAATAAAAGGTGCCAGCAAGTTTGGCTTTGGGAAGCATTGTGACGTTATAATAGGCTGATTGTTGTTTACATGTATCCATTAATTTACTTAAGTGAGGGATTCATTTAATTAAGTGAGAGAGGGTGTGCTTCTCTCTCCCTCTCTCACAAAAAGCCTGAAGTCCATTGCTAGATAGCAGCCTATTTGAATAAACACAGTAATCGATATTGAACACTTACCGGGAGGTTTGACTATTTCTGTACTTGTCAGTGATGATCATTACTTGATCATCATTATTATCATTATGATCATTTATTATGTATTTCTAATAAGCTTGAATTGACATGTCTATTACTCATTGGTCTCTAAGGGACAGAAGTCAATTTGATTTTAATTTAACATGAGATCCCAGTTCATTGTTCTTTAGTTTCCCTTTTTTTTTTATTAAGATGTTCGGCTTCATGCCGAATTCTACTCTCTGTTTTTAGAGAAGCGTGTTGCCACTGGAAATATAATCCTTTTTCACACATCCTACTCTGCCCTTAAATCACAGCAGGGCCAAGCGGAAGTTGCAAATATTGGCTCCAGTGTCACTGTGAAAGTCTTTGGTGGCAACTGTGAGGGTGAAGCCAACTGTATTTCCACCCACGTTTCACATTGGGCTCATTACTTTTTTTTTTTTTTTTTGCATTTTCTCCATTTAGTATTTTAAAACATTGTCTTTTCACCATCTGACCTGATGTGTTTTTGTTTTTCTATTTCTAAATGCAAAATCAGAAGTTTAATCAGTTCATCTACACGCCAATGTGAATGTAAAAGAATAGATGGGAAATATTGAAATCAATGTGAAATTAGGGTTGTGAAAGTGCTGTGGATTACAAACAAAAGAAATGTGATCTTCTTTGTGAAATGTTTCATGTATAAACATATCAAGCGAGGTTGAAGTGATGCTCATGAGAGAAACAGAAAATGAAAGTATCAAGATTTCACTGAGTCATGCTTTTTTTGTCTTCTTTGACTTCTTTCTCTCATTGCATCATTTCTATAATTTCCTCTCATTCACCTCCAAATCCTCATTTTCTTATTTCCCCTCGTTCTTTCAGTTTTTATCTCCGAGTCCATTTCTCCACCTTTCTCTCCGCGTCGCTTTCAGTGCCAGAGGTCCTCAGGTCTGAGTCTCATTGTGTAATGATCCAATATCAAAATGTGGAGTAACACCGATCCAAAGTGGATGTATGAAATGTGGAAAATGGAAAAGAAATGGAAAATCGATGTCGCTGTTAGTAACAGCATTAAATCTAAGAGGGGGAAAAAGGTTTGAAAATTGATTGAAGGTGAGGTGAGCGTGGTACAACATCTGGAATGGATGTTGCGCTTTTTGCTTGATGCATCTTATGTCCTCAAGACTGAGGGACAGAGCATTTTCCACTCAAGCATTTGAAAAGAAGGTAATAAGAAACCTGCCCACGAACATTTTTTTTTTTTGTTTCTCAGGAGTAGATTATTGAATTGAGCTCTTCTCTCTCTCTCTCTCTCTCTCTCTCTCTCCCTCTCTTCTTTGGAATGCATGCTCGTAGAAAGAAACTTCATTATATTCAGAACAGTCCTGAGGTGTTAATGAAAGCGTATAGGAACATGAGCACTCAGTCCCGTCCTCCACAGTTGTCTCCAGGATAGAGTTTAAAAAGTCCTCTGACTCATTTCTGCCTTGATAGAAATGCAGAGCCTTCCTGAAAGAACTGCTCACCTTAAAGCTGTATCACACTTTATACCTCAACTACTGAAGTCACCTGATTTTCACCTGTGATGATGGAACATGTGGGAGAGATAATGCACAAATCAAACGTCAAACTGGGAATCAAAAACAGATTCCCGACAGACACACTGAGCAGAAAAGGTTTGTAATGCAACGCCGAAGGATTTATGTTGTTCTGAACATTGATTGTCGAGCAAGATGATAAGCATCTTTCACTGTTACAAACTTGCCAGACTTGGCATGTGCATGATGTGTGAGCCAGCTTGAGTAGACACCTGATATACAGGAGCTTTAATAGCTCCATCCAGCAATACTCGAGCAACAGAAAATCCAGTCCTGCCATCTCAACAATACATTTCAAACGCCACCTTACCTGCTCTGTACAACATGCAAGATCATTATGAACACGTGTTGACCACTATCAGTTTTACTGCAGACATCTGGAGCTCTGACATTTGCCCCATGTCACTGCTGAGCCTCACTGCACACTGGATTGATTCTGCCATTAAATTGGACAGTGTTTCACACAGGCCCGCTTCGTGGGTCTTGTACAGCAGAGCCTGTTAAAAGAGGCCGTCCAGGAGGTGAACAATTGAGGCACGAACAAAGAAATTCATAACATTTTTCATTTCAACATACAGAAGATTGACCAACACTCATTAACAAAAATCGATCAGGGCAAAGAGTTCTGATTGGGAATTACCTATAACCGAAGAAAAAGGCTTACTGTGATTCGACATTGGAATAAAAACTCATGTATTCTGATGATTATGTTCACAATGTCAAAAGATCAAACATGGTATCATCATTTATGTTAAATGCATCAGTCAGGTGCACTGACTAGTAGATAAACGAAGGTGTTATTCCGAGAAGCTTAAACTGGAAGGGCTTTTTCACGATTTTCTCAAATTCTATAAATGCTACAAAGTTTATCGCCGTCTTTTACTCGTATATCTTGTCCAATGCCATCAACCTCACCATAGTTAGGTTGGAGGACAAAGGAAAAAATGTGTAAGCTGACAACAAAATTCTGATAAACAGGGATAAATATGTCAATGTTTTTGAGTAAAAAAAACAAACAACATAAAACAAACAATATAGAAAAACAATATAGTAGCAACATGAACTTTACTAGAAATGTCCTCCATAATACGGGGAAGGAATACTTGGAAATGAAGGTGCAGTGCAGAAAGTTTTAAAGTCAGTTGGCTTCAGACTGAAAACCCACCCGCTGGCTGTTACCACATTTCTTTCAGTCAGTTCATCATTCTGTGGAGTGCGGGATCGTTGTCTTTCAGTGTAAATTGTTGCACCATATTAATGCAAGCATGTAGATTGGCTCAGTCATTACCTTCTCTATCTTACTCTATTTGTCTCTCACCTTCCTCCCCTGTAGCTCTCTCCCTGCAAATAATTCATAAAAACCTAAGGTGTTGAATTGGATTATTGCTTTTCAACAACTTTTTTTTTTTTCAGGTCTCTTTCCCCTTTTACTTTCCACCTGTCTTTCCATCTGTCTCCTTGTGTAATTTCTATTTCAAATGCTGCCTCTTCTTTCAAAGGCCTTCTCCACAAGCCTTTTTGAACACATTAGACACTCTGCTACTCATATAAGTACACCTTACATTTCTTTTTCTATAACCTTAACCATAGCCACTCTTTATCTGTATTGAATCCCGGCTGTAGCCTTAACCTCCCATTCCAGCTGAGTTGCAACATTTTATCTGCCGATGGGGGGGAAAGCTTGAACACGAGTCTTGTCTGGTGGAGACAAATGTGAGAGTACATGAACGCACACAGCCTGAGGCCTGAAGAGCGTAAATTCACCAGCGAGTCTCTCATGACATACATTCAGACAAATGCTGCATGATGCGAACATCACATATAGTACATCCTTTTACATGTAAACATACCTAAATACTATGCTTACTGTCTGTTCTGGCATTATCGGGAACACCACGGACAGAGGGCTTAAATTTAAATACTGCACTGTGGGAAAACGCTTCAGCAGTATATCAAAGTTTTCTTATGGGCTTTAAGCCTTTGCTTTTGGACCCAGCCAGCTCTCTGGATTTTTATTTACTGCCCTGCTGTCAGTGCCCCCTGATTGGTTAAGCCAAAGAGAGTGCTGCTCCCCTGGGCGCCCGCAGCTGGCACTGTACTTTACAGTACCTTGGGTGAACTTGTATCTCAGATCAGTGTTTTAGCTTATCATTATCGCCGTGTTTTTGGATTCACTGCAAGGGCCGTATTTTGGCCACACGCTCCAGCAGATTCAGTCAGCAGTCTCTTTGATGTGTGGAGGACAGTAGCACTTGGTTATCTGCATGGAACAGGCTTTTCACTCCGAGACACTCAGGCATCACAAATCTGAGAGATATACTGTAGCTGCACTGCAAGCTCATTTCCTTAAACGCTGGGTGTCACTGAAGAGGACGGCAGACACTCTCGTCAGAGTGAAAACCGCATGAGCAATTAGAATTCTGTTTGTCCTCAAATTGCAAATAGTGATGCTACAACATGTCAAAATAAATCATGAATATGCAATTTTTCCCAGAATATCTTAATGCTCCTTTTAACTAATGGGAGCGTGTGGGATATAGACACGGTCAATTGTGTAACATTCTCGGTGAGCGTTCCTTCGATTTCCACTCAGGACGTGCTCATTAAGGATGTTGATCATTCTGCTGTTTGTATTCCTGCTTAATAACATCCCCAGACTGCTGCTTGCACGTCCGTAATTATTCAGGTTCAATTGTTTCGGCTCTTATAAAATAGGGATATAAACCCTTGACGCCAGATGTCGAGGAAAAAAAAATCAGCTTAGCTGAAGGCTCAGTTGAATAACACGAGTGTAGCAGCATGCAAATCCATTTGAGTGTTCATAAGTATCTCATTAGAGCCATCACAACCACTCGCTCACTCTGTTTTCAACGCATTCATCCTTGTGGACAATGTTAGGTCTCATAATAAAAAGTTGAGTAGAATTTGATTTCTTCAAAGTTTTCTTTGGGTTTTTTTATTAATTCAACTGCTCATTGCAGTAATTTGTAATGGCAGCGGCGGAATGGCACTGTCATCCTATCGTACCAGAAGTGTACACGTGCACCATCAAGAAATGCTATTATTTTTACAAAACAAGACATCAAGGCCCACAGTGGTAACTGCTTCTCTAACCTCGAGGCCATGGCTCCCTAAATGAGACTATAGAGAGGGTCTTGCTGCTCTTTCAGACATCACACACGTTTTTCTGTCCACTATCCCAGCCACTTGGTTTTGTCTCCTCACCATGTTCCTGGTTGCATCTTACAACCTGCTACTATATGCTGGACTTTGCCTGGGGCATCTTTGCACAGCCTGCACCTTTGGTTTAATCTACTATGGTAAACCCACACATCTTCTGTCAGATCATGTGACGGTATCTACTGAGGCTTGGTTCACATTCTTGGATTGTGGAGCGATGGTATTATCCTCCCACTGAGCTTCTATGCTGGCTCTCCCTTGCCATAAATATCCTCTTTTTAGGTTTGCTTGTGCAGCAACATTTCACGAGTTCTGTATTGTTCACCCTTATCCATCTTTGCAGCCTATTTGTCATCAGATTGCTTTGGTCCCTTAGCAACTGACCCAGACGACATCTGAGCTGGTATGACACTTATTTGTCTCATATTGACTCATGGTTGAGGTCGGCTGTCATGGAGGACCTAAAGTAAACAGAGGATGGGACAAGACAAAAAAATCCTCGGTAGTCCTGCACTCTGCTCGGGTCCCCGACCATGTTGTCGCAAACAGAGGAGAGAGGACTGTTGCAGATCCCACATTATTTCTCCCCTGTCAGACGACAGAAGTCATGTGACTTTGTGCGTTGCTCTGGGACAGGCTTCTTGTCTAAGACCAAATAAATCAGTTCCAATTGGAAACAGTGATTTCTTCCAATTGAACCGATCATCCAGCCTAACCTTCTCTCATAATTGCTCTCGCTGTTATTTAACTGAATGTAGTTGTATGTTGCTTCATAGCATCTGTTGATCTTGATCTTTTAGTCTGAGAAACATTTAACATTATTCAGCTGCCAGGAGTGAATGAGATCATCAGAAGCTGGAGATCCCTGGTTAAAATGTAAGCAGTGTCGTACTTTAAGAAATAATGAATTGTATATGAACATAATTTTTGCAGAATAAGTACAACATAAATTCCAATTGTCTACAATGACCACAGTGATTAAAAGGGAGCAAAAGTTACAGATAAAGGGATCTCCCCTCTGATCGAGAGAAATGAAGATGTCTTTGTTATAACATTTCCTAATGTTCTTGTGTATGTGTTGAATTGTTATCACGGCAGTCTAATCGAGCACACATTCCTCCAGTCTCTCACTTTCTCACTGCTATCGCTCATTAGCTGCACTGATTGTTCTATCCTATTTCAGTTTTATTACTATTCAAGGTTTAAAGTCTTCTGAAATTACATTTCTGTTTGAATGCAATACAAAGACTGAGTGGATAAAGAATTGATGTTGAATGCTTATGAGATGGATGACGGCAGAGGGGGAAATAAACCGAGAGAGCATGACAGAGAAAATGGCACAAGTGTATGTGTTTCCCATTTCCAATCATCAGCTCCACATTTCCACGAGGTCTCGACTACAATTTGACTTTGATATGGGGACTGTTTTTGAAGGACTTGAAAATGTTTCTCCCCGTCACGTAACGTCATCTCCCACAGCTGAAAGCTTGCCTCTGAAAATACAACTTAATTTGGTTTAGTGTTATTTATCCGCACAGCAGAGTAGGCAGTGGGGGGAAGATTGTCCTACACAAAACAAGCAAACACAATACAAGTTGTTCAATTAACCTCTGTGTTTCCTCTTTTCCAAGTATTCTGAAGCGTCTCTTCTTCTCTCTTTGGTAATACTATAATTATCAAACTGAACTGCAGTTAAAACAGCTTAAGACATTTTCACCGACAAAAGAAAGAGAAACACAGGCGGTAAATACATGCAATTAGAGGAGAGCAACAGTTGAAATTAATTTACTAACAAGAAGTTTGGTTGTTGTTTTTGTGCTTCTTTCAAAGTGAAATATGTTTAAAAAGAAATAGGCACTCCTTTTCACGAGCTTCGAACTGGTGAGCGTGAGAAAAGAAATCTGTGTTCAATAAAAAGAAAACATGAAACTTTAGCAAACCACGAACAATCAGGTTTCATATCTCAAGAATAAAACCGCTTTGTCTCCTATAGTCATGAATTAATAATGACTTTTTGAATAATTAACAGCAGTGAAAATTCTTTTGATCAATTGGGAACAATCATATTCAGAGTTGTACAATTTTACACTTTTCATTTTTCTATTTTCTGTCATCTTGTCTTTTCTCCTCAAGTTCACTCGCTCTTAATCTCATCTCTGTCCATTACATTGAGTTTTTCTTTCAGCGAAGCCTGGGTGGATTTATACAATGAAACCAAAAGTAGTGATTTGCAAGGATCAGAAATTAGATCTAATTCAAAATTAAAACATAGTTATTATACCTTGCATTGATAGAAATGTGTTTAGTGAAAAATATTTGCGTACTTTTCACATTTTCAAAAGGGTAGGACATTACTTTTGTCTTTTCTTGTACCAAGCCATTGTACATTGTTTTGGTTTACACCAGTTGAGCTTCTGAGGAGCTCTTAAATTAGTTAAGAATTGCACCATCAACTACTTCAAAATCTGAGAATATTATTCATTAAATGGTATAAGGTCATACTTTTAACATTTGACCTTGTATATCTTCTATTGTGAATTAAAAAACTTTTTTTTCAACATTTTCCAGCATTCCATACAACTCCCTGCCCTAAATATACTGCAAATATACAGTAGTTCAAAATCATCTGTATCCAAATGAGTGTAACAGTATAGCAGCTGTTATTCTTGTTAGGAAAACAAACAAAATGAGATTGCTGAGTAATATAAAATGAGCACATTCAAATTGAAATTGTGTATTAACCCTTTCTGCTTCAACTCCAGGTGTATTCAATTATACTAACTCAAGAAATAAAAAAAAAGATCTAAATGTCAGTGCTGCAGCACCTTGTGGCATCCAATAATGTAATAAGAGCCGATAAAGTATTAATTGCCAGCAACATAATACATTTGGCCATTTTGAATCTAATAAAGCCAATGACGGAATAACTAAATGTCATAAAATGGCAAAATATTCTTTTACAACCATAATTGTGATGGTGCTGCACAGTATGTATCCTCAATAAATGAGTATGACAACTATGGCATGCACTATGCCTGCTTTTGATGAGCACAAAACCTGCAAAAATAAAGGTTTTATTACTAGAAATGCATTTGTATTTGTGTTTTATTTAACTTTTGGCTGCAATCAATGCATTTTTAAAGGATTTATTTGAACTTGGTACTCCTTAATGTAATACGTTATTAGATTATGAGGAAATGTTATTACAATATCAACAATAAATACACTTTTAGACTAGTGACAAGACATCACATCAGGGTTAAAATGGCCAAAACTACTACATGATTTGCCGGTATGGCTCCTTTTTTCCATCTTTCCAAACTCGTCCCCAAAAACTTTTGTTCTAAGAAATGTCTTCAAGAGGAATAAGTGATGAGAGCAAGATTACTGACAAAACCGTCTCACCTGCCCCACTTTCTGAGATCAGTCTCATTTACTGGTTGTTTTCTGCCAACAGATGGTGACTCAAGTCAATCTGCTTTTACAAACTGTGTGAATGTGGCTCAGAGTTTGCTCTTCCAACTATCCACCACCCGTGAGGAGCTTTTTGTATTTTGTTTGGGTTTTTCGTTGGTCACTTTGCAATATTGATGTAAAATCCTTCGTATTTATGACCTTGGCTTACTTTAATCAAATCAGAATCACTGAAGTCAGGATGTTGTTCTTGCGGATGCTCAGGATATGGGAGAGATGTGTCTCTTTGTGTTGTGTCCCAACATTCATGTTGCATTTAATAACATGAATTCAGGGCTTGTTAAGATGATATCAAACTAAAACTTGTACAAACCAGACTGAAAACTCTCTGTCTCTCCTTGAAATGACTCTGTCTTAATATGCATTTATATGTGGTACAGAATTTCCCCTGTCCCAACACTTCTCACCTGGAGTTACTTTATCCACCATTGATCTCCAAGTCATTACACAGCCAACAGGTATAAAACAGAAATTATGCCTGTGTCCCTGGAAAATCGCAGTGAGTGCTGCTTCTGTGACCACAGACCCAGCCTTCTTTTCATCACTGCCGAAGCAGCTTTAGGATTTGTCTCGCAGATCGGGGATTTATGTCCTGATGGCATAATAAAATAAAGATGGCCTGCTGTTTCCAAGCTTCAGGAGAGACCGGCTTATGGTCACACCTCTTGAATGCCCGAGTTGATGAGATGGTGGATAAGACAGTGTGATACAGTTGTCATCCTTTCAGTGGAACTGGACGCTTCACTCCCTCACATCGTGGGGAATCACGTTGGAGGTTCAAGTCACTGACTTCTCAGCTGGAAGTCGGACCATCCTGAGCTGACAGGAATTGGCAGATCAATGAAGCAATCTCATCTTGGCTTTCCCATCTGAATCCATCCACTACATACGGTGAATTGCTAGGGGGCATTATATCCACCCTTACCTCTGGCTCAAGCTGAAGCAGAGCCTTGAGGAGTCTTCTTGTGTGATTTTCTGTTAATACCTTAGGCGCTTCCTGCAGTCATGCAGCTTTAAAAACAAATTCCCTGGTTTTTTGTAAATTTAAAGCATCTGAGTGTTGGAGGAAAATAACAGCCGAGTTGTTACTCTGAATCTATTGAAGCATTTGAATTAATTGACTGGCCTTGACCTTTAATAGGCTTCCCACTACCCGAGATTTTATCTGCTACAGTGATTGTGCTTAGAGTGCAAACTACAAAAAGGTGTTGAACATTGTGACCCCTGAAAATTGGTTTGAGAGTGACTCCTGGTCAAGATATCTGGTGAATGGATGAAGCAGCTGAACTAAACCAGGCAATCAATGCAACTTTAGGTCATCATCTTTCCTCCTTACTGTTTTGCATCATAATGATGGCAAAATGAGTTCCTTTTATCACATTTGTTTTCAAGACTATATTCTGATGCAACTGTATTGACCTGTTGTGCCAGGATGAAGCGTTCTGTGGTGACCTTACAAAACAGACATACCATCTGATGTGCTGCTTACATGCACTTTGAGTGAACACTAAACAAGGTTACATCACATCCTCTAATCGGACCAAGCAACTAACCAGCCAAACATGACACTATTTTAATTGCGTCTGCCCTTTATTTATGACCCTTGTAACTGCAACTAGTGTTGCGACTTTGGTCTTCTCTCCAACCACTCACTCTGCTTCCTTTTTGAAAACTTTGCACTTGCACAACAGAAATAAAATAAGTAAGCAAAACAGCAGATTTAGTAGGCCCATTTACATCATGTTCATCGTCATGTAAAGTCTCACCACTTGTTTGTTCAGTTGGACTCACAGATTACAGCAAATGCCTTTGTCAAGAGATTTATTTGATAAGCTTGGCATTAGCATAGCATTTTTTTTTTAAAAGATACGTGATCCATGCAAATTTTCATTGATCACGGCAGGTGTGTGCGCTCTGAGTTTGTACTGAACAAAGACAGGGAACATTTGTCAACAATGATTGCAGCTGTATTTTTTCATCTTGTCAAAACTGCCTTGTTCAATAGAAAATATACAAAGAGTTTGAAGCCTTTGAGGATATAATTTTGCAGATTGCACTGACTTTGCGTTCATAACACATATCGAGTAACATTAGCCTGTTGCTCAGAGCGAGTCATCCAAAAACGGGCCACAGGCCTTTAATCAATCACATCATCCAAGAAAGGTAATACACCTAACGAGACAGTGAATGGTGACGTCTTTGTTCTGCATCCTTTAGGCTCTTATTTTGGTGTCTCAGCAAGAGGACTCGGCGAGTACAATAATTTTTCATGTGATAAAAATACGCATATCTACACATTTTTATGTTGTTTTGTCTCTAGTGTCCTTATTGTATTCTTCCTATTGGCCACAATAAGCTTGTAACTGACACAAGTAAAGAATAATGATGCTAATTTATGACACAAGCTCCCCTGAAGAGACATGAAAAATAGCAGCATCACTCACCTTTACCTACTCTAGTGATTACTTGTTGGCATGCATGAGGCTTATGAGCAATATGTGATTTAAAAAAAAAAAAAAAAAGAAAGCTTAATAAGCCGCATTATGTTGTAAATGGCTCTGGATGCTTTTAACAGGCTCCCAAACCTCTTCATCTCTGCAGGTCCAGACCGGTGAGCAGCAACTTCCTGCTTTATGCACCATGCTTACAATGGCACACAAGTAATAAAATTCCAACAAGATTTATTTTCTACAATGTAGCTATTTGTGTGTGAACAGTTAATTCAGTATGTTCAGAGGATGTGCAGATAAATATTGTGGCACTGTGGATAGGGTGATGGTGTTCGACACAAATTATAGTTACGGCTGCGTGTTATTGGAAAGAATGAGTTGGTTTCAGATATTATTTATGGTGATAGGACACACACACACACACACACACACACACACACACACACACACACACACACACACACACACAGCAGAGTATTATACACCTGATGGTAAACTATCTATCGTGGTCATGAAGTTCTAATCAATAGTGTGTTTATTGGACACATACATCATTGGCAATGACCTGGACTGCGTGTGTGATTTCATGTGTGCAAGTATGTGTACAAGTATGTGTGCTGTGGTGCGTGTTGTCATGTAGTAGAAGTATGCATTTCTGCATCTAAGAAATGTGTATCAGACAAATTTAAAGAGTCGCATGTAGGTTATTATGAATCTGCACAGAATGTAACAGGTAACATGTTCACACACATTTACAAGAATTGATATTTCCCCCTCTCTATTTTCAAAGATAACATTGTGGTGTATTCACACCGGATCTTTAAAAAAAAAAAATTATATATAATAATTAATTTACTCACACTTGCATCAAAATCTCATTAAGAGCTACCATGAGCATGCCAGACCTCTCGGTGGCAGTGTAACGAGAAGCATAAATGACAAAAAAAAAACAACAACAATGATTAGCAATACATACCTCCGGTTCTTTCAGGAATAATGTCATGATCGTTGTTTTTGACTGATAGAAGTGGAGATCTTCCTAAATGTGTACAAAACAAACTGAGTACAAAAAAAAAGTGCCAAAACAAGCACTGGTTTAACAGTATGCATTGTCACCACTGTAGCCCAAGTGTAAATACAAGCTTAACTCCTATGATGCTGATGACGATTACTGCGATGTTAAAGTTTACATGCAAACGAAAGGCCCAAACGCATTGAAATATCAGTTTTCGCTAAATGAGCCCTTACAAACCAACCAAAAAGCCATTTTTGTTCAATGCCAAAGGTCATTAATAGAAGCACATTAATGGAAGTATTTGCTGTCGAGAGTTTCAAATCGTATGTAACTGTGGTTGGATCTTTTAAATGTATGTGAACATAACATACAAGTTACTTAAAAAAAAAAAAAAAAAAAAAATGTCTATATATATATTTACAAAATCAAATATCTGTACATTTTCTGCATTGGTAGAGAAACTAATTCCTTGATATGCCTCATATGCTGTCTGGTCCAGCTACGATATAGAAAAACATATTCACTTTGGAGAATTCAGTCCTGACAAGGTTATTATACATCAATCCAACTTCTATACTGCTTTATCTAATTTAACGTTTGGGGTTGCTGGATCAATTCCCTGATGACTATGGGGGAATGGGAGAACTTGGGCAGGAAGCGACCATGCACAGCGAGGGAGATGGAGATAGACAGAGAGAGAGAGAGAGAGAGCACACTGTGAAGCAAGCAAAAGTGCTCACTGCTTCGTGTTATTATTATTATTATTATTATTATTATTGTTATTGTTATTGTTATTGTTATTGTTATTACTATTATGATCTTCTGGTATCTGGGCAAAAAAAAAGACTTTCAGATGAAGTAACTTGATGAACTTTATCTTTTTATCAAAAGAAGTGGAAAAAAACCCCAACAACCCCAAATGCTTTGTGCTTTTCTACATCCACTTTTGTCATTTACTACCAGCAAAACAAAGCAGTCATAGATCTGTTCAGTAGACATGATGTGTTTTGTCTTTGCGGGACATTAGAATTATGGCCACTTTGTTTCCCATTTGACGACCAAGGAGCACAGCAGTAGAACAAACATCAATTCCTAAATCATCATCTGCTCCAACCAGCAGGCCATGACTCAGTGCCCTTGAAATCCTCCTCGGACTTACCAAATGGTCCACAGAGAGATGGGGTGAGAATAAAAAAAATAGAATAAGTGGAGAGATGGAGAGTACTTTCACCTCGGAGAGAGTTATTTGTCTTGGAATCTGCAGGGCAATTCATTCCTGATGCCATTTGTTGAGCCATTTTGCCAAGCAAGGCGAACAACAACAATGAATAGCACCATTCTTCACAGATGCAAAGGCAGATAAATAAAATATACGGTAATGCAATCCCTTACACGATGCACTAACTAGGAAAATAGGCTCGGGGCCAGACTGTTGTCACTCCCGGATTGGTGGAAAGGAGCGAATGAGAAATGCTTCAGTTTCCCTCGATGGTTACAAAGGTTTCCACCCACCGTGGAGCTGCAATGGAGCAGTACTCACTGTTTTTTCTCGGTGATGAAACAAGGCCATTATGAAGATATATTAAAGAAAGGAGAGGCCTCTGGGGTCCTACTGCATGCCACTGGTGACTCTGAAAAACCTCTCTGTTTTTATGGCTGACTTCTTCCTCAACGACGCACCTTTAAAACAAAGCACAATATGGAAAGTGAACACAATATGGAGTTTTACCAAACTACCACTGTTTTTAGTCCCATCGCCAAACACGCCTGCTTTTGATAAATTCTGGAAATAGTAGAACAATATTTACACTTTATATATCAGTTTATCATGATTCACCATTTGTCTCCATAACATCGGGACGTTACTTTACAATTAACAATGATTGTAAGCAATTGTTCTGTATTTGATTAGATTTTGAGTCTATTTCTGTATGTTTCTTCCCATAAAAATTGACAACTGACAAAGTTAAAATAGTAAGTCGTCTAAAGAAGCAGATGTTCAAGCGAGCAATGTAAGAAAGGGAACATGTCCATTGTAAAATTAATGGTTATAATAGACAATTTATGAAGAGAATTTGGTTCGTTAACTTTGAAAAAAGCTCTTGATCAAACCCTGCGTTTTATATATATAGATGTTTGTTTTTTGTTTTTTGTACTCTAAACACTAAAACAATACTATATGTGGAATAATCCAGAATAAGCAAAACAAGTATTTTGAGTCTCGGAACAAAGTGCAGGCACACTGTACATGGCTGAGGCTCAGCTGGCCAATCTTGAATCGTGTGCAACCACTGCACACGTCAGCTGTCGTTGGTGTTCGTTCATTCATTCAAATTGTTGGTTTCATTCTTTTACAAGTATTGCAAAATATTTGTTTTTACAAAGAGTAACTTACTAAGTAAAACATCAAGTGTCATTCACTTTCAAGCAACACTACCTGTTCTTTTTTCAAACTGTGGCTCAGTTTGTAAAGCGGGTCATTTCTCAATCATAGGGTTGCAGGTTCGATCCCCCATTTTGCTTTGTCCATATGAGCAAGACACTGGACTGCAAAATGCTCTCACAGGATCTTACCAAAAAGAATACGCAAACCAGTGTGTGTGTGTGTGTGTGTGTGTGTGTGTGTGTGTGTGAGAAAGAGAGAGAGTAACACTGTAAAGCGCTTTGGGGACGAGCTGAAGCAGTGGAAAAGTGCTACTTAAATGAAATCCATAATCTCTCTTGGATGAAAATAGCTTTGTGACTGGAAGTGACTGTGTCCGGACACAGAATAAAATAATGATCGCAGATGTTACTTGTCATCAGAGAAGCGTAAAGAAATGATCTGATCTGAACTTTTACACTAAAAACATCTGGAGGAGTCCTTGATTGTAATTGGCCAAGGGCATGTGATTATCACAGAAATACAGAGGGGGACGCAATCAACGTAAGGGATTTAGATTGTACTATTAAGTTAAATAAAAGTGGTGAATGTCCCTATAATTTTAAATCTGTGGTGCTGTAAATGTCATAAGGGTGTGTGGTTGTTTCATGAGAGCAGTTGTCTCCTCTGTACGCGGGGTGATTCAGTTGACCCTGGCGTCAAGTCAACCCCTCACACTGTATCCTGTAATATTAACACACACACGCATGTGTTGAAGTCAAACTTCTGGGATTTTTATTTTAATGACACTTTGGGACGCATGTGGTAAACACTGTCAAGTTGTAAAATGAAAAAAAAAAAAAAAATGTCAGGAGGTGGAGTTTTCTCACTGAAACATGGATTATATGAGTAATAGTTCCAAATCTGTCTGTCTGGCCAGAACAACCTTTAGTGCGTCCGGTCTGCTCGCCTCCACAACAGGAATCATAAATGTAATATTGGAACCAGATGAACAAACCTGTCATTTCACCTGTGTGCTTGAAATTGGGAAGCATTGCTAAAGAATTGGTGTCGATTTTGTGAGCAGAAAAGTGTGTGTAGTTCACCAACTGCTATTCCCGATTGTAACGCACAAAGACTCCGGCTCTTCAAACCACATGTCAAACATGACTTCTCTTCTCGCTTTACGTTAATAAAATGTGTGGCTGAGACTGAGCTCACAATCCTGCATTCACTAGAGAGTATTGCAGTAATAAAGTCATCACGCAGCATTTCTGACATTTAACTCTCAAAACTGTGAGGAGAGGAAATCTCCTGAGGGAAACAAGTCTCCTGTGGTTTTGGTTTTAAGACGCAGTGATTATTCTCGATATGATGGCAGGTTCACCCCCATGCTGATTTAGAAACATTATTCTTTCAAATAAACCCGCACTATACATACCACTGGAGATATTTGTCTCTTGCCAGAGCTTCATTTATTGAAGTTAAAATTAGGTAATATAGTGCAAATATGTACAGTAAATGAGAGATGATGTCTGTGTCGAGGGTAAAATATACATTCTTTTAGAAATAGGATTGTTGCACATGATACAAAAGACTCATGATATATTCAATCCACTATAAGACATATAATATATAACATAATGTTAAGAAGGCTGCATTAATTTCTGTCTGAAATGCTCTGTATGGTGTCATTTCAGTGTTCAGATATTCCTCTATAGGCCAAGTCAAACCTTCTGCACATTATGAAATCATATCTCTCAGCATAAACTGATTAACATAACAATATTTACAAAAGAAGTGTTCTAATCACTGACATAGCCAACATTTCAGGAACATTAACAAAAACCTAGATTTTAGTTCGGGTTTTCTGGTGCATCTTGTTTTTTGTTAAATTCAGATAAATCCCAGTGTAATGTATTTGTGCAGTCCATGTACAATTATATTCGCTTGAGGTAGTAGGAAAACAGTCATCCATGATTTAATGAGTGCTATATTGAGCTTGATTGTAATTGATGTAAATATGTTAAAGAGAACATTTAGTTTTTGTTGGAGTGCGAGTTGCACATAAGCTATTCTAAGAGGGTTCCTGAATCCTCCACCAGATATGTCTTTGTAGAGTCAGTCCACACTGTGAGCTTCTTGTATATAAAGGTTTATTTTTCTTCTCTTGTACATATTATGGTTGAGTGATTCTTTAGGTGTCTGGGACTTCTCACCAAACTCGAGGGTTCAAAAGACACTTTGATGACTCACTCTCTGGATTATGGGAACATAATAAGAATGAAATTGAGGCATTTTCAGTGCAGCCAAACAGATGTTTATGCCCAGTTTTTAAATGTGTGTTTTACAAATTGAGCCGGTGAAATTGGATTTTTTTTTACTGTCGGTCGTCAATCAAAAAAGGCACAATCTCTTACAAGAAGGATATGAGTTTCTCTGCCCACGATTGCAAAAAGTCCACAATGCTTTGCAGCGTTCGCACACGTCGCATGTTGACTGAGGAGCATGACTCACTTTTTCTTGATAGGAACAAATCTCAGTGTCATGGTTTCACTGCTGCTCCCTCCGCCTACGCAGGGCCAGCTAAAAGCAACAAGTCAATGTTGGATCAGAGCGCATTGCTTGAAGTCATTCAAGTTGGGAGGCGGACCGAATGAGTAAATTGCAACGCTTCATCATGTAATAACTGCCGAACAGTACGGAGTATCACAAACTGATGCTCTATAATGGAGAAAGGGGACCGGAGGGTGGAAATGTCTTTTTTTTTTTTAAATACAGTCAACATCCTCTGAGTTCACATATGATGCGAGCAGGTAAAACAAGGAGACTTGTGTGTTGGTGTGTGAAAGCGGTGATGATGGCACAGACTGGGAACAAACTGCACCTCTGAAAGACCAACAAGCTGTGACCAAACTGCAGGAGAAGAGTCGCACCGGCAGAATTAACGATGTCTGTTCAAGACGCAAACAGCTCTGAAAATGAATTCTCTCCATTTCTGCTTTGCAGATTTTTGCTTCAGAGCCAGCAAAAAAAAAGTTTGTAAATTGAGGCCGCATGTGTGATCCCTTATGGATTACTGATTACCTGCAGAAAAATGCCATCAGTCACAGAATATAGAGAAAAAAAACTTTCAGATGGGTTTCTGTGTAAGCTATAAAATGCTTGCAGGAGGAAAACGACTGTAGTCGCATGAAACTTTTTTTAATAGCACTAAAAGTTTCATTTGATTCAAGAGCATCAGACCTGTCTCTTTTAATACAGGCTGTGAAGTTTAGTTGCCACAGCATTATTTGTTTGTGTGCTCTCTGCTGGCCGGTTTTGGCTACTCTACGCTTACATAGCAGGAGGCCACTCTGGTTTGGACGTGAAAATGTGACATGTGGTGTAGGAAGCTGAATGGAAGTAAAACATTCATGAGTTTGGAAGGATATCAGACCAAAAACACTGAGCAGCAGTTTATTATTGCTCTGCGATGGGCCCTGTCAGCGGCCTGCTGTGATAATGTTGCATGGAAATAAATGAGGAGGCAGAATTTTGATGCAATATTATTGTTGTTTTGAAAACAGCCAAAAGGTGTCTCTAAGAAATTAGAGTTGCTTGTCAGATTGTCAAGCAGAGTTTGAAATCCGCGCACGCCTCACCAGGAATCGAAGGAGTTGTGCCTGACATATTTTTTGGGGGGGGTTCTTTTTGAATCTGACAATCCGACAAGCACAACAATGTCATGCGGCGATGGTTCCGGAGAAGAGAAAGAGGGCAGGATTTAAAATCCTCTCCATCCATGAAAAGTCCTCAGTCTGTGCGCAGACATTTTATAAACAGTCTGAAACAACTGCAATGATCCTCATTAAGCCTTGGATATCAAAACATCGACGTTACCGTTTGGTGCTGGAATAAAAACATTTGCCGACACATGTAGTCAGCAATCCTTTGATCTTCTCTCCTTGCTTTATCGGAACGAAGAGTAGGCACAGGTAGAACATGCAAACTCCACATATGACAGCTCTGATTTCATAATTGAGACAGGTTTTCTGCAAAGAGGCGAGAGAGCAAACAGCCACACCACCAGATGTAGTCACTTAATTTAAAATATTCGGTTTGACAACTACTTTTGTGGAGATTTTCACACGAGACACAAGAGCACTCCGGCCTTATGTTCGATGCAGTTCTGGTGGCGCACCTCACGTTTCACTTTTGTTTATTTCAATTTTTTTTCTCCTCACTGGATGTCCTTGGCACGCACATGAAGCAGTGTGACACAAATCAAAATGCACAGCAAAAGCCAACTGGTCACAGACGATCTAAATAGCCTCTTGGGAATGCAGAGGTTTTATTAGATTTATATGTGAAATGTGGTATTTGGACTCTTCACGGCAAAGCAGGGATGTAAGTGTATTTTACAGGTGATGAGGGTGTTTCTTTGTGGTTCAGAATTGGTTTGAGCAAAATGATCAAAAATGCTACTTTTCCTGAGCTCCGTAGATCACTGTGAACTCATTAAGATGAAGATAAATATGCGGCTGATTTTCAGTCTCGGGCCTGAACACCGATTTCTGAGCAATCATTAATCAACCATTTAATGAATACCTCAAATTATTTCTGCATTGCCTGTTTGCTGCTGTGCATGTGTATTTAAGAACTTTTAAAGCTTCAGTCAAAAATGTTAAGACATTTCATTACTATAAACCTTTTATTATCCTCGACAAAAGCAGCTGTTATTACTACAAAGCTTTGAGTGTCTGCAGCTCAGAGCCTCTAATGGATTTGCCGTGTGTGTGTGTGTGTGTGTGTGTGTGTGTGTGTGTGTGTGTGTGTGTGTGTGTGTGTGTGTGTGTGTGTGTGTGTGTGTGTGTGTGTGTGTGTGTGTGTGTGTGTGTGTGTGTGTGTGTGTGTGTGTGTGTGTGTGTGTGTTCTCCATGAGTAATATTGTAGTATAGATGAATTATTGGATGCCATCCATGACTATGTGCTGCTGTGCCACAAGGGTCTTTAATGTGTGTGATTTTGTGTGAAAGAGAGCCTGAGAATGTGTGTGTGTGTGTGTGTTCATGTACATGCATAGTGTGTGTATGTGTGTAAACCTACAGCTTTTATATACTGGCGGGCAGACAAAAACAACAACCCCGAAGCTAAAGGAGACAAACCTAATCACACAACACAAGGGGGAAGCAATCACACACACACACACACACACACACACACACACACACACACACACACACACACACACACACACACACACACACACACACACACACACACACACACACACACACACACACACACACACACACACACACACACACACACACACACAGGCTCCCTTTCTTCTCTCTCTCTCTCTCTCTTTTTTTTTTGCACATACATGCATACTCACAGACCTGGACCAATGACAAGTGTGGAAAGTTTAGCAACTGGCTAGTTTTGTAAGAAAGTGTCAGAACAGTGGACCGTTACCACAGTTCAGCTGGGTTTGGCCCCAGCTTCTGTCCCTTTCCTCTGCAGAGCAGACCAAGATAAATAAACACGCCAATGTATTTTCAAGTAATAAACTGTATTTTATAGTTTAGATCAACACTTCTTGTTCAAACATAATTAAAAGCAACATGTTTAGTACACACCCAGAGTCTTGTCACTGCATTCAGTTCAGAAGAACAAAAATAAGGAACTCCTGTCGGTGATCATTACAAGTTTTGATCCCTTATCTTTGAAACTGCCAGTGAGACTATTTAGTCGCTTTGATTTTGAATCAGATTCGACATGAAAATTCTGCATTAAAGTAAAGCCACAACTACTAAACAGATGTACAACAACGAAAAGCGAGTCAACAAGAGAGAAGTGGACAGAAAAACTGTCACAAGGAGACATAAAGTTTGGCCTGGTTTGTGGAAAAAGGTTCACATTCTTTTAATGTAATATTCCCTTCAGAAAAGCTAATGCATATGCAACACAGTTTTGAATCTAAGTAATTTAAATAGTTCATGCCAAGCAGCCACAAGATTGAACTACAGAACTGTTATTTTTCTGTTTGTATCCTTTTCCCTCTTTGATCATTTTGGATCATTACAAGGCACTGATGAGGACCAGCTCCACAAACATAATGATAAGCACAGCATGACGTACCGCATGTTTCCCCCTTAAAGAATCACGCAATTACGAGAAAACCCACACACTGAAATCTACAACTGCAAGGATAACGACGAGGGATATGTAGGGACTCAAATTGCCATTAAGGTTAACAGAGAACATAACAAGTACAAAGTGAGGGAATATAAACTAGCAAAGTGATAATAATGACACACAAAGAGGGAAATGGGACGAATCAGTGAGTAGCGGAAAAAGAAAGCACACGGGGCAGGAGAGGATATTTGGGGAGACGTAATTTCACAACCTAAAATGATTAAAAAAAAAAAAAAAATACATGCAATGGGTCAAAGTGATCGAAGGTGACGGGGCAAATGAGGAGAATTGCTGTGGGTGACAGAAATACCAAGACGGATGAAGACACTGGGAGCGAGAATCATAGTTTCCATTTTCCAGTGCGTCACATGAAAACAGCCTTTTCATTAGAGCATCAAAACTAACACGCAATGGTATGACCACTTCAAAGAGTGGGGTGAATATAAACAGAAATGTACAGGGAGAGATGACAAAGATGGTCTCTGTCCCTGTTGCCAACTCAAGACACGAGTATTTAAAAGTACGTGAATATGTACGTTTGTAAATGCCGAGTTTGTACACTGGCAAGGACATATTCAGGTTTTTGAGCAAGCAGCTGCTGCCCTTTTAACCATCAATCTGTTCATCTTTTCAAACCGACATCTTCACTCGTATAAAAACAAGTAGCTTTTTGAAATAACTTGTAACTTTAGCACCTGTGTTCAATAGGATTATGAATATTTTTCTATCTCAACTAAAAGGTTTATCGCTTATATAACTCAGTATTTGTGTTTTTAAGTGAAGCACAGTTTTCAATGGGGAAAAAAGAATCCCAACTTTTGTGAACATTTACTGTTGTGACTGAAATGTCCTTGCCATTCGAGCCCCTTGATGCTTATTTACTCCCCCCCCCCCCCGCTTTTTTCTTTTTTTCTTGTGGTGAATATTATATGTGGATAAATCAAAGAGAGTATTTATCTTCAATATTCTCTTTAACACAAATCTCTTACACTTTGTATTTGGAGCTGCAGTTTTCAGCTGATTAATAGTATCTAAGTGAACAGGTTCAGCAGTTGTCAGCATTACATAACCACTTCAAATAATATACTGAGATGGCATATCCCACTAGCAGATCATAACAATGTTATTATCTGTTATTAATAAGTTATTGGTATAGTTCTGATAATGACTTGTTATAGAGACTAATTATGATGACTCTCATTGGGTTAGTTGCTATAATCTGAGTTGCAGTATAATTTTGGTCATAGATTTCACATTTTGAATCAGATCTTCTTGTGAAAATAATACTTAATCCACAAGATTACTATGGTATAAAAAAAAATATGTATATGTGAAGCAAAAAAATCCTTGAATATGTTATCTGTTTGAAAATAATTACAAACCTCTGTGTGCACTTTTACACCCTTTAAATCAGGAATGACCGTCCGTCTTGTCTTTTGAACTACTCCAATAATAGAGCCTGCTGCTTCCATCGCCTGTGCATTAGAGCAGCTATCTGCTTTTGATGCATAACTACTCGCGCTGCTGTCACCTCACCTCACTTTTGTGTTGCTTTAATTCTTTTTTTTCTGTGTACCATGATTACGCCAAGTGATGGGCTGGTTTTAGCCTGTAGGTCACATGTTTGCAACCCCTGCTTTAAATAGTATCAGCATAATGTTGTGTGATAGAAATTTTGCTCCCCATCTTATTTCCTTGCGTTGAGCGTTGACCTCCGCTGTTTGGGAACAACTGCCCGAGGCTCTTTGACAACATAATGCAGTGATTTATTCACTGTGGTTTGAGAGCTAAAGTGACACACATACACACAGTTTGGTTTGCGTATTCGCTCTGTGCACAGACGCCTCTAAAATCCAGTGGGCTCACTTTTCAGTGCTGTGCAGGCAGAGACACTCCATGGCCACAGAGGCAGTTTCCCATTGATCTGGAGAGTAACTCATGCCAACAGCAATGTCCTGAAGTGGACGTGGGACATGTACGGTATAATGTGCTCTTTGAAATATGCTGTTCTTTGCTATTTTTAATAACCTATAACTCTCTCCTCTTTGACTGGTCCAGTTTTCCACCTTTTCCTTCTCTTTGTGTCTCTTTCATTCTGTCCCTCTGGCACAGTCCTGCCCTACCAACATGTGATTAACCCCAAGAATGGGAACGCTGCCCTTGTCCACTTTATGTAAGATTACATGGCCTCCGGGGTAATTTGTAATCCACGTCTGAAAATCGGCTTCCATGTAAATGAGGATGTATGGACAATGTTTACCAAAAAATACAAAAAAGCTGCATTCATCTGGTTTATTTTTAACTATGTGCTCAGAGCTCCGGACTAATTTAACAGTGGAAAAACCCACCATTGGATTCTGGGAGACTTTTTATTATTTGGGTGTTATTGTCACCTTTAATTCTTTGTGATGATTCCACAAATACACACTCCTGAAACAATTGTGTAAGATGTTAATATGACAATACAATGTCCTCAATTAATGAAAAACAACAGAAACGGTTGTAAAATATATGTTCAAAACGTATTATTTGGTAAAATTGAACAACCCAGAAATTTTTTTTTCAACAACTGAAGACAAAAAATGAGGTGAGAGCTTTATAGAAGAAAATTTTTTTTAACTATGTTTGAGGAGTTCATTTTATATTTACAGATGATACAGCCCACGTAGACACCATGGAGTGAAATTTCTTTACTTTAACTATTATGTTTGAATAGAAATATTTTCTTTCAAAAAATCAGTTTCAAGTCTCAAAAACCACTAGACGTATTTTTGTTTTTATCTGTATTTGATTTACAACAATGGGCATTTTACCATCCTAAAATATCTTAGTTCAAAGCACAATTTATAAGACAAATTTGAATTTGAATTGAATTTACACCATAGTCGACAATAAAGCTGGGTTATCTTTGTCAGCTAAGAAACCAACTTACTGACTTCACATTAAGTTAAGCTTGTTGAATCAGTCAAATTGTGGGTGTATGTCTGTATGAATAAAATACTCATACTATATTTTAATTAAAAATATCTTACTGTAATTAAGTAGTGAATTATCATATTATATTTGAAACTTTCTTTCACCCCTGCTACCACCAAGGGAACATGGTGGAGGTACCATCAGGTTGTGGGGCTGCATGTTCTCTTTGTGATTAGAAGTCCTGAATACATGAGAAGAAATATGAAATGAAGAAATAATTGGAGAGAAATGTTACCCAGTGTGCTATAACCTGAGGTGAAAATCTTGCACCAAATAACAAGCGTCATTAAAACACACATCAAGCAGCACAGGCGAGTGGTTAAAATATAAATGATTGGACCAATCAACTCAGAACTATGGAACCAAATCCAAATGAAAACTTTAGTTGACAGCTCAAACCCGCCGTTGCATTAATGAAATGAGCCACGACAAACTCATCAGCGAAAAAGTCACAAAAAGTACCAGCAGACCGAATCTTCTAGATGGATACAAACACATTAAGAAACTTTATCCGTCAAAGATTGAACTATTAATGGGAATGAAGAGTGCCAGAATGAGAACAGTACATTTGGGTTATTTATTCCACTGAGTTCTTCTTTTTTTTCTTGTTGTTCTCAGTCAATTTGGAGATTTTCCTCAATATTCAGATTATACACTATTGGTTCATTTGGATGTATTTATGAAAACATATTTCCATTTTTGCCAATTTTGAGCAGGATGGTAAATGATGAGGAGACTAACAATTATCATCTCCGCTGTCTGCATAACAAATAGTGTCGGAGTTGTGTGAATGTCTCAGTATTTTCCTTTTTGAACTCGAATTTTGTGCTGCTTTTGGTATTACTCTTATAGAGAATGCCTTGTTGGTGTGGCTGGATGGTATTAGTTAAACAGATAATAACAAATAGTGGTGCATGGGATCATAATATGACTTGCATTAAATAAGGTCACACTTTAGATTGCTTCCAAATAACATGGCTCAATCACTTGTTGGACCCAATTTGACATGTTTCCACATTTTTAGATTTCTTTTTCTCTTCTTTTTTTTGATCACATGCATGTCTACAGCTTCTTTGAGCAGCATTTTAGAAGCAGAGCAGTTGTTGACTTTGTTGTTTTTTTGTAGTCATTTTCACATGATTTTTGTGCTTTTATGCTTCTAACATGGCACTTTGGTGCAACGTTTGATGTGACATTGAAGTAATGAAGTGAAATACAACTTGTTTACTCACTCTAGGACAGTAGGACTTCATCTGAATAAATATCTTGACATGCAGAGCATGGATGTGCAGTGCATAAAAACATTATGTACTGCAGTCCAGGCAGTTTCATGTGTATTGTAAATGTTGTGATGTTTTGATGATGATAAATTTGCAATATATCCTGCAGCCCTCGTGCCCATACTGTAGCTGTAATACTGTATTGTTGCCGTCAGTCAAAGGACTAAAGGCAGATACATACTTCACAAGCTCAGAGAAATGCATTTGCTTTTCTCAAGGTGACGGGGAAAAAGAACAAGGTTAGTTTTGTACTTCAGTTTCTTCGGTGGCTTTTCCACATCGACCACACCCACATTTCTGGCCAATCACACAATAGTTTAATGACACCACATGCTCTATAAGTGTAATCTATTTACCACAAGAGAAGAAAGTTCTGCTCAAATGATGTGTGGAGAACAAACTGCAAGAACCCTCCAAACCAGCGCTGTAAAAAAACAATGGCGCCAGTCTTTTCTCACGGCCTTATGAGAGAAACACGTCCTTCTGTTCCGACAGAGTACATACAGTATAGACATCGACGCCTTCATCAAGCCCTGCTGACGTTGCATCCGTTAGTTAGAAATCAAGTGGTGGTGGTGTTTTGGGCTGTTTTGAGTTAATCAGTCATCAAAATGTAGTCATTTCACTGGATTCATTAATAGTTTATGCCCAGCACGGACAGCAAAAAAACCATTATGAGCTGTGAACATTTCTCTGGCACTGTGGAAGAAGGATAAAGTCTGGAAATGCTAAATCCAAAAGAGGCAAAAGCTCTTAAAATATTAATTATCAACTATAGTGATGGTAACTGTAGGACTATTATTAATAACTTCAGTTACGTTACAGTAGCATGTGACTTCACACTGTGTGATTGCCATCCGCCGGGTAAAGTAACATAAAGATGAGCAGACACAGAGATGGGAATACTGGCTCAGTGTGTGGCCACCTCTTCATCCCAAACATGGTGAATGACGGTAGCTGATTACATTTAAAATGTGATTACATGCACTAAATGACTCTTTGGAATTTGGAAGCTGTCACGTTTGTATATGGAAGAGCCAGATTAGATTGTATGTATATAGCAGTTAAAGTACACAAACACACACGCAAACAATGGCTCTTTATTCCATTAGCGCTCGCTTTCTTTTCTGCACGCATGCAGACACACACACACACACACACACACACACACACACACACACACACACACACACACACACACACACACACACACACACACACACACGCGGATGCCCCCTGTAACCAGAAAAAAAAAAAAAAGTCTGATCCAACAAACAAAAAGAACAAGCACGAATCCGCTTAAATTGAAATTAAACATTTTATCATGCTTTAAGCACATTTCACTCCAGCGATCATGTAAACACATAAATATATTTTGAAATATTTCCCCTCTGTGAAACATTGTAACGATTATCGGATTATCGTTTCATCTTTTGTTTTGCTGGATCTGGACTGACGATTTAAAATTCTAAACAGATCGGATAAAAGGAGCCTTTGAAGTCTGATGACTGTTTCACTTCTCTTCTCCCCCTTTTTTCTTCTTTTTTTTTCCTCCTCGTTTCTGCCCCGTTTCGGCCTGTGCGATTCGAGTTGTTTGTTTTTGAGTCAAGACATTTCACCAACAAGCTACTGATCTCGTATGCAGCTGGCATTCAGAAAGCCTCTTTTATTCTTCTCAGTATTGATCTCCTAAAAGATACTCTCCTTCTCTCAACAGGTCAAAGATCAGAGCGGACATTCAGTATGGAGGTTCTAATAAAATATTTATTTTGTGTTTTTATTTTCACCTTTCCCTTTTTGCACGAGTTCCTCTGTTTCTTCCCCCACATGTATCCTTGCCTTCCTTGTTTTCCGCTCACATATGTCCTACTACATATGGCGGTAGCACTAATTAACCATTCTTAAACATGCCATAACCTAATCCTTGTTTCTATGACGACATAATTGAATTCCACTGTCAGATTACGAGGTATATGGACACATAAACACTGAGACATCTGTGTCGTCACTTTTCCACTTGGCATGCTACTCCAGTTGATGTAAATAATAAGGAACACCAACGACGTGTGTGCGTGCGTGCGTGTGTGTGTGTGCGTGTGTGTGTGTGCGTGTGTGTGTGTGTGTGTGTGTGTGTGTGTGTGTGTGTGTGTGTGTGTGTGTGTGTGTGTGTGTGTGTGTGTGTGTGTGTGTGTGTCAGCATTGATGGCTAATAGAGAAATGATGAAACCATTAGATTAATTAAACGATACATTCAGCAGTCATGCTTTACTGCGACACTGATACAAACACACATACTGTACATGTGGAGCGAGACCCCCCCACACACACACACACACACACACACTGTACTTGTTTTGCTACCACGTTCAGAGTGGAAAGAAGTGGATGTTTTTATCCATAATCTGAAGCCGTCTGCATATGAAACGAGTCGGTTCCATTGAGGGAGTCATTTGTCCTGGGGCGTGTGAGTGTGGAGTGATATACAGTAGGAGGGATGGAAAAGTGATGCATCAATGTCCGTAACTGCTAGTGTGAGTGTATTGTGGATGACATATATAATGTCGCTTTCTGTTGGTAATGGTGTTAAATATCATGGGTGCAAAAAGCCAGAAGAAACCTACAGAAGCAGGGTGGTGATAAATCCAGTGCAGTGGCCATATAAACTGTGGAAACTCCAAATATTCGTGAAAACAAAACATATTGTCATTTCAGATGAACAGTAGCGTAATACGCTGACCTAAAAAATTTGACCTAAAACCAAATGGCAAGGATGAATTTTAATCCTTTTTTACGCCCCAAGTTCTCATAGAATTTACTATATTCAAATAATAATTCAGGTTTTCTGGATGTACTTGATTTTCCTTCTACCTTTTCAGAAGGAATCTTAATAAAATCTGAAATATATATTTTATGTAGGGTCATAAGCTTTTTGCTTCTCAAAACACTGGATTCCCATCTACTGTTAAGTTCTAATGCCTCACGAGCTCTGCTCTTAGTGTAACATTGTGAATGAAGCTGCAGCAAGGAGTTGACACGTACAGCATGAGAGTACAGAGACGACTGACAGAACACAGTGGGGTCTTTGAGTGAGTTCATATTTCAAAGAAGACATCCTGGGAACATCCTGCAACGGGGGTTACGAAACCCGCTATCGCTGCACTACAGTACATTTTCATGGCCGGGGAGACAGTAGTCAATTACTGGAGAAAGAGAGTATAGTTTTACAATAGAAGAGAGTTCCACTCAGCCCGATAGAACTCTCTTGAGGGCCAGTTTTGGCTGCAAGCCCCATGTTAGATACCCCTGCTTCAAGCTTGAAAAATTAGCTTGCTACACTTTTTAACCTCTGTAATGATGTCTTAATGCAACTGGTGTTACACAGAGAGGGAGAGTTAACAGTGGGTAGAAGGTGTGCAGTCCGGTGAGTTTATAGTCTGTGACCCAGGAAGAAACATCAGCAGCGACATGAAAGCACTTACTGTGTTTCACAATTTTAAAAAAAATGGATGAAAGTCTTGAAGTACCTTTATAATGGTTCACATATTTATTGTTTAAAACTGCCTTAAGTGCCTGTCGCACTTAAAATCCTACTCTACTTTATAGCTTTTAAGCTCAATACATTTGCTGGGTTTGATCAAAAACACTCAGCAGTACCTTTTGTTAAACAAAATATAAAGCATCTACTTGTATTAGCTATTTAACTTTATTTATGAAATATCCAAGATGCCTGAAGTATTGAGTATATTATAACCTAGGAAAAATTGAACCAGTGGTTACACATTGCCACCTCTGGCAATACAGGCACATCATTGTTTCAGGCTGTGGAGAGCTACAACTCATTTTATTTACTATCTCACAAAAACTCTGCAGGCGTTTTCCACTCATCCATCTTTTATACCACTTTATCCAACTCAGGGTCGCATGGTGCTGGAGCTGATCCCAGCTGACTGAGTGAAGGCAGGGAGACATCCCAGGACGCATATTACTGATCGAGATGTTGACAGCCTAAGGTTAAAAAAAAAAAATTGCCTTAAAATTTCATGGTAACTTCATTTAATTCCCAGGTCACTTTGGTTTTTTGTTTTTTTTTTCCAAATTCGACATGCATATTTAATTTCAATTAAAATAGACTGAATTAGGTTTTGGTGGTCAAAGGTCATGGTCATCCCATTTTATAAATTGACTCAAATTAATGAACGTCGTCTCCCCAACAGGCTTAAAATGAATCCATTTTATTGCACTCAGGAACAGTTCTCACAACATATAACAGTCCGAACATAGATTAGTGTCACCTAAAACGTCATGGAGCTGCAGTAGTAAATGAGATGATTCATCAGACAACCACAAGGTGGTAATTATACTTCTTACAAGGATTTCCTGTTCTGAAAGCCAATTAAGTATTTGCAAGTTAGTGTAGATCATGTCGTCTGGAGGACTTTTCCAGAATCCAGGCTTAGCTTCAGGCCAAATGAATCCAAAAGCAGCCATTTGTGGAGGCGCTTTGTAACACACTGCAAAGCATTCTGGTAATTGTAGGATTTTCCCCTTCGGAGCGACGGGCGCCAACAAAATTTGTCTTTGTGTTTTCTGCTTATAGACCTCCAGAGTGAAACCTAATTGCACCTTTCCTCGTTTCATGACATAACTCACTTTAGAGTGCTAACTACTCCTGGCAGTCGGTGCCACGGCTCTCATGTCAGCTGAGAAATAATTTTGCCAAGACGGGAACATCATTCACCTCTGATTTGTGGCGGCAAAATAACTCCTGCTCAGAAACAAAAAATGACTAACATGATGTCGGATGAAATAATAAAGTGAGAGTAAAATGGCAATTCAGCCTGATTTATTGGGGTGATTTTGTTTGCCGGTTAGCATCCACAGATGGCGATGTACAACTTCTTGCGCAGTATAAAATGCCACACAAAGCCTGGCAGAGATATTCTAAGCTAAGCGGATTAATTGCCCTGTGATACCAGAGGCCTCCATTTTCAAGTGCCGTGACACTGTCTAGTCTCACGATAACTCTTTTTTATTACATCGCTTCTCTACAGCTTTGGCAAAAAGTGAAAGACACAACCTCCTGCGTTTATTTGACTTGATTAAAAATGGCAATTCAAATGAGCTGCCGCAAAGTCCCCCCCTAAAAAGCACAACAGTAACTTGCAGACGAACCCCCTGAAGAGACGTGAATCCATTTTCTGTAATTCAGCCTTCAAGGTTCAGGCCCTGAAGTAGCTGTAATGGCAGCCTTTAGTAATGATTCATGTTGTCGAAATGATTCATTTTGTCCTCCCAAACACACATGAGAGCATTATACTGAGCCCCCGATTAACAGCACCCCCCCCCCCCCCACACACACACACACACACACACACACACACACCGATATCAGTAACACGCTGTTTGCTCTCTCTATGAGCCTGTCGCTGGTTATCATTCATGTCTACATTTCCTGTCTGTAATTTGAATGAGTGTGTTCTGCTGAAATCCCGCTTGGAACCCACTGACCTGAAACTTGCTAAATGACAGACAGAGAGTTGAGCTGCTGAGCATAATGACACAGAGACACGAGATAAGCCAACCTTGTTAAGGCGAATATCTGAATGCTAATCAGCATCAACGATTCCTTTATTTACCCGGCGGCTGTTTGCTGAGGGTCCGACCTCCTCCCGCGTGACGCTTCACTTCACACCCAAACAGTTCAGAAATTTGTAGAATCACAGCAGCTCCACCAGAGGAGCTGTGGCCTCATTAAACCGCTCAAGAGTGCTTTAAAGGTAGAGCAGCACATTTAAACCTGCATTAATCAGTGCTTGTAATGTCAATATGGAACCAGGTGGTGTGCAGTTCTCCAGAGCAAGAGCTCCTCACCACTGATTTAAACTACATGTAAAATCAGAGTAAATATGAGAATTGTACGTGAAATTCAGTGTTAAAATAGGTCAAAAGTACATTTTGAGAGGTAAAACAGGCAAAATGTAAAAACTGTGATGCTGATGACATGTGAAAAGCTATTTTTAATTCCCTGTTTTCACAAACTCATCTTCTTCTTCAACACAGCCATCACAAAAGACTAGACAGGGGAAACGATATGTACTTTATCAAAATATTTTTAGAACTGTCTGCCATGTAAATGTAATGCTGATGAATTTGAAGCAATTCATCATAATAGCAATGGAAGTAGTAACAGCAGGAGACTATTAACTACTTATTTTAAAGCCTCTCCAGGGATAAAGGGACCTCGACATTCATTTGAGATACAGAAGATTCAGAATGTCCAAATACACTTCTTTCATCAGGTGAATGTTGCTTCTTTTTTGAGCTACAGTTTGTTGTATTGGTAATTGTAGTTGTTCTTGTTTTGTTTACATATTTATTTCGTTTAGTCATGTCGTTTTGTCTACGTATTGCTATTTGTCAAGCTCATTGGGACGTGTTCCTGGCTGCGCACTGACTAATTCACAATAAATTCACTCACACTTTCACTGCATTCTGATCTTGACTCCTTGAACATTTTCTGCTGTTTTAGCTGCCAAATGTTCCACTAAGTTCACCTGTTTGGGCCCGGCCTTGTCTGCCTCTTGGTCCTTGGAGCGCTCGGTACATTGGGTTTATCTGAGGTTTTTAAAGCTGGAAACGGCTGCCTGCTGCAGCTGGAAGCTGAGATCAACCATTTGGACTAACGCGAAACGTTTGATGCGCAAGAACCAGAACAGTCGACTACAAAATGCTAAAGTTATAGTCGATTTAGTTTAATGTTCAGTTGAAACAGAAACATGTTAAATGTTGAACGAGGACACTGGGGATATAAAAACCACTTAGTTCTGGTTTCAGTTTCATTAATTTGTGCTGAGATTTGGGGAAATGTGTATCAAACTACTATTGATTCATTAATCAAACAACAGAAAAGAACTTTGAAATTAATAAATAATGCTGGTTATTTTGATTCCAAATTCATACATATAATCCAATATTGATACAGTCCTGCACTTTATCTTGTTTTTAAGAAAATAAACTGAAAATATTGGAAATATGTCAGGTTTGTTTGTTTGTATTCAAGACTTTTTAAAAGTTGAAATGAGGCAAATATATTTTAAGATGACTGTTTATAGAACTAATATACAATATAGATGTGTTTCTGTTGAGCTGTGATTAAATTAAATGTATTAGATTGCCGTTAAATGTCAGAATAGCATAAAATACAGAATAATTAATGGTTGCATGTCAGTCTGATGAAATATAAATATTTCAATGTTTTCTTTGTTGCTGGTTTGAGTGTTTATTTGGACATTCATTTATTCATTTTCTAGTTTATTCCATAAAAATTATAGGGATGCATAAATAAACCACTGGAAATGTGTTCTTTTTGGGTCATTATTAGCACTAATATCGGTGCTATACTATATTTTTTGCTTTCGTATCAAACTGCATTGTTACTGAAGTGTTACTCTGAAATGACTACAGAAGGTATGCTGTCACGCGTTGCCAATTTTGCTTAATCATAACGGTGAGTCATTAATACTCTTGCCAAAACTTTGAGAATTGTACGGCTATTTTTTGACTTGTTGAACTTTGACACCCCTCATTAACGTAACAAGTAAACACACAGTTTCTTAGGTCTAATACAACCCAGAGGATTGCTAATGTCCCTTAATAGGACTCATATGTAAATGACCCTATAATCACACTTCACACAGTTTGACGGCTGGTAGGTTTTGTAGAATCTCTGTAGAACGTTGGAGGTCTAATTAATTCTCTGCTCAAACCTCATTACCATATTTTTGGAAGAAAAAATATTTGCATATTTTCCAGGCACCTAGCCCGAGTCCTGATGATGAGAGTTATGAAGGAAGATGCAGGCTTGCATATTTGTTGAAATTTCACAACGCACACACACACACACACACACACACACACACACACACACACACACACACACACACACACACACACACACACACACACACACACACACACACACACACACACAATTGCACAGACTCATCAGTATATTTTTCACCTTTATATCTGCCTAATTATTGATCCATATATCAGTTTTTATATCTGTGGTTTTGTGATTTTCTGATCACATTTTGCCTTGAATGATGTGTATTCCTTATTAATCAACAGTGAGTGCAGTTAAGCATTGCCTATCAGAGATTTGCATATTTTAATTGTTGCTGCAATGAGTGTATCACCTGCCTTTTTGTCTTACACGTACACACATACACAGAGATAGCGTAACAGGAAAAAAATTAATTCAGATGTTTATGATCTTGGGTTTTTTTCTTGCCCACCCCCCTCTGTTTCTCCATTTCACTTTGCAAGTAATATCTCTAATTATTTTGGCTACTTACCAATACTCTGCTGGAATGTAATTCCACTATCTGTGGAACACACACATGCATGTGTGTGTGTGTGTGTGTGTGTGTGTGTGTGTGTGTGTGTGTGTGTGTGTGTGTGTGTGTGTGTGTGTGTGTGTGTGTGTGTGTGTGTGTGTGTGTAAGTGTAAGCTGCTTCAAAAGCAGGTGCAGTTGGTCTGAATGACTTCTCTGTCTCCAAAGTAGCTAACTGCTGTAACCTGCCAACTTACGTGTGTGTGTGTGTGTGTGTGTGTGTGTGTGTGTGTGTGTGTGTGTGTGTGTGTGTGTGTGTGTGTGTGTGTGTGTGTGTGTGTGTGTGTGTGTGTGTGTGTGTGTGTGTGTGTGTGTGTGTGTGTAATGAGGGTGACGTTAGTCATCACGTCTGACAGCTCCCTTCCTGAAAACACACCTATGAAAACACAAGCTGCTATATGCACATATGTGCCGGCAAACATGGTCCCTCACAAAACCCGAGTGAACATTCTCTCCGGCACAGATGCATGTACACAGGCAAACAGGCATGCAAACACACTCGGGTGAAAATACAACACGCTCGAGGTCGCTGACAGATGAAAAATACTGACGTCTCCAAAAAGTCAACAATTCGGTCTGCAGTCCTTTCTGATTGATTGCCCTGTTGCAGAGACTATACAGTTTCATGGAGTTTTGGGAGGGGTGCATGAGTTCTGATGCCCAGAGCGCGCACACACACTGTGAGAGAGAACTGTCAGGAAAAACCCACACAGACTTTAAAAGAAACTCCCTTTGATAATGTAGAGAGAACAACTACAACAACAACATGAGTCAAAACTTTGCTTTTCAGGATATTGTTTTCAACCCGCTTCAATACACTGGGTCTGTAGGTCATGATAGCTCTGGCTTCTTTATTAATGAAACAATAAACACAAAGGGAGTATATTCAGTTTGACAAACACTTGAAGCCAGAAACAAACAGGAACAGAGTAAAAATACGTGAAACACACCACAGTCCTTCTGTTAAAATACAAATGCTTTGATTCCTGTGGACATGTGAACCTTGACAGACGCAGCTGCACCCAGTGGACAGAAGAAATGACTAACAGCAGCAGCTTGATGTAGAAGCCGTCTGAAGTGATGGCGGTGGTGCAGCAGGTTGTGGCTCCGCGCTTTGCTCACTGACCCCTGAACGGCGGGTAATAACATGGATGCACATTCCCAAGCAGATTCATCCTGCTGGTCAAACCAACACAGGCAATAGTTGACAGCAGTTTGCTTGATGGGCAGCAAGGCTTCCAGTCTATTGAGTTACAATGCAATCAAGCTAATACACAAATACAAAAAAGAAAAAAAAAAATAGAAAAAATACTAATATGAATGCATGCTGTGATTCGCTGGGGGAGATGTAATGGATCTGCCCTCCATCTGGTCAACACATCCCTTCTTCTCCGGAAGAATTATTATCAGCAGGGGGATAAAATATTCTGCTTCTCTGTGATGAAACACATCAATAACTCTATTGAAAAAAAAAATCATATTAAAAGGATAAATGGAGAAACTTTGGTTAATGTTGGACTTCTTGACACATTTTACATTAAAATATTTCTAGGATTTATCGGTACAAAAATCACATCTTTTCGCTTTCACTTATTTTAATTTGTGGTCATGAAATTTCTGTTCTGGGAAAAAAATGTTTTGCTTTTTTAAACAAAATAAATATTAGAGTTAAACTTAATTTAATCTTAGTAATATATTAGTGTAAAAACTGACAGTTAATAATAGAAACTAGTTTATCTTGATTCATTAAAATCCACTTGGGTTAAATCTATGTTTTATTCATTCAGATTAAATGTTCCTCATTTAAGGAGCTGTTTTCAATGAAAACCCTGAATCTAATTTTGGTGAAGTGACATCTGGTTGTAGGTGTTTCATTTTCAGTTTATGGTGGCTTTAATGTAATTCCATATTGGCTGTAATTTCATACATTTGGTGTGATTTCAGATTTCTCTGTGCTGCTGCCAGTCCGGGCCAACGATATATTGAATTAGAAAGTTTTGGAGCGCAGTAGGATTTTTATGGCTAAATGAAGGTTGAATGTCAGCAAAAATGACGCTCGATTAAATCAAGTAAAGCTCAGAAGAAGTTTTGATTGGCACTGAACAACTTTTAGTTTTTGCAACTAGAAAATGTTTTACTATGAGGTGTGAAACGCACTTCAAGTTTGAAGTACTGTGTGAATCTGGCAAGTGACAGCTGAATTTTAAGAACATAATGAATTAGTTTTCGATGCATAAGCCTTGTTTTGAGAACAGAACAATTACAATTTTAAAAAGATGGACGCTTAAAGCCAAACTAAAAGAGAGGAAAGGACTGGTGTACAGGCTCGCGGAGACACAGACAAATGCAGTAAAAATCTAATAGCTACAAGACCTGAGGAGAGTCGGAGGGGGAAAAAAAACAAACTTGCAGGGGTTCCCTGCGTTCTCGCCTGTCTCATTGTAAATTCCCTCATTTTAAAAATGGTGAAATTCATTTCTCACACAGATGGGAACAGGCAAGGCTGATTTCATTAAAATACCCCATCTGTTTGAGGGAGAGAGCAGGAGAGGGAGCAGGCGAAGGAGAGAGCGAGAGAGAGAGAGGAGAGGAAGCAAAAAAAAAAAAAAAACTAACAAAGAGTGAACCAAACAAAACAGTTCTGTTGTCCTGGAATAATTTGTTTCCCCTCGTGTGTGTGTGTGTGTGTGTGTGTGTGTGTGTGTGTGTGTGTGTGTGTGTGTGTGTGTGTGTGTGTGTGTGTGCAACTGATGGAAGCTGAATCTGAATGGACAGGCAAGAGAAAACCAGAAATGTAAAGTATGAGTGTAGGACGGATGTGTTGAGAGTGAGAGAGAAGGAAAGAACTGGAGTGACGACGTGGGCGGAGTGGTGGGGGTGAAAAAAAAAAAAAAAAGTAGTTTCCTTAAAAATGAACAGAGAGAACAGAGAAGAGCCCACACGAAGATGGCAAAGTTTGAAAACTCATCTTCCTTCCTTTGTTTTGCGCTCCACCCCCACCTTGTTGGCTAGATAAGAACACCAATTTCAAGACAATTCTGCAACAATTGCATTCAATACCAGCATTTATTTCCACTGCAGTGTTTCCTCGAATTTCCACTTTCTCCTTTTATCTGTCACATTTGTTGAAGCCAGAAATTGATGTTGCGGTAAATAAACACAAGTAAAAATGTGGTTTTGGACGGACTGATATATTAAATGGGGGTACGTCTCTCTCTTTTTTTTTTAAAATTAACACTAATGTCTAGGCTGGCTTCTGCATGTGAAATGCATAAGGCCCATAGCTCCTCAGCTTTAACCCTCTTGTTGATACACACATATTGTTCTCGTATTTAACTCTTCTTAAACTACATGTTGAATTTTGGATTTACAAAAACAAATCTTGAATGTCTGCTTTATTAAAAGATTATTTTTTTTCAATCATTGTACGTGCTTAACTCGAGGTTACTGAAATAATGAAATGGATGGACTAAATCAAATTAGATACCAGTTAAATTAGATACCTTTGTTTTGGTTCCAACAGTTTCTTCCTGATAACAGTGAACCAGCAATACAATTTCTCCTGAAGTCCCTGAAACCCTGCCAAGTGAAGTTCCGCTTCCTGGAGCGAACTGAAATCTCCTGCTGGGAAAAATCGAGTAGACATGGTACTCATTTGAATTTGTACTTTGTACATCATGAAATAGTATTCTGATTACTGTCTGAAAATGGCCATACTTCCATATTTCTCATATATAACTGATGAGTCTTGTACAGAAGGAGTTAAGAAAGTGGTAAATGAACACTGAGTTAACACTAAGTTGATTTAACTATCACTGTTCTCAAGGTTAAGAAAAAACAACCCAAAAAACTTCATCCACACTGTCAAAAAAGAAGGGAACTACTAAATCATAAGTTTGACTTTTTGAATCATGGATGATCAGGATGAGCAGAAGGTGATGGGACAGAAGTATAACTCGCTGTGACTCCAGATTGCATCCCGCATCTCAGCAGATGTTGGCTTTGGTGTGCAGTTCAGTTGTGTAGTCATTCAAGTACAAAAAAAGACGAGGAGATTTAACCATTCTTTCAGGAGTTGTAGAGCTGATAAACCTTCATGAAATGACTCCAAAAGCAAACTCCTTACTCAAAGCCTTGAAATTGAAGTGTTGACAGATGGGTGGTGGAAGATGAGAGTGAAGTCGACTGTGGCTGTTATTATATCTAGCATTTGTTTTCAGGTGTTATGAATTTTATCGACAATAAATCTTTCATGTACAACGGTGTGTTTGTGTGTGTGCGCGCGCACATGCAGGTGAGAGTGTGTGTATCGAGTGGAAGTGAGAATGAAGGCTGGCTTTGGATTGGTTTATAATTCATTGCGTTTCACTTTTATTTCTTTTGACCAACAGAATCTCCCTCCTGAGGTAATAAAGTTAATCCTCCGAAAAGACATAAAGTGACAGAGAGAGACCAAATGAGTGGAGGACAAAGAGGGATTGCCAAAAGAAAAGTGTGATTAACAGTTTCTGTCTCTGAATCTTTGGCCTGGACCGAGCAGGCACACTGCACCTCTGAGTGGGGGAGTTTGGCATCACACGCTGTGGGAGTGTAAAAGTTCGACAATAAACTGCAAGTAACATCTCTTCCAGAGTTGCAGGGTGAAGCCGGATGACCTGATTTGAGTTTTTTCCCCCCCTGAGCACAGAGGAAGAGAGTTGTTGTCCCATTTATTGTTTGTTCTCACTGACAGCAGTTCAGCTAAACCCTGTGTTCCCCGAGAGGAACGTGATACAGTATTTACTGTTACTGCCACAAAGCAACCAGCGAGAGAAGTGTTATCTTTGCATGCCCAAACACTTTGCATATGCCCTCTTGTAAATGTACATATTTGGGCTGAGTGGTTCAGAGGCGATAAATGCAGATGAATCCATGGGTCTGTATGCATGCTCAATATACTAGGGACCGAGCCCGAAAGGCAAGGCCTCTGAAGGAGGCAGGGACCCTCTTTTGTAGTGTTTCTTTTTCTTATCACATGTAAATGAACTCAAATTTGACCCTTTAAACATGTCCAAAAAACTCACTAAATTGGGTTTTTTGGACTGGTGAAAAATTGAAGCAAATATAGAAATATACCCCAAGAAGGCCAAAATGTGCTCTCTCGCGCCACCTAGAAACACTAAAACACTAAAACGGCCACTACGGGCTGTAAGAATGTTGTAGAGATCAAACCAAAAGTCTCACCAAGACTTAAAAAAATCATGCACTGATACCCCTGACCGAAACCCAGCAGGAAGCTTGCAATTTGCCTTTCAAAATAAGATTTCCTCCCTTGTGCGAACGCTTCCTCCTCTGAGGGCGAATATCGTACTTTGTTTTCCATTGCTTAACTTTATAATATTAACTATAATGGAATTGATCTGTACTTCAATAACTAGAAGGTTGTTATCAGAAAATTACAAAGAGATTTTAAGGCCTAAACTTCTTAACTGAGGCCACATACTTCACAGGTGTGTTACAGAAATATTTTCTGATCGACTAATCTTGGACAGTGTTGTTTCCTGGAATGTCTGGGTGCTTTGGCTCTTACAACAGGTGACCTGACCAAGGCTGACTAGTCCTCTATCTGTTTCCAAGTGGCAAGCTACTGCTCCGACTGCTCTCCCTTCTTCAACCAGAGCCATCTGGAAACGTTTTCTGCTACCTCCACAGTGTAATTGATGGCTATTCTCTGGTTGGCCCTGGTTATGCCCAGTTAGCTGGAGGCCTTGCTGGAGGATTGGCTGAAAACAATTCTCTGACGACCCACTTCTACTGGATTCACAGTACTGCAGATGTTCCCATGTCCGTCAACTCCTCTCTGACCTAGCTGAAAGCTTTAGCTTGTTAGTGTTACTAAAGCGAAGCTACTAAAGTGGTGCGGCAGCCTCGGCCATCTGCATAGGGAGCTGCTCAGCAGGATTCCATGCTGGTAGGCCCAAGGCTTTTAATTGAACAAAGACACTGACAAAACAAACAAAGTAAAGAGGTGTATCACCTTTGGATGAACTTTGTTTTGACCAAATGGACATTTTCAAAAAACCCCAAGCTATCAATGAGTCTCAAAAGAAAAGCTTTTGAAGCTTGCAGTACTCCTACAATAATATATGGGTGTGAAACTCGGGCAACACAAAGGGCCATGGAAAGAGTCGTGCTTGGCATAATCTGGAAAGACAGAACAACCACCCAGTGCATCAGAGCACAAACCAAATTGAAAGACATCATAGTGTTTGTCAAACAACAGAGGTGGAAATGGTCAAAGCAACATGACTAGAATGACTGACAACCGATGGACAAAATTAATGACAGAGGGGGAGCCAAGAGGAAAGGGGGAAATATCTTGAGGAAGATAGAAAACTCCCTGGCGAGATGATCATGATGCTATGATGGGTATCACCTGGGAAAGTACAAGACAGAAAAACATGAAAAGATTAGGAGAAGGCCTACGTTTGGCAGTTGACTATCTAAAGGCTGTTGTGAATAAATTGAACGTAATAAACCATTTTCAAATGGCCTCTACACAGACACAGTGTTCAGTCACTGAGAATGATTGGTAAAACCCTGCAAAATGTATATTTGAACATCTAATTGCTGCACAAATTGGCATCTTTTGTATAAAACTCTTTGAAGCTGAAGCGGATCACAATGTGTTTCATCACTTTGTTTTGGGAGCACAAATATGGCTGCTAATGGGCTTCCGTCTGCTTCACTCTCAGGATTCCCCCATCTTCTAACTATGTTTAGATCAGTGGACAGATGCAATGTATTGAGACTGCTCAAATAGTGAAATATAATTGTTTTATCTATTCACAGCATTTTGTTTTGTTTTCATCAGTTTTTACTTTTAAAGGCAAAGAAAGGATTTGCAAGCTTTTATCATTAATGTTGCCAGCCACAGAAAGACAGGACTCTTTTAGATGGTGCCATCTCTTTGTGGAGACATGTTTGAATAATTTTAACATCCCTTCTCAAAAATCTCTACTGTCTCTCTCTCATTTTGCCCTGGTCCATATGTCTAAATGCCACAATACCCGCGAGTTTTGGGCTCCAATGCAGGACAGAGGCAGTGAGAGGTTCAAATCAGAGCACTTTGTTGTCACATATTGGATTCTGATGGGGCACAGCTGTTGCTCAATTCCTCCCAAATGAGTCCATCCATCTATCTTCTATACCCTCTTTATCCTGAATAGGGCTGCAAGCAAATGAGTCCAGATTCTGAAAACTAATTTGACTTTGTCAATCATAAAAGGAATTTTCCTCACTGCATCTGCTCTGTTTTTATTTTTGACAAACAATCACATATTCTGAGAGTTTTCGAAGTTTCGGGCTGATGATTCAACTGGTTTGGTTTAAAGTGAAGCCAGTGGTCCAGACGAGTTAGGTAACAATGTCTGAGGCAAAAAATCAATGGGGGGGTTTATTTTTTTCCAAAACAAAGTGTGCCTGAAGCAGCTCCATCTACTCTTGTAAACTCGAGTAAAGATGTTGTGGTTTTGTGAAGTCGAGGCGTTTTTTTGGGTTTTTTTTAATATTTGCTGAAAGTTTTGAGCAGAGGGATGCTGCTTTCAGCCTACTGGTAAGTAACTCCTCATATCAACGTACAAATTTGCATGTTAATTGCTATTCAGAAGTATTTCCTTTGCACTTAAGTTGAAGTGGCCTCCTACAATCCAAATGTAAGACTAGTAATTCAGTAAATAAGGTCATCTGGCTCGGTGTCTGGGATTAACTACCATTAATACACGAGCTGGTAGCAAATTATGTTGGGTGACTCATGGGGTGCATCTGAAAAGCTTTTGCGTCTTGCTGTGCTGGTGACTCACGTTAAATAACAGATGCTGATCCCTGAGTCTGTTATACCGAAGGCTGCTTCTTTTTCAATAACATCATTTCAGTCTTGCCATCTTCCCCCTCATCTTTTCTGGCAGTCATTATATAGAACTGCCAAACATAACCTTTGGATGAAAAAAAACCCCAAAAAACTCCCAAAACCTGTGAGGGAGTTGCTGTCGCATCAGACACACAAGTAAAAAAAAAGAAAAAAAAGAGCTAAAATACACAGAAAAGCAGCCTTCTTCTTAACCCAAACCACTTACCCTCACTTATTGCAGTTTTAAGGTAGTATTATCCCTCAAGCCCTCATTAAAGACTAATTTATTTTAAAGTTTAGAAGTGACATTTCTGCCTGTGAGATTTCAACCTGCGACCCACGCACTTCACTAGAAAGTACAAACTTTCTCTGTGCTGCAAGTTATGTGTAAAATGTATACGTTCAAGCTTGAATTAAAAAAAGTCCTAAAAATAATTTATGGATATTAATGGGTTGGAGATGATGTGAGAAATGTTTACTGCTGGTTGGTTGTTTGTTTCTTTTCTTTTTTTTAAATACATTAATAGCATAAATGTATATGTACACACACACACACACACACACACACACACACACACACACACACACACACACACACACACACACACACACACACACACACACACACACACACACACACACACACACACACAAAACTAGCCATTCGGTTTGCTTGATAATGCACACTGGGCATTTATCTTTACAGTGAATTATGGTACACTGCGGTCTCATTGACTCTGCACAAATGTGTGAGTGTGTGTGTCTCAGAGTGTGTGTATATCCATAAGTGCTGAATTATGGCCCAGACACCATGGTGTCTATGTGTGCGTGCGAGTGTGTGTTGAGTTGAATTATGGCATTGCACTATCTCATTGACTTCAACTGAGTCCCATTCATCACAGCTTAACCATGGAAATAGACTTTATGGACAAAATGCTGTTTTAGCAGCGTGTGCGAGCCAGTGTGCATTTGCAACTCTTGGTGTGTGCGACCACTGAAATACTCATAATGGGCATTACAGCATCAGCATGTGTCAAAGAGGGGGAGAGAGGAGGGATCAGTGTGTGCCGAAATTTTTTTTTATTGCTGCTGTGATTTTTTTTTGATTCATTCTACCTGCATCAAAAAATGATTTTCCCAGCAGCAACACAATTACATTCCCAAAAGCTAAATGTGAGCACACACACACACACACACACACACACACACACACACACACACACACACACACACACACACACACACACACACACACACACACACACACACACACACACTGCAAAAAAAGTATAAAATCCCACAAAAGACGGCTTTATGAGGCTGTTCGCAGTAACTTGAAATGTATGCTTGCAATTACACACAGGCCTGTTGTACTACTTCACATTGACACAAAATCTGCAATCCATTCACAATGACCTTTTATAACAGGAACATAGATGCTATTTTGTGATATATATCTACATTTCTCTCTCTATATATATATATATATATGTGTGTGTGCGTGTGTGCAGTGAAAAGGTTTGTACAAATTAAAAATACATGTGAGGCTCGGACATAGACAGACAGCAAGATTCATGTTTCTTGTAGCAGGCTTACTGGTTTTATACTTTTCTAGGTCAGGGCTGCAAGTTTAGTGTCCTGCAAAAAACATTTAACGACAGCAATAATTTCTGCACCCCCTAAATAATATCCTCGCGTGTGTTATGAGAGATGACAGGGCTATAGCATGAGGAGGAGGTTGGGGAGGAGATAACTCCAAAGAAGAAATGGCCTCCAGGTGTTTTTTTGTTCCTCTCTTTTTGTTATCTGTGTTTGCTGTTAAGCAGTGACACGTCAGCTGATGTATACCGCTGTTACCCTGTTTTTCTTTTTAGTGGTGTGAAAGTCAGCAGTATGGGTTTGAATGACACAAACACCTAGTTTTATTTTGATTTTTTTTTCAAATTTTTTTTTTCTGCACACTTTGTGGTTTTGAGTTTACCTTCACAGTGACAGCTCAATAACAGTAGTTGTCTCCCAGGTTTTATGGTTGGCAGTACAGTCACACCTGCATTCTTTCCATGACTCCGTTTCCACTGCGGCTTTTAAAACCCTGATCCATCTCGCCCTCGTAGAATCATCAAGCAAACCCCTCCTCACCCCGCTCTCCCTGTCTTTCACTGTGTTTTATCTTGTAAACTCCTCCATTCCCACCTCTACTGCCGAGCTGCACAATGGCCACAGAGGACTTTTTATTTGTCCTGCTGAAGCTCAAGTGTCGGTCGATACCTTTACATCTCCATCCAATCTCTTCTTCCTGGTGTTTATCATGGCTGTTCGTACTTTTCATCCCCCTCTTTCAATCTTTGAATCCTTCTTTTGTCAACCTCTCAATTATTGTACTTTAGCAGAAGTAAGAGGCCAAAAATGACACTGTTTTTGCCCCATTGATGGATTAAAGCATGTATTCCTTACTTGTGTGAAGACCACCTAGTGATTATTACGAATAGGCTGTCATGTTTCAATCAACAAAGTGATCTTGAGTTGTGAATCAAGTCAATGTGCCACATGTAGAAAAAAGAAAACTGCATGAAATTGAAAACCTTGCCAAAAACTTTGCCAGACTCCAGGTTTTTATGGCCCAATTCCTGATCTGACCAGTGGTGATATGTCTAGTCCCAAGAGTTGTCAAAATGGCGTCCTGAAATCAATGTGGCTAACCTTACAGGTTGAAAAGTTTTTTTTGGGAATGTTTGGTCTGAAGAGGAGGAACAGCATCCATCCCACTTTGGATGGTGGAAACGGTAAGCCAGAGGACTTTACCCCTTTGGTGAACTGTGAACATTGAGGAAGTCAACATGAGAACTAGATAGGAAATGGCATCTAACACTATTAGAAGTGTTTACTATCGCATGGAGAGATCATTTATTAATCTTCACAAAATCCGAACTGCCTCCCATTGCGCCTTAATCGAAGAAAACAAGAACAACCGCCGCTTGGTTTTTTAAGAAATCACAGGCTGATATACAATCTCCCCTTTATTTCTATAATAAAGGAAAAATTTGTTGCAAGTCAGCTGTGTGACCACTTACTCACAGAGAGAGCAGAGACAAATCTGGTTAAAGTTACTAATGAGCTTCTCATGGTCTCAGACAAAGGACCCTTCTCTGTTTTTGTCCTTTCAGATCTCAGTGCTGCATTTCATACCATTGATCATGACATCCTACAACAGAGACTGGAACATATCATGGGGATTAAAGGCGCAGAACTAAATTGGTTTCAGTCATATATTTCAGACAGATTCTACTTTGTTGCTGATGACTCTTCAGGTCAGACTAAATTTAACTATGGAGTTCAACAGGGTTCGATGTTAGAACCCATACTTTTCATATTATACCTATAGATTTTCTGCAGGAAATATTAGGACATAAAGGTTCATAGGTTTCTTATCAATGCTTGCTCATGTGGCATAGTGGTTTTTTTTTTCCTGTGACGTGCCATGAGAAGCCTGTTATTGGCCCAAAATAAGAAAAATAATTGGAGGTCATCTGATAAAGATATTTGATGAGAAAACTTTAGCTGTAAGAGGGAAGGACTATATGTCAGAGTAATCAGAGGATTCATGGTTAATCACATTCATGCATGCATGCTGGCAGTCAATTATTTGCCCATGCTTAAGGACCTTTCTAAATTTGCGACATTGTGGGGTGCAGCTGCACCAACTGAATGCCCTGTTGATGATTGGCTCATTGGTTTGCGGTGCCCTCAAGCCAATCACTGCCTCTTCCACTTCTGCTGAAAACACATCTGCATCCAGATCAGAAGTTTTTCAAAAGAGAGAGAACAATCAATATTCATTAGGAAGATGGAAACAACAAGACACAGGTGCCGTACAGTGGCAGGGAAGTTTTGAGTTTAATACAAAAGGAATCACATGTGGTTGTTTGTTTATCCATCTTAGGGAGCAGCTGTATTGGTTTGTCTGCAGCCGCACTGAAAGAGAGTTGTAGCAACGATTGTCGATATGCAACATGTTACATCCATCACAGTGGATATGTAGTTTTAGTATTTTGGACAAATATTGCATCAATATAGAAAACATGATGAACAAAGTCCTGGTTGAATATTCAAATCCATCTCCCCCGGGGAAACGTTTTCTTCGTTAAAAGGGTATGCTGCATAAACAATTCAAAGAAACAACGTGCAAAGTAACATTAAAACCAAAATGGAACACTACAAATATAACAGTACAAGGCTGTAGGACTCGGATACAAAAGCTGTAAAATTGTCTCAATGGAGCTTGTTCCTCGATATTTGCGTGAGAGTCATAACAGAAAAATTCCAGTTTCGACTGTCATGAAGTGGGTATACAAATGTAGCATCCGAGTGATATCCACTTGAGAATGTTTGACAATAAAATGTATGGTTTTCTCCTCTTTCCAGTAATTAGGCTTTAGAGGTTCTGAGGGGAACAACTACATGTATTTTGCAGTACATCACCCTGTTAACCTAACCTAAAATATATCTTTGGACTTAAAAATAAAAATAAATAAATGGAAATAAGACACAACATGCAAACTTCACAAAGAAAGGCAAAGATTTAATAATGACCTAAAGTTTTTTTCCTTGTGGATAAAGCGCACAACATTGTTTGGATGTTGTGTCAAGATCAGTCTGCCATATCTACCACAGAGAATGTTGTATTTGCTGTGCTGCTCAGTATGGAAGCTTTCTGAGTCCTCAACTTAAGGCAAAGGACAACACTTTAGTGACCACACTTGACAGTTTATAAAGTGCTGTTGTTTTTTCAAATATTGATGTAAAATTGGTCATTATTTTCAAATGATGACATACATGGAGACATTAAAGCTTCCACCAAAAAACTGCACAAAATGATACTGACTGATGGTTTGAATGAGTCAGATAAGGAGCTATAACCTCAACACTGTAATTGTTAGTTTTGCTTCCTGAACCGACATCAAGTCTGTTATGCTTTGACTAATTTCTCAGTAAGTGTTGTGAAGCGCCTGTCACAAAACTGCAAAATCATGATAAAACACTCATGAAAAATGCATTGTATGGTGTTAAATGAGGAGGCAATGTCTCCCAAAGTGCACTTAACCACAAGTGTTATAAATGAATATTGCCATCACACTGATGGCGGTTAATTTTTGGGGCCATTTCAAATTCATGGAGTTCAGACAGTGAAATTTGGTGCTCCAGCATTATTTAGACTACACAAAGCATTTTCTGGCTTGTGTTATACTTAGGTGCCAACTGCACTGTCCATTCAGATTCAGCTTCCATCAGTTGCGCATGACACACACACACACACACACACACACACACACACACACACACACACACACACACACACACACACACACACACACACACACACACACACACACACACACACACAATGGAGAATGCTCTTTTGACCATGTACTCCAAAATATGCTGAGCCAATGAACTAAGCCAACCGTTGTATATATTATAGATTCTCTCTCTCTCTCTCTCTGTCTCTCTGTCTCTCTGTCTCTCTCTCTCTCTCTCTCTCTCTGTCTCTCTCTCTCTCTCTCTCTCTCTCTCTCTCTCTCTCTCTCTCTCTCTCTCTCTCTCTCTGTCTCTCTCTCTCACTCTCTCTCTCTCTCTCTCTCTCTCTCTCTCTCTCTCTCTCTCTCAGACATCTAAGGCACACAATGTTTTGCTTGCTTTACCCAGCATAAGCACTTACTTGCACACACACAGATTCCTTCACATGAATTATACATTACTATATAAGCTGTCCTAAAGTCTGGACTGTATCTGAAACAAAGAGAAAGATGTGTGTGTGAATAGAAAACATTCTTGGTGTGAGTGAGAGTTAGTTATTAGAAGATCGAGTTTATGTACAAAGTTACACATACTGTTGACAGTACTGTATTTGTCTGCATCTCTCTATAAGTATCCCTGCAGGTCCCTCGCTCGTTCACTGTCAAGTTTCATCTGCCAAGTGATGACACTGGTGTGTGTGTGTGTGTTGTAAACTCTATGCCATCTAACTGCGGGTCCTTCATTCAGGCAGGTGATGGCCTCTATTTGTCTTCTTCGTGTCAACTGTATCTTCCCACAAGGGAAAAAGAGAAAAGAATGTGAGTCCAGAAACATTTGTGTGAAAGCGTTTGCAAAATTTTCAACTTTAAGTTGAAACTTAAATTCCCAATTCGACATACATCCATCCTGTCAGTATCTTGTACAATCTGAGAGACTGTCAAGACTGTAATGAAACACACGAAGGAGCATTTTAAGAGAAAATTGTGAAAATATGAGCAGATCTTTTAACCATACAAAAGGGACGTCCTTTCTGCAGCTAATTGTGTGGAGGACAGCAGCCAGGCTGAGAAACCTGTAGTTAACATTGGGTTGGGTCTTTTTTTGCTTTTGTTTTGTTTGGTGCACTAATTTCTACTGATAATGGTGGCAACTAATCATGTGATTCAAATTATACATTTACCTCGGCCAAATGCAGTTGCACTAGATAAAAGGAAAATAACTCATTACCAGCAAATATGTTAATCGGGGCTCCAAACTGTCTGAGACATTTAATGCAGTTTAGTGCACTCCCAAACTAAGACTTCAAAAATGGACCTGAAGTGGAATTGAAACCTCACAGACAGGCTCAACCGAAAAGTGAGCATCTCCAGCTACATAAAGTTAATTTACTGTAGACCTGTTTATAAACAAGTTCAAATAATGATCCAGTCATTTGTAGCAGTGTTAAGGTTTTTTTTTTTTTTTAGCAAATGAGCTAAACAGCATCCTTATGTTCCTACAAAAACAAGGAAAGGGTGCAAGTAAGTAGGGCAACTATTACTCAAAGTGTAATGGTTCAAACTGTCTGGTATAAAGTAATAGCAGACACTGTCCATATATCACTCTGGTACCAAACTGCTTCTGCTGCCAAGTTCTGTCACCATCTGCTTCTGGTCCAAAATGCCAGGGGAATTTAATCTTTGTCTCACTCCTGGCCGGCCTTTGAAGCCTGCTGTTCATAAGCATCCCATTGTGTCTCTGTGTGCCCAATTGATAGGGAGTGGGAGTGATTGTGTTTCATTGTTTAGGTGTCAACAACTCGAGGTGTGCTACTTGTTTGCATATTGTTAATTTCCTCCTCTAACAGTCTCTGGCTGAGCATCTCGGCATGTTTCTGTGTGGTTTGTGTGCAAGTGTGCGTGTGTGTAAGTGTGTGTCCCGCCAATGCCAAGTCGAGAGGTCCCCGCACACCGACACTCGACTTGACAGGCCTGCTGACACTCTAGCATTTAGCCCTGCGTGTGTGTGTGTGTGTGTGTGTGTGTGTGTGTGTGTGTGTGTGTGTGTGTGTGTGTGTGTGTGTGTGTGTGTGTGTGTGTGTGTGTGTGTGTGTGTGTGTGTGTGTGTGTGTGTGTGTGTGTGTGTGTGTGTGCGATATGAGTGACAAGGTGTGACACAGCAGCATTTGTCTCGTAAATGCCAGAACAGAGAACTGACACTAAAGGGCAGGAAGAGGGTGAGAGAAGGGAGGTCCTCAACAGAGAGAAAGAGGAAATGGTTTAGCCACATTCTCGTGTTCTAATTGGTAATTTTCTTGCGTATTTGATATTTTTTAAATCCCGACCTGCACATTTCCTAATCTGCCTTTAAAGTGTGACAGCCTCACATCTGCCAAGGCGTTTGTCGGGGTATGGTAGCTTTCACGTTCGATGTCACAAATCCTTTTTCACTTCACAGTGCCGGAGTCACTGCAACAAATCTTCATTTTAACAAGTCTTTTATTCAATCCCCCACCAAAAGTCTTATTTTGTAACACAGGTGAAACATTCCTGCCAGTGACATGACATTACTTTGATCATTTCAGGATTACTTTCACAACAAATGTTTTTCAGGTTTTATGTTGTGATGGCACCAACCAGGGTCCTCGTGTTGTGGCTCTCAGCAGCAAAGGAGCTGTCCGAGGTACTCATCTGCAGCCATGGTAATCTGTACTGCCAGGGGCAACTTCCAGCCAATGACAACTAAATATAGTTCTGGCTGTCACCTGTTTGCTGGTTTATGTATAAACATTCAGTCAGTTACCTTTATTCTCTCTCTGCACGATAGAGTATCAGTTTAGGTCAGGCACCACAGTTGCCAGATATGATTTATATTCATGTAGTGTGTTATAAGACAGCTGACCCCACATGTCAAAACTCTGCTTTCAATTGTTTGCTGATGTCGAGCCATTGAAGCATGACTTGATCATCTATGCATGTGTATAGCCAAAGTAGCACCATTTTAGTCTCCTTATATCCATTTGATGCGTTCCATCACAGGCAATGAACTAAAACATTCAATGTTGGTTCAGGTGACAAAGTTAGAAAGTGTGACAATTTTTAGCCTTGATCTAATTATTGTTTCCTCATCCATCCATACATCTTGTTTTCCATACAGGTGACATAGAGTTGCAGTGGCAGAATGGGGAACAAAGAAGCTCAGACATCCCTGTAACTTTTCCTTTTTGAGGAAAAAAAAATGCTTAATGTAAATTCATAGTTAATCTTTTGCTATTGAAGTACAATCCAAAAGTGCTCAAGTTATCTTGTTTGATATGTCGGTTCAAATCAAGAATCCAGGCAGAGATGCTGGTGTAGAATATCCATATCAGAGCTGCTTCGGGGATGTCCTCGGTTGCCTCTTATTGTTGTAGGTTTACATGACACAGCCAAGTGGGAGTCGGGCCTAAGCTCGACCCAGGGCACGCCAGAGAGAGATTAACTCTCTGGATTGGTTTGGAAACCGCTCGGGGTCCAACCACTATGATCCAAGGGGGACTAATTGTCGAAGAAGATGGATGAATAACATATTCATATACAAATCCCATTCAACCAATTTCTTTTTAACCAAATTTGCAGAACTACTATGCACAGAGAAGAAATTGCAAATACACACATTTTTAAAGATACACATACATACAAAGGGTGGCTATCATTAGACTCATTGTATTGAACAATATCAAATGTTTCAGTGTGGTCTGGTAATAGATGAATATGTACTTGTGCTCCTCATAGGTGCAGCATAACTATTGAAAGCAGCTGTTTGCACTCAAACTCTAATAACATTAAAACCAGCGGCACACCAGTAAAATATTTTCTTTCTCTACTTTTTTTTAACTTTTTGAAGCTGTTTTTTTTACTTCACACACTTCTGACTCAAAGCTCCTCAATTAAATTAGTGATGAAAGTATTACGTGCGCAGAAAGATTGATCTTGTCACAGGATGTCATATGAGGTCAAATGCAAGAACTGAGGTAACAGCTGCCACTGGAATACTGTAAATATTACAGCAGGCCAAAGTGGCATAGCTCATATTTTGTAAATACCATAGCCCCACTGCTTCAAAGCAGCCGTGTGAGATAATGTTCAGAGGTTGATGATTTGCATAGATGCTCCTTGAAATGATGCCCACATCACTTGTGCCAAGTGGCCTCATGTCATTAAAATGAGCTTTCAGCAATGTGTGAATATTCAAAGGAAATCATACCAGTGACTGAGTGTTTTAATGTTACTTGAGAAGTAACAGGGCTATTTGTCATGAGTCTTCTGTGAACTTGTGTGTATGATTTTTTTTATTATGAATTCACCACTTCAGTTGCTCAGTTATACATTTAAGTGATTAAAATGCAGCAGAGTTTCCACCTAAAACAAAGAGAATAGTCCAAACATATTGATTAAAAGCTGAAGACTATATGAAACGGTGTAGTTTTTGAAAAACATCTCTGAATGTGAAGCGGAAGATTGACAGATCTCACCAAACGTTGCCTCCCTCTTTGAAATATAAACAAACAGGAGTGTTTTGAACTTTCCTGTCTCTGCTCCGTCAATAATAGCAGCCCGTGTGAGAACCAACTCTGTTAGTGCAGAAGTCATCTGAGGAAGAGTCTCTCAGATCTCAGCCTCGGTGTCTGAATGAGTAAATGTTGTCACTTTGCCTGGCACATACTCATTAAAACATATTATTTCTCCTGTCATGTGGGGACCCAAACTGAGTAAGTGCAGTCTGTCACCCCGGACACAGTCTCATTAAATTATAATAGCACTTGTATCATGTAGGGACTCAGCAGCAGCACCCCGTGACCCATGTCGCGCTCTTGATAATGGACAAGAAATAACACCTCAGCCTGTGATGGAGAAGTGTTTCTAGTTCCAAGAAATTAAACATTTTATTGCATCTCATTGAAATCTGGTCAAATAAAAGATTTGAGTTTTATATTCATATGCTCCAATTAAACCAGATTTCTTTCTTGCTCATGACAGTTTATAAAATATGTAGTTTAAGCGATTTTCATCAAGCACTTTCAGATGCTTGTGATTTAAATATGAAATGTATGCAAACGAAATACATGACGACACATTTTAAAGTGTGGCAAGAATAAAATGCGTTTTTTCTTTCTGTTGCAGCCTGTGAGTGTGTTTCTGATTATTTCTTCTCTCTGTCCTGCACTGCTGTTTAATAAAAGGCCAATTTAATAACATGGCCAATTGATGAAACCTATAAAACCTTCTTGTGATTATTGGAAGAGACCCAGAGTGACCAAACCTTTGAATGAAGAAAGACATTAGACAAAATAGAAAAGAGCATTCTCAGGCGGCAAAATCTTTATAGCAAATACACTAGATTATACTCATAGGTTTATGACCACTGACAGATCAAGTTAATATCTCTGGCACTTCTAAGCGATTAGGATATATTAGATTACAAGAACATCCTCAAAGTTAATTTGTTAGAAGGAAAAAGAATAAAAAATACTTTAATCTTCTATAATAAATAAGGGACACTTATAATGGAGTTACTTATCGTACACCATTCACACAGCAGTAAATGTACACCAGATTGAATTATAAACAAAATATACACACAGAAAATATAATGAGGTGAATGAACTTATGTGCTGGTTTGAAAAAGGGCCGGCGTGATGTCTGGATCAGAGCATTTCTGAGACTGCAGTGGTCTATCTATCAAAATTGTGCAGGAAAGGAGAACGATGAACTGGTGACAATCTCGTTGATGTATCAGGCGCTGCTGTGGCTCAGTTGGCGAAGAGTCCTCCAATCCTTTGATTCTAACTATGTGTCAGATTGTCCTTGGGCAAGACACTGAAGCCCAATTTGCACCCAATATTGAGCAAGCACCTTTCTTGGCAGCTGTCGTCATTGTTGTGAGTGTGTCTGAATGGATGCATGTGTCTGATCGTGTAAACGTGCTGAGACTGCTAAAGCAGCATATCGCATGGGGAAAGTCCTTTTTACCATTGATGCTGGTGATTAGGGGGCTGTTGGTGTGGTCCAATCCAACAAACTACTCTAACCAATGCAATGCTGTGTCGTCGATGCTGGATAAAAAGCTTTGTTGCACATGGAGCAACAAAAAGGGAAACCCACACAATATTGTACAGGTGGTCATATAGTTATGGCTGATCCTGCTGTGCATTTACTAATTTGCCATTCTGCAAAAATCCCAAGTTTTTCACTTTAGTTTGAATGCACTGCTATTCGAAAATATGATAATGTGAAATCAAATTCTCTTCAACATGTATGGTTTTGTTCTTGTTTCCCTGGTTCTCACTTACTGTATGCCTCATTTCTGCAGTATGGAAGAATGACACACACACACACACACACACACACACACACACACACACACACACACACACACACACACACACACACACACGTAATGTGCACTTTTTACTTGTGGCTTTTATTTTGTAGTCTGCTAATGACATATTGTAAAGGAGTATCATCAATTCAGTGGGAATTGAAGTGTCATAACAAAACATCCCCCCCCCCTCTCTATTTTTTGGTTTGTTTCTGTGTGCTGTGTATCTGCCCCCATTGTTGGGACAAAAGCCCCTGTGTGTTTGTTAATGTCATTGTTTTCAAGAAACATCGAACAGAGATGACTCACAATGCACACAAGATGTGTGTTGTGTGTTTTCATGTGTCTGGAGGGTTAAAACTGGGTGACCATGTATTGTCTTTACTATTGTATTGTCTTCAGCTCCATAAAGTAAGATCAGAGTTTTGCTAAACTTTTGAATGAGCTTGTAAGGGAAAATTTTCTGCCAGGCTTTGAAATGCAAGGTAAACACAAACAACCCATTTGATAATCAATCTTGAGTCGAGAAGCTTTTCAAGAAGTACAGCAACGGTCACTTACTTCTCCAGTGACACAATCATCTGCAAATTTCTCTGACCTATCATGACATCTTTGATATTTTTAGATGAAGTAATTCAGCTGGAATAGATTATCTACTGAAATTCAGAAACACAAGTCCTTTACTTTTTTAAATTCTACATTTTATAGTTCATCAAGCTGTCTGAAACATTGGGTGGCTGTTCCTCAGGAGGTGGAGAGAGTCATCTGTCAATTATGAGGTTCGACGTTTGATCCCAAGTTGCTCCCAGGGACACTATCTCTCAGTGTATGATATGGTAGCCTGATCACATTGAAAATGATTATATTAGTGGCACATATTACATGATTGGCCATTATTTAATCACTTTTTTTTACAGCATGTTCTAGGGTTTCAATGAGCTGCTGTCCTGATTTGTATCAGTCAAATTCTTTGCCATTTTTTCAGATTATGGTGATTCATTTTTTTATTTCTTTAACAACAACAAAAAGAAGCAGAGCACCAATTCTCGTTTAATTTATAATTTGTCATTGAACCCTTGCATTGTACCTGTTGATTTCAGAATCCAATTAATTCAACAATACTTGTTTTTTGACAGTAGTTGTTGTCATCAAGAGGCAAAAAAGTGAGTGTTCTTGGCTTTAGAAAACATTTGTTTTTTAAATAGATACCTTGAGAAAGTGTGTTACTGGACTAACTTTGCTCCTGTGCTGTGTGTTTGTTTGTCCAGATGCTTAAGTGAGTAACAGACACTAAAAATAGCTAAAGATCTCATCAGACTTCGATAATGATGTACTCATCACATTTAATTGTGATGGAGCAATCATGCTGTATTGTAGCAATTCAGGACCAGGTTTTGATACTTCTGGTAGAATGAGTGACAACTAATCAGTGCAGATGTAAAGTATCAAGAGAGCGACAGTCTCTGTCATTCAAAGTAACTAAAAGAAATAAATTAAACAAACCAAAATATAGCAAAAAAGGCAACATCTTGTCAATCAATCAGAGATATAAACAATTTATTCAGTCGTTAATATTAACATATAACCAAGGTTATAATAGTCTTAAGGCATAAGTACTAGCCATTATAGATCCTCATAGCAGGGTTCATTAACATTACCTTCTGCTTTATTCCTGTGAATGTATAAGATGTTTGTTTCATGCACATGTGCAACAAGATCAACGAGAATGAGTTAGTCCAGAGTGTCAATTTTATGACAAACATGTTTCATAATATTGAAGCTTTTATACTTCATTTTTCATAAGTCCCAGAGCTCCTTGCTAACACAACAAACACACAAGAAGAAGGGGGAAAAAAGAAGATGAAGAAGAGAGGAAAAATCCTTATCTTCAAACATTGTGGCTTCCACTCCTCGGAGATTCATGTGGCGTCTGTGTATGAGCTTGTGCATATAATTTCCATGCGAGACAATGAAGTCTTTTTTTTTTTTGTTATGTGTGTGTATGTGTATGTGTTTTTTGATGTGGTTTTGTTCAACAGAAAAACAGGCCTTTAAGTTTTACAGAGAAAATCCTCAAATCCCCAAATGGATTGATAATTACAAACAGGGCACAAGTGTGTGTGTGTGTGTGTGTGTGTGTGTGTGTGTGTGTGTGTGTGTGTGTGTGTGTGTGTGTGTGTGTGTGTGTGTGTGTGTGTGTGTGTGTGTGTGTGTGTGTGTGTGTGTGTGTGTGTGTCAGTCACAGGGATAAAACCGAACATGTTTTATGAGTTTCGAAGGAAAATTAATTACAAATTCCTGCCACAGCTCAAAGACGGAGCGCGCGGCAAAGACAGACACAGAAAGTCTGAGATTTTCATCATGAGATGAGCAGAAACACATCATAAATAAGTAAAGATTGATGGAGAGAGTAGCGGAGAGATGGAAAAAGATAGAGAAACAGATTCAAGAATATTTGTGGAAAGAAGGAAAACATTAAAATGTATTTTCTGTGAGTAACAGATAGCTTTTGTGCTAAAAGAAGACGAACATTCTTTCTTTTACACGCATCACTAAAAAGTTTCTCAGTAAATGCTCCTGTCTCAAAGCAAACATAGAGCAAGTGTTTTTAACGGTTTTGAACCAAAAAAAATTAGATGTTTGTGCCATAAGGAAGTGTGTTTTTCTGGATGGCATTTAATTTCCTATACAGTGGCTTAAGACATATTGTTGTTTTTTGACGCAGGTGCCAAGAAAATATCTTTGATATGAGAAAATTCAAACACTGCCAGCGAGACAGAAGCACAATAGTTGTGGGGGAGGCGGGTATATACGCATACAGTATAGAGGGAGGGTGGTTTCAGAGGGACATTTTGATGAATGACCAGAGTTTCGGGCCAGTGGCAGGACAACTAAGCCACTGAATTATACACTTATAAACAACTTCACACATTGAAAGAGAGAGAGACCTTGAATTCAGCAGAATAGAAAGTTGGAGCATATACAAGTGAGACTGTACTTTAAAAAAGGAAGCAGAAACATCAGGAGTCTTTAGATTAACTTTACTGTTCGCAAAGCTTGAACAATTCTGAATTCACTCAGATCATCTTGTACAATCAGTTTCATGTGGGGCGTCGCACAACGGTGATCTTTAGTCATCGCATTGGGATTTTAATGTCAGCAGAATGCCATTGCTGATACTGTTTCATTCCTTTGTGGAAGGTTCAAAGCCCTGCAGTCGAAAGGAATCACGTTATTACACAGGTAGACACTACTGAAATCTACAGTCATTTCAAAGGAAGTATAACAGTTTCACGTTGTGCTCACAAGGAGTCTGATGAATAAATGAATGTTTGTCCCAGTAACACATTCTCCTCATCACCATTTTCCAAACGCCCTGTTTTATCGACGAACAAGACAAACTAAAAAGCTGATGGTAAACCAGTTACAATGTCTGTATTGGACAGATTGTAAGTCTTCTGGAAATGATGAAAAAAACAAAAAACAAACCATAAACATCTACCACAGTTGAGTTATGAGTATTGTTCTGTTCCAAGAAATAAATTATTATTTTTTGCCCTTTAAAGTTCACATTTTGTGCGATGTTACAAAAACAAACCTCCAAGGTGACCTTGTTTTGGTGAAAATGCTCACCTGTTAATGTTATTCAATGATAATGACTAATTATCTGAACTAGTGGTAAAATGGGGATGGAGTGGTATTGCTGAATAGTGAGAATATCTCTGTTTCAATATGTCTGTTTTTGTGGATATCCGTGAGTTTATATGATTTCCCTGTGTGTGTAAAGTACTCCAGTTTCCCGTCACAGTCCTAAAACCTGCAATTCAATTGGTGATTATAGATAACACAATACCTGATTTTTATTTCACATGTTTGACTTGGCTTTGACTCTGTAGGTTTAATATTGGGATTTCTTTAGAGCGGCCCAAGTGCACTTCACATAACACCCCTCCCATACTACATGCACAACAACTTTATCTCTTAAGTTTTGTTTTGTATTGTTAGTAATTGGAGATATAACATCACTCATTAATGATTCACATTTTGGGAGCCTCCCCAAACAAGGGCTCACAAAGAATGACCTTCAGCTGTGATATTTTGGATTCATGCAAATTTCATGACATGTAGAACAAAACCGAGTTTGAAAATATCCTCATAAAAATTAGAGGACGCATACACCATTTAGTTCCCGGTGACGCAGAAGTTACAAGAGTGGGAGCTTTGCTCTTATTCTCCAGCTGATTGCCAAGTGATTGTTTTGGTAAATACAAAATATATTACTTTGTATGAACTTCACATTTTCTTTTCCCATGTAGGATCATTTTTGGGGGGGAAAATGTGCTCGCTTTCTAATGACTTCTTCTGGGGGATGCTAAAAGAAACTTGTGTCGTGCTTTGTGTGATAGGAACCTTTTCTGTGGCGGAGCAGAGCTTGTGAGAAGAGACATTCTTCTTTTTGTTTGTAGAGACTTGTCGTATTTTGTTTTGCTCTCGTCTGGCAAAAAGTTTCACTGCTACAATTATATCTCTGTAGCAAGAGAAACGCAACATGTTCCAAAATAATATTTACAGACAGAAATAGCTCATATTCAAAGAAGAGGAATATACTGATTTATGTGTGTATTTTTAGGTTAAGTATAAGAGTTTGGTAAATAGTAGTTACAGATGTGTTGATTGTAGAGACTCATAGGTAAGCACACAGTTTATTGGTCTGCGCTCTGCATTCATGATGACCTTATCGCTGTTGATCTATACAGATGCCAAATGTTGCAGTACTGCCTATAGTTTTTGGGGGGCAGTGTTGAGATTAGAAGCAAAAAATAACTAGAATAGTGGAAATTTATGGAAAGCAGTTGGATTTGTTGTGTTTTAGCGCAGACTGTGCCTCCTCTTCCTCAACATTGACATTAATGCTAACTCTTCATTTTTCTTGTTCTATCTGAAAAAGAACTCTGCCCTTTTTTGTGTGTAGAGCAGGTATGATAGTTGAAAGGAGCGCCCTCTGGTGGAGTGATTGACGCTTAATCGAATGCTATGCCCTCAGGATCTGTCACACTCTTGATTGATGGTGTGTGTGTGTGTGTGTGTGTGTGTGTGTGTGTGTGTGTGTGTGTGTGTGTGTGTGTGTGTGTGTGTGTGTGTGTGTGTGTGTGTGTGTGTGTGTGTGTGTGTGTGTGTGTGTGTGTGTGTGTCCAGCAAGGAATTAATGTAAGTTACTGTACTGTCCCTGGATGGCATGAAAATCCTTTTTGGGGGGATGTGTATTTTGAGTGCATGCATGTGTGTGATTAATATTAATGAACAGGAGAATCTGCAGCAGTACAGTCATCCTTTCTGTCATTTTCTACCACTGGAGGCAGCAGCGGCTCACACAATGACACTCCTCTCCACCCTCTCTCCCTCTGTCTCATACACGTACACACACACACACACACACACACACACTGAAACACACACACACACTGAAACACAGAACCATCGATCAAGTGTGTGAAAGATCCTTAAGGCCTTAACATTATTCTTGTTTGGTGTGATCGAGTGCCGGACAACTCTGTCTTATTCTCTGTTTCACTCTGTCGTCCCCTCTGTTTCTCTCTTTTATTCTCCTGTTCATCAAAGTTCTGTGCCTTAATCTTGCTTGCTCACGTAGTCCAACCCTAAATCTCTGTGGTCCCCCAACTCCGCTCGATCTATACCCCTCCATCAGTCTCCACCCCCCCCCCCCCCCCCCCCCCCCCCCCATCTTTTTGGTGGTGCAAGTCCGTACTGTTGCATACACTCCATCACACACACATTCACCCTGCACTGAATCATCATGGTGATTATCATCTGTATTGTCACTCCAACATCACTGCATGAACGGTGACATCATTCATCTGCTAATGTGGTCTTCATTTGGTGCTCTTGAAGTGTGGAGAGAGGGAGACACAGACAAAAAGCCCTATTTTGGTGGGTTTAGTTTTCTAACCCATGTCGCAGATGTAATCACGAACAAAAAGTAACGTTGTTTCCATGTTCCTGTTCCTTTTCTTCATTGTGTGATGATGAGGATGATGCCCGTTTCATGCTGGATGCATTCCTGCTGATTCTCAGTTTTATTCAGGGCAAGGGAATTGAAATGCTGTTCTTCCAGTCATAGCTTGCTAATTTAGCAATATAGTTATTCGTTACTGATAGAAGAAAGCTATCATTACTTGGGGCCAATGAATACATTTAAACTTACACTTATAACAATTTTTATAGCTTGAAATGTGTGATTTGCCATGCGGAACTTTCAGACTCTCGAGAGTGAGATTGATCCCGCTGTAGCATCCGCAGCACACATGATCAGTTCTCAAGTCAAGCTGCAGCAGTGGACAACAATCATGAACATGAAACCAGAGTCAGAGATGAAAGTAATCAGAGTATGTTAAATCCTTAAAAGACCTTGTACATATATATGCAGGAGGTGTTGCTTTTTTGAGGTATGTGGTGCCCTTTATTCCAATAGCTTCATGGCTACTTGGTAAAATACTGATTTGATCCACTTTGCATTCTTTTCTCTCTTTTTTTTAAACCTTGAATTTTAGCTCTTTTGACTGTTGCCCCGTAGTGTATAATGTTATATTAAAGACGTGTCAGCCCAGATGGCATTAAGTACCTAACATGCTTGAATGCTGCAGAAACAGTGGGTATTTTTTATTGCAATTTTGTCCCAACAGGAAACAAGAAACACAGACATGGATGGTTCATTGGATGCATCTATAATTAATAAAGTTACAGAATCAACTCTGAAGGAATTTTATGAACTTTCTTTTAATGAGATAGGAGAAGTTGCAAATAAAGCAATAACTCGTCTTTTTAGCCATAGATTGTTTAGCGCAGGAATGATTGTGTAAACAGTTCGCAGAATTTTACGGTTTTGTTTGCTGCTTGTTTGCGAGCAACACGTTTGAAAAACGCTGGTGCCAGTAAAGTTAATGATTTGTAAAAGAATTTAATGAAAAAATGAATAGTAAGACGAGAAATGAGAAGAGAGGGGAAACTCGGAGGGGAGACTGTGAGAAAGAATCAAAGCAGAAAGTGAGGAGAAAAACAGAAGGGAGAGGCAAATATCTGACGGAAGACAAGAAAAATCGAGTTCCTTCTTAAGTTGTGATGAATGCTGCAGAAGTGCAACCAGGGATTGATTTCAGAGTGGTTGTCTATCAGCAAGCCGACCAGAGAGAGGAAATAGGTATCGGTGCAGCGAAGATTGATCACCGCAGTGACATCCGCTGGTAATCTGTTAAAACGGCTAAGTAATGCTCACCTGGTGTGAGAAAAAACAGGCTGCGTTCAGAGTTTTTAGCAGCTGAAATTTTTTAATAAATTCACAGTCTCATTGGGAGGAATACATTCTGATCACCATCATTTAATATCTCTTAAATTTAAACACTTTGTCCAACAGTCTGCAACATTTATGGTCAAAAGAGACCATTGTTTCCCGACTTTCTACCAACAGAAGGGGGCAGCAAGAGAGGAAGTGTCACCTAAAAAAAAATCGATGCCACTTCTATGTATGTAGTTTTGCAATGAATACCAAAACTGTGGCCTTTGTATAGATGAAAATGAAATACTACATTCAGGGACATTTTATTACAATTCCACTTGTTTTCCCCTTTTTCCCCCTTTAGTTTAAGCAAATTTGGCTGTTTTGAATGTATTTCAGGGAGGATTTGTGGATGTAGTGAACAAGATGGTTGGTGTAATGCAGTGGTTCTCAATTATTTTCTGTCACGCCCCCCCTAGAGGACAGAATTTTTTTCAGGGCCCCCCCCCCCCGAATTGTACTACCATTGAGAACTTGATAATATGTATTTATTTATCTGTATAAACCACTGTATGAGTTGCTGGCACCAGCATTCTGCATACAATCGTCTGATTATCAAAATAAATCTGCTATGGTGTGAGGTTTTTTGCACCTTGCGATGTGGTGGACAACTTTGTAAGAGGCTAACGGCTTTTTTGTTTACTGATGCCGCGCTGACAAAATGACCGGCTTGTTGGCGATACTCATGGAGTTTACGATGAAAAAACTCCAGTGCCTTACTGACATAACGGGTGTATGGTCTCCAGGTGTATGGTCTCCAGGTGCCGTCTTCATTTATTTGGTCTCATGCTCCGCAGCCAGAGTTTTTAGGCATAAAACACAAATGGGTGTTTCCTCGTTTCCGACCGTGTTCACGGTAAACCCAAGGGCTATGTAGGCATCGTCATATCTCCTGCTCTCACTAGGTTTATGTTTACTCTCACCTGTTTTCTTTTACTCTGACGCCTCATCCTTTTTTCTTTTCACTCCTGTCAGAAACTTCTCCACCTCCTCCTCCTCCTCCTCCAGCTCTGCACACCAGTGTTCATGTGTAGTACTTCTTCTACTCTACTGGGTTGAACAGGCAGCCTGTTGATGAGTTTGAGCACTGCTGCCACCTAGTGGCTGGAGGCCCTTTTTTTATTGTTCAAGCATGAATAAAGACACTAATACTGAAAGTCGCGCCCGCCTCGCGCCCCCCCTGACACCCCACCACGCCCCCCCAGGGGGGCGCGCCCCACCATTTGAGAAGCACTGGTGTAATGGTAATGGAGGCAGGAGCTGCACCATTGGTATTGAAACCCACGTTGAATAAATCTTTTCCTGTGAGACTTATACTTATACTTTACTTGGAAGTATTCATGGTTGGATAAAGCGAAATGAACCTTGGTCACATTTGTCACCTTAAACCTTCTCTTTGAAAGATTGTCTTCTGTGCAAATTTAAAAGGAAGGGAAAACAATTTATTGACACAGATTTGTGAAAGAGGCATGGAGCCTCAGAGAGGCTAAAGAGTGGTCAAATGTTTAAAGTATCACCCTCTTAGTGGTTAAATACCAGAAGGTTACTGTATCCTTTGTCTAATAAAAAAGGGTTTTTAATACTTTTTAAAGAAATTTCAGAGTTGGGGCTTTGATAACAGTGGCTATGCTGTTTTTACACTTTGTATCAAATTATGTGAGAAATTTACACAGCTTTAAACTGTAGAAGGCAATAAAAGTACAAGCTTGATTTCCATCCGGGATGTATGTATTTTTTTTTTTTTTTTTTTTTTTGAAGATGCTGAGCTTGATAGTGACCTTGAATTGGTTTTTGATTCAGCTCCTCAGGACTTAAGGCCCTGCTGGTTTTCATTTGAGTCTGTGAGTCCAGAAGTGAGCCACATGTGGCACAGCAGGTAAATACTGGCTGTTTGATAGAAGCTTGCCACTGCTGAGGGCCTGGACTACCTGTACTGAAGAGCAATAATTTATTTCACACATTCTCTCTTTTTCTCTCTCTTTTTTTTGTTTGATCCAGTCCAGTTTCAACCAACTTACAGTACAGAGCAGCTCAGATGCTGCGTGTTTATTTGTATTCCTCCAGAGTGCCTAAAGAGTTACACTTTATTTTCCAGAGTCATGAACTAAACCTTCAATATTATAAGGCAAACATTAAATCTTACTGAGCATTGTTTTGAGCAGATGAAGTTCATATTTTAAGCTAATTAAAAAAAGAGGATGTGACAGAGTTCATCTCCACACTGTATCCACTTGTCTGTTTATGCTTCGCTGGAGGCCGGCTGCAACTCTGAGTTATGTCTCGTATCATGAAAGAGAATTGAAACCATTTAAATTGGAGACAGAATATTGACAATATGTAAACCACGCAGAGGAAAACATCTTTTTACGGGAAAGGAAAGCATTAAAGAGTTAAAATGGATCGACCACACTGGGCTCTCTGTTTTTGTTTTTTTTCTTCCTGCATTGAGTAAATTTCCTTTTTCCTTTTTTTCCTTCTGGCCCATAAATCTCTGTATTTGAAACATATTTTTGTATTTCTTGGATGCTACACACTAAATTTCTGCTGTGTGGGATGTTATCTGAACCAACAACAGCTTGCTGTCTTTACAGCTTTTTCACAGCATTTATGTAAATAACTATGGATTATCTTCAAGTGATCACATTTCCCAGCTTCTTTTTTTATTTGTCAAAAAAAACCTTTGCATTATAGAAACATGAATGTTTCTATCATGCATGTATATATATATATATATATATATATATATATATATATATATCTGTTAGTGAGACAGTCTGGAAAACTCAACTGATGATAATAGGATTAATTAAAAATGAATAAGTCCTTCATGTTAATGCCTGAGAAATAAAAAAAAAAACAGCCACATAGACAGAAAGAGAGAGAGACGCACAGTTGACGAGTAAGATGACAAAATAAAGAATAAATGAGAGAAAGCGGAGGTTCAGATAAATGTGAAGAAAGACAGATGATGGAGGGTGAGGATGACAGAGGGCCTTGTGAGTCTTACTCTTGCCTGTTACACACACACACACACACACACACACACACACACACACACACACACACACACACACACACACACACACACACACACACTTAATCAGTCTGTATATGACCACCCCTATCCCTTTTCCCCTCATACATAAATATCAAACTATATTATGCAGGTACAACTAATCCCGTGTGTATGTGTGTGCTGGATATGATGGTGGGGTGTGGCTGTGTGTGTGTGGGGTGGGTGGGTGGGGTGGGGGGGGGGGGTCTGGCACGGCATGGTAGTCATTTCCCTTCTAGACTCAACATCATGCAGATACACACACGCACACACACACATACACACACGCACACAAATGGCAAGGATTGGAATATCATTACGGTAAGAGCTGCATTGAGCAGGCCCCGGACACAAGCGGCCCTTTGTTCAAATGCAGACGCACACACACACACACACCCACACACACACACACACACACACACACACACACACACACACACACACACACACACACACACACACACACACACACACACACACACACTGTAGACTCAGGCCTTCCATATCGCCAATATAATTACAGCTATTACATCTGATTCAAATATAACTTTACATCTCAGTCTTTCTCTCTCCCACTTCATCTCTCCTCTTTCCTTCTGTCCCTCCTGCCTTTTTCTTATCCTGTGTGTGTGTGTGTGTGTGTGTGTGTGTGTGTGTGTGTGTGTGTGTGTGTGTGTGTGTGTGTGTGTGTGTGTGTGTGTGTGTGTGTGTGTGTGTGTGTGTGTGTGTGTGTGTGTGTGTGTGTGTGTGTGTGTGTGTGTGTGTGTGTGGCAGCATAATGCTATATAAACATTACCTCAACTAACGAGCGGTAACTGGTCTGGCCTAAATTTTGCGTGTGTGTGGTTTAACTTAATGACCTGTACAGTCAGTTTTTTGTTCGGAGGGCTTTTACTGTGAAATTTTTTTTTTTTAAGTTCTATTTTTTTAAGGCACACACACTGACTGGGTGAGCTGATAGAGAAAGAGGCTACATGGAAAAAAATTAAGTCACCTACAATAAGACTTGTATCTTTAATTATCTTGGTTTTGATTCTTTGTGAGATTTGTGTTTGTGTTTTGTATTTGAGATTAAAAAAAATGTATGTTGTATTTTAATTCAAGTTCTTTGTCAGTCAATATTTATGTATAGTTCATGAAGTTAGCAGGAAAAATCATCAATGGTTACTCTGTAATCGGTAAATATAAAGAAAACATCCGGTCTTAACACTGTATACAGCATACAAATGCTACAAACGATTTGACAGTTTGTGATGGGAATTTTACAAAGTTAAAAAAGAAAACTATGCTTACAAACAAGATGCTTGTTGGTATGAAAATAACACTGCACACTTTGTAATCAGTTTTAAAGTAAACAAACTACCTCTGTTTAAATTCCTGCTTTCTGTTTATATTACAGATAAAGAAAAGAACTTTCATCATGTATTGAGACTGAATTAATCACGTTCCTGAAATAATATGACATCCAATGTTATAATGTAACTGCAGCACCTAAAGATTTTTTTTAAATATAATTGTAATTATATATTATTATACAGTGGTAGAATTAATTATTTTTCTTATGGCAAGTTTTTTCTAATGTTTATGGCCAATGCAAAAGAACAACAATAACATTGTTCATTTAATCAGTTTCTCACACTTCTTTTTAAAGAGGGCAGAAGAAACCCTGAGAACAAAAGCAAATCTGGTCAGACAGCCACATATAAGAGACAAGAAATATAAAGTCAGACAACTAACAGAAACAAATAGTATCATTAAAAGCAATTACAAGAGTTATAAAACACGTCATGTCTTAAAGCTTCACTGGATTCAAAGAGAATGAAAGAATCCAGCAAGAATTTCCTTTTTTTTTCTTTTTTCCCCCCTGCGTGTTCTGTAGCCAGTTTGCATGACACCCTTAACCACCATTAGTCAGCAGCACAAACATCAGCTCCACGTCCAGTTCAGCTGCACTCCCCAGCACTGAGGTGGAGGATTTCACTGCCTGCACCTTACTGGTTAGTGACTGCATTTGTTTTAATACGGACACTTTCTGGTGACTGGCTACTCGTGGGTCAAGTCTCTCATTAGCAACTTGAAGGGTCGGCGACCACGAGAGCACAGACAGAGCAAGTTTGAAAGAAGAAGAAGGTACAACTAAACAAAAAAAAAAAAAAAAAAGAAGGTAACTCATGCTGCAGAGGAAGGACAGAAAGTAGCAGAAGCTTGAGCCGCAGTGGCAGCTGCAACCATGTGTCCCAACCTCTGCGCCTGCACTTAAAAAGAAACGTATGTCCTGGCTATAAACCTCCTAAATCCTTGATATTTAAACATCTCCCAGGCCTCCTCGAAAGCCATTTAGGCATCAGAAGAAAGGGAGGGGATTAAACTTTTTCAATGCAACAAGCTCAAAGACAAGACTTCACACATTTTCATTCTTTTGAGACGGATTGCCAACCAGTAGCCGTGACATCTGATGGGTTTTTTTGTAGACCGCCACACATATGTATGCTGTTACGTCGAACATAATTGACTCCCCCCCCCGCAATATGATCGACAGTTCGTTATTTCTCCTCTTTCTCTCCGCCTGACTCTCTATAATGCGAAGTAGTCATTTTCATTTAACAACACCAGTGAAGTTCTGCTGCACTCAAATCACGTGACGCTGAAGTATAATATGCCTGCATATGTTTGTTTGCGACAAATTAGTGGCTTGAAGAAAAAAAAAAGGCCTCTTTGAATGAGGCTGCTGTGTGAGAGTGGGACTACGTGGTTGGCAATGGAAAGCAGCCATCCGCCATCATGTGTTGTGAACCCACGCAGGCAGAAAATCAGAAAAATCAATTATGATGCACTCACAGTCGAAATGTGTGTAAATCTCCATATAGACATTGTTAAATATATGAAATTGTGGAGCGCTGAGTGGTTTGCATTCATGGCAGCAGTCGGATGAAGATGTTTGACAGTCATCGCTGCAGACAAGTATTTACTTTGAACCATTAGTGTGAGCTGTTAATCTCAGAGGTGAAGATTCATCGAGAGTCACACATTTGTATGATGCACGGGCAAAAAAACAACACAGTGATGTTGATGGAGTAACACATATTGGAAGTTGAAGTTACCTTGAACAGAGGACTGAAGCCCTCACTCATTGCACATTTCTGACAAATATAGAGCCATAAACTTGAGATAAATGCAGTTGGTGAAGTGGTATAGGGGGTACAAGGGTAAATGTCATGCAGGGACTTGGAAACCTCTTAAGGTTAATTGTAAGAGGTCAGCAAATGAACTGGAGTTAAAGGCTGAGGCTGAGTAGGAGTCGAGGGTTAACCTGAGTGTGTGCGCCTGTGTGTGTTCCTGTTTCTTTCTCCAGAAACATTTTATAGTGTTTGATTTTCCTCAAACACAGAACTCCACGTTCGACACTGCATATTGTAAGCTCAACAAAAGTCTCAGAGATAACCATGCGATACGTCTTGGTGTAATCCGAATTGCTAAATTACCAGCACGCTGATGCAGATCACATTGATCTAAATGGCAATTTTGTTTCATATTTGCATTTGTATTCACTCACCTCTGTCTCTTTAGTTTTAGTAATTCAATTGTACCCCCATTCTCTCTTGTTTTTTAATTAAATCTATCTGCATACATAGAATTTGAGGCAAACGATCTACAGTTGTTGTACATATTATTCATGATGTGGGGAGAGCATCCGTCTTAAACATTATTGTACACAACTGTCACAATATTATCAGTAAAACACTGATGATATGAGAATTTCATTTTGAAAAACTACATTATACCAATAATATTTGTGGCATGCTATTTAAAATTTACGAGACTATGGAATTAATGTTAAGGTTGATCTCTGTGCTAAACCTTCAATAAGAGTAAAGTTTATTTGTATGATTAGAAATTCACACAACATGAGCATTAAATAAAATAAGTGTCTGCACTAAAGAATAGGCACAAAAAAGTGAAATTGGTGAAGGATCCTTATGTAAACTGTAACCTAAAGTAGTTTGATTTGCACAAATGGGAGTAATCTGAGTAGTTTTTCAAATACTTGCCTGTTGAAATGTTTTCATTGACTAAATTGTTTTCCCACTACAGTTTTATCATACCAAAGTCAACATTGCTTCTAGCTGGTATATAGAAAATAGTAGATGTGGGAGTTCAATCTATTAAATGACTGGATGGACGAGTTATTAAAAGTTAGCATAAACAGAGGTTTTCCATAGTCCTTGATGTTGGTAATAAATGTCCAGATGAGACTTTCAATGAGTCATTCTGTCTATCAGTTGCGCCACTATATGCCTTGTATCTAAATTGAAAATCATGTAAATAAACGCCTTGTGCCAAATTACTCCTAATCTCAGTCTATTATAAATCTCATATCTCATGTATTTTACGGGTCTAATTTTAATCAGGAAAACAGCAGAGCGACAGTCAGGCATAACAATGAGTCGTGTTCGGCCATGTGGGGAGAATATCTGATTGTGCTCAGCATGCTTGCAATTCACAAATAAATACAGGGGTCATGGAGGGCCATGTCATCCTGTTGGCATTCACAATAGTCGACAGCCCAGACTATTAGTTGAGTTGTAAATCAACCTGTGTGAAGGGATCTGCATAAAAAAATAAAGGATTACTTGTTTACCTCTAAAAGTTGATCAGCTTCCACAGCGTCACCCCTTTCTTCAAAATGCTTATTATCATTCCTGTCATTTCTTTTAATTGGTACTTTCAAGTGTCTTAGTGCCGTTTTTTTTGTGTCAACCTTTTCCAAACAGGCACGCTGAATTATCATCAAGCAAAGTCATTCATGTATTCACTGAATTAATGAAAGAGTCAACTTGGCCAAGAGAACTGCATAAATGGATTTTTGCGTTCACAGTTTGACCGGAGGATGTCAATGTGGAGAAGACTTTGAAATCCCACTCAAAAAACTGTTTATTAATATTGTGAAAGCAGAAGTTCTCACCATGATTTTTAAATGGTGAAGATGTTTTTCACAGTTAACAGATCAGGTTACCCAACAGAAGCAATGTTTGCTTTTCACGAAATATATTATTGAACAGGTTTCCAATTTTTTTTCTTCCTTGCATTTCTGTCTTTTCCCGAGGTTAAAACGTGTTGTTCCAACTCCAAAAATATTTGAGGCGCTTGTAGGATGTGTAGAAATCACTTTCTGCAAAACATCTGAAGGGAGTCCTCGAGGAACTAATTTGCAGTCAGCTGAACAAAGATATATGATAATGTTTGTTTACTGTGTGAACTAGCCTGTGCATATTTGTGAGTGTGGTTCTCTGCGGGGAGCGCTGTTTAACACACACACCATCTGGACTTCCTCAAACACTGCATCCTGAACACCAGTTTGTGTGAGTCTGTGTGTGGAGCATGCGTACTGGTTGCTGGGGTAAAACTGCATTTCTGTGTCTGCATGTGGTTACTTGTTTAGATCTTGAGAATATGTATACCTTCACTTTGCCTGCAAATGCATATTTCTGTATGTGGTTGTTGGCTCTAAATTTTCATTCATTACAATTATTGTTTTTGCATGCCACTTTCAAGGTTTTATTTTACCCTAGTCACCATAAATAGTCTTGGTTCAGTCTAACTTGAGGCGAGTATAAACAAACGCTAATTGGTGAAAATATGTTTCAGCTGCTGGATGAAAGGGTCTTTCTCGATGGAGCTTGCATGTTCTCCCTGTGTGGTTCTCCAGTTTCCTCCCACAGTCCAAACACATGAGCAATATGTGAAGTGGTGTCTTTAAATTGTAGGTTTGATGGAGAATGTGTTTGTGTCTCTGTGTTCCTGGCAGACTGCGACCTCTCCAGGATGTTTCCTGCTTGCATCTAATGTAAGCCAGAATAGGCTTCAGCCTCTGGAGACCCTAAATTGGTCAAAGTAGTGTAGAAGATAGATGTTTCTGCTGCTGGCCTATAGGAGTCGGCTTTATGGAGTTTGCATGATCTCTTTTTCTAGCATTGTGGTTTCTCAGACTATCCCGACTCCTCCAATACAAAGACATGCCTATAGTTTCAATAGTGACTCTACATTGCCCTCCATTTATATTCTCTAAGCAATTATCTCTCTCTGATTTTGGCCCTCAATGGCTGGTACCCCTTACAAATGAAGCATTTCTACAAGATAGATGGATGGATAGATGTGTCAACTAATGAACTAATCTGCTGTTTACATTATAATTCCTCATATTCCTGTTTGAGTCGTGAGGTGCTTCCTCCTTTTCAGTTTCTTCAACATCAGCATATCCACATGTTTAAAGATGAATGTGCTGTATTTGCTCTGCTGCATGGATTATGTAGACACACACGAGTACCATTCTAAAAAATTGTAATAATCGCTCTTGTGAAACAGGCTGACTTTATAGCTGGACACGGTAGGATAAAACGTGCGATATCTGTAATTGTTGATATCTACAATGCCTCTGATGGAAAACAATAGTGTGATGCCTTATTTGAGAGGTCTTTAATTCAACCTGAACAGAAAATGTGCTGCATTATTACTAATATTGTGTAATGACACAAAAGTTCAGTCTGAGCAGGTATTTTCCTCATTCCTCATAAATATCTGAGTGAAGCCTTTCAAGTAAACTGATAAATTATCAGCTACTCAGTCATGTTTCAACATTTATGCTCATGTTTCCATAATAATTAGTTCATATCGTCAGCTTTCATTAATGTAACTGATATTTTGACTTTAGTTTGCATTCATCTATATTGTTACTTTTTGCCGTAGGCTGGGAACTTGAGACTCCCGCTCAAAGGCATTTATCACATTTGACCTTCAGTTAGTGGAGAAAGTGATGGACATTGATGTGGGTGACTCTGTGATTAAGCGGTTCAGAAATTATCTCTCAGCCAGAGTTAATTTTGTCAACTTTTATGATGATTCGTATTTTTATTAACAAGTTGAGAGTAACTTCCAAATTTCAATTCCCTCACTAATAAAAATAAGAATATTCAAGTTCTTGAGATTGGTCAGATCTTGCAGGATTTGTTTAATTTAGAATGGTCATGCTGATATGGAACTAGAAATTTCATTGTGCCTCAAATGACTGCAGTGAAGAAATGAGCTTTGGGAATATGAATCACATCGTCCTCTTTGACTGGTGATTTGTCTGTGACTGCTACTGCAACATGGCAGCAACTCATACATCCTTTCTTAGCAGAGTGGCTCCTACTTGTGGTAGTGATGATGTGGATAATGTTTACTAAGTGAGCAGTGTGTGTTTGGTTAAAAGAAGCGTGACGTGCTCATCATCACTGTTTCTACTTCTGCCATGTCATCTATTAACTTGAATTCAGGGACTCTACATAAAAGTTGTGAATTGAACAATGTTTTTTAGTGTAACTGGCTAAAACTGCTATTTCAAAATTAGGGTAAGGGTCTAATCAAGTGTCACATGAAGCACAATATCTCAAAGTTACCGTCACAGGATATCTGTGAAAACATTCAGCGATGACAGGTTATGTTCTACCTCAGGTGGTGCAAATTGGAATGTGACCTAATTTGGTAGCTTCACCCACTTGCTCTTCTACAAGTAGATGGCTCGAAGTCATTTCCACTTTTTGGGTGCATCTGAATCGTCCCAATCTCCTTTCCTATCCACTTTTTCTTAACCCTATGTTGTCATCCAAAGGTGTTTGACTTCCAAAAGGAGTTAGGAAAAGTCTATCACGTTGTTTTGATAATCGGACAACACTTCCAGGAGGGGACGTAATAACAATCTGACTTCTGCTGTGGTGAAAAAATTATAAATTAAATCAAAATTGAAATTAAAGGAAAAGAGGCTACCAGGCTACACGGAACAAAAGTGAACCTGCTGAATAAATAACCAATGCAAACTGAGGCTGCAGAAAAAGTTTTCTTTATTGTGTTCGTTTTACAACATCCACATGACATTCATAGTTGGGGTATGGATTTTAGACTGTCTAAAGGTGTTGAAGGCATATTATTGCATTGGTAACTTAACATAATCTGCGTTGAGTCATCGTGAGTTTCCCTGAATGCTCGGAAGAGCGGGTCCCTTTAAATGTTGTCACCACAAGGAACTGTGGGTTATCTCGTCTCCCTTGGTAAAGGATGTATCACAGTTTCCTATGCTAAAGGAGTTTATAAAGGAACCATTGAGCCTCCTTTCCTTAGCTTATAGAGAATTTGAAAGTTCCTTAAGCCTTCCGGGGGTTAAGGAAAAGTAGATGCATCCAAAATCTCCTGTCAAGACAATTAAATCACAAATAAAAAAAGGTTTGAACCCAGACATGTTTTTCTGGTCACTTGTGGCTCCAGTAAGAACCCCTGTAACCAAGAAATGGTCCTCAAAGCTAGATTCCTGAGCCACAGTTCATACAGGGATTTAAGATGGCTGGTCCAGAAAATGGAACCATTAAAATTATTGACGAGCCCCTTATTGAGGGGAAGTTTATTTCCCTTGAGCTTATGGGTGGATATTGGTGTGACAGAGTCACACCAGTCTTTCAACCGCTACAGACAAGTCCCCCCCCCCCCCCCCCCCCCCCACCAAGAAGAGTTTCAATCTTTCCCCAAAGGTCTGTTGGTGCCTTGTATGCTCACATTCCCAATGCTATGGATCTATAAGGGGCCCCTGTCCATGGTCAACATCTTCAGTTGTTACTTCATTAACATTCTGTAGTAAGTAATAATTATTAGCGTTCTTTCCATTTCCAGTAATTATACCTTTTAACCTAAGTCCAAAACCTACATTACATCACTGTGATTGCTGCTGGGGCCTCTGACGGTACTGATAAAGTACTTTATGCTCTTCTCACTTGTACTGCCACAGCAGGTAATCAAATTTTCCATTTCAATGTTCCCATTGCATTTCCACTTATTATTGCAGAGCTACACCCATTACACCCTTCACATCCATCCATTCAATTGTCAGAACGAGAACGTTTGCCCAGTGATTCAATCCGTCTGGCTGCAGAGCATGATCAGACCAATGGGGGAAGGGGGGGGGGACTGTGCAAGTTAAAATTCTCCTTTGCACTCCATTAATATCATTTTAATCAAACATCCAGTTAGTAAGCAAGTCAATAAGTCAGTCACCCAGTCAGCTATGGTGGCTGTAAGCCAGCTAGTCATCTAATTACACATTTGGACCACACACCGACCAGTCAATCAGTTATCCAGCCAAGTGGCCAGTCAGCCATCAAAACAACCAACTAAACAGCAGGCCAAATGGTAAATTACACATCCACCCTAACAGCCAAAAACAAGCAACCTGCTAGTCGATGGACCGAGAGAAGTGTAATTAGTGATAAGTGATTAGGATGTTTCAGTCATTTAAGATGAACAAACTGTATTCTGCAATTAGAGCCTCCCTTTTTTCTATTTCTGCTTCTCCACCATGCCTCGTTCAGTACTTTCAGCTCTCCAGTTACAGTCGTGTGTGTAGCTAAACACATCACAAACATTAGGATTCTCTGCTCTTTGCCGCACTTAGAGAAACTTCCATTGAGAATCCATTAGCAGTCTAAAGGCACTCAAACTAATTGTGAATATAAATTTACGGATGTTTGTAGATGCTGTGTTCAAACAGACCAAAAAAAAAAAAAAAGTATTTTTAATAAAACAAAACATTTCCATTTTTTAGTTACTGCAGCTGCAGTATTTGAGGCCTTCCTCCAAATAAATGAATGAGTGCCTTAAAAAGATACCATGATGTGAAATATTTTCTAAATGTGTTCATTAAGCCACCAAAGTTCTTACAAGGAGTGACTGGATGTAGTGATCATAAGTTTTATGTTTTTGTTGGACCAATTAATCTAAGCATTGATTAATTGGGCTTTTCAGGTTTTGCATTCCTGGACATTTTTCACTGCATCAAGTCAAATAAATTCCAGCTGTATAAAACTGTATGAAGCTTTTTTGACTTCAGGCCAAATCTGATAAATTGCCTCAAGTGATATTATTTTAGGTCGCCCTTTTTTCTTGTGCTGAAAGCTTTTTATAAGCTGGAAAAAATTTTGAAAAAAAATGGAGATGATGGAGAACAGAAATGCGGCCTCACTACAAAGAGACCCCCCCCCCCTTTTTTTTTTTTTTAGCGTATTCATCCAAACAACTGAATCTTAGGCTGTGTTTAATGTTGACTTCATGACATCTATAAATGCATAAATGTGTGGTCTGTGATGCTGTACATTCAGGTCTCTGTGAATCGGTGATAGTGGATCTGCCTCGGCCACAACTATGATAAATGCCCTTTGCCCTGCGTTGACGAGGAGAGACGACAGCTTAATACCCTTAATAGGATATTTATTAAATAGCCTTATTCGACCACATTGGTTTATTTTTGTTCTCTTGTTGAGGCTGAGCTGTCACTGCCATGACACACCTCAATCTCGCATCACAACAGACTTGACTGTCAGTGTTTGGATTTTCGAAAGAAATAATGAGGATATTTTGTTAAAATCTAGGTGGTTTGTTCATCTTTTGCCTGGTTTTACATTTTCATATATTTGTCACCTATATATTCCATGTTGGCCTCTGATGCCTGGTTTAAGCGTGTAGTTGCAGTCTATGTCTCGGTTCATGTTCCCTGCCTCTGAACAGTTTAGTGTCTTATTGCTCCACTATCTCATCCTCCTCTGTGCTCCCTGGTTACCCTTGATTGATGTCAGCTTTGCCTTGATGTTTTCCTACTCCCAATTTGTGTGTAAATCTAGATCATCCCCAGTCTTGTCAGTTTTCTTTCTTTATTTTTCAAATGTTGCCCTTATTTGGGGTTCCTTATTCATTTTGTCTTGCTTGTTTTATCCAGTTTCTTGTTTCGCCCTCGGTTTTCTGGCTCCCCCTTACAAAATTCAATGGATTTGGTGGCCTGGAGGTGAGAGAAGCCCCGAGATTGTTGATTCGTTGGTTCAAACAACTGACAGGTTATCACTGTGGATCCCTGAGTGGCACCCTTGAGCAACACTGTAGCAACACACTGCTGCTAGTAATTGTAGTTAAAGTTAAATGCAGAAAGAGATCAATAATGTATATATACTTCTTGTTTAGGTGTTTTGTTTCTTTGAATATGCTTCAATGTTTCTACTGCACCTTCAGATATTTGTAGGATGGATTCAAGGGCAGTTCAAGGACACGTGGTGAGGAGAGATGCTGGATAAAGGATGATGGAGATGGAGCTGCCAGGCAGGAGTAGAGGAAGACTTCAGAGGAGATTCATGAATTCATTCTGTTTGTGGCACCGACTGGGCCTCGGTAACTGTATTTTGTACCAGGACATGTTAAAAAACATGTAATGGTATGACAATAAAAATCATTGTATCGTTGAATGTGGTGAAGGAAAACATGGAGATGGTTGGTGTGAAACAGTAGAAGACTTTGGCGATGGACTAAGATGAAGGCAAATGATTTGTCGTGGCGCCCCCAAAAGCAAGCAGCTGAATAAAAATATGAATTACATCCACATGGAGTCACATCCGACTGATAAGAAAAACCAACAAAACACAAACTGTTACAGGATCTTCTGTTGGATGATTGCAAATAACAGCATTCATTACCAAGAATTAATTTTTCACTGTTGCAAATCTTTAAAGTGAGTATACAATAAATACACAGAAGTAATATAAAGCACTTTATTCCAGGCCTCCTACATTTTCTTTCTGTTATTCTCGGTCTCTCCTCCTTCCGCATCTCTATTCTTCAATCAAGCCTTTCTGCGGACCTCTTAACCCCCGAGAGAAAAGGGGAAAAGGCTTGAATATTGGGTTTCTGCTGCTAATGGGACACATTCAAAAAGGGCCATCAGAAAATGGCTTTTCTTCCCTCATTTTCACTGGAGCCTCATGGAAGTCTTCAATTTCCCTTTTTCCCCAAGTCTCCATTAAAATCGGGTGACCTCAGTGAGGAAAGATTGCTTGAGGTGTGTGACTCAGTGGTTTCTGATTTATTGGGGAACGAGGACTTCAGTGCAAAACAACTTCTGCGTGTATGAGAGACAAGAATTAAGTGTCTAATATAAAAAAGAAAAGTTTAGAGCTATTAATGAATAACTTGTCCAACTGCCAATAAAGAGGGTGATTGACAGCACCAACAGCAAGCCTCTGTGGACATTGTCCAAAATCGAAGAGACCCATTCCATAAATGTAAATATTTATTGCATGCAAGTTCATCCTTCATTATCTCTAAACTATGCAGCAGCAGCTCAATAAAAATATTATTGCTTCATCCTTCAAACACTGAAGTTCCTTAAACCTCAACAGAATAATATTATTTTGTAAACACTTAATTCAAAAGGAGTATTGTAATTTAGAATCTGAGCTTGTCAGTCGCCTTTTAATGAAACCATTAAAACTTGTCTCAAGGTTACAAGATTGAAACACGATTTGTTGAAGAAACATTTGACACATGAAGTAAAGCGGTCGAATGTAAAGTGAAATACCTCTGGTCTGAGCAGTGTTGGTACATTTGCTAATAATCCACACTGTTGTCACCCAAAATGCTCCCGTTTTTTTTGAGACATGAAAGATTGAGAGCTGATGCAGTTACAGGAAATCACAACTGAGTCAGCAGAAGAAGCTGATTTGTGCCAGACACAGTTGTAATAGGAATAAAACCTAAACTTCAATAAGCTAATAAGAAATGTTTACAGAAAGCAGCCAGAAAAATATGAGACAAAGAGGGCGTGTGCCAAAACTCCTGATGCAAATTCAAGTCTGTAGTGTCAAAATTGGTCGGTCTCGTCTTCATACCAGCAATCCACGCGGCTTTTAGATCCACTCTTTCTCCCTGTAACTATATTATGGCAATAACAAGATAATGCTATTATGGGAGAGAATGAATAAAGTCATTTTTACTCGGAGCTCATCTGTGTCTGCTGATAAAGAGCACAGATCCAATATCAGTGCTTTATTCTGTCATGCAAACACCCGGACAGAAGCTCATTTAATAGGGAAGATTTGATATTAGAACTTTTAGCTGTCCAAGGAATCATGAAGGTCAGTGAAACAGAGACAGACCAGGCTCTTGTACGTGGTGTAGAAAAGTTCGGCGAGTGTGTCTGTGACTGGAGTACATGCTGCGATGTCCCCGTGTGACTCTTAACAGGAAGCATGATGACACCAAACCCAATTGCATGATGGGTTACTTGGTGTACAATCGAGAGTTTATTAAATAAGTCAGAACGTACCATCTTGGTTTTTTTTCTCTTTTATTACAAGCAAGTCGTCTGTGCTAATACATTAAAAGGTGTTGTTTGTGGTGGTTTTATTCCGTGACATGTAATTATTTTTGCAACAAATAGCCAGACGAGAGACAGCCGAAAATAACAAACTAACTGGTGTTCATATGAGAATCTGAAATGATTCGGCACATACTACTAAATTACACATCTTAAACTTAATATTAATATAAATAAACAATTATTTGTGTTAATCTAAAGGACTTGGACCCCCACTGGAAAAGCAGACCACGCCATCAACAATATATTCATATTCAAGTAAACACGAACACGACATGATGCATTTAGAATTGATCTCAGAAATTATATTAGTATTGGACTTACAGTGGTGAGCAACACTTAGGTGAATGTATGCTAATGTTTTTGTGTGGCCGCAACATGTGATTAGAGATCACCCACGGCTAATGTGTGTATTTAAACCTGTGTTGCTCCTCTAAAATGACCCTGAGATTTCAATCTATAGACACGCAAACAGACACAAAACCTAACAATAACACTGCATTAATCAACCACTTTGGGTTGGCCAGGCATTGCAATAAAATGACAATCATTTAATATGCTAATGCAGCATTTGTAGAAATGTTCAGTATAAACAGATTCTATTTGCCAGAATTAATTTAAGAAGCACAAGCAGACGTGGGCAACAAAAAAGCTCATGATGACCTGTGAGTCCTCATGTGACTCTCTGTAGGTCGCAAAGCTAATCGAGTCGGTACATCACCTAAAAGATCATGTGTGATAATCTATGCTCCACATGAATCATTGTGATTGTCACCATAGATTTGTCTTATACGGGGGGAAAAAAGTTCATTATGCACCACAGAAGAGACTGAGGGGGAGTCTCGAAACGGAGAGCAGCAAAGGAGAATAGAAAATGCAAAGTCATAATTGGGCTATAAAGAATATTGTTAGCAGTAAATGATCCACATCATGTGATGACTCAGCAGTTCTTGGATCCCATCATGAGCCAGCAGTTTAGTGACACACCCATGGAAAGGCACACAAGACAAAAGGTCAGAACAAAAAGTGAGTGTGAGATATGAGTGAACTTGGTTAAAAAAGTGACGTTTGAGCAGCTTGATGCTGAGTTTCAGCTCTACCGTGTAACAACAGGACTTCATGATGTGACAAAAGCACGGGTGGCAAAAATATTAACATTCTTCTCTTAGGTGGAAACATATGTATTACATAGTATTTTGTGAAAATGAATATGACAGCTACCATTTTTACCACTTTGCATGTTTAGGTACTTACTATCATATATTTCCATTGGAGACACAAACATAAATAAGTTATTTCTATGTAAACACGCTTTTTATATAGCTAATTTTATCCCATAATTATTTATTTACATTCCATCCCGCTTTGTTCCATGTTTTCTCTCTGGTTATTCAGTTAGCACCTTTTTGCTCTATTTGTACTATTTACACTGAAGACTGATCGAATACCAAAAGTATATATTCAGGTATCTGAGACACGGATAAGCTGTCTCCATGTGCTGTTTGAGAGATATACTCAAGCTGAACCATGGTCGTTATATAGGTATGTGAAAGTTTGGAAAGTTTCGGTGTGAAAGCCGACTTGACATCAGCTCAGAATACATGCCAACCTGACCAGCCTCCTGGGCATGAATAATTTATGAGAAGAGTGGAGACCATTGGGACTCATTACGGTCTAACGGAGACCTGGCCGGCGTCCCCACAAGCCCCTCAAGTTGGGAAACTTGTCCCTCACCATATTGGGTTTGATGTCACAACTCCATCTGGAGCCATTTTTGAGGCAGCCATTTTGTTTCCCCTCCTGGCAAACATTTCACCCATTTTATCCGGGTCTAGGAGAAGAATCAGCCCATACGAGGAAACGCTGAATCACATAGGGGCCGTGATTGGGACAACAGGAGTGGGGAAGCTGGCAGAGACGGTGTTTGGACAGTGAAAACACTCCAAATGGACTCACCAGATAATTAGTCATTATGTTTCTGTGCTCTTGGAGGTAATGTTTTTGGAAGAAATTACCCTTTTTTTTTTAAGTGAAGTGTTATTATTGGTATCTTTTTATTGGAGGCCTCAATCCTTTTACCTACGTCTTTCATTCCTTCAGCTCGCAAATCTTTCTCTGCCAATGACGTCCAGTCCTCTAAATCTCCCCCTCTTCCTCTCTGAGAGTCTGTCTCATTCCTCTCCAGTGTTTCACTCTCTCGCCCTCCTTGTCTCTCCTTGCATATGCTGTGAATCAGAATAGGTTTCCATGGGGAACGGCTCTGAATATTATCTTAAATTTTTTTTCATTCCCCCATCTCTGCTGCGAGTTTTACCCTCAATTTGTTGCCCAGAGCCAAAAAGCAACATGGGATTCATGAAACGTGCACACACCACAAAAAATACGATTATGGCCTATCCATCTCTCCTTCCATGCCTCTCTCTCTCTCTCTCTATCCAAAAACAACTTGGGAATCATGAAACGTGCTCACACCTCAGACGAGAGTACTTGTCTCGCCCCCACTCCCCCCCCCTCTCTCTTTCCATCTTGTCTTCTTTTTCTCTCACCCTTCCTCTTCCTGCTTTTGCCTTCCTTGTATTTAATTATTTTTCTCCCTCTCTTAAACTCGCTTCATGTTATCGCCCCTTCTCTCGCCAGTTCGACGTCTCTTTTTCTCCGCCTTTTTTTCCATCTATATTTCGCTCCCTTGTGCTCAGAGGTAATTCTCTCCGAACTCTCCTGAGCCTTATTCATCATCATCATCGTCACCATCCATTTCCCGCGCACACACACATACAGTACACGCTCCTATTGACATGCACAAACCCAGCCTGCATATCAGTTTCACCGCTTCTGACCAATAGAGAGGATGATGGCATTCGGGTGGGCTACCGAGGGCGAGAACGAACTGGATAGAGATGGAAGGGGAAGAAAGAAATGAACCATACCCCACTTGATATACACTCAAACTGCACGTGCACAATGTGGGAAACATTTGGGAATGTTTGGCCTCTGTGTCTAAATATTAATTGGCTGCTCAATGTTACTTTGTGGTTGCAATTATCTTTACTTGGTTTGAACCAATTCAAACGATAGGGTAAAGGAGATAAGACACAAAGACAGAAACCAGGGAAAAAGCTTCAAAACATGTGTTTATAAGGAATCTGGCTCATGAGAAATCCTTCAAAAACATGATTTTACATGAGAGAAATAATTTCAGGTCATAAACACAGACACAGGGTGCAAAGCAATTACAAATGGTCAATTTATTTAATCACTCTGTATCCTTTTTATGAGGAAATTGCCATTATTTATACAATAAAAAAAGCTATTAGTGTCAAAATGTTGTCAGCCAAGGTCTGAATCTTTCCAGAACAACACATAGAAAAAGGACAACGCATTGTTTTATACAGATCAAAATGATCAGGTAAATTATGATTTGATTAACCTTGATTTAATCAAAGTATATCTGTCTCAGGGAGTTCAACACTCAAAATAAATAATGTTAATGTAAATCACGAGGTGTAAAAAGGCAGAGTTTTAACAAAAAATAAGAACAAATGAAAATCACAGGAGGAAAAAAAAAACATTGAATCTGAATAGGCCACACACAACAACTTGGGGAGGCAAAGAGCGCCATCACTGACATTGATCTTCTCTTCTTTTAAATTTGGGAGAAGTAAACATTTTAAAAGTTGGTGCTTTCAGGCAGAGATGTCCAAAAGGAAAGAGAAGGAAATCAGATAGAATTACATGCATATGTGGTTTTCCAGACATTGTTGTTTTGCTTGATTTGCATGAATTATGTATTGTATTCGAGTAAGCTTCTTTGCCATCCTCTTTTCTTTCTTTTGCTCTGGAATACGAGACTGCTGTCATTTAAAAAAAAAAAAAAGTCTGTCTCTACTCTTTTAAGATAGCGTAATCTCAGCCCAGGACGACCAAAAACAACCCAATTACTGTTACAACCAAGATTTCTCAATAAGTTTTCTAAATAAAAAAGATTTTCTTTTGTTCACATTCTACATTACTATGCATCAATGTACATATTGCGCTGCAGAAAATGATTTGTACACACACACACACACACACACACACACACACACACACACACACACACACACACACACACACACACACACACACACACACACACACACACACACACACACACACACACACACACACACACACACACACGAGGCATGATCGATGGTCATGATATGTTGTCATAGACAATTTGCCCATGTGACATTAGCTAAGATGATGGATGAGCGCGGTTTCCACACAAAAATGTGTGTGTGTGTGTGTGTGTGGGGGGGGGGGGGGGTATGTGTGTGTGTGTGTGTCAGTCACCCTAAATCTTGCTTGTGAACGTGCAACTATGTGAGTTTTGTTTTTATGCCACTGAAAAAATCTTTGCTTTCATGCCTTAGCACATTTCATATGCCCACTTATTGTTTTTCGTGTGTCAGCTTTTTTTTATTTATTTTTTTTATGGGAAAACACTGTTAACTGATGGAGCTGACCTGGCAGGAGTCAGTTTAACTTGTCAGGCCTGAAATGAATGATAATCCACCCATCCATCTTCAATACCGCTTTGTCTAACTTAAAACGTGCAAACTTCCCACAAAAAGGCGCCAAAAACCAACCCAGACTCAAAGCAGGCACCGCTTCCCAAGGATCTGCATCATAAAAGACAAACAACATATGTATGAGAAGCCATTTAAACATATGACTTCAGGGGGAAACCTCTTTTCCTTCCAGTTGAATTAGATGGATCTTAAGAAATCCATCAGGCAAATTATCAAAGCTCCAAAACTCATATACAGCTGTGTATCTTTCTGTGTCCAATAGATGCCATATTACTTTGATGCTATCAAACGTGTGTTTTATTACACCAGATTAGATCAAAGAAGTCCTTCAAATGAAGCAAATATTTCAAAGGATACAGGACAACAGTATTAAGTAAGCTGTGATGGTTTTTGATGCAGAGAGACCCCCCCCCATTCAATGTCAATCCAATGAAAGGTTGGAGTACATAAGATCTTTTTATCTCTCAATAACATGGTATCATCTAAATTTAGTTTATGTTTGTTCCTCTTGAACAAACTCTGATGTAATTGATGGTAGTATGAACTGTACTGCTAAAGAGCAGATTTCAATTGGCTTAGAAAAGAATAAGACCTCTAAATGTTACAGTTGCATATTTGCAGCAGATCTATTGTGTTGGCATTTGGCGTGAGAATGCCTGTATGGAGGAATACCACATCAAGTCAGTGTAAGCAAATCTCCTTCAGAGCCACAGGAGGGCAACATAAATATACAGTATTTACTTTACCTTTGAAAGAGTCTTCCATATGATGTCAAATATAGCTTCTTTGTTAATGCTTCAGTCAATTTAGTCATTTCATGATGGGACTATTACACAACGATATTGATCTTCTGATGTGATCATCAAGGCTAAAGACATTTTCAGTCCAAATTTGATCTGACAAATGATAATACAGGTTTCAAAGTGCCTTTTGTGCAACTTTTAGTACAGATAACCAATACTTTATTCTTATTATCCTTTCTTCCTTCAAATCTTTATTTTGATTGCAAAAGTAGTGGACCACATGAGTACAGATCAACGTTTTGTATTTCTCTTTCAAGTCCAGTACATACAATGGACAACTGTGATTCAAAAGAACAGGTGGCAAGCTATGTGAATGTCTGTATATTGAGCCAGACAAGCTGTGCCTCAATTAATGTAGCACATCGTCTTCTGATCTGAAGGTTGGTGGTTTTAGTCCCCAACTTGTTCTGGGCATGTGTTGAAGTACCATTGGGCAAGACGTACTGAACCCTCAGGCTGTTCTCACTGGCATGAAAGCACCTTGCATGGCAGCGTCCACCATTGGTGTGTGACTGTGTTGAGACTGCTGAAGCTGAAAATATACTTCATATGTCACGTCCAGTCACCGTTGTGTGATCGTCTTTTGGCTGCTCTCTTCCGGTGTTGTCGGAGATTGTGATCCGCATGTTGGCACAAGTTTGGCACCTTCCTGACGCAACCCTCAGTGGAATACAAACTTTACGCTTCGAATCACAAGCTCGCCGCTCGACCTTCGAAGTTGCCAATACAACTCATCCGTTTGCCATTATGATGTTGCTAAAACATCAACTAAGACGAATGCCTCACTTCTGTCTATATATATTATCTCTATGTAACATGAATTCACTGTCAATTCCTTTGATCTCTCAAGGATGTCACATCTCGCCTTGCTTTTTGGGAAATAAATATCCCGATCAACTTTGTGGATGAAACAAGAACTGTCTGTTTATGCTTTTCCACAAAGCTGAACTATAACTCATGGTTTTGCCAATGGTTCTCATGAGAAAAATATGTCCCTATCCCCAAAACTGACACTGCTGATGTCCCCAAAAATGCTATAAGCCGTCGAAAATCAAGAGGAAGATCTGTCAAATCTGGTTTAGGTTACATTGATCCTACAAAATCACCAATCATATAGCTTTAATGGAAAAATGTGAGGAAGGTTTTTAGCTAAGAATGTATGTATTCTTTATTTTAAACAAAAATGGAGTGAATTTAAAAAAGAAAAAAAGTAGTGACAAAGAGAATGGCATGTGAAAAAGTGTGGGGAAAGTTGGATTTGATCCCGAAGAAATGGCTTTGATAGCAATGTGTAAAAGTAGACGCTGGTAGCGTGTAGACGTTTGGCACCATGAGACAGACAAAGACAGAAAGAAAGAGCAACACATCCAGAGAGGGAGAGACATTGTGGTTTTTCTTCTCATGGATATATAATCAGTTTAAGAGGAAGTTTTTTCCCTCTGTTTTGCTTTGATGCGCAATCAGATTTCCAGCACTATAATTCTCTCTCTCTCTCTCTCTCTCTCCCGCTCTCTCTCTCTTGTTTGTTTCTCTTCCTCCCCCTGTCTCGCTGTCTGTCCCTCCGAGCCTCTCTCTCTCTCTCTCTGTCTCCCTCTTGTCGTTGTTGTTTGATGTGGTGGCACCCTGGCATTGTTCTTGCTATTGTGCCAGTGTGGAAAGACGGGAGGAGGGAAAGGGGAAGGAACAGAGATAGATGAAGGGATGCTATTGCAGTATTGATGTGGCATTGAGGCCCCAGTAAAGTTGAAAATCTGGATATAATTGACAGCTCTGCTGGCAGATCTGGAATTCCCATCAGAATGTAGCAGAATGTTCTAGAATGTTCCGGATTGACCTCTGGGAACTTTCTGGAGGATCCAGCAAGCAACAGAACTCGTATATATTATCTCAAGTACCACACATTTATGTTTCTAGTTATTCCTCCAGCCTTTGTTCATCTTCCAGGACATTGTCCTTATCTCTTATGTGTGTGAGAAGGCTTGACAACGTCCTCGTGGATGTTGGCTGAAGGTGTACTTGTTTGTATTGTTTGACAGACTCCTGGCTGCAGTGTTGTGTTTTTTGGCATTGTTGATTTATAGATTTTTGTCCATCAGGAGAATATGATCAGGGAGACATCTAAGTGGTCCCAAATTCATTACGCGGCCAGACAATGAGTCCAAACATGCAGCTGGAGTCATAGAGGAATTTCCTCACTGACATAGAGTTCTAAAATGGATCGTGTTTTCTCAATAATGCACTTCGGCTGCGAATACACAAAGAAACAGAAGCAGTTATGACTGTCCACATTAATATTGTGGGGAATTCTCTAGGATACATGAAACAAACCACCTGCCCTGTACCTTGAAAAAAATCTGCAAGCAGGTGCACAAAAGTGAAATTCTGGTGCTTTTGTGGCATGTGCAATTTTTAATGTAAATATAGTGAGACTCACATTAATTCCATTAATAATCTAATGTTTTGCACTGTCATCATGCATTCTATTATGTGCTTGTGTGAAAAGTTTGTACGTTTCAGTCTATTTTTTATTATTCTCCCAATTTTGGATATAACTTATGGTTTTTAACTCTGATGGAACTGTATATACAGACAGGCAGGTGTGATTCCTCTTTAAGGTCCATTTGTGTTTTGCCATTTTATTTAGATGCTTGTGTTCATGCATTTATTTGTATTTTAGGCTCAATTTTGGCATAACCTGCCAGACAAATTAGCCGAACTTGAACGTCACTCAGTAGAGTGCAGACCTTCGCCAATGCCACATTTGTTTGCAGAACCCAGTTGACATCGCTAGCATGATAGCTGAATAGCTCGATTCTAACTAGGTAGGTCATAAAGCTTTAAACATAAAATTTTAAAAGGATATCATACAGAATCAGCTCAGTACGAGAGTAGATACTAAGATCAGCAATTCATTGAAATCTGACCCTATAATCCCATCAAAGTGATATAATGTGATTTATCTGAAATGAAGGGAAGCTGCTCTTCTTGATGTGGAACCCGGTCATGCCTGGAAGCTCATCTATGTGCCTGATTATCTGCAGGTATGTGGACTGCATGCTTGTTCGCCCTCTCTCTGTCTGACCACCGCTTTCTTTGTCTCTTTATCGATTTAGACCACACCAAATGACCAATTCCATTTAAATAACTGAATGAATACAAATAAATCCCTTTTACCAAGGCTCACTGAATGCTGAAAAAGAATGTGTGGGCTTCCAGATGAATCTCTGTGAGCTTGCATCAAATACTAAAAGGCAATCCCAGCTTTAACTTGGAGTTAATTTGTAATGATTGCTGTTGACATGTGGGTACCGCAGGCCGGGGCCAACTTACTTACTCTGCCTAATGTGTCATTAGTTTCCTTGTAGGATTTTATTTGTAGGTAAAAGTCAATACAACTAATGGGAAATCAGAAAGTGACACAAAAAAGATGCTTTCTTTTGGGTTCTTGTGGTTTTCTTCACGCTTTTTTGCCTTATATATCATCCCAGCACATAGTTTTACTTTAAAAATGATCATTGATGTGCAAATGACAGAAACTCTGTAATTTCTTTAATTAATAAGTTTGAGTCAAACAATCTTGACCAGGACAGAAAGATTCAACCCTTTTGCAGATCTTTAATATTTCTTTCATGGACATCAAACTTAACAACAAAACAGTCCACTGAAACTTCAGTAAATGCAGTTGCATTAATAAATGTATTGATACCAATCAGCCAATAGTTGCAGTGTTACAGTGTAGTGATATTGCTTATAATACCGTAATTGAAATACTGGTGCTATAATGTAAGTTGGTGATTAAAGGTGAACTGCAGTTCGTCACTTATCTGTCATGCTTTGAAATAATACAGTGAAATCCAGGTGTTTTTGGTTTATCTCTGAATATGGTATTGGTATACAGTTGGTTTTCCTTTTTTGCAGATAAAATATGGGAAAGGAAAAAAGTGCCAGGGAGGGCTGTGTTGTGTGTGAAATTCAGCGGTTTGGTGACAAATTCAAAAGAGGAAGTAAAGCGTGTGTGAAAAAGATAAAAGGCAATGATGAGAGACTGTAAGTGAAAAAGGAAGGAAGGAAGAAAGAAAATCAAACGGTGAAACTCAAATAAAATGAGCCAACCAGAGAAGAAGAAAAGAAACAGATAGAGGAGAGAGACCGAGAAATGATTGATGGAGCCAAAAAGCCGATTTCTTGCTTCATCTGATCTGCATTACTCTGCAATCAGCGGAGACACACACACACACACACACACACACACACACACACACACACACACACACACACACACACACACACACACACACACACACACACACCTTGCAATCAATATACATACACTCTCTCAACGTCTATCTTACAGACATTAGTCAGCAATCAACCCACACGTTACTGATCAGCAACTGTCATCGTCAACAACATGCATGGCATGCATGTTGATGACACACACACACACACACACACACACACACACACACACACACACACACACACACACACACACACACACACACACACACACACAGTCAGTTTAGGATTACAATAAAGTCTGTACCCATTTACCTCGGTGCAGTTTGCTTTGGTCATCACACACAGATGCAAGTCTTACACACACACACACACACACACACACACACACACACACACACACACACACACACACACACACACACACACACATTCAACATGTGGTAATGGTAACACCTCCCACTGTGTATCACAGCTACTTAGAGTTCTGTGTTTTGGACACAGACAACCTTGCTTGTTTTCATTTTTTCTTTTTTCTATTGATCCCCGAAGGACAAATTCATCTTTTTGCTTGCCTCTTCAACAGGAAGGTCAAACCGCAGGGTCGGCTAAACAACTGCTCTCCTGCAGCGGTGGGCCTTCAATATCCCGCTCAAGGACATCACTTTTTTGGTCGGAAAAACAAAATACACAGACCTAAACCCACAAAGACTTAACTCCACATTTATAGTATATTAATATCACTCACAGCATGAAACAATAAGTATAGTATATGATGAGTAATTTTGCTCAATGGGGTTTTCTAAAGAGAAAGTATAATAACCACTGAATGAAACTTGAAAAAAACCTTAATGTGGTTTTAAAAAATGCTCTAACCTCAATTCTAACAAATGGTGACTAATCTGTCAGGCTTGAATAACCAAGGAGAAACATTAGAATCTGGTTGCAAATGTGCTGGTGGTTCCTTTTAGAGTACTGAACGGTTGTGTAGCGATTTTCATATGGTCATACAATAAAAACATGCTTGTCTTGAACACATGATGTTTTATTAGAATGTGGTTTAGTCTGACAGGTCCTGTGTACAAGTAAGATTCGGAGTGCTATCTTGGCATTGATCTCGACCTTTTCTCTCCCTATGGAGTGAACAGGTAAAAAGCCAGCGACAGCTCTTGATTTTGAGGGCTTGGATGGTTTTCAAGGCTTCACTCAGGAGTCAGTTTCTGGTTGTAGGTTATCAGGCTACAAGTGAACTCTAAAGACGCACAGTGACACATAGGCTCAGACTGCTGACGGTGGGAAAACCTATAGCTGCTGTATTGGTTCCATACAAATTTAACTTCAGATTTAATGACAGATTTGCGAATTCAAGATGCAAGCTTCTACTGGTGGCCAAGGGAAACATTTTAAGAATCACATTAGCCACAGTGGAGCTGGTAGCTTGCAGGGTTTGAATGCAGCTGCGGGACATCCAGCTGCTAGCACTTAGCTTCTGCTGTGTTTTTTAAAATCTGTGACATCCATTATAAATGTGAACGGCACAACTTGTTGAGTGTTCCACGAGTGCATTTTTACATTTGGCTCTGTCTGAGCAGTTAGATGCTACAGCGGCACGAATGCACACACACACATACGAGCATGCACGCACACACACAATTCCGTCATGACAAGTCCGTCATGGATAAGATAAATGGGCATTCATGTAAAAACATACTGAAGTCAACAAAACAATTGCCTCTGTCTGTTGGGCCTGAGGTTTGGTCAAATGCACTCTGACATGCATACATGTACACACCCTTGCACATTTAGGGAATGACTTATTAGTACACTGATGTGTGTGACATTCTCAGAAGCAAATGCATGCAAACACACATGCACAATTCATGTGGATGAATAATTAATAATGTAATGTTTCTGACGGGTCATCATTTTTCAATCGAGTGCCTTAGGTTTGTTGCAATGAATTATGACCTTTGCATTGCCATTTATCTACGACTCGCTCTGTTTTTACTCCATCGTCCCTCCGTCAGGCGTTCTGTCTTCATGTGTGCATGTCTCGCTACTTCTGAATCTCACTCTTCTGTCCTCGCTGCTGCTCATCCCTCATTTCTCTGCCTGCCTGATCATCATAATCAGGAGTGATTTATAGTGACACACACATGCAAACATACACACGGAGTCCCACACACAAATCATTAATCACATTTTTGTCCTGCGGTGGGCTATCATCATTTGAATAATAACGGAATCTCCAGGAGATTAAAAAAATGTGCTGCAACAAGATGATGTTCTGATAAATTAGTGGGTAGTTTATGTTTGCGTACAAACGCACACACCCACATGGGCAGAAATGCACAGCTTGGCTACAGTGCTTTATGTAACTACAACTCAATCCTGGAGTGTATAAATAATGTTCTCGGTCATACCGACAGCAGGACCCTGCAAGGTGAGTAAAACAAAGATTCTCACACGTAATCGGACTTGACTTGCTCCACTACATTTGTGAGCCACCCATATGTCAAAACATTTGTAATAAACCCTAATGTACCCAGGGTAAACCAGTGTGAGGCCATGCATCTGATCTGTTGGACCCCACAGTGTTGTATAAACATATTCCCCAGTCCTCACAGAGATGGAACTATCAGACAAAAAAAACACACTGCAGAAACACTTGAAGGACTATCTTTTTGAGGCCTTCCTGTTGATGTAATTCATGATCTATAAAAAAAAAAGTGTACTTTTCACCTCTCCATTGAACCCATGTTTATTTTACAAGCTGGGCGCAATGGGCTGCCACAATATAGCACCCAGGGATCAGTTGGGGTCAAAAGTCCTGCTCAGGATGATGACCTGTCAGTTGTCACCTTTTCTATAAATACCATGAGTTATGGGCGGCATGGCTCAATTGATAGAGCAGTTGTCGTCTTATTGGAAGGTTGCAGGTTCATTTCCCATCTCCACCTATCCACAATCTTGCAAGACAGCTGCCTGACATGGCTGCCTCCGTTGGTACATGTGTGAATGGGTGAATGTGGTTAATGATTTAAAGCTCTTTTGGAGTTGGAAAAAGTGCGATATTAAGTTAATTTACCATTTACCCTAACCTACCCTAAACTTGAGTGTCTAACTCTAATCCTCACCGCACACGCATGAACACACACACACACACACACGCCGTCTCAGGCTGTAAAACTGCTAAATGATGCCTTACTGTACTTATAAGATTTATGCAGTAAGTTTTCTAATGGCTTCTGGTCACTCATGTTAAAAGTGCAATCAGTAATATTTCAATGGCTGTTTATTGATGAGCTATTTAATTTATGAGCGGGAGACGCCAGCATTGATGATCAATGATAGCAGGCGTGAAGCCAGTGAGGTAACGGAGGAGCTTAGAAACTTCCCAAACAGGCCAGGCTGTTTAGTGAGATTCTATCTCTGAATGTGAAAGTAATGGCAACTGGGGAGATTATTAGGCCTTGGAGGACTTGTTCACTCTATTGAACTGAATGATTTTGTGCTCCAAAATGAAAATGCCACCATTTAATATAACTAAAGGCCAGCCACAGTAGATGCCACTGGGTATGAAAATAAAAACATTTATGGGTTTGTTTTGAATCTAGCAGAGGTTATAAGGGAAACCATATCTTAAAGTATATTTTCTTTGTATTTTACCAATACAAAAAGGCAGCTTTTCAATATTAATAAAAGGATTCAGACCATCTGCAGAACTATAAAACTGATTATCAGACTCTCAGGTCAAGAACTGAATACATCAAAAGGTACCTGGTGACTGTGCAGTCAAACTCAGCAGAAAACAGAGAAATGTATTGAAAGCCAAATTAAACCTCTTTCAGTCCTTCAAATGGAAAGACTGACCTGTATGCCTCTCTTATCCATCTCATACATGGCATATCTTCTCCTGGGAGGGTAACCAGTTTGGACTTTGAGGGATTGTGTGGGCACACTCGCCCACTCACCCTTGTTCAGAGTGTAGGCAATGTTTCTAAATAGGAAGCAACTAAATATAGTAGTATAGGGTGAGATGATGGGTTATCACTTTGAGTTATGGCACAGCCCCCAAGAATGTATCCACCCTCCACCTTGCTCGGCAGTCTTGGTTGCCTCTCGGAATGGTGGGCCCTGTTGGGTCATGCAGTGGATAAGTGTTGTGTTCTCCAGCGAGCCCACCAGTTTTCTGCATGCAGATCTTTGTTTCCTCTGCTTGGATTGTGGTGTGGGAGCTGTTCTCCCACACAGTACATGTCTACTCTCCTATGGGTATATGGGTTGGTCGCTGATGGTGTGTTATCCCTCTGTGGGGGCTTTCATATTGTTTGCAATAAAAGAGGAAACACACATCATATATTTATTCAGGCAATCATAAAAAAGGATGAATTTACCTTGCAACTCATTTACTGCAGCAGGAGATGGTGAAGCACAGATGAGGTGAAACCAAGCAGAAGAAAAGGGAACAAAGAGGCAACAAATGAGGAAAGGAAGAAAAGAAATCTAAACAGAGATGAGATACAGAAGGGTTGTAGAGAGACTAGAGAGACCATTCAGAGTTATACAGAAACAGGGGCATAGTTTGAACACAGTGACAGCCACATTGTCTGTATTTTCTTCCTGTGGTGTGCATGTGAGTGTCAGTGATGCTGAGCAGGAACTATCCAGTGAGAGCAGACAGAACTGATGTGGTCCACAAACATGCGGGAGACCAGAAGTTGTTATAAGGTTGTAAGCTTCAGACAGTGCTCATTGCTGAAAGCTTCAATAACAGAGAGGTAAAGCATTACAACCGGATCCCAGAGCAATGTCAAAACATTGGTTGGTTTGATGAGTCATGTTTTCTTGTACATCATCAGTTTTCTTAGAGTCCAATATTATCATCTCAAGAAAGTCTTGCAAATCGTCATGTTTTTTACATGATGATTGATGTTCCTGAGTTTTGGTGACCCTGGTGGGATTATGTGGGTGTGTGTGACCGTCAAAGCTGTAATTGACTGGTATCTTGTCAATGGTGGACTCTGCCTCTGCCTCGATCAGCTGGGATCGACTCTATTGGCTCTGAGGTGCATTAGGCAGTATAGAAGATGAGCTTGGTAACACAAAGGGGAAAACATATTTTGGATAAGCCAAAAATGACTTTACATCATTGTTTTCATTCATATTTCAATTGTACCAAATTATTATTTTGTGAGTTTGATGAAAAAATGATTCAGCAGTTTTAAAATTCTCCCCAACTCACTCAATACTAAAGCACTTGTGGCTGAAATTACAATCCCAGTGTTTTTGGAAATTATCTTTTCTCACACTTTCGGCTACAGACTAATTCTCGTCTAGTTAGGTTGGATAAAGAGAACTTTTCTCCAGAGATGCTGTATTGGGTTCAAGTCCGACTCGGGCCAGGTCTCTTCAGGACTCACTTTAACCCAAAGCTATTGCATGTTTTCTTGGTGGTACGCTCCAAGTTGTTGTTGTGTTGAAATGAAAATCTAAAAGAAAACCTGACATTTTGACCATAAGATGATTTCTGCTCATAATTGAGCTTTATTTTTCTGTATCTGTCGTTCCCTCAACCTGACTAGTTTCCCAGTGGTAGTCAGAGAAAAACATCCCTCCGGCACAATGCTGCCTCCACTGTCTTTGACTATGGGGATGATATTAATGAGATCATGCTCAGTGCCTGGTTTAAGCTTCATGTGCCTTTGGCTGTTGTGGCCAAACAGTTCAAAATTTGTTTCATTGGAGAATAGATTGTTGCATCTCATGGTCTGAGAATTGTTCAGGTGCCTCTTGGCAACCATACAGTGGCCTGTCATGTGCCCCTTAGTGAATAATGGCTTCCATCTGGCCTAATTGGTGGTGTGCTGCACTAATGGTTGTCTTTTTATAAGGTTCATCCATCTGCAAAAAGAAACTTATTCATTGTGACTGTTTAGTTGGTTGCTTGTCAAAGCAAGGTCCTTCATCCCTGATTTCTCAATTGGGCTTGGATGTTTGATCTACCTTGGAGGCTACAAACTACTTCTGGTGAGTAATTACGGAGATTGTCTTGGTCTTGGGCAGTTTTAAAGAAGCAGTAATTTTACTTGACACTCACATTGAAATGATTTTTACCAGTACATATAGAAATAAGGTGCAAGACCACTAATTAATTGTAAGTACAATCCTTGAGTAAATGATTCATCTTCAATGCTTTCTGTTGGGTTCAGCACATTTTATATGCAATCTGGCATCTACTTCTGCTTGGACCTTGTGGATTATGTCAGTCTATGAGTTAGAGGTTGCCAAGTCTGTTTCCTTTATTTTCAAAGTCAATAAAATTAAGATCTTGTCTGAACAAACAACAAGCACAAATATCTGTTTGATCCACCACAATAACTGATGTCTTTCCTGAGCACGAAACACTAAGTTGATGATTAAAAAAATAATTACAACAACTTCATTAACCAATCCATACTCTCTGGATAATTAGAGAGCTCCACTATATGGAGCTTACTTGTCAGTCACACAGTTGGAGATGTGTCATCCGAGCAAGACTTTTGTTGAATGGTTGAATTTAACATAAAATTGATTTTATATGCAACAATTTGTTTCAAAGTAATTCAAAACAAGGAGACTGATTGCATCTCTAATATCAGTACAGCCAAGAGGGAGTGACTTGAGTGTCTACTGCAGTGATTCAGTGCTTCAAAACAACAAATAAAACAACAGAAAACCACAAACCAGATGTGTTGAGGATGCAAATCTCCCCCCTGGATTCACTGCCGGTCCAATGTTCGTGTTGGATAATTCCTCACCTCATAAATTTTGTCTCCTGCCAAAGCTCAACACCAGCACAAGGAGAAGTGTGGCTTTTTAAAAATACACATCATGATGAATTAATATAAATGTGATAAAGTTATATTGAAATTAGAAAATGAGATGTGCGACAAAACCTTGTTGGGTTCTTTTAAAGACATTCAAGACATATTTTGTTGGAAAAAAGCTTCAGATCCTGTTTACATTAGAAAAATGGAACGTGTCTTTGTTTCAGGAATGCAATACATGTACTCGGCAACATTTTCACATTGAGAAACATTGAAGATGCTGAAATTTGCATGAGAGGCTGCAGTTATTTTGTCCACTAGCAATGTGTGTAGAGATCAGTACAATGTGAACATGTAAGGGTCTCTTTGTTTTCTTTTATGTAACAAAGGATCACACAGTGTCTGGCACATGCAAGAAGTTTGCGTCGTAAACATTTTTGTTAAAAAATTGTGTTTAATTCAAGAATGAGCATAAGCAACATAGATGAAAACTTAATTAAGGAGCAGCTTTCAGACTACAACGTGAACATATTCTTAAATACTCAAATGTAACCAAGATTTATCTTTTTTATTTGAGAAATAGTCATCTCTTTGAAAAAGAGATGAACTCAATGAATTGGCAGAAGGGGGCAATACATCAACCAGAGGCAGGGAAGCCAACCGCAAGTCACACCCTGCCAATGTGCAATGTATCTATCAAAAACAATATTCCAATGTGTTCATAACTGTCAAAGTAAAAAACCAAAACTTCACTTGAATACACACTAAAGCACTTTCCGCTGTGTCCATAGGCGAGGTAAAGAAACCTGTCAACACAACATACAAAATCCTGACTTGCCAAAGAAAATTCTCTCTTTGGGCTTTGTCTCAGACTGGTACACTGAAGTTCTCAGTGTTTCACTGAGCCTTGTTCACTGTTAAGCCCAAAACATTCTTGTCTACAACTTGTCTACAGTGTAAGTCGTCTTTTTTTTCAACCCGCATACTTTTGCTTTACTCCCAAATCATGTTTGCTTTTACTGTGACTCCCAAAGCTTCGTCGTCTGGTATGTGAGATACACAAGTCCTTCTGTGAGTGAGGAGAGTAATATCAAAATCAAATTTAATTTGGGGATTGTAATGTCGCTGGGTCTTTTTCAGTATTGGTGAATGAGAACATCATGGTTTTCTAATCCGTCTGATACACACAGTGAGAATGAATGTGTGGACAATATTAACACACTTTCGCACAGTTTCCCAGACAGAGGAAGAACTGATACGGCCCTTGATAATTCCCTTTTCTCCTCTTGGCTTTCTCAATCTCTTTTGCTCTCCTCCTCCTTCTCTGCCACTGCATATAAAATGTAAATTATGGCAGAAAAGCTTGAATTTGAATCTCTTTTGGGATAGCAAACAACTCGCTCATTGTTATGCCTACCCTTGTCTTGTGGTAACGACAAAAAGGCGAGCAAAGAGGGTTCTCTCTTCTCCCACTTAACCAGGAGGAAATCAAAATATCTCCTGGTTAAACCATGAATTCTAATGTTAGAAGCTTTTTTTTGTGTTAATTTCCTTCCCATTTCCTGCTTTTTGCATTATCATCTGCTCCACAGACACACACACACACACACACACACACACACACACACACACACACACACACACACACACACACACACACACACACACACACACACACACACACACACACACACACACACACACACACACACACACACACACACACACACACACACACACGCGCGCAAGAACGCAAAGCACCAGGAGGGAAATCAAGCTTCTGATTGACATACATATGGTTCCGTTAAAACTTCTGCATCAGTGTGTGTGTGTGTGTGTGTGGGGGGGGGGGGAAGTACACTCTTGTAGTCTTCTATTTGTGGGGCCCAAACTGTAGGACTACTACAGCACATTGGACTCCACTACTCTTGTGAGGTCCATAATGCAGTTTATGTGCCTTTAAGGTGACGAGATAGGTTACATTTGCATTCAGATAAATTTTGAGTTATGAGGGTGAGACTCTTAGTTTTAAATTTTGAAAATGGCCAACACAGCTCATGCCACAGTTGCCTTTATTTAATTGTTTGTTTGTTTCTGTAGCTTTAACATTCCTCCCTTTTTTCTTGAGCGAGAAAATGATCTTTGTTGTACAATTTCCGATTTAAAAAAAAAAAAAAAAACAGTGTCAATGTTTGTGGTTATATTGGTCACCTCTGCATGTTCACCTGTCCAAACCTTCTTTTTTCTACTCCATCCTCTCCTTCTGTCATGTCTGTTTCTTTCTGCATTCCTTGCTTTGCAGCTCTGTCATCTGTAATCAGCTGCTCTCTTCACCTCGCCCTTGTCCACATCTGGGAGTATGATAGTGATCTCCGTTTTCATTTAGCCACTTGATGACTTCATCTCCTTCTCATCACTCGGGTGGGGCTCTCCTCCTGTCCATGTGCCTGTTGCCAAGTGGTTCTCAGACTCACTGGGCTGTCCATGAGCAATCTGCAGTGGATGACTGCATGACCACCGGATTGCTACCTGGCCTGTCAACATTTCATCTTCAGATCTCGGTAACAACATCTGATCGGAGGCAACAGTGCAAAGCAGGCACACTGTTTTTCTTCTCTCTCTGTCTCTCTTGGACTCTGTGACCCGGCTTCCTCTGCTACCAGATGTGGTGATAATTTGCTCTATATTTGTATGATGTAGAAAAAATGCTACACTCACGACTACCATAAAACAAAGACAACATTCTTCTGAAGTTTATTATTTTGTGGCTTCTATTGTCAGCTTTACAGAAAGGGTGGATATCTAACTATAAACTGCCTTGCCTTATTGTTAACCCATTTTGACCTGCATTTCATAAAACTCTGCTTTTATAGAAGGTTATTAAGACTTGAATAAGCTTTACGCCCACATCAGTAGAGTTTATTATTTTAGGCAAAGCCAATAAAAACCTATATAAAATAAATGGTTATTAGTGTGGCTAAGTTTGAACAAAAACACCTGGAGATATGTTTTGATTAAACCATAATGCTAAGTCCATCTGCCTTTTAAAGCAGTTTTGTTTGATTTTTGTGTTTGTCCTTTAATCTCCCAGAAAAAGAGTGACAGTTCAATGTGTGTTCAGCGATCTTCAAAACCTATAGATCAACCCTCTGGATTATAACTATATTTACTATCAATTTAAAGTTAAATAATGTCTTTGTTTCAGTAAAACTCTGAAATAACTAACAAGGAAAACCATAGTGGGTGAAACTTAATCTGTTTGAGTCTGATTAGTGCCTGGTATGCTTCGGTGAATGCATTTAAAAAGAAAAATGGTCCGGACACGTATAGGCTACAGATAATCATCTGCACACACGTACGATGACTGTGTCCAATGAAACTGCTTGAGCTCCCTTGGGAGCAATTTGGGATTCAGTCTTTCTCAAGGACACTTTGACATATGGACAGGCGAGAGATGGGACATCGGGCCACAAACCTTGGGATTGAAAGCTGACATGTTCTTCTAACTGAGTCACTGCGGCTCTCGGTGAACTGTTGTCCTGTTATTACAGGTGGAACTGCAATAAAATAGATTTTTCTAAGCATTTCTATATTTTACAGAGGCTGTTTGAGATAAGTAAATGATAGCGTAATGACAGGTTCAAGTGACACATTTTAAAGGTTCTATGAGTTACATTAGATCCAACATTGTAAATGGCTAACAAAAGCTGGTATTTCTGTGGTAACTACTTTTATTGCTCACAGCAAAACACCTCTTTACACTCCAGTCTAACTGAAGAAATCATCTATTTCCCAGTGGGAGTATATATTTTCTTCATCTGGCTGTATGTCATTTACACAAATTTGTCCTATTGATTTTGGGGATTCTCACCATTGTTTTGAAGATCACCGTTAACAAGACAGCATTTCTCCCTCTTGGTTATTTGTTTTTTTCAAGGGGTCCAGTAATCCTGTATGACATATGATTTAATCCAACTATGCCCAGACTGAAAAAAAACAACAGGTAGAGTAGTTTGAAGCCACAAAGGAAAGGCTGTGAACAACACATCAACAGAAGACTAAACCACTGGGCTTGGTCTCATAATGGTGAACTGGGTGAGCTCATCTCGCAATGTTTTTCAGTGTGTATGTGGAGATAATCCTTCAGGTTTGCTTTGTAAATCCAAGTGAAACATAGATTAGGGTGAGCATATTGTGATTTTCAAAAAGTGCCCTGCCTTATAATTATAACAAATTCAAAATAGGCCTCATTTGTATGGATAAAAAATTTGGCTATAAAACTGAAGAACATCTCTATCCTCAAAAACAAAAATGTAGATGGTACAATGGTATAAAAGAGATGTTATTGAATGTAAAGTGCTGAATAACTCCTTTAGTTTAGCAACAATATTAATTAGACAAACATTTTGTAGGAAGATTAGAAACACTTGCATCACTTCTGCGCCCTCTGCCATAGAGTGGCCGGGGTCACAAGTGTCAAAGTGCCATAATGTTCTTTGCAAATTTCCAGTTGATTTTAATACAAGCTCAACAGTCTTTTAAAAGGAGAACACACTCACATAGATTTAGTTTACCACATCTGAAGAGGAATATCACATTAATCAAGATCTGAAAAGTCTTTTAAACATGTTTGGTAAAAATTAATTCACAAGTAAACAAAGGTTCATTGTGAATAAAACCAGACATAGAGTCAAACAAGACAGAGAGGAAAACGACATTGCATTGAAAGGGATGAGGGAGAAACCTCATCACAAAGAGGAAAATAAACCCAGATATACAAAGTTTAAAAACAGTTTTATGAAGACAAAAACACAAAAGAATGAGACGCTCGGGAGGGGGAGGTAAGGGGCGGAGGCCCGGCTGATGGCCATGCATGAAAACAACAGAAAAAGAGTTGAAAAGAAAAAGCATAAAGTTCACCGCAGAAACGTCGATTGCATGTTCAGATCTTTAAATACTGGTCAAAACAACGACACACACACAAACAAAGGCGCTGCATGCATGCAGGGCTCCAGGCATTGAGAACAGGGTTATTCTCAGCGATAATGTCTTTAGCAGTGCAGAGGCCCCGTCTGATTTTGGTCCTGTGGCCGGGCAGCTCAGAAGCCACAAGCTATGATAGCAACTGGATGGTTCTGAGACATGAGCAGCCAAATCATCTCATTCATATATGGCATAAGTGACAATAATGGGCATGACTTTTGTTTAACTTAACAGGGGAGAATGTGTAGCCACAATTACAGGTTCAAATCAGACTGTTTTGGTTCATAGTTCCAGTTCATTGTGCTCTGTGAATTCATGATAACATTGTGTATTCAAATAGAAATATCTGAGGTTGACGACATAATCAGACTGAAACAGAAAACAACTCCAAATGAAAAAAAAATCAAATATGACTTTGTCATGAATTCATTAGGAACAATTAGCATTTGTTTGTTTATTTAACTTTAATTGCTTGCTATAATGTGCACCCAGTATCTATAGCAGCACAATGGATGTGGTGGCATGTCTCGATATACACAACGTGTGTTCCATTCTTTTTGATATGCTGAGCCTCGCATGCTTCATTAATTTGTTTTTATTGAATTAGACTTGCTCTTGGTTCCACTGACAGAATAATTTCTTTATTCATTTATTAGAAGTCTGATTCTTTAACCACACTCATTTGTTCATACGCAAAGCTGTACTTATGAATTTGGCTTCTTCACGCTTCTGCATTATCTTGTTTTCGATTCAACCACAATGTCTGTGTAACGCAAACACAAAGATTTGCTTTGCAAAACATCATACATGTTACCTCAATGAATACTGAAAACCCCTTCTGAAGTTCAGTCCATCTTCTTTTTAGTGGCTTCATACAGCTCATGGTGGTGGGAGTACTTTATCTCATCCTCACCACCATGGGCCAAGGCAACGTAGGCTCTGGACAGGTTTCGAGTCCATCACTGTACAACCACAGAGACACACATCCACGCAAATGGGAAATTTAGGGTCACAATTTTGCATCAAATATATATTGTTGGACTGTGGAAGGAATAATCCATGCAGAAAGGCCCAAAATTAAACCCTCAATAATCTCTCTATGATGTAAGAGTGGTAAACATTCCACCACCACGGAGCCATTATGGAGCTGTATCCCTCGTTTTTTTTCGGTTTTATTTTTCTGGTTTGAACCACCTAAATCATAACCACAATGCCTAAAAGCATCAGCATCAATGTACCGTGGGCCTCGCTCTGGTCGTGGTGAGTTAACACAAACTACGACACAAAGTACAGCTTGAAGTTTAGTGAGCTATTTGCATCGAACTAATTGGTCTTCAAACAATTACTGGATTTGCTGAACCACTTGCTCATCATGTACATAAAGAAGTAAATTCATTTTGTGACAAGCCAGATTGGTGGAAAGCTATACCTTCCTTTACCTTACACTGGTAAACATTTGCAAATTCTTATCAGCAGATACCGTCATTGATCTCAGTTTTTGGAGCTGTGAGGTGGTTGTATTTGTGATTTTGGGTCTGCTGCAGCTTCTGAAATGTACAGTTTTGTATTTAGGCTTTTGGTTTTTACGGTAAATTACCAGCAATGCTAGATCTCTCCCACTTTGACACTGTGTTTTCTCTGTGTGGTTAAAACCTAAAGAATATAGGGGTTGAAGGGGAAAAAAGGTTTTCTTTTATAATATTTGTTTCTTTTATCAAACACACCCACTCAGAGCAGAGACACGAATCTCAGGAATCTTTTTAATCACTAACCTTTGGCTGTACAGCTGATAACACAATAATATATGGTGTGACAAACTCATAACACGCATTTATAGCTGATTCACAAAGACATTGAAAGTGCCCCAAAGCAAGGTTTAAGCTGTATCTGACATCAATTTGGTTTTCAAACGTTACTCATAGGGACGTCTCTTCCGTGAGTGATAAGGTTTACGTGTACGTGCTTTGAGATTTCTTTTACCTCCCATTTGTATCACTTTGCATGCTGTAACAATGGGTGAGCAGGGTGTGTGACTTGCTGCTGTCCCATTAACACCTAGCAAAACAACAACAAACAGAACTACGCCCTCGAGGCTCCTGGTAGATCCAGTTCATGTGTAGTAAAGAGGAAAAAAAAATTGTGGTCTACGGACTCCATGTTGAAAAGCTCTCTCCGTGTGTGAGAGAGTTGTTGTGTTTGGAAACTACATTTTACAGGGAGGCCCTTTCTCTTTTCTGTGGTTGTTCTCTCAATTTCTTTCCTTCTTTTTGTCTATCAGTCGATCTGTTTGTCTGTTGTGGTCGGTGCTCATTTTAGCCTGAGGACAAGTCAACTACACACACACACACACACACACACACGCACACACACACGCACACACACACAGGCACAGTGTACTGGCACCAGGCTCAAACAAAACCACAATGGTCCAGCCCTTGGCATCAGAGCCCAGATGAACTGACCACTGTGACGTCCGCCCAGAGACACACACACACACACACACACACACACACACACACACACACACACACACACACACACACACACACACACACACACACACACACACACACACACACACACACACACACAGATGAATAAAACTTCACCGAGGACAACAGATTAAATTATTCAATTTTATCTGTGTCATAATTCAAAATCGCACTGTCGTTAAAGATTTACAGAGAAAACATTATTGTATTCAGTGTATGAGGATATTGTGAGGTTGTCTCACAGTAAACATCAAATATTTTTGACAAACAAAATTCTCTGTTGTAGGAATCACTTTCAGATATGACTCATGTTTGGAAACCTAAACGCTCCAGCGGCTTCATCTTGCACTGACGAAATAGGCTGGGAAGAGAGTTTCCTTACTTATTGACGTGTTTGAGTGGGCACAATACACACACTCATTCACATACATAAACAAATACACACACACACACACACACGCACACACAAGTCCATGCGCACCCTGTTTAGGGCCCCAGCTAAAAGCAGAGGGGACTGTTTCCTGTCTGTGGAACCACACCCTGAGAGAAAGAAGCAGAGAGTACAGAGCACTCCCGTGTTTTAGCAAAATCTGTTTATCTGTATCATGACCTTGTCATTTTTTTGTTTTCTTTATTTTTACATACAATAATGCACTCTAATGAACTTTCCCATATCTTAAGGTTAGCATGTAGGGTTGTGAGTACAGGAAGCAAATGTATAGTATTTAAGATATTGTTATAGTTTGTTGGATTCATACTGTGCTTTCCTGAATGAGTTCGGTAGTCTGATTTTTTTCATAGATTTTATTCATTGCACACTTACTAACTTATTTTTGCACTAAAACATGGGGTAGAGGAATCAACCACATCCCTTAATCTGCTAAATTATTGCTCCCTAGTTGAATAAATTCTATGCCATGTGCAGTGATTAAAGCTTCTTCACCACATGACCAGAGAGAACACGTCAAATAACTGTTTTTTAAAATCCAAATAAAAAGCAATGGTGCCAATCAAGTGAGAAATGTATTTGTCTGAAAAAAATAAGAGTCGCAGTTATTCACTAGTTTATTTCATAAATATGACTTGTCTTTACTACATTTACACTCTGCCTATTTAAAATATAACTTTTAATCAAGTAAAGCTTCGCATATTTTTCTATTTGACCATAAATTCTTAGAAAAACAGGAAATGCGACAGGTCGGGGAGATAAATACTCTAGTGAACAACTTTGAATTGAAATAAAAAAGGGTAAACTCAATCCCTTAAAGTAGCTTTATCTTTTGCCAAGGCAAATTACAGCTCTCTTCAAAGCCTGGCATAACATTCATGTGATAAATGACTTTTGCCACCTTTGGCTCGTGAAAAGTCAGATTCATTGGTTGTGTGTTTTTGCTTCACAGACCAGAAAAGATAACTCGAAACACAATATGTTCAATTCTGTGGGAATAGATGTGAACATCTGATTTCCACATCCTCCAATCTAAAGTGATTAAGCCCAGCAGCTTTGGCCGGACTTTAAAAGTATCATCTTTGCATCACATTTTGGTTTGCAGCTTTGCATTCTGTCCCCCTCCTGGAGTTTAATGAGGAGGCCAAATTATTGCGCTTCTCAAAATGAGTCAGCTTAGTTCAAAACCACAGTAAAGCACGACGTTGACATCAAATCCTATAGAAGCAAATGTGATTTTCATAACCGTAACGTGGGAGAAAATGTATGTACACTTTTTAATGCATTTTTCTTTTTTACCTCAAAGTGTATGTCATTATTGCTTAGTGTTTTTTTTTGTTTTTTTTTACTGTGATAGTCGTCATGTGAATAATACCAGCCATTAGAAACATAATTGATTAATTGTTGTGTTTATGGATGTATTCTTACCCTGGTGGCCATTGCAAGGTCGAAAAAAATCCTTCAAATCATGTGTGTATGTGTTAGTGTGTGTTTGTACGCACATGTGAGAGTGGGTGCGTGCGTGCGTGCGTGTGTGTGTGCGTGCGTGTGTGTGTGCGTGCGTGCGTGTGTGTGTGTGTGTGTGCACGCACATTGAGGTACATAGTATAAGAGAAAACTTGGCCATGTATAAAATTGGCTTCACTGGCTGGCTGCTCAAATTCACTCAACCAGCCTTGTAGCTCCGCACAGAAACTATCGTTCAAATCACCTTGAATGCTGATTCTCTCTCTTTCCCTCCCGTTTTCCCCCCCTCCCCATCATCCTTCCCTCTCTCTCCAGTTCCACAGGCTGAGCTCTATTTTAGCAGCCAGCCATAAGAGACTTGGCGAAGATTCAAATTGAAACCTGCACATTTATGAATCAAATTTGTTCCGCATATACATTTTCCACAGTGCACAGGACTGCATTAGACTGTTTAGATAAGTCCTCGTGTGTGTGTGTGTGTGTGTGTGTGTGTGTGTGTGTGTGTGTGTGTGTGTGTGTGTGTGTGTGTGTGTGTGTGTGTGTGTGTGTGTGTGAGAGAGAGATTATGAATTGTGCCATTGTTCCCCTCATCAACGTTGTTTACGGTACACTTGGCTTTCAATGTATGTATAAATGTATATTTTAATAGGTTTGGATTTATTAATCCTCTTGTGACTTAGTCTCATTCGGTTCCTGGAATCACATCATGTTTATCGAGGAAATAGTAACCAAACTGTTGCTTGGCATCATTTACTGAGTGGACGTCGTTGTTAAGACCTGCTGCTGCTTTCTCCGTCCTGATGGAGAACGGAGGTCAAAGCTGGAGCGCTGTATTGATTTGTCTCCTAAATCCTTTTGAGTTGTGAAAGGCAGAAGTCAAAGACACTGTATATATATTGAGCTAAAAGGCTGTTTTGATGCTTTTGGCAAATACGACCAGTTCAATTGTTAAAAAATTCTTCATTTCTAAATATTTCCAAACGTCACTTAAATGTCATTAACAACCTTGTATCTCATACATGTAATTAATCTGCAGAATTTATTATGTTGTTTGGTAATCTCGGATTTCCAGAGTCTTTAAAAAAAAAAAAAAAACTTTTCCCAGTAATTTTCCAAACATATAACCTGACAGCATTTGACTGTGAAAAAAATCAGTTTTCATTCAGCGTGATAGCTCCCCTTCCTCTCCCTAACAAAGCGAGCAGCAGAGTGGAGACGTTTTAAGTTTCCCCCTCATACACTGAGCTTCTTTCAATTGCAAATAAACTGGGTGAGTGCGCGCACATTGGGACTTCTTCCATGACGACTTCAGACTCAAAAAAGAGAATTGCTTTGACATGGTGTATGTACATTGGTTTGATTAGAGTTGCTTGTGAAGTTCTGTTATAAATGAGGCTGCAGGGCAGATAAAACATGATCAAACGAGTCTTGAGTGATTAGTTACACAATGGACTCCAACTTAAGCACATTGCAATCCTCAGCCAAAACAATAAACACATCTGCAAGACCACACAATAAAAATAATTTCTGAAGAACAATTACAGTAAATGTATTAAGTTTTATAAACTGGGGATAGTTTGACAGGCTCCAGTTTTAAAATGTTTATTTTATCTTCTTTTTCGCAAGGAAATCAAGTGAATTTTAGAACAATTAGAACAGTCTGTCTGATGTAAGTAACTCTTGAAGCTCATCAGTCCGCTCATTTTTTAAATGCTTGTGATTCTCAGTGAAGGTTTTCATTAACATGTAATGATGGTATTAAACCGGGAAGAACTGGGAAAAGCTAAGCAACAATGAGAGAATGAAAGAAGGATGGGAGAGAGGGAGAAAAAAGTAAAAGAACAAAAGCACAAAATGAGAGATTTGGAGAAAGGAAAATGCACGCGAGAGAGGGGAAAAAACAAAGATAATAATTAAAAAGTTTGATTTTAAGGAAAAGAGAAACTGAAACAGCTGTCGGTTCGAGCTGTTTGTATGAGCGAGTGCTCCCTTGCTCCTCATCTACTCTGAGCAGAGTGAAGACGAGGGGCGGAAGAGACAAAGTGAGTGAATGTGTTGCGATGGAAAAAGTGAGGAGCGGGCCGTGGCTGAGCTGCTGGTTTCAGTATAACTGTCCTATTGTCTGAGTCCAGCAGGCAGACGGCGCAGGAGACACGTCCGACCTGCAGATGTGTTATTTTCAGGAGGGCCATCGAAGCCCAGGCACATTACAGAGGCATTCAGTGGCACCGAGGACATGTAAACATAGACGGAACTGTAGTGAAAAATAGTTTTAATATCCTCAGTCCCACTGGTAGATTGTATGGAGGCATGTCGTGATCAGCGGGTGGCTTTTTGTCATTTCCAGTTTAGCTTTACGAGTCTAGGAATGATATCAACAAAAGTTTTAAACGGACTTTTTCTGCTTGGATTTTGTTCTTTTTTGTTGCCTTCACGTTGATGTTTTATATTTTATGTTTTTATTTTTAATTGGCGGTTTATCTTAAATTTCCTTTTTTTAATTTAGTTTTTGTATTTGTGTTTTATGGTTTTCAACATCATAATTGTCCTTTGTTATTTTCTGATTAAGTCTATTCAATTATTTTAGCATTAGCATTGACTTCTACTTTTTATTTATACAGTTTATAAATTAATTGTACGTATATACATTTTAATGCTTCCATTGTCCTTACTTGTTTTGTCTTGACATGTTAAACTGCACTAAATTGCATCTGGGTTATACAAATGAAGCCTGATTAGTTGAGTTCTATCACTTTGTCTGATGGCGACTGCTTTTTTTGCAAACTAATCCAGCTGTGGTGCCCACATCTGCTCTCCTTTGTCTGCTGGAGGCAGCTCCTCTTTAACACAGTAGAAAATACTGATCCTTTGAGGCAGTGGCAGCAAAAACCGATCATCATCATAGTCTGTGTTGACATGAAAGCTGAAGTTTATACATACACAGTGCACTGCTTCTTTACAACTCTCAAACCTTCTGCATTATCTCAGAATATTGGCTCAGAGTAACTTTAGAAATTAATGTTAAAGCTTTGTAAAGAACAACAAGACAACAAGCTAAAAGAAAACAACAAAACTTCCAGTGTGATGCTGTCATAAACTTTAATCACAGCCAGTCTGACACTATGTAAGAAATGAATAAGAAGGGAAAATTGTGATGGAATAAATCTGAATAAAAAGAGCCTTTGGTTACAGGTAGTGTGCGTCTAGGTTTGCACAAACATGAAAAATCAAACGTCTATGGATTACGCTGATTCAAATTGACAGTCTGGTTTTTCAATTATCTGACTATGATCTTAACTGGATTATTTTTGAGAGAGTTGTGTTACCCTTGTGGCTCCAAAAGCAGGTAATACGAGGACCCATGTTTAAAAGGATAATTCCTTGTGTAAATTTTGTGACTATGCAATTTTGTGCAGGTGGAGTTTTAATGCAGCCAAGACGGAGGAGTTCACATTCACAGTCACCAGGTACGAGAAATATAACTATCAACTGAGTCTGTTTTGGATTTCTTCCTTACTCAAATGCATTGTTTTTAAGAACTAAAGTTGATGTATATTTTCAAACCAGATCTGTGTTTAGGGTTGTCTAACCATTTATCGGGGAGTAAAAGGATTTGCAAACATCTGTATTTGTTTCTTCTTTCCTTGTAAAACTCATATTTACAACAATTGTGATTACACAGTAATGCTAAGCATTGATTAGGGTTCGTGCTCTGGTGATAAATTGTTTACCTGTTGGATCTTTTACCTTGGAAATATACATAATGACAAAAAACTGTGCTGGAACAAAGTGTTTGGAAAATAAAATATGTGCAAATTTTCAAACATTTTAACACTGAAGTGATATGTATGGAACTGGTTTGTATAGTTGTATAATTGATTGTATTGTTTTGGAAAATCCAGCAAGATATTTGTCCAATTTAAAAAACATTTTAAGTAAGAAATGGTGAAATAAAGAGGGATTCTACACCCACTGTAGTGCTTTTAAATGTATGTTGCAAACGTGTGTTTTACACTTATTTTCAAATATACCCATAGATGACACTGTGGGGTGTAGTATTAAAATGATTGCTCCATTATTTCACATTAGGATGCCAGCGGATACATATCTTGCGAGTCTTGAAATTTCAAAACAGCACTTTAAAATGTTATTTAAGTCCAGACAGTCTCTCTGCATGAAAATGAACCAATGCTCTCTAAGGCACAAAAAATAGAGGGAAATACTCACAGTTGAAGAGAGAGAAAGACTGATAGGCTGTTGGTGTGTGTACGTCAAACCTATAAATGTTACACTGAGATATGGAGTGATCAGCACCCACTATACTACTGTATGGTTTCCCTTTAGTAGTATCTGTCATTCCTTTCCTCCATACATTTGTTACCCCTCCTCCTCCTCCTCCTCCTCCCCCTCCCTTTATGTGAAATCTATTAAAACTTTTGAGCAACTCTGCTGCACAAATGTCTTTTATTGGAGTTGTGCCGCTCTCGGTTTCAGCAATGCAATAACAAAAATCAAAATTTTACTGCAGGTTCAGAAATATTCAGATATTATGATACTCTGTGGGATGGCTTTTATTCGATTGGGCTGTTTATAGTAGATGAGACTGAAACTGGAACCTTTTAAAGTCTCTTTGGAGAATTTGTCATGGAAGATACAGTGTTTGAATGACTACTTAGTGTAATTGTGAAAGCAATATTGTTTTTTCACAGATTAGGAAGCTCATTTTTGATATATACATCTGATTGTTATTTTTCCTTCAAGCCAAGACAACTAAGTGTCTTCATTTATCCTTTTCATTTTCCTAACATAGAAAATGTAACAGCTTCTATAATCTGAATGTGCTGAAAATACATGTTCATAGTTCTTATATAGAGCCTATTCAGTTTGGATACAAAACATGTTCAGTTAGTCAAAAATGATCAAAAATGATTATTACCAACATAAAGTAAACCACAGTTTGGAGAACTGAATGACACTCAAATGTATTCATACATATAGAAATACTTTGCTGATGAAAGTTTGTCATTGCATGGCATTATGTAAAACTAGTCTAATGATTCCTCTCTAAAAAACAAACCCCTCCTCGATAAACTTAATTTTTTGGTGTCACGTACCTGGTTTAGAGTGCCACCATGGCCAGGTTTCCCTTGTAAAAGTGACTTTTAATTGCACTTGGAGGCATGAATTTGTGAAACTTAATAATCAAGTTAGATTAATATTAGTTCAATTATGTTAATTTTGTCATTCTTACGTTGTTGAAAAGGAATACATACATATACATTAATATTAGTTGAATGGTAAAGACTTCCTGTATCCACTTCAAAAATAACAGGAACTTCCAGGAAAGTTTTAAAAGCCATTCACAGAATTGTGTACTCTTTACATTTTCACCCTAACCCTAACCCTTTCAAATGAGGAGAAAAAATTTAGTTTCAGACTCTAAACAAGTCATTTTGCTGCATTGTGTGCATGTGTGAGAGAGCACTTTAAGTTTCATCACTATCATTTTTATGATATCTATATTAAACTTGTTTTCAGCTCTATCTGCTCAATGATAATATTTTATTTCTATCGAACATTAATTAGATTTCAAATTATGTAAATGACTTTCCTCACAACATAACCAATCTTCTATGAGTCTTCCACTGCATCAGTGAAACACAAGCAAAGCCTGAGAGTGTTTGTTTAAATATGAAGCTGAGACATAAATGTATTGTAGGTGTGATAGATTAGTCAGTACAGTATCTGTGGGATGTAATCTTTACATATGGTATATAAAACAGCACCACACACAGATATGTATTTTGGCTTGGATTCTGTTCAAAGGCAACATTCCTGTTTCATAAGAATGAAATGCTACATTTATATTCTGCATTGCAATCACAGAGTGATTGGGCTGTATGGTGGGCGTCTACAGTGAAAATCTTTGAAAGTGAAGCCAAAGGTTTTGGCAACACAATCTTTTTGGTTAGCGGAAAAACATGGCTTTGGTTGAAAACACTTACAAACATGAGGACCACACCCCCACAAACTGGTTCCTCTTTCAAACCAAACCCAGCCTGAATCATTCCCTGACATTAATAAAGCCCTGCCAGTAATTACCGGTAAGCAATAATATTACTGGAGCTCGTTCAAGTGATACTGAATATTTTGACATAAAACCCCTGATTGAAGTTTGTTTCCCGGCTTTTGTTGTTATGTTGATAAAAAAAAAAACATTTTTACAAGCATTTTTACAAAGTAATTGTATATAAAAACAATTATCTTGGCTGGAGGTTTGACGTTTTTACATGCAGGAAATAATCTATTCAGCATTTATTTCCTGCAGGTTAACAAAACCATCAAAACATTAAAACACAATAAATAATATCGCAACAATTTATGTTACAAAAGTAGAAGACAGAGCCAGAATCAAGTAATTGAAAGTTGACCAACAAAAACTGAGCAAAGACTGCAGCGAAACACCATAAAGACATACATTTGTTTAAAAAAGACCAAACTTGAGGCAGCATTAAAGCTCTTTTTTGATTGTTTTTCTTCTGTGTTGTTGTGGATTTAAATTCTTTCATAAGGGAAGACGCTGTGAACCAAGTATCTGCAGCACTGTTTAGCATAATGTTAGTTTTGAGACAGCACGGGAACCATCTCATGAGAGTCATTAGACTATCTGAGTGCTCAGCATGGCCATAATGACCAAGGCCTTCTGACAAAAGGCTCCCTGTGGTGCAAAGACTTCCCCCTCGATATGTTTACTCGCTCCAAAGCCACAAAGCTAGAAAAAGTGAAGTCTCTCATTTTAACATTTGATTATTTTGTCCTCATCTCCAGAATTTGTTGCCGTCAAACCTGATTGCTGACTACAGTTGTCACTGTCTACAAAGGATTAGATGACTTTCAGTCCTCCATGTCCAAACAGTGTTTATTATTTGACAAGATATGAGTTTTGTGGGTTTGTCCCTGCTGGTAAAGAAAGACTTGTGATGCTACACCTCCCTCTTTTGTGTTCGGCTAATGTGTGAGCTCATCAGCCCTTTGATTCAAACAGGTAGGGTCGGGAGGGTGTGATTCATGAACGAGGACACCAGACACACCTCAAACACTGAAAACCCTCATTGCTTCATTGCAGCATTGCATCAACTGCTGTCTGGGTGTCAGAGAAGCCTTTTTACGTGATTACTCTTCCAAAGATTTGAAGATTCAAACGGAGTGGTCAGCTAAAATAAAATGGTATCAAATGATTTGTGTGCATACTGTGTCCTCAATAAATTAAATGTCCACAAGCAGAAAACAGGAGATATGGCATTTCATAATTCCTCTCGTGTTCTTTGGCGCGATAACAACAGACTGCGAGGAAATCCCTTAAAACCTTCTACCTATCTTGGGAGTGATTTTCTCTTTAGTAACCTGTCGCACCACCCCATCAGTGATAGAGGCCATACCGCGTTTGGGCAGGCTCATTTTATTAACCTCAGGAGGGAAGTTTAGTTCCATCAGGAGATTGGTCTCACTATCGTCCCAATCATTTTGTAGGAGCGGGACCTCCTGCTGCATAAATGAATCAGCCCTGTCAGCCACTTTCATTTCCACTGTTATGCTGACCCCAAGAATATGATCCAAATGTTTTCTTTTTTCTTGTTGTTTTTTTTCCTTTTTTCTTCTTCCTTTTGCTCTTGTATCTGCTGGAGGGGTCATCTCTAATACAGTCAGAGACCTTCATTGAGTGGCAATGTCACACTGCAGCTCCAGATCTGCCCTAAAAGCACATGCATACCATCACAGCACCGGCAAGATCACACAATCTGCTCGTCCCAGAGTCATTACCACAGTGTTAGTCAGTAAAAGAAATCTGAATTTCCAGCCATACCTCTGTCCAGAAGGAGTTTGAGATATGTTTAATTGGCTCATAAAGTGATGAACACAGTGATAAAAACAATGTCTTGTCCACTCTTCAGGGGGGGTTTTGGTGTAAAACCAGACCTAATTGTTGTCTGTTTTGCTGCAAAATGCGTGCAGTCAATGTGGGCCATAGCTCAGTGAGAGAAAAAGCCTTCTAAGCTGTTGCAAAGCATCTCAATACTCGTATCTGACAGGGATTTCAGCACTGGTTAGGATTAGGCAACCAGAGCAGTTTCTAAAGCCCAGAAAGCCAGAAATGGTTCAGCGTCACTGACTTGTGATGGCATTTTTCTTTCCTAGTTAGGGTACACAATGTTTGGGCACAGAAAGCCAGGATCTGGATGAAAATGTGTGTTTCCTGCTCAGTCCTCTGGTTTGAACATATTTTTGTAGACAATTGAACTTGAGTAGTTCAGTCAAGTTTCACTGATGCTGACATCTGATCAGTGACCCGTGCATCTTCATCCCCGGGTCACAGTACAGTCCCAAAGGCCCAGCAAAGGGTTTCCCTTGCTGGATTATCTACGGGTCTAAATACAGCTCTGACATGCTTGGATAATGGAGAAAGAGACTCTTTGGAAGAAACAACTGCAGCCCATGCCAACATTATCCAAGTTGAGTTTGGTTAAAATGCTGCTAATTCATTGATTATCCTAACTATCCATAATAGGAGCAGTGCACTGCCACAATGAAGCAATTGAGGGTTTTATCCCCCATTATATATCACACTATAAATCACACTCATCAAAAGTCTGTTGATTTGGTTCTCTCTGTTTCTTGAAGTCCATCATTTCCACAATATGTTGTTTTGTCAGATTCAGACAAAAACAATTTAGATACATCACACGCATTTGCTTCCCGCTGTCGATAATTGCGTTCATTACCCTCAACCAGACAACCCACAAACATGAATACTATTCAGAGGATAATTTGATCAGTGTGTTGAGTAATAAGGGTTTGTTCTTTTTAATGTGAAGTAAATTCCCACAAAAGTTGGATGAAAGGTTATGTTTCATTTGTGATTGTTGTTTTGCACCAAGATTAACTTGCTCACCCAAAATTGTACTGGAGCCCTCTGACTTTGAGGTGAGAGTGCTTTACGCTACTCCACTGTGCCAACTGCAGCCCAGGTTTTGTATTTTCCACTGATGTAATCTCATCAGAAGGAGCCTCCTTCTGTGAATGTCAGTTAACAAGATAGAGATCTTCTTGTATCTTTGATAGAAGGTCAAACACGTCAAAGACGACAACGAGTGATGTGATAGCCCCTCAGCTTATTCTCGCTGTCTGGCTTACTTGCTCACTCAATGGCTGGATCTGTCGCAACGTTAAAGATTTTAGATTTTCCGTCACATATTCTTTCCCTAAGCAGGCTGAGTTCATCCTAGTGGAATGAAGAAAACACATAATGCCTTCTATTGCTGTGGTGATAAGGAACAATTACAGTGAAATGGTACCCACGGTTTTGGCTCATTCCTTCCACTGATAATACTGGTTGTGGTTATGACCCTGGTTACAGTCTCTTGGCTGGACGACCACAGGGAATAGGCATCTATTTGTTCAGCCTCTATGGGTCCAACCCAGCTCACAGATAAAACACTTGGCAAGAGTTGAACATGAAAGTGAATCTCACTTGGGGGAAAGGATGGTAAAAGTTGCTGTCTGGTTGACAGTTGTTTCGGCTGATAGCTTGGCTCTACTGTCCCTCTGTTTGTTGCTGCAAGGAAGAATTTTTCTCATTATGTTTTTTCTTTTTATTTCAATCTGGAAATAACCGTATGGCATAACTGTTAATTGATTTATTCAGAAATTATTATTTCTGGAATTTAAATTCCTTCTTAATATAGAAGACAATTCATTGGATATTAATTCAGTGTTTTCCTAAATGTGTTTATTAATCACTACTGTGCTTGCTGTTTTCTGTTGTCAAGGGTGGAGAATAAAGAAATACTATTGTCAGAAATAATAATACCTCCAACAAATAATGTTTTTTTGCCGGTAGAAATGTGAGAGTCAAGGATATGAATATGTTTTGATATTTTGGGGGAAAAAAGAATTTGCTTTGGCACACAGGAATATGAGCAAGTTGTACGTTTGACAACAAATCCAGTCTAATGTGGAAAATATAAAGAGTAGGGTGGGTCACTCCAGTGACTCAATAGTCTACAGTTCTGACCATTTGTGAGACCAACCTCACAACTCCTCCTTTTCCACTCTCCCCTGGAGTTAAAAAGCATAGCATTTTCAAATGAAAGCAAAAAGCCAAACATCAAAAAAAAAAAAAAAGAAAGACATTTTGAAAACCCACTCCAAATAGTCAACAGATGAAAAGTACCTGGAGGGACTATTTTGTCGAAATCGTCAACAAGATGTTGTCACTGAGCCACAACGATCAACGGGAAAGAAATCTGCAAACTGCCTCCAGACAATGAACAGTGTTCGCAGTGTTGGGAATAATATCAAAATGCATGATTTGTTGCCAATAGTTTTGGTAGTAAAGTGCTAGTAACTAATAGCCAATATGAAATCAATAACCCAATTACAATAATTGAGGTTTCTGTCCACAATGTTTCCGTGAAAAAAGTCCCAAGATGAACAGTGTTGTAATGTAGTCCTAAATAAAATCAATAGTCAAAATTAGCATTTTTCCCAAGTATCTTGTTGTTTTTATTGTGAGGAACTTGCAAGGGCAAGTTGTTTTTATATTAGTGACCATCTTCAAGGGCTACTTTTTAGAAACTTATCAAACGATATCATGCTGTTGGTGTTTTCATGTTGGTTTCCTCTTATAATGCAAAGCTGACTTTTGAATGCTTTCTTTTGTTTTGGTCAGTTATCAACATTACATAACGAACCCACTCTATCAATGCATTGTTTGTTGAGATGCTTTGAAAACTACAACTTACTGTGACAGAAAATAACAATCAATACTTCTCTGCTGTTTGTAAAAACATATTTTTCTAGTCATCTCTCACTTTGAATGTGTAGGTTTTGTACATAAGCTCAATAAAACAGTCGATCACAGTGTTAAATAAACAGTTGTGGGATGAGAAAATGCAGTTTTTTGATATATGCTGACTGCAAAGCTCTTCTTCTCACAGGGATTATGCATACTGCTGATCACTGGGATATGGTTTGTTGTTTATGTATATACACACCTATTCATGGCCCTCTTTGTATTCTCTGATTAAGTGCAGCCAGCCCAAAAACTTGGCAATGATGATGAAAATCGCATTGATTTAAGGCTGCAGAGGACTTTATTTATTTATCTTACAGACAGTGAAGTCAACCGATTTTCTTTTCCGTTGACCTTGGTGTTAGAAAATATATGCAGTATTGTTTTTTTTTATTGCTGCTGTGAATACTGAACATCATCTTCCCTGACATTTGGGCGTTTTTTCACGTGGCAACTTCAGGTGGCTCCTGTTCTTCCTGTGGTGAAGTATCGACTCAGAAAAAATTCCCGTCCTGCACTCCAGTGTTTGCGAAGATGAAACTTATAAATGTTTAAAAATGTAATTTCATTAACTTTCACCTATCCATATTCAAACTTTACTTTAGGATAATTACTAAGTTTTCATCAAATTTTAAGATTTGTTTGACAGTTGGGGATTGCAGTAGAAATTTTGACAGCATCTCACCACAATACACTTGACTCTAATGCCAAAATACCCAAACCACTGGATTGAATAATGATACTGACAATCAATTAACTTTAAGCTTAATGTTCATATCCAACAAAAGTTTAATCCAATATTTTAAGAAATACGTCCTTGAACTCCAGAAATAGTACCAGATGACACAGTAAATATTATACAAGTGTTGAAAGCCTCAACTATAAAAGTCAAATATAGTGGACTAAACAAGTATTGCACATTAAGAAAAAAAATTCTAGCTTAGCGATGGCATTTTTTCCCCCCTTAAATATTGAAACAGTGCCATCAGAAAAGGATTGTTGCACAATACTTTATATTATTAATTCCCTGTGTATGCACAATCTTTTCAAGCATGGTTGTATCAGTTTGCGTGTTTTCCCTGTTTTCTTTGGCTTCAACAGTATAAAAATATTGATTTTGGCTCAACCTGTAACAACACATGTCTGAACATGTGAATGTGTGTGTTATTGTTATTGTGCTTCCCTATGTGTCGCTGTCATGTATGTTTTATCTATTCATTGACTGTTATTTCTTGATAGACTTATTGTACAGTATCCAATTGCTATCATTTTGAAGAGAATTTCAAGTTGTCGTCGTAGTAATATTAGTATTTGTATAGCAGGAGTACTATAACTGAGGCTTAAGGTGGTGACCGGGTGAGATGAGGACTGCATGTTGAAGACTTACAGCAGGTGGCAGGTGTATTCTTTCAATGTGACTTTTTTTTTTCTTGTCTTCCTCTGTGGTCCATTCAAAGCCTGCACCATCTGGGAGGTGTTGGATCCAGCAGTGTGTATGCCTAGAGGCTGCAGTATTGCTTTTGTTAGCAAAAAATCCTTACCTTTGGCTTGTGAAGGGCAGCGTTTGAAAAAGTAACTAAAAAAGTTCACAGCCCTTTTCTTCCCTTGGGGCAACAGTGGGAGAAAACTGAGGTGATGCTGAGAAACTTGGCCAATACCTGCCCGAATGAGCCATCAAGTGCAATTATAAATGGATTATAATTATTCCCCAACAAAATATTTTGTACGTGAATCAGTGTCAACACCACAATAACAATTTTAACGTCATTGCTATACTGTCTTTAAGTTACCTTGTTTCCATGTGACCACAAACAATATAACTCAAAGAGTCATATTCCAAGATACAGAGGCTGATGTTGATGAAACCCTCTGTCTTCGATTGAGCTCCACAGCAGATGCACTCGAGGGCCATGGCCAGGTAAACGATCATATTATACATTCATTTAATGATTTTGAACATGCTGACCCATGTTTCATTTGCCCTCTAGCAAAATAGGTAGCAGTAGATAAAAGTTATTAATATGTATGGACCTCTGATATCGCAGTGTAGTCGGAGACCAAATCAAATTAGGTGCAGATCAACTAAAATTATACTGTAACTTTCTGTAGCCCAAGGTTTTAATTTGAGATGCCAGTTTGGGCCCGGGAGGAGAGTTTAACTTGACTTGTCCAACTGAAAACTGAAACGCAGGTGAAAGTGGAAGTTTTTTTTTTTGCTTGATTTAATCCCCAAGTGTATTCAAGTTTGTTATTAATTTAAATCAATATTATTATCTCTTCTCTCTTAAATTAGCAATGAAAACATTTAATCATAATTCCCTGTTTAAATTACTATAATGTATATTCAATTGTACTGTTACTATTTTAAATTCAATAATCATAAAAGTGAATTGTTATATGATTTAAGATTTTAACCAGTTTCATGACATTTGAAATCTGTGGACAGCAGTAATGAATCCGTGTCTTGCAATAATTTAACATGTTGCTGCAACACTAGTTGCTTAACAAATATCTAGCTGTAAAAACTAAGTGATCCACAAATCTCTATCGTCTATATATAAGGCTAGCAGGGGTAAAAGGATCACAGCAGAAACAGCTGTTACAGGTAATACCAAGCTTTTGATCAACATGGGCTGCCGCCAAATTAATCCACATCATGTCATCATTTCCAGGAAATTTAAATAAAGGGACTGAACTGTTGGGCTGATCCCGGCTTCCAAAAAATATCATCTTGGAAGAAGCGGCAGCCAGTGAGTAAATGTCAGGCTGTTGCAGGTGTGTAACTCATTAAAGACTCAGAGACCATTGATGCAAATGCAGTGCAGCTGGGAACCTGAAATGTTTATCATCCTAAAAGTAGATGATTCAAAACTGTTTAAAGTTTTATTTTATCTTAAAAAAAATATGTTGAACAGCATTAAATTGCCCCCAAATTATGATGTTGATGATGATAATAATAATAATAATAATAATAATAATAATAATAATAATAATACATATATTCACGCTTTATTTATGTAACAACAAAAGAAACATGTAACAACAATAATAAAAATGTGCAGTTTGCTTTTAGAAATATGTATGGTTGACATGATAGTACAATGCAACACACTCTCAAGCATAGTTGTGAAAATATTTCTACAATTATATGACATTATTGGCCATTATTATGTTACTGCTTGTTCCTTGGTGTGTGTGTAACTCACACCAAGAGTTGGGCCATTGATGGGCCATTGATGGTTGTGAGGGGTTGGGTGTCATAAAGGAATATGATAGGCTCCATACAGCCTATCATTTTATTTGAGTGGGCCAGAACGTAATATGGTATCATAATAACCTTCAAGTTTAAACTTTAAAGTTTTCTTTGAAATGTGTACAATTTGCTTGCTGGTTTGGTGGACTGGTTTTGGCCCACAATGACTTATGTTTACCACTGCTATGTTAGAGGCAGATTTGGTTTGGTGTATGTTCCTTTAAGAGTCAGAGTTGTTGAATGTGTTAGAACAAACTGGGCATCATAAAACTCAGTGGGCCATATGTGACCCTTTACCTTTGCTTGACCGGTCCTCAGGGTGTCACTGGGAAAGCCTGAATGAACTGAAAACTACTCATAATATTGGTTTTATGGCATGTAAAATTGTCATGTTTTCCCCGTTATCAGACATTATTGGTTGCTGGTTGGCAGAGTTATGCAATTGTTACCTTACAAAATTGGAGTTTTGCAATAGAAAAAAAGACGGCTATTGATGGTCAGAGTTGTTGGTTGTATTGGAGGCCGATTTGATTCAGTATTTCTTGTAGCACAAATAAAATGTTGTCGTTTGTTATTGTGTAAATGAGTGACACTTCAGTGTGTGTCTCTTTAAGAGTCAGAGCTGTAGGTTGCGTTAGATTTGGTTCAGTAATGAGTGAGACTCGGTGTGTGTGTCTCTTTAAGAGTCTTCGGGTGGCTTCTTGATATTAATAGAGCTGCTGTGTCTTCCTCCTCTGACGTAATGCCCTCAGCCTACAGACAGACACAGAGGTCCTGTCACAGCAAACCATAACACCACCAAAAAAAAATAAAAAATAAAAAAATAAATCCATTAACAGAGACAACAAGCATGAATATAGATATAAATACCAGGGGGATGCCGCACCAGCTGAGCCAAACGCAGTCACTGATCAGTCGCCATCAGCTTTAACTATCTCTCTTTCCCTCTCAGACCAAAGAGAGGAGGAAAAAAAAAGAGACAGCCAAGACACAGTCACCCCGTCCGACATCATCAACAAACAAAAAGCCCACAAAGAGACGAAGCAGCCAGGCAGCCAGCCACCATCTTAACAGGCTGCTGAAAGAGCGAAAACAGGCACATTTTGATCAACAGGTAAGCAGCAGCAGCAGAAACACACTGAACGCAACTGAACGCAACACAGCCTCGATCCTCTCCTGCTACTTGGTGCAGAGGCATCGTTAAAATAAATACTAATCATCATCATAATATTAATAAATGCAGCGGCGATGCGTGGCTGGAGTGGCGGACGGTGAGATGCATGCCGTGGGACCGAGTGTGGGGATGATATTTGTTCGTGTTGAGGGAGGAAGTGGTGGGATTGTGGAGGCAGAGACATTTCGCCGTGTTGTTCGCCGCGGCGAGGAGTTTTACGACGGACAGCAGTCGCTTTGCGTCTTATGTAACTGACGGCCCGAGCGGCGGCGGCGGTGAGGGAAAGAGAGGATCCGCTGAATGAGAGGGAGGAATGAGACAAGAGGAAAGAGAGGAAGGAGGAAAAAAAAGGAAAAGAGCAGCATGGCAATTCACATTTAGCTTGGGACACCCCAAACGCAACACTAATACAAATTGGGGGCTGCCGGGGGGGAAACGACCAGCGCTTTGATTTCACACTGAGTTGGGAGAAAACAACCAGCGCGGAGTGACTTAGCCGCCTCAAGTAGGTTTGTGATTTCTCTTCTTAAAGTTTGGCTTCCTCCTCTTCTTACGGTGTATGATCAGATAGCATCCTGATTGATTTTCTTTTCTTTTTTTTTTTTGCGTGAAGCCGGTGACTCTGCTCTGGCTACATTGTATCGCTTGTGTAACCCACCATGTGATACTTTCCAGTGATTTTCATTGATAACTTTTTTCTTTTTTTTTTTTAAATCTTGGCTCTTCTCATCACTAATCTTGACTGCAGAACTTGATACTCAAGTTCAGATTTCTCGGAGTGACGCACATCGCACGCGAGGGGAGACAGAAAAGAGGCTTGGGGATGGACACAAGCCGGCAGATGGAAGTTTATTGAGCTGAAAGTAGTCCAGATCAAAGACATTGTGTTTATCTGATGCTTTACTGGCGATGTGGCGCTGTTTTTTGCACCTCTTTCATTGTTTGCAAGCGCATGGTGGATGTGAACCCCCCTCTCTCTGTTCCACAGACACACACACACACACACACCGCCACTCCTCCCCTCCAAACATCCTCTCTTATCAACTTTATTAGATCAGCCACTGTTTATTGATCTATTTATCTATCAATTTGTTGATGATGATGATGATGATGCTGTTTTTGTTGTTGTTTGGTGAGTGATGCCGGGAAGCCTGAGTTGCATTTCCACTCAACTTTGAAAAAGTTTCCCCTCCCTCTGTTAGGAGCTGTGATGTTCCTTTGAGATAAGGGAGCTGGGTAGGCATGACAACTCTGTGGGGAGAGCAGAGTATGTGAAGCCAGCACAATGAGGCACACACTGCAAGGAAGCTTTTTACACAGTCCTCCACCAGATCTCTCCAATTCTGCACCCCCACCTCCACCACCACCACCCACCACCACCCTCTCCTGCTAATGTGTGGACCGACTTTTATTCAGCAGATAACCTCAGCAAGTCTTTTTTTTTTTTTTTTTTAAGAAGCAAAGCAGGCCTGAGAGATCTCGCCACGACCTCACACTTCTCTTGCATTTCCTTGAACTTTTACTTTTTTTCTATTAAGTAAGTAATTATTTATTTATTCACTGGATAACCTTGACTAGTTTCAACCTTGCCCGACAGTGTTTTAAATATAAAGAATGTCTGTCTACATCTGTAGCCTCCTGGCTAAAAAAATAAGAATGTAATTTTAAATCCTGTGCCTTGTTCGGGTGTTTAAATATCCTTGAACACTTTCTGGTCTAAAAGTTTGAGCTTCCACCCCCTGCTCATGAGTTTGGTTGTCTTCTCGGCCACATCACAGGGGAAAAGTTGTGCGGATGCTTCTGTTGGGCTCATAAAACTGTGGGGATCGCTTCAGGAAAAATACACATGTCTGAAGCTTTTTAGGTTTGCTCATATTAATTTAGTCCTGAACTCTTTATAGAGTCTTTGAAGATTATTTTACTCGGAACATGGACAACAATGTGTTTATTGAGTGTTACGGCACCTTAAATACTTTTGTACAAAAGGCTACAAATTACTGAAGTTCTAAAATGTACAGTTTTATTGTTTTTTTTTTTTTTTTAGTGTGATCCCCTGAGCTCCTTCTGTGTAAACTGTATTTTCACATCTGCTTTTTAGTGCTTTGCGTGCGTAATAGTGACACATTTCCTAATAGTTCCACAAATTATGAGTTTTTTGTATCTTCGTATGGACACCGTCTCATCAGCAGCTTGGTCATAGCATCTTCCACCACAATTCAATGTGATTTTATTTTTGTATTTTTTTAAATAGGAAATTAACTTATCACTTCTATGAAGACTTTTCCTTTAATTTGTTTTGCTCTGCTCTTCAGTTTTGTGTACTTAAAGTTTTGCTTCACGTATTTCAGCCATGGATGTCGTCACTCTTTACAACACCCCACCAAAAAAAAAAAAAAAAAATCTAACGATAGCCCTCATACTTTTAACAACTTTTAACAATGTTCTATAAATTTGGTAAAAAAAACACTCGATCCGCAAGTGTATCAATCTCACTTCATAACTTTGTTTTTTTTTTTCGTCTAAAATTTTCCACTTTCCCCAACACTGGATATTATTATATCTTACAGCCTTGTTCGTAGCTGCTATTAAACGTCAAAACAGTTGACAACTTCCTAAAGTGAACCTCTGCTTGTAAAACTTATTCCCGTATGTGTGTGTGTGAGACGGAGTGGGAGACAGCACAGCACTTTTTCCCTGCTTGTGTGTGTGTGTCTGTGTGTGTATGTGTGCGCACTATAGAGTCAGCCATGGCTTACTCATATGGCCGCAATATGTGAAGTCTCTGTGGTGGAGGAGAGAAAGTTTTGGGAGAGCGAGAGAGAAAAACTGTAGGAGAGAGAGGGGGAGAGAGAGAGAGAGAGGGAACACATGGAGTGAGGGAAGTCAGAAATGTCCTGTTCAACTAGCTGGAATGTATCTCCTGTGTTTTATTGATGGTTTGATGTTCTGTAAGACATGAGGAACAACTGTAGTGATTTTGTGGGCTGCCATGCATTTGTCTTTGGTCGTTTCAAAGCGGCGCTGCACTGCCAGGGAGAAAGGCCATCTCGAGGCGGATTGTAAAGGGAGACTTAAAGCTCCTCAGCCAGGCTTTTGGGGAGAAAATAGCAGTTATTCCACTGGTAGACAGTGTGATTGATTCTGCTGCCGTGATTCGTCAGGACTTAAAGAGGTTGTGCGAACCTGACGGGACTGTGAATTTTACACGGTAAACTCAATAATCTTGCTTAAATTAGAGGCAAAACAGGGGGGATAAAATGTTCTTGGGTTTGTGCAAGTTTCTGAAACTTTGACCAAAGAGCTTTCGCCCATTCTCCGTGCTGCAGCAGAAGTTTCGGGTGAGGTGAAACACATTACTTGAGATCAGCAAACTTCCTCTCGGTTATCTCTTTCTTAGTCCAAACAGACATGTGTTCTTCCTTAGAGCATCGTGGCCTGTTTAGTTTTGCACTAATGAAAAGTGATTGACTGACTTCACCATGTCTTGCTCTGCTACAAACATGTTTTGTGTTAAAACAAAACTAAACAAAAACAACAAAAAAAGAACAACCTTCAAATTCGAGCTCATCTGGGGCTCTTATTCTGAATAAATTTGTCGGAGAAGTCCTTGTTGGTTTCTCTTTGAATTACTAAAGTGGCATTGATTTCCAAACAGACTTTTATTCAAGGATGAGTTTGAGTTCTTTAGCCCTTTGCTCTTGTGTATTTTGATGTGTCGGGATAATTGGACGTATAGGAAAGCCTCGCTCAAACAATTCATCATAAGTGTTCACAGCTGATGCTGAACGTCTCCACACGGCACCATTCAGCTCCCGTGCTGCTAAAGTCTGCATTTAAACTTGTTTAACAGGACCTTTTTTCTTAACGTGTGCACACACATCTATTTATTTCTGATTCCTATTCTCATTTATTTGTAATGGTGATCTGTTCTCGCTCGCACTGTTTCCAATAAGCAGGATAAGATAACATCTATTAGAGCAATCAGCCGTGATTCATTTCAACCCGTGGCTGCAGTTCAGATAAAGGAAAACATCCATTTGTCATGGCCAGATTATTTAAAGAATAAAAACCTTTTTTTTTTTGCAAAGCTTCTGGCTGTCCTGGCTTATAGTTCTGTAGCTTGCACTACTTGTTAATACCCAGTCTTCGGTTTTGCTCATATCCCAAGGGCACAATTGTTTTTTTGTTGTTTTTTTCAAGTGATTTTACTGTCCAGGCATATTGTTTTGGGGTTTTCATTGCGTTATACTCGCTGCTTGTAATGCTGGGCGATTCAGGGACGTGAGCTTATTCTCCTATTGCATTTACTGGAAGTCAGTCTGGAAAAGAGTGTCTGCTAAATGCCCAAAATGTCATCCCCACTCTGTCTGTGGTTAGCACAGTCTTGTTTAGGCTTGGGTTTGTCTCTAATGTCTTTGGTCTATTTTTCGACTTTTAAGTCTGTCTTTTAGATGGCCTGCTTCAGATAACGAGCACATGGTCTTAGTTTAGGGTGAAATGATTCTTTTTCGCCTTCTTTAAAAAAAAAAAAAAAAAAAAAGAAAAGTTTTTGAGACGTACAAATCCTAAATATGGGATGATTTTCCCCACTTTTGATCTGAGGGAGTTAAAATCCTCCTGTCACGATACAGTGAAGGCTGATAAAGTGGTGGTTGGGTGAATTTAAACCCATTGAAGGTGGTGACACAGCAGATGAATAGCTTCATGGTTATAAAACATTCTCTTATTCCCCAAATATTTGTAATAGTCAAACCCTGAAAGCACAACCTGCTACTTCGATAGCAGTGTTTGAGGATCAGTTGGGGGGAAAAAAACCCAAATAATTACTTTTGTGCACATTCTGTATTTTATAATAGAAAACTGATTCAACAGCTTTGTGAGTTTGCCAGTGAAACCTGTAGGTTTTTATTTTAATGTGTTGTGCTCCGAGTTTGAGCCTCATCCTCATCACACTGACGCGTCTCCAACACACACACCTTGCGTTATCAATCACGGCTCATGTGAGTTTCGACCTTGTGTGAAAGACTGTGGATGATTTCCTCCAATTTCAATTAAGTGCTTTGCTCCATCGCGAGTTGACAACCTGCCGTTCCACGCAGCAGCGCTGTGGTCAAATCACATTTTTTCACTACGCGGCGCTTTGTTCAGTGCGCTTCGGGTTTCGACTTCATGCCTCAATCCCGCAGCCATCGAGCTCAACTTCTCGGCTTCAGCCTCCAACTTTCTGCAGGTTATGTGACAGGTAATCTCCCAGATTTAAAGGATTTTGCAAAGGAAAGAAGACAAAAGAGCTCGAAAGCTGAAGACTGTATGTCGTTTGGAAAAAGAGTGTAGAGAGAATGTACTTTTCCTGGAAGTCCGGTCAGATTTGTGTGACTTCAGCAGACTTTCATGTGCTATAAATGACTGCGTCAGAGATTTTGAATTCTCGGCTGTTTGTTTGTACTTATTGTTTTTTGTAAGACGAGAGAACACTGAGAACATAAGCCAATAGACTCTGCAAAGTTGTATTTATGTCACCCACTGGCCTCCTTGTGTGAGGTTTTCTGCATTAATAGTCAGTAAACATTTCAAAATGGCATAGTGAAGTGAAGGTAAAGTCAGTTTATCACAATATTTGTTGGGGGAAAACAAATTCACTTAAAAAAAAAAAAAACATTCAAATTGAGTCCGATTTGTAATTGAGCTGAGTTGTGTTCACCCTTTTTTTTTGTCTTTCTTGCTCACAATCCATTTTTACCTGTCACATCAGTGCTGCACAGAGGTATACTTATCTCTTTATATTTCTCCCTTCATTTACAGCTGATGCAGAGTGGAAACAAAAACAACTGGTCGAGAGCAAAATAATCTGTCAGAGCAGACGGACGTCTCGGATTTGGTTTTGCCCGAGTTTCTGTTTTTCGTTTGATTTCGGAGTGTGTACCTGTCAGTGTGCGACTTCTTCCCAATCATTCAAAGTCGACGCGGAGATAAGGATGACAGGATATATTTACGTTTACAGAGAAACTTTCTGCGCACCCTCTCATTTCAGATGAGTTCTAACATTCTTAATTAATGTGTAAAAAGAAATACAAGGTGGGCTTTTTCGTTTTTCAGACGAGTAATTACAAGGAGATTAATTGATAAACATTGTATTTGACTCGGTTTGGCGTTTTTCTTGAATGCGAGACTTTCGCTTGCAAGTTTCCAAATGCATACATGCACACTCAAATGCCTGTGGTTTGAATTGAAGTGCATGTGCAGTTGCAAAAATGTATACACTCATAGCATTTGTAGTAACCAAATAAACAGTGCAGGCCTGTAGGACTGGGTTAAAACTCATGATTCTATACTGTATTATAAAGTGTTCCCGGCTCCGCCTGTGATTTCTTACAGTATTCACGCAGCACCGAGTAGACAGACAGTGCAAATTAACTACGGAAAATGTGACTGTGTGGCATAAAGTGGCATGAATTTGAATGTAATTTATGTTGCAAGCCTCTTTGTGTCGAAGGCTGCGCAACACACAGATGGAGAGAGGACCGAAAGCATTTCCCTCAAGTGCTGTATGCCTAATTCAGCGAGACTTTTCACAAGTAGAAGTGTCATCGTTCTTCTTTTTCTTTCTTTCTTTTTTTTTTTGTATTAAATCGAGTAAACTTCTTGGGTAAAAGTTGTCTCTCTTCAAAGTGAGAATGTATTCAACTGATTCCAAATGAAAGAAATCTTTTTGATTGTATGCAGGTAGAGGAAAAAAAAAATGGCACCTCCACTTGTTTCAGAGGAAATTGTCAGATCAATCATGCTCCACTTTCCAGCGTTTAAAATTTGTTTTCCTGTCAACTTGTTGTGTGCGCACTGTAGATTAGAGCCAAAAGAGTCATATTTTACACGGCATCAGCACTCATTTGAGCTGCGGCAAGCAGAATCTGAGTTATGAGCTGTTTGCACGGTAATGATTTAAGTATTTCTAATGTTTTTCATCTGTTTCCAGGTTGCTCGGCATTGTTGAGGCGCTTGTTGCTGTTCGATATCGGTGCACATTTTATCTTGCTCAGCGTGCCTTGCAAGTTAACATCCACCTCCAGACAGTTGTGCTTTCCTGATAAGTGCGCATCAGTTGTTGTTTGAGGTTGGATCGCACTCATTTGCTGCGCAGTCGTGACTCACTGATTGTTTATTCCTGTACTCGAGGTAAACTGTCTGCACAGTCAAACCGAGACCCCGCTCACGCACACTCACACGCACACTTTAGGTTCCTTTGCTGACAAATTTGTTGCATTCTCTCTGTCTGCCTTATTTTGAAGTGCCGCCGCTCTTATTTTTACTGTTGTGCATGGCAAAAATGACTGTTAGTCTTATGTATGCTTGCTCATACTGTAATCACTGTCAAAACACACAATCCAGATCGTATTTAACTTTTGTTTTAAGAGTAAATACACACTGACATTTGTTTGCTGTCACCATCATTCTCAGTCACAATAATATTTCTCTTTCGGAGTTGATGTGGCACACTTTCTCTGAGCAATTGTGCGTTTCACCCGGCGCTCGTGCCACAGTTGCACAGCGTTATTGTGAGGTAATAACCTCTTTTATTTCATGGATGGCTGTTTTCACATGTGAGAAATTCTTGAAGCTGCGAACGCTTGTACATGCGCTCACAATATTAAACCCGTCAACTTAAGAAAAGGACAATCACAGTTTTCGTATGTGGGAAAGTGTTTTCTGTTTGTATTTCGGTGTGTGGTATAGCGTGAGACTTGGTGCAATTTGTGTCATTTCAAAAAGTCGAAGGCCGAGGTATTACTGTATGAACGTTGGTGACAGACTTATTTTAGGCTTTTGGGACCACTAGGCTGACCCTCCCCTCTCTCTTACACACACACACACACACACACCCACACACACACACACACACACACACACACGTGCGCGCATGTACAGCCCCATTAGTATTGTAGTCTGGGATCAGGGTAAAACATCTGGTGGCTGAGTAACTTTTCAAAGTAGTCTTTGTCCTCCCTCTGTGTACATGCATGTGTCCGTCACAGTGAGCTTTTCCACCGTTTTCCCTGCCTGTGTGTTATAAGCACCAGACTTTTTATGGCGTCCCGTCATGTTAAAACTATGATTTAAGCAACCAACATGCACATTGGCTTTTTTTTTTTTTTCTTTCATTGAAGCAAGTCGCCCCAGCCACGCCAGCTTTCGCAGACTTTCTAATGTTTGCCTTCGGCTGTTCGTATCTCAAAAAGTAAAAAGATAAAAAAACAAAAAACAAATCAGATTCAGAGTGGAACCATTAAATTTATTTCATGAATGACTGGTCTGGCCTGTGATTTAAGTTAATTATCCCTGGGTCGGTGCCTTGAAACAGAAGGGAAACTGCAGAAAGTGTGAGGAGACATGACACCGTTTTCACTGGCCCAGTTTGAGATTTTCGGTTGACTTTGAAGGAGCCAGTGAAACGCAGGGAGTCGTAGCCAGCTGTCTCACCTGTTCTCGGCAGGATGGGTTCGCGTTTTGGTTTTTCTGATACTGTAAAATTACCCTGCAGTAGTAGCTTTGGGCTTAAGGGGGTACAGCCCTGCAGACGGTTTGAGCTGATGCCCGCAGGGCTTCTCTTCAAACCACATAAACTTTCAAAAAGCCGAGACTCATCTTCTCTTACAGCAGTAAAGAGTGCTTAATAGGCATATTTAAAGGTGTGCCATCTTGTACTGGTGCAAGAACTTTCGTGCGTGTGTTATAAATAATGCAGAAGACTGACTTTAAATAAAACAGTTGACTTTGGGCAGAACGCCACAACCTGCTCAGGTTCATGTGGAACATTTTCTCTGGTGCATTTCGTTAGTGCTGCTTCATATGCAGTGTAGTGCCAGTGATTCTGTTGCCCTGATGGCATTTTTTCACACTACAGTGAATGGTGATAGAATCACATTTGTAGACCCTCAGTACTTTAAGCTGCACTGGACTAACTCGGTTGGTCGTTTCTTAGAATAATGTGCTAATAGCAGAAATTATCACAAAGGACATTGAAAGCAGGGCTAAATACAATATTAAGAAATTATTTTCAGTAGGAAGACCTTGAGCATCTTGAGATTTGGGTATTTATTTGAACCTCAACTACAAGTTTTAGGCCTGTGTGTGTGTGTGGGGGGGGGGGTTTGAGTAACTGAGAAACTCCATGCAAGCAGAGGGAAAACATGCAAATGCATCATAGAACGGTGTTTCAGATTCATTCCATGGATTACTATTAGTTGAATTGATTCTTATGTTACAAGCTCTTTCTGCTTGTTGCAGTTCAGTGAAGCAAACCAAAACTTTTTATTCTGTTTTATTCTATTATTTGTTTTCAGTAGTTTTTTTGTTTTTCTTAATGATTGCTTTCATGTTGTCGTATTTTACCTTTCTAGTTTTTCTTTTATGCTTCTTGTTGAAAATGCATTCTGCCATGTTGCTGAAATGACAACGCTGCTGTAATTCTGTGTACTTAGATTTCATTTGTGGCTTTAATAAAGTATGTACTTATTTTTAGGTAAACCAAATTGGACATGTTGTGAAGGTGAGGAGAAAGGTGTGTTTATTTAGTGTCTAGAACCGGTTTGTACTGTGTGAACAAGCAGGGGAGTTGTTTTCTATGGATAAATCATTTTTCTCATACTCAACTTTTCCTATTTTGAAAAGAGGTTTTGCTGGAAGCGCTGATTTTAAAACTGTGTTTACTGGTCCAATGCGTCCCTTTTAAATTGTCTGATAAGTGATATTTGTCATTGTATTGTGTTTTTGTTTTGCCCAAAACAGAAAAAAAGCCCTTTGGCTGATAAGTGTCTCTGCAGTGTGTGAAGAAGTGGATGTATTGGATGGATGGATGGCGGAAGGAGGGAGGGAGGGAGGGACGTGGTTCTTTTTTTTTTTTTGAAATGGAAATGAAGGGGGCACACATCTGGGGGTCTTTGAGACTTTTGTGGAGGGAGACGGAGAGGTGGGTGTCAGAGGCCCACAGTCAGAAGTGTGTGTGGAAAGGAGGTGAGGTGGGGGTTTGGGCTCGAGGAAGAACAGACAGAAAGAGGGAAGAGTGAAGAGCAGTTTTGTTGCTGTCGGATGGAAGAGATGGGAAAAGAAGGATAAAAAGTGTTTAGTCAGTGTTGGACTGGATGAAGCAAGTTTTTCATAAGTAGATCCTTCAAATGTGGAGGAGATATAAGAATCTCTGATAGATATGCGTGCCCAGGGAAAGTATGTCTAATGTGTCACAACAATGGAGTAACAAAAGAAATGGAAGGATGTAGGGATGTTTAAAAGGATGGACAGAGGGGCAGCTGAGAGACCGATGGGGAGTTCATTTGCATAGACAGGAGGAGGAAGAAAACAAGGGCGAGAAAAGGGGCAAGAGATCACTTGGTGTGGTTGAAAACTTTACGGCTGACAGTTAAATTTACTTCAGGCCTTAGTGTGTGTGTGTGTGTGTGTGTGTGTGTGTGTGTGTGTGTGTGTGTGTGTGTGTGTGTGTGTGTGTGTGTGTGTGTGTGTGTGTGTGTGTGTGTGTGTGTGTGTGTGTGTGTGTGTGTGTGTGTGTGTGTGTGTGTGTGTGTGTGTGTGTGTGTGTGTGTGTGTGTGTGTGTGTGTGTGTGTTGCAGTGGGTGGAATAGCACAGTGGGGGGCATGGCGTTTGTTCTAAAACATGGCTTTTGGGCTTTTTAGTGCTTCACACACAAGTTGTCCTCTCCCCTTTCCTTACCGGCTGATTTCATCAAGTTGTGAGAATCTCCCTCTCTTCTCTCTCCTTTCTCGCTTCCTTTTGCTCTCTTTCTTTCTCTCACTCGAGCCTAAGTCACTTAAATGCCCAGATGGACTTTTGTATCCCGTATAAAAATGCCTGTTTAGCATCCAAACTACGCTGTTTGGGAGGTGGTTTGCAAAATCAGGACCTGCAACTTTTGTAATCCTTTCAGATGGTCACTCCCTCCTCTGCCTCATGTTCTTTCAGTTCATAATTGTCACTATGCAAAGCTTTGTGAGGTGTGTTTCTTTCTGAGATACAGGCTTCATTTCATTTGCCTTTTCCAGACGTAAGTACCACTTTTGTTATATAACACTTCAGTTTTATGGATAAAATCAAAGCGGCAACTGGATTTGCTGTTTTCAAACAATCATTGTGTCTTCAGGATGAGTTGTGCATAGTGCGAAACAAGAAAACACAGGATTTATCTTGCCAGGTTCTCAAAGCAGCTTTTACTCTTGGAGTCGTGTCATATGGTTTGATAAAGCAAATGCTTCTGTTGGTGTTTTTTAGATCTATTCAGCTTGTAATACAGTAATATTGCAGTATAGGCTGACAAATACATTCATAAGCTTTGCATATGAGGTTTTAAGGCAAAGAATCTGAACGCATACTCCTGAATAATCCTCAAGGAAGCAGCTGTGCTCAGTTTTACAGAAAAATTAGAACAGAAGGTGTAGAAAATCCAGTGTGTGGTGTGAAAAAGTGACACATTTCAGCGGATAAGTTAGGAGCCGAGGTTAAAAAAAGTGAAACGCCGATCTTCCGATCACCGCAGTGTTGTTTAAACTCACTGGAGGTCATCTTGCAAAGGTGTCGAATAGCAGTACAGTATATCACAGTCATTTACAGGATGTTTTTTAAACGTCAGAGAAAGTCTCCGTGAACAGATTTAATCTTTGCACAATACCTCAAGCCGTAACCTCACCGCTGCTCTGACTTGCTCTGTGTGCACTGACTTGTCATGCTTTGACAGTCAAAAGCCAAATTAAACCGCCAGACAACTCTTCCCCTTAAGGTGGAAACAGCCGTACTCCGGCTGTTTATATTGCTCCGATGACTCGGAATTGATTGAATAGTTTGATAACTACAATCAAAAGGGACCGTTTTTTCTGAAAGAATCAAAACTTTGACTTTGTAACGAAAGATTGGCTGTTTGTCTAACTCTTCACAAATGAACAGTTTACCTCACTGGAAACCAAACCTTCCTGCAATCTAGGAAAATCAAAGCTACTTCAGCGTTCAATCACCAGCTTGGTTGTAGAGAGTGACACAAGAATAGTATCAAAAGGAAATCTGATGCCTTTTGGGCACTGCAGGTTTCTTTGATTGAGACACTCAGGATCATTAAAGAATGTTTTCATTGCTATAAAAGAAACTACAGTGCATCACTGTTATAACACGATCATAGTTGGATTTGGATTTAGATGAAAGTCCAGTTTTTGAATGGAGCCCAGCCCCACGTTGACATCACGAGGGGGGCCCAAAACCTCCCGGCTTCGCTTCCCGATAGTATTTAAGAGATGGCGAGGGGGGCGGTTGCTGCTTCACTTGGCCAGCGTGCAGATAGAAAAGCTCTGGAAAGGAATATAATGTCAACATTGTGGGTTGAAAATGTTCCGTTGTGTGTGTCTTAAGTTTGTCCAGACATTTTTCCTGTCGAGCCGGCTGCTTGCAGGAAACGTCCGATTCTCCAGGAGTGGAAATAGTGTGTGTCTGTGTGCGCGTGTGCTTGTGTACATAAGAGAAAGTTGCGTTGTAGAGTGTGTTGGCCTGTTTTAGTCTGTGGATGTGTGTGACTGACGTAATGTTTGAGCTTACAGAGACAGAGGCAAACCGAATCATGACATACATACACACGCGCACACGTGTGCATGTGTAAAATAATCAAATATTTGGCAGACTTATGCAGGTTGGCTATGTGTGTATTTCTGGCAGGGCTGCAGTTTGTTTTCCGTATTTTTTTTGGGGAGGGAAGACAGCGAAGCTAGAGTCAACAATCAACATGTTGATTTATGCAGCTACTAGTTCCTTCCATTACGCCTACAACTACCACTGAAGCACAGTTTGTTCTCCATTATTTTTGATGTATGGGAGCCTTAGCTGTGGAGAGCAAGGTCAGAATCAACAGTCCCATGTTGATTTATGCAGCTCCTGGTTTCCTGCTACTATCGTACATCAAGGAGGGACATTAACGCCGTCCATGAGGCAAAAACTGATACACACTTGTCTGTGGTTGGTCTGATAACCAATGACAAGAATTTTCCCTTCTCTTGTTTTCTTACATATAACTAATAAGCAATAAAAAAAAAAAAGTAAAACATTTAGTTCACAGTCTCTAATCCACTCATGCACACTTTAGTCTATACCTTAGTAAACATTTAACTTTAATGTAAATTAAAGACGTATCCTCTCAAAGTTGTTGCATGTCAATCTGGCTCTTTTGCCTTGGCGTCAGTTATACCACTGACTTTTGGAAGAAAGGCTTAAAATAGTCTGAAAAAGATGAAGAGAATGTCTTTCAGAAAACCACTGACCACATTTACACAAAAGTGGCTGCTGTGAACCATGCCCCGTCCTTCAGATCTCTCCCAATATAAAGCCTATTTTCACACCCCGCAGGAAGACGTGCATTAATACCACGTCGAGTTTTGTTTATTTAGGCATCGACGAACATATTTATGATGGAAAAGGTGTTCGTGTCACTTGCGTTCACGTGCGTTTGTGTCAGGGCAAAAATCTTTGGGCGTTGCTTGTCGTCATGAATGGGCACACCACTCCCTTCTGCTTTATTGTAAATAGCTTAAAGATCCGGTTGGTCGGGGTTGTTTGATGATTTGCACGGGTACGTTTTGTCCCATAACAAGCATAATAAAAGTGTTGCTGTCTGCTTCCATTGTGTCTCTTCACCAATGTGGTGTTTCACTTTCTCTGCCTTCATATTCAAAACTCAGTGAGGTTGTGAGTTTCATATTTTTATGTCTTGTTAGTAAAATACGAACAGAGGTATTGTGTAAAAGATCCGATTGTGTATCGAGACGGATATATTTATAAAATAAAAATTTTATTCTACCAACAGTTGTCTTTAAAATGAGTTGTGATATTCTGCAAATGGAATTGTTCACCATTTTGGGGGAAAAAATTCTTCAATGTTGTCAATTATGGCTGATTTGTGTTAAAAGCAAAGAACTTAATGCAGTTGAATCTTGAACTCTTCCCATCCGGGTCACTGTGGGCTCAGGCCAGTGGGAGTCAGGCCTCCCCCTGATCGTAAACTTCTGAATATTGACGGTTAAAGCCATCAGGCTTCTACAACACATACACTAATGAAAAACAGTCAAAACAGTGGCTGGAGCATCTTTTATTTGAGGGCTTTTCGTTCGGACTGCACTTTCCTTTCCATTGTGTGTTTTAATGAATAGTTTTTTGAAACTTCATGAGAAATGGTGAGACATTCTCTGTGTTGCAGTTTTGATATGATCAGCAGTTAACGTCAGCTGCTGTTCAACTAATCATAGCGGGGGTCCAATTTGTCTGACTTGTCTTCTGCTGGAGAATGTCAAATAAGTATTTTCTTGCAAAAGACTAAAATACTTTTTTTCCTCATCTCTCTTGTTCATCAATAAATTTCAACACAACCCCCCCCCCCTACAGCCTTGGTAGGACATGTTTCATCTTGACTGATATATATTATTATAACTCGATTAATGTGACACATCCATATCCTGACTTTCTGCACCACAGGGTGCAAACCCCCTGGACAGGTCACCATGCAGGGCGTACACAGTGAGGCGGACCACCACACAGACCTACATGTTATTCGGCTCACCAAGAAATCTGAAAGGCATGTTTTTGGATTGTGGGGGGAAAACTTGAGCACCAGAGGGAAACCCACACTTGCACAGGGAGAAGGTGCAATACAGCTCTGGTATCAGAATAATATCGGTATCGACAGATGTTCAAATTTGTGTATTGGGATCGGATCGGAAGTCAAAAAACCTGGATCAGTGCATCCCTATTGTAAATGCTTTTAAACTTGTACACAAAATGTTTTGTGGAATTCAAAGACAGTCAAACCAGCTGAACCTATTAATTCAACATGCAGTATATGAATGAAAAGGGTTTTTTGTACGTTTCGGACGTCATTGGATTAAATGTGAAGCTACACTGCTGACTATACGACTTGCAAAACTGTGTCTCTTTTCTTGTATTGATCCAGGATACATTTTTATTCGCACTGCGTAGGATCAGCGACGCATTGGAAAACCCAAACATCAAAACTGACTAAATAATCTATTTCAGATGGAAGGCTTTAGTTGAATACGAAACAATGTGCTCTCTGTGCTCTAATTGGTGGAACATGGAGCTAAACTGTTTCTACATAACTTCTAAAAAAGAAAAAAAAAATAGAGCCAGTAAGTCACATCAAAAAGGCTTTTCAAAGACAATAATTTTCTTGGGGACAGAAGAGGGGAAAAAAAGAAAATCACTGAAAGACAAGGAAGAAACAAGCGTAATTAGTTTGACCGCCATGTCATTTGAACCGGCATTAGCAATAACAAATCGGAAAACAATAAAAGACGGGAACAAAGATAAATTTGGGGCTCTGTGTTCTATGGCAACAATGATTGAATATGTATTTGAGTAGTGTGTGTGTGTGTGTGTGTGTGTGTGTGTGTGTGTGTGTGTGTGTGTGTGTGTGTGTGTGTGTGTGTGTGTGTGTGTGTGTGTGTGTGTACTTCCTTAGAAGCAGCGAGGCAGCTTAATGTGTGTGTATGTGCGTGCGCGCGAGTGAGCAGAGAGTGGGTGTGAGTGGGTATTTGTGTGTAATCATGTACGTCAGGCCGTCATGAATGGTGTGTTTGAGACAGAGTGGAGTGTGGAGTTCCTCGGGCTGGACCAAATTGGAAACAGAAAAACAAACATTCCCTAGGAACCCCCCCCACCCCCCACTCTCCAGCCTCCCCCAAGGTGCTCCTCCTCCTCCTCCCTCTCCTCCTCCTCTTCCTCCCCCTCATCTGCTGGCGAGTGGTGCAGTCCAACCTGTCTGGGACAATGTAACGGTCTATAGTCGGACCGGACCACACACACACACACACACACACACACACACACACACACACACACACACACACACACACACACACACACACACACACACACACACACACACACACACACACACACACACACACACACACACACACACACACACACACACACACACACACACACTCGTGGAGGGGGGGGGGGTCGGAGCACAGAGGGTGGTGGTGGGGGTGGAGTGAGTGTGTGTGTGTGTGTGTGTGGGGGGGGGGGGGTCAGCCACAATGACAGTTGGAAAAACAGACAGAGGAATCATAGAAATTTGACAGAGAGCTCAATGATGGATTGATGGGAAAGACAGAGGCATGGAAAGGAGGAAACAGAGAGTCTGGAATTGATTGACGTGAGACGTGGAAGCAGGAGTTACATTAGTGAGGGAGGATAAAAAAAACAAACTCCTGAAGAAGAATACAGACAAAAAGAAGTAAAAAAAAAAAAAAGACATTGAGTGAATGAGTAAGCAGAATCTGGTCTGAGTCAGCCTTCCACAGGGAAAACAATATATATTTAGAGTTGTACTGTCTTTAATAAAGAAAACTTTCTCCACTTTTTTTTAGCTATTGTGAGTACAAGTCCAAGTAGTTTTCCATTACTTGGAAGAACTCTCCTTAAGTGAAATGATATTAACTAGTCAATCATATAATACCTGCAAGTGAGTGCATGAGCATAATCTTTGCCATTGTTTGCGTGTTTCTCAGCATTAAATTGTCCATTCTTTGTTTTATATATTTACATGAGTTTCCACACAAAGATATCAACATCAGCTTTCATTTCTTTGAATATAAAATAAACATGTTTTTATATTCCGAAACATATCTGTTTTTAGATGGGAGGGTCTCTAAAATGACTCACAATTTCAGTAATGACTCATAATGTGCTGAGATTTTCAAGCCAGCTGTTATTTTCTTTCAGGTTTTTTTTTTTTCTTCTTTTAAACGAGCACATATCCCTTTTCAGATAATGACCCACTCTGGATCTGGTGTGTTAATTTTCTATCTATAGTGCAAACACTGTCGGTCCGAGACGTGGAAGTGGTCAGGGCCACAGTGAATCAGGTATTCTACTCAACAGGTATCCTGGTGTTTAAAAAAAACAAAGACAAAACAACCTCCTCCTACGCCTCATTCAGCCTTCTTGTTGCAATGCTTATTTAATCATGTTCAGGCTTCAGGGAGCAGACTCTTGTGCATGTGAGGATGTTTGGAGACTTCAGACTTGTGTTTTATCCTGTTGCACACACCTACATGTGCACACAGCAGCCAAGCCTGACCCAAGGAAACTGGCTTAGGATAAATACAGCCTCAGATTTAGATTTGTGGTGAGAGGGAGAGAGAGTCGGGATGGAAGGAAAGAGGTGGCAGAACCAGAGAGAGAGAGAGCGAGAGGAGTGGTACAGACAGAGAGGGTGGGGTGACTTTTGTGGTTGGGGCAACAAAAGGGGGAGCTGAGAATGGGAGAGTCTGACTTTTAACACTAGAATTACAGAATTTTAAAAAATCCAGTCATAAGTGGTCACAGCCCAAAGGCCTTTTGATATGTGATAATTTATTATATTAATTCCTGGAATGATGATTGCCTTGTTCTGATTCATTAAGCAATCAATATTGAAATTGTGCGAGCGATACCTGAAGGAGAGTAAAGAGAAGCGAGGTGCTGGCTTGTGTTGCCACAGGATGCTACCGCAGGCCGAGGGTTTGCTCATTTAATTTAATTTGCCGTGCTTATCACTGGTGGGTTCTTTGTCACAAATCAGCATGCTTTTCTGAACATATTAATTTTACGTTGCCTCACTCACAATCACCAAACTGCTTGTTGGATTCATTTCCACTTCTGTAGTGCTCATTAAAAAAAATCTAAGAAGACAATGGATCATGATTTTTTAATTGTTCAAAAAAACAAAAAAAACAAAAAAACACTGATACTTCAGGTTTTTTTTTTTAATTTGTGAAAATATTTATGTCTTTCTCGATTTTTGATATTGAGCAAAGAGCAATTGCTTTGTAACAACTTTCACATGTTGAAAGTTATGCCAGCTGTCAAATGTGGTGATAGAATACTTTTGGTACAATTACAGACGGTCTTGAGCCTCAGCAGAGCATTCATATCTTTTTTCATTGTGAACCTTTGATCATTCAGTCAATGTGGACGTCTACAGTCCAGGCAACTCTGCTTTCCGTAAACGCAAAAAAAAAAGAAGACAAAAAGCCTGAAGTCTGTCTCAAATAGGTTCCAGTAAATGGGCTCATTCCTAACGTAATTTGTCTTTCTACCATTTTCCAGATTGTTACCGTGATCGTGGACTCTGACATCCGTGACTGAGGACCTAAACCAGAACTGAGTACATATACATACCAGAAAAGAAAGAAAAAAAACAGGACGGCAAGTCCGGCAGTCGCCTAATAGTACTTACACGGATCTACAACACACTTGATCAAACTCAAAGCGGTTCTGCCCAGCTGGTAAGCATAAGAGGAGCGACGGCCCCGGACCAGAGGGAGCTTGATGTGACTTCTTGCTGCAGACCTTTTCTCAACACAAGTCAAACGAGCTGAGAGCTTTTTTATTTCACGGACTTGCGAGGAGCAGCGTGGGCCTGATAGAGAGATGGAGGGATACTAACACGGATCCGGCACCCTGGGTTCTGCTTTGCCTTACCTTGTGGAGTACAGAGGGCCAGTAGCCGGAGTGCGCTGCTGGACGGACCGCTGCGACGTGGGCTGTGTGGCGAGCGCCTTCCACAGAGCTGATGCTAAAACCAGGAGTCAGCCATGATGTTTTTATAACCTGATGATCAGCAGAGGTAAGGCCGTCTTTGTTTCTGTAATATTACTTCCATGTCCGACTCAAATACTGATGACTTTTATTGATGTTTTCAGTCATGAAAGCACTGCTTTAAGTACATACAAAATATAAAGTAGTGTCGATTATATCTGCATAAATTGCATCCCTCTATACTTTCCTTAGAGTTGTAGTCATATATAGTGGATATGATGTTAATATACAAATTGAATATACAAATTGAAGAGGAGGTTTTATCAGACTGAATAGATTCAATATTAATAATCAGTGTTCATGAATATTCTCCATCAGTACGTCATTGTGCCATCACCTTGATATGAATGTTTATATGACACATTTTTAAAGCATTCCTCCATATATTTAGTTTTCATATATATGTTTTATTATTAAAGTCATTTCTGCACGTGACCTGCAGAATTTTAGAATGCTTATATTTGTAGTTTCTGCATCTTGTGTGTGCATTTTTGTACAAGTGTGTTTACATGCGTTTTTTTTTTTTTTTCCCTTTTAGCGCATTGAGTCATAATTTTGTTTAGTCTCACAAAACAAGACTGTTTGCAACATTTCTTCGTATAAAAGAATAAAGCTTGTTGACGGGCATTTGTGTACAAAGGCTCGACCAGTTTATGGATCTTGGTGGGTTACTGGGACTGCCTTCACCCTCAGTGGCAGCAGAGTATAGTTTGCCAGTAAAATGTTGTTTTTGCAGAGCGACAAAGTATTATTAAAACTGCTCTTTGTCGTCAGTGTTTGGGGAAGTGGCTGCGTGTTCCCTGGAAACGCTGTCCATATGCTGTGGTCTTAAAGTTTGAGCTGCGAGCTGCTTGTGAAGGTGGAGAACTGTTGGGACATTGTTCCGATTGAATGAATATCAGTCACATTTGGGAAAGTGTCTTTGACATTATACAGCAGGGCAGTGGACTTGCGCCCAGCCACTACGTGTTCCTCGGTGAAGCCCACTCCGATACGTTCCAGAAAAATAAACCTCATTAGCTCATTAGTTCCTTACACTCAATAAAGTTTGCAAGTTGCTCAGCAGTTTGATTGGTGGGCAGGATTACATGTTCTTGCAAAAAAAAAAAAATTTAAGTAATCACTGCCAGAAAGGTCTTGCTGGCTGAAACTTTCTGATACAACCGTTTAGACTCAACATGGCAATTTTATGAAATTGGGCTTGTGCCGCTTTGATCTGGATCAAACGAGGCTAAACTGACCTTTCTCGTCCCGTTTCTTGTGCCAGAGTCGGCTTTTGGGTCATGAAGAATGGAGATAGGGTGAGAAAACGTGTCCCAATTGCCCATAGTTGCTATAAATTCACTTCCAAACTTTGAATCCATCTCTTCAGGACAGGGATATCAACAATATTAACTACCAGTATTACGAACGTTCGCAAAGTTCCCAACCTGCCATGTAGATTGACGACGGTGAGTTTTTCTTTGGAGGATGATCACATAATTAGGATCTCTGTGCATGCCTTAACTAAAGACTCATATTTATTTTGAGTGACTCCAGGATTAATTTGTTTAAGGCGTATCACTGTTGGACTGATCAGGTCACTGTTTCCTCTGCACACAAGAATGAACCGCAAATATATACAGTTGAGGTAATTTTGTGAGCGTTTGTGCAAAGCTGCAGCAGTCTGTGTATGTTATAATTAAAGTGATGTCAGTATTAGTGTTTGTCAGTTTAAAGCCCTGTGTCAAACTCGCCATGTGCATGTACATGTGCCATTTAAACCCAGTAAGGCCTGGTGAATGGAAACATGTCATGCATACATGTATATAGATTATACGTTTCTAATTAGTAGGAAAGTAATGACGTTAAACTGCTTTTTTTTCCGGTTTACTGTGTACACCTGTTCATAATCCCATTTTGAAAGTCCATGCGTACACAGTTGCAACTCATTTTATCAATGCTTGCAAGTAGCACCCTGTTCTCGCTCTCCTTTTCCACTCTAATTGTTTTTCCTGCCTTATCGCTTTAAGGAACTTTTTCCCACAGTTGTTAACGTGTGAAATCTGCCTCTCAGTGAAGTTTACTATATCGGAATGACTGAGACATTGTGTCTTGGCCGAAACATTGTTGCATCTTTTTTTTTTTGTGTGCCTCTATCAAAACTTCAATAAGACTCATTAAAAAAACTCTTTGTTCTTTGGATCTTCTCAAAGAAAAAAACTGACCGCATCGATAAATACCATGTTGGAAACAAATGTTTTCCTTGCTTTAAATGCCAGTGGAGGTTAATTGACTCAGTGTCTGTGTGTAATCACTCCATGGCATCACATTGTTTCTGTGCAATCTCATTTTCTACATTTAAAGTGGAGCTTAATGTGTTTTTACAAACATACAAGTTAGTACGTGCCAGGCTGAACGGCACTGCGTGTGTCGTCTCTGTATATCAATGCATGGCTTTGTCTGCATGTGTACGAGTGTTAGTATGTGTTTGTATGTTCTTCATTATGTGGTGTGATGGCATTGCTGGGTGGCATTATTCAGCAGGGTGGATTGCTTTGAGCAGCCTGGTGCTTTTAGCCGTGGTTTTTGTGTGCATGCGCCTCCAGATACTGTATGTCTATACGTGTGCATGTTTGCAGGCCTTCAACTTCACAAATGTTTTTGGTTGCTGTGTGTGTGTGTGTGTGTGTGTGTGTGTGTGTGTGTGTGTGTGTGTGTGTGTGTGTGTGTGTGTGTGTGTGTGTGTGTGTGTGTGTGTGTGTGTGTGTGTGTGTGTGTGTGTGTGTGTGTGTGTGTGTGTGTGTGTGTGTGTGTGTGTGTGTGTGTGTGTGTGTGTGTGTGTGTGATTTGTGGGAGCACTTACCCTTTGATGCGTTGGTGCGAGTCAGATTTGACACTTTATTTTTAACTTTTAGAAAACTATGGAACGTTGAGACGAAACAATTCAGACAGTTTGACTCTCAAGCTGCACCCAAACACAGCGCGCGCAAATAAGCACATCACTAAGACATTCAGAAGTTTGTTTCTGTGATGTTGTAGCCTGCAAATGAGTTTCGCTCCTGTGAGGCAGAGAGTCCCCCATGTGTTCCTTCCCCTCGTCTGTCACTAGATCTTTCCCTCTCCTTTTGTGTCTTTGTGTCCTCTCGCTCTCCGTCTCCATGTGTCACTTCCTCGCGCACTAAAAGTCACACTGCAGCCTAGTTTGTCAGAAAATGTGTGAACGGCTGAATGTAAACTACCTGTTGACCCATTTGCATGAAATGGGTCACACAGGAGCTTATTGTGTGATGATGATCTCATCCCTTCGCAGCTTTTACAGCAGGGTCTACTCACAGCTCGTTCCCACACACAAACCTACACACACATTTCTTTGTTATTCTTTCAGTGCATGTATTTTTGTGGATAGGACAAGACGTATCCATTCATTTATTCTACACGCCTGGCGTTCAGCCTTTCACCTGCCTATACGCACGCACACATGCATACACAAACATGCAAGCAACAGCTCTTTGTCTTTGTCCCCCAAATTGCAAACAACAATTAATTACCATTAATTCAAATTAATTATGCAGACAAAGATTAATAAAGGAAGTGTCATTGGCTGTCATGGGCATTAATGACTTAATTTGTCAGTTTGTTAACGACTTAAAGGACACAGAATCAATCAAAGATCAGTGTGACAGATGTGTGTATTCACTTCTTGAATAAGGTTTTATTTAAAGTTGATTAAGTATCCACTTGAATTCGTATTTATCCTGTAAATAGAATAAAATGTGGCTGGGGACAGATTGTATCCTTTTTTTTTTTTTTCTTTTGGCCTGTTTTTGGTAATTCTCTAATTATGTAAAAGGACATGGTCACCTGCTTCGCTGATAATTAATTGCACTGCATCTAATATACTGATACAATGTGTCAATTAATAATATATGCAATTAGTTCAAAAGGGTTTTGTCTCGAAAAAGATCGAATAGGGTTTGCTCTCCCACCTGTCCAAACTTGAGTTATTGAAATACCCCAAATGTTTTTGGAAATATAAGATAAATGGTAAATGGACTTCATTCATTGAGCACATTTCACAGCTTCAGCAATTTCACACTGTCTCACACACACACACACACACACACACACACACACACACACACACACACACACACACACACACACACACACACACACACACACACACACACACACACACACACACACACACACACACACACACACACACACACACACACACACCAATGGGTGGTCGACCTGCTTTGGGAGCAGCATGGGCCTCAGTGTTTTGTCATGTCAACACATGCGAGATGAAGAGATTGATCCATCAGCAGTTGTCAAAGTTGTAGAAGATGTCCTACTCGACACACTGAGCCTCAGTCGCCCACCAGTTAAGCAGGAACAAAGCCAGATTCTCACTCCTGACTCTCCGTTGGGAACTTTAGACCAGTAGTAAAATAAACTCCACCCACACAGTTCCACCTTGGCATCTTTCGTTGTGAAAGTCAAGTCCAATTCATGATAATAGAGGTTTCGTTGACCCATGCATACTTTAAATCCTTGGTCCAAGTTGCTGGGGCGCTTGCGCCACTGAGCTAACCACAATACCACTAACTGTGCCTCTTTACTCGCCGAAATTACAGCAGCATGTGTCCAAGATCTTTCCTTTGGGGGTGTTTGTTCCGGGTGGGGGGACTCAATCATGTCCACTGGATGATGTTGAGTAAGTTCTTTTTTTGGAGGATAGAGCTATGAATTTGTTGGAGCTCTCGGGTGTCTACTTCACCACCAGTGTTACATGTTGTGATCCAGAGTGATTACTAGTGAGTGTGAGGCCGACGGTTAGCTCTAAGATTGCCTGAAATCAGCAAAGTCTGTTTCAATCCAGGACGTGGCCATAGTGTGTTGATTTTGCATGTTCTATCAACTTCGATAGGATCCAACCCTCTGTGGGAATAGCTTGGATAAACTGGGTATAAAAGAAGGATTGATGAATTATGCATTTTTACCCAATTATTGTATATAGATACAATTGTAAGGTGGAGTACTGTCCTAAAACATTAATTAAACTGAATATTCATGGTTAGTTAAGTTGGAAAACGAAATATGAATACCGGAAAGCTTTTTTTTTTAATTTTATTCTAGCCCATCTCCAAAATGTGCCACGCAGCTGGAGAGCTGGGCTTTTTTTTACCGACCACAGCAAATGTCTTCCACAGGTTCCGCATAGCCCAGATTCCCTCATTTGCTGGCATTTTGTTTAACGATTTATCAACTGCTGGTTTCATGGTTACTCTTGTTTATCCAGCTTTTCTGGGGTAGAATCCATTAATCAGATTAAGAACGGTAACTAGGCAAAGCAGGGGCAATGATCCCAACCTCGTTTTCAAAGCATGCAAAAATTCAACTTTCTCTCCGTCTGCGTCGGTTTAATTGAATTTCAAAACCATTAATAAGATTAGTTTAGCAACTGGTCACGTTGAGAAGGAGACCAAACACAAACTGGGGGCCTTGAAATGGTTCAATATTGTCGTTTCATTACAGCACAATATTAGAATCCCCGCTTGTTTGTTTGCATGCGTCAAACAGCCATACTTGAACTACTTGCAAGTAATCGCTGCAAGCACATGTGTACAAGTAACGCATTACTCAAGGAGGAAATGCAAAGATAAAGCCTTTGGATATTTATATTCAAATATCAAATTATTACAAAAAAGAACATTTCCATGTGAGCTTGGTATGTACAAATTGGATTCCATATTTTTCATGTGAGCACTGTAAACAGAAATACTTGTTAGGTTGGCACCGCATCAGCATTCAGACACAATGAGTGTGGTGAACGTACATGAACATACACATAGAGACACATACACAATTCAGTACTTCTCAACCACTTCTCACAGTCTACATACCATAGGTTTGTGCGTATGTTTTCTGAGGCATTAGACTTGCATGTGTGTAATCACTCACTGTCACAATCAATTGACAAATGCACTCTTTAATGATGTCTGTTGGCTTGTGGCACACCTGATTGTACACTCGTATCTCACGTGTGCTATTTTGTTTTTAGTGTGCGCAGATGTGTGTGTGTGTGTGTGTGTGTTTTTACTTCTTGGTTTCTGAAAGTTGTGATAAAGCCAAGTGAACAAGTGTTAACAAGCTCTGTGCAGACTCTATTTATTTAATCCATATGCTGGTGAACTATACAGCTGCATGCTGCTCCCGGTGTATCTGGAAGGAAAAGTAAAATCCCTCTCTGTCACAGCCTCATCTGAGGTCCAGAAATTTTAGCTAAGTCCCATTTATTAAATTCAGGAATTATCTTTATTCCATATTTAATTAGTTTTAATTATACGTTAGTCATAGGAACAGTGCGCATTTACTGGAAATGCTTGGGAACTCTGTCGTCAACTTTCGCTGGTATTTCCCGACATCGCAGAGGAAGTTTGGACAAAATCAGCCAGCTCACCGTTGTACACAGTGCATTTTATGGATTACCTCACATTTTTCTAACCGTTGTCTGCGTGTACACAGAGACCACTTCGGAGAAAATGCAATCAAAGAAAGACAGAGGCCCCGGCTGCCGCCGATAGTGGCGCTGCCAGGCCGGCACCAGCACTGCTTCCCGGGACGATAAAGACGGAGCTGCTGGGAACCGACAGGCTAGTGGCGAGCAGAGATGCGACAACTAGCCAGCCAGCGCAACCTGCTGAAGCAGCCAGGGTGCCTGGCAGCGGCAGGACAACTTGCCAGAACAATAAAAACAGAGTAGCTGGGGGCTTACAGATAGTTCCAACTGTTAGGTTTTTTTTGCCCCCCCCACATCCAGGTGCCTACTTAATGCCAAATGCAAGCGAGTCAGTCACCATGATGCAGGGACTTTCATGCTAGACTGCTGTGTTTGTTTGACTGTGTAGCCAGTGCCAGTAGCCAGGGACCGCTGGTTGTGTGGAACAATGCGGGCACAAAAATTGTTGTGGAAGATAAACAGGGAGGAAAAATGTAGCCAGCGGGAACAAAAGAGATGTGTTTGTGTAAAAATACTGTATGTCATCATTGTTATTTGGAGTGGTCTTTATTATTATTATTATTATTATTATTATTATTATTATTTATTAAACTAATTGTTCCAGCAATGTTAGTAAAAATGCATCTCATTTATTTTAAACTGTACATTACATACTGTTTCTTTCAGGTCAGATTGACAGTCTCTTCTCCTCTCAGCGAGGTGACTTGCTATTCAAAATTCTCTCATTTTCTGCATCATGTCATACAGAAGACATATACTTGGTCTTAAGAAATTGATGAGATGAAAAAGTTGACCAAAGAAATAAAAAATCACTCGTTTTGGTCTCCAGCTGCTTTGACTCCCTTGGATTGGTTTGCCTGAAATAACAAACAGTGAGTTTAGTTAGACTCCTGAATCCATTCAGAGCCAATTCTCTGTAATAGTACATGAAAAGTTCCATATTGTTAAGAAATTTGGCAGACCTGCCGTGTCTTAGACTGCACCAGGATAAAGGGACGTCGGAAGATTGGCAGTGCAAATGGATTTAACTAGTTTGAGAGAAAAATAAAGCCAAAAAGGTTGAGATGGAGGAAATTGGAGGCGTTTAAATACACGGCAAGATGCAGAGAGAAAGACAAACCTGAAGCCTCTGGAATAGTCGCATTCATGCATTGAGGATCGAACTAATAAGTGGTTGTGTGCTTGTTAACTTAAGTTAAACATTAAACATTAGGACTCAAGTGTCATTGATTCAGAGTTTTATGATTAAATGACTATGAGAAGTGTTTACTGACTGTTGGACTAGAATATAAAAATAAATCTTGCTGTAAAATTCAGTGAGGCATTGGTTTATTTGGTATAAATAAGAGTTTTCCCCACACAAATATGCAAACTCCACACACAAACCAAGACTGGGACCGGACCTATTTTCCCAGTGAAGGGATAATGATGAACACTGTACCAGTCAGCACAAACTTATGTGTACTCTTCTTTTAATATGATCGCTTTAGCATGAAGGTAATAGTAATTGGTCTGTTGTGGTTTCACAGACTGTCTCAAGTCACTCTAAATCCCTAATTTGCCTTTTTTTTTTCTTTTTTGCTGAGAAAATCCAGAGAACCCATATTTAACTCTGACAGCATAGGTCAGCATGGACACAGCAAAATGTGTTGATGGATTTTTCCATTTAAATGCACAGGCTTCCAGTGCCAAACAAGTTAATATATTAGACATTATATGAGCCAGCATGACTGGTAGAAGTCCAAATCCGTGGTGCTGAAGACATCCAGCTTTTTGGAGACATCTTCCCCAGCTGCCTAACCAAGTAGATTTACAACTGCCCCTGTTGGAATATATAGTTGAATACCTACTTTTAGACTGAGGAAAATAACTAGCCTCTCTAATGGATAAATGCCCCAGAATGCTTAATGCTATGTGTGTGTGTGTGTGTGTGTGTGTGTGTGTGTGTGTGTGTGTGTGTGTGTGTGTGTGTGTGTGTGTGTGTGTGTGTGTGTGTGTGTGTGTGTGTGTGTGTGTGTGTGTGTGTGTGTGTGTGTGTGTGTGTGTGTGTGTGTGTGTGGTGGGGGGGTAATCTCCATAGCAGGTTCCTTGCCATTAGTACACTGCTGAACAAGGCAGCAATTCATTCAACAGGTTTAACTGTCTGGTGTGTGTGTGTTCATACTTGTGTGCATGTGTGTGAGCAGGTTAAGAGTGTGTGTGGCTATGTGGCAGGTTTTCTAAGCGTTGAGTGTGTGTTGTTCTTAGAGAATTGTTTCCGTGCGCCTGTCTGCACCATATGGCCCAATGTGGAAAAAAAGGCCCCTTTAGGGGTCTGTGTGTATGTGAATATATATATGTGTGTGTGTGTGTGTGTGCATGAAGTGTGTATACGTGTGTACAGCAGTCTGGGCTGCCCAGAGTGAAGCTGTGAAAACAAAAACGTCTTGAGAAAAAAGACGACATAGGAGCAGTGATGTCAAACTCTCCCTCGTTCTCTCTTACTTTCTCACTCCTACACACACACACACACACACACACACACACACACACACACACACACACACACACACACAGTTACACTTCTGTCTCCGTCTCTTCCTACTTTGCTCTGTCGTTGTTTATGTTGGGAATCTAATATAATGTTTAAATATCATGATTGTTTCACAGTTGCCTTCAATTAACTTTTTTTCCCCTTCTCTCCACTGGTTCCTCCTCACACTTTCATCATTTAAATTTGTCCTTATTTTGGGAGTGGAAGTGGGAGTGGGATTGTTTTCTCAAATTGCTGAAAATAATCACTGTAATGTTTTTTTGTCCCCCTCCAGTAATCACTTTCTTTCCTCCTCTTGTTTTTCATTTGTCTGTTTTGTTTTTCGCTTGTCGTTTATTTTGTCTTATTGGCGTAAACCTCGGGGCTGTGGTAATGACTTCTGAGGTTAACGAGCTTCTGCTAACAATCACTCACTCGCCTGCGCACACACACACACACACACACACACACACACACACACACACACACACACACACACACACACACACACACACACACACACACACACACACACACACACACACACACACACACACACACACACACACACACACACACACACACACACTACCATGAGCTCTCTCTCAAGGAAGCCTGTACAGTCGCAATCAAAATTCTATTGAGTAAGTAAAGATGAACACATTAAGTTTTTTTTATTGGGCGAAAGAATTAACCAAAATCCCCCAAAATACCTACAGAGTATGAAAGTCAAACCCTTCACTCCCAGAAAGTGTGCCTAATTTTTTAAACTAATTTAGAAGAAGCAGGAAGCCTTCAGAGTTTTGGAGGCATGTACAAGCGCACAAGCACGGCAGTCAAACATGGAGTCGGGTCCATCCTCTCGTGGTAATTTGCGATTCCAGGAGGTCGGGATGTAACGGTAACCTAAGGTTTGGTTCTGCGTTGGTGTTTTGACTCACGTCTCGGCTCAAACATTGGTTTCCCAGAAACCAGCTGAGGGTGGGGGGACGATGATGGAAGGGGAAAAAGTGGTGCTTAAAACGAGTATCCATTTTAGTGAAGGTAATGCAAGCATAATGAAGATGAAATTAAAGTATAAAACAAACCTTTAAACCAAGGTTTTTTTCAGTTCGGTTTCCCGTCACGCTGAAGATGTGGCAAGTCTTTTAGAGTTTCATAGTTGAAGTAGGATCATGAGGAAAGAGAGGATTGAAGTGGAGGTTTGAAAGACGAAGGGATATTTTTGAATTGTTATTCAGAGTTGATAATAGGCCAATTCAGTGAAAAGTTTGTGTAATTCTATTTTACATTCAATGAGATCTTCACAGGATTAAGTCAGCTTTGCATTGATTTCATTGCTTTATGCAATTGAAAAATTACCATATGGTAAAATATTGCAATGCATATGCCTATAAATGTCACACCATCAGGCCTCACAAAATGTTTTTCTCAAAGTTATCGACTAGTAAGACATTCAGACAAATGTTTACATGTATATCAATTTCTGGATTTTTGTCAAACAGGTTGAGAAATATACATAAAGTATATCTTCTGGCAGAAAAAGACATAACAGAGTGGCTTCCAACACAACTGGCTCACTGAGTCACAATCCAAACACCACCTTCCAGTCACACGGCTTAACATTTCGGTACACAGCACATTGCAATTCATTTGAAAGAGAAAAGCAATTGCCGTTCGTGCCTTTCAAGTTATTGTCTACGCAGAGGATTGTCTGTCGTTTTGATGCTGTTGGTTGTATTTTTCCTCAACGAAGCCAACATTTTGCGATGCTGTTTTTTTTTTTTTTTTTTATGAATGAAAAACATGTTGGGAAGAGAGAAACCTTCACTGTCTTGAGAACAAAGTTAACATTACTGACTTCTGTTTGACCAGGGAACAGCAGCAGTGCTCGAATACGTTGTTTCAGAGCCGGCAGCCTCTTTGAATACTGAGTTACCACTAAGTCTTACAATACCTTTTAACTTGAAGTCCTGGAGTGACCGAGCTTACGCAGGTGTCTAATACACCCTGGTCAGTCTTTTCAAAACTCAGTGCATCTCTTTACATTCAGCAACAGATTAAGGATTTTGGATGCACGGCTTTGAGATGCCAAATTCCTCTAAGCCTTATTGATGACTGGAATCTGACTTGAGTCTCAACTACAGCCTGCGAGTTCTCCTGGTGTGAACTCCGCTTTAATCGGCCTCCCTCTCTCCTTCTCGCTCACTCTGGTATCTTGATATGGTCTGTGTTCTGCACTGACTTCCAAACATTTACATTTCTGCTTTCAAGTGCTGTTTATATATGGCTCTTATCTGCTATCTAACACACACGCACACACGTTGAGACGGGGACGGACGGTGAATCAAATCCTTCGTTGTCCTGACAGCGACGCGGTTGCTATGTCCATAATAGGACAGGAGGAGAGAGAAAGAGGGAGGCAGTGAGAGAAAAAAAAAAAAAAAGAGTGCCACATAGACAGAAGAAGGGGGAGGCAGATAATTTGCCACCGGAGTGTTTTGTGGTGAGGTGAGGCGTGGAACTTTTGTGACTTTAGCTCACAGGCTTTTTCTTGCGATACTCCGCTGATCCCCAGCCGGGAAATCTCTTTTCACCCCCGACCTCCACCTCAGATTGCAGCCTCCACAAGAGAACATGGCCCCTGGGAACATGTGAGGCGTTCGATGTCTTGCTCAAGGACACTTTCGCAGCTTGGAGTTTCACAGCCACTTGGCGTTCGGGTTGACGGAGGGTTCAGTATGAGTCAGAGCCACCTATGGTCTATGTGCGTGAACGCCGCCTCACGTTGATCAACCCTTGACCACTTTCCAGTATAAGGGGATAAAAAAGTAAAGCAAAATAAATGGGAGCCGCTTTAATGATTGACATTAAAAGTCATTCGACGCAAAGTAATTTCTCTGTCATTTTAATCGAAATGCCACATTTTTCTGTCATTTTAAAGTGAATTAGCTTTTCGCTCTGAGGGTTGTTCCAACAAAACCAGTTGTCTCAGAAGGCACCACAGGCTTTAGGAAGGTGTGACGAGCCTTTTCCAAAGGTTTTGGACATTTCACAGACAAGGAGTAATATTATGTCGCTGGTTCCCAAGAAAACATGATTAAACAGCCTGAAAAGTAAACACGGGTTTGTTGCAGCAGTCGTCCCCCCCCCCCCCCCCCCCCCGCTGTCCCATTAATCCTGCTAGTGGTTCTGATATATACCTTTGGGGGGCATAAACCTTAAGGTTGGACAACCTCTCATGTTGAAGCTGTCACTCTCAAACAAGGCTCAAAGTTAGTTGCTATGGGCCGTTTTCAGAAGCTTCGGTCAAAGTTCGTGGTGACCTCTACACTATCCCAGGACAAAACAAAAGCATTGCAGCCAATGATGTGATCCTTCAAGTGTCGCATCACACTCGACTCTGATATGATCAGCTTGTGACTTGTTATCAGGTCGCTTGACGACCACAATATATTTGTATTTACCTCTATCTGACGGCACTAATCTGTTTCTTTTTGTTGAAGTTTGAGTATATTGCTTCAGGGAGATGTGCCATGAAACGCAGGAATGATAGAGGAAAGGTACGCTCGCTGCGAAGGCGAGGGGGTGATAGAAAGGCTTGTTGCAGAAGAATTATGGTGAGAGAATTAAAAACCAAAAAAATAAGGTAATTCACAGAGGGAGGGGGGAAGAGGAAATGACACATAGGTGGAAAGAATCTCCTCCTTGCTCTTCTCTCACTGGTTCGCGTTTTCTCTAACGCTGTGTGTGTGTGTGTGTGTGTGTGTGTGTGTGTGTGTGTGTGTGTGTGTGTGTGTGTGTGTGTGTGCGTGTGTGCGTGTGTGCGTGTGTGCGTGTGTGCGTGCGTGCGTGCGTGCGTGCGTGCGCGCGCGCGCGCTCACACACATGCTTTGTGATTCTTATCAAGCTGTTCTCAGACTCTTGAGTTTGCTTTTAAGGCAATGAAATCACATCTCATCCTCTTTCGGTGTCCGCGTCGCTTCCTTTCCTGGGCTCTCTGTAACTCTTTGTCTTTGATTGTCTTCCTCTGAAGTCACATAACATGTATTTTCTATGTTCAGAAATAAACAGAAACACAGAAGCTTCATCTGAAACATGATCGATTGAGGCACATCACTTTATTTTTATAGTGTTTTGTTTGTACATCACACAATAAGTTCTTCTTGATGAATAATTTGGTGCTACAAGGATCTGATGTCCGATGCCAACGTTTATATATTTTGTGTAAATCAGCCTTGACAACCTGTTTTGATTTGCCAAACACTTACATGTGTTTTACAAATGTTTTTTTGTCTTTTTGAATGGTGGCCAGGTTTGTGTTACATTGTGTTTGACTCATGCATAACTGGAATGCAATGGAACATGTACAACCTTTTCGCACAATCAACAGGAAGTGTATAAAGGCAGACAAGTTAGCCAAGAGGCAGACGCTGGGCAACTGTCAGTTGAACGTCTGGCTAATTTGACTGTATTGATGCCCATGTGTTTTCAACATTTCTTATCAATTTTTAGAGTTTTAACCGCAGCTATGAAGGCACATACTGTAGCTGAACAAAATGTCTTTGCGAAAGGCCCACATTTAGGCTTTAAAGGTTTCTAAAAACAAAACAACAAAGTATAAAAACACACACACATTAAATAGTCGTAAAAGGTCAAGGTGCATCTTAATACTGTATTGGATGTTGGACTGAAAATTATTACACTGGATTTATTTTGCTGAATTATTTCCCTACATGCAGGCTACATTTTTTTTTGGTTGTCAATTGCAGTAAAAATTGAATATAGGGGAGAAAAAAAGGAGCAGATTCTTTGCAGCTCACCGAGGGTTCCATGTTTTTCATGTCATTCATCAACGGCATTGATCAGAGAGAGATGAGAGAAAAGAAGAAAAGCAAGCAAAGACCGAGGGAGGGGCTGGGGATAAAATAAGAGATGAAAGGATTTAGGGTGTAGTATCAGCTAGGATGGGTTGAAGCATTAAACTCTGTCATTGTGCGCGCCCATGCTTGTATTTGTGTGCATGTATGTGGATTTTTAAGGGTGTACCAGCAGTTAGATGGGTGTGAGAACTTAGCATTACATACCTGTGCTCTTATTACTGATCCACACCTGAATCTCTCATAAATCTTTGACCTATTTAAGGCGTCTTGATCTCGTCGAGATTGCATGACTTATCCTTGCCGCACACTTAAAAAGTCTTGATAAGTTCTGACAGATCAGGCGAGATAGGGTGTGTTCACTTTTCTTCTTTCTTTTTTTCAAATGTGGCCAAGTGATTATTTTCAGCTGGTAGATAACAGCTATTGGATATCACACCCTCCAGAAAACGGGTTTCCTGAGCAACTCTAACAATGCTTTTGGAAATAATGTTCAACTAATGCACAACCTTCAACAATGTCTCTTTATTTGATTTTTGGATTTTACCACATAGATTCAGAATCCCAATTACGCCCATCGCCAGAGAAGAAAAAGCACAAGAGTCTTTGTCGTACAGTAGGAAGCTCGAGCTGACTGCATGCACAGTCTGCTGTCAGAATATTCCTAGATCTCAATCACCGTGGTTCTACTACAGGAACACGTTGCATGTTTTAAACAAGACGTCACGATGCCCTCAGGTCAAAACATGATAAAGAGCTGACTGATGTCAGAATGAATCAAGACAGCAGGTGTTTAAAGTGGGCTCTGTTTACAAGGCACAGCTTGTTCTTTTTTTTTTTTTTGAAGCTATTATCCAAAGTGCATTGCAGGTGGGATGCAGGCGCCCACTCCACAATACACGATTAACGGTCGATACCTTTCTGTCAATATTTCAGTCAGAGGACTCGTGTCAAGACGACCCTCGCTGAATAATTGCTGCCTGCACGCAAAGCCTTCGCTCGCAACGCCTCCATAAAATCATCCCGAGCACACTGAGACAGATAGTCACAGATGATCGATTTGGGTTTATCATGGCGAGAATACAGAATTAGATCAAATCGGGTCAGTGTACATTATCAGCACCTCCTCTGCATCTATAAATGGTGCAGTCGGCGTAAATACTGAGCAGACAAAATCATTTTGGACTAATCTAATGTGTTGATGGTTTATATGTCAAGGTAATAGGTTAAAAAAACAAACAGAAACAATCTCACTAACTTTGCTTTCAAATCAGTGGATATCGTGTAGACGAATCACCCCCCCAGCTCACATTGTGAGCCACGCTGTGCACAACTCTCACGCCCACATGCTTTGTCTTATGCTAAGTAGTAATTGTTGGCTGAATATTGGACTGCCCATTATTTTTCACAGTATGATATACTATAGAAAACAACTTTTGGGATTCATGGGCAATAAAAAGCATAAATCTTCTTGTGCTTGTTAAAGGTTTTCAATGTAAAATATCTGGCAAGTGTCTATATATTCTGCACCTGTTGTAACTGTTACACTATTCTTAGCAATGGTAACATAAAGGATTTATATGTAGTCTGCAGTTGTTGTAACTACTTCACTGAAGCACCTTTTATGAAGATTAATATAGTGAAATAAGTGAAAGTAATGCCACAACAACATATTGTTCTTACATAATGTGTGTATGAACATGTATAAAGGTTCTCTTTACATAGCTGTATGTTCTTATATTTTCTTGTATAAAACAAAGCGTCTGTCTTATATTATTGCTCTTCTACATGCATATACATAGTGTTTTGTATGTAGGGTTTTTTCTTGCTGTGACAAAATGCACATGGCCAAGTTAACTGAATATTGAAGGTAACTTTTTCATAATATGGATTACATGAACAGGTCCAGTACTTCTTCAAGTGGGTTTTACAAGTATAGATATAATCTTAAAAGCCTAATTAGATTAAATCTGTAAAAAGGACTCTTAGATCAACCTACAGCGTTGCATGCGCGTGTGTGTGTGTGTGTGTGTGTGTGTGTGTGTGTGTGTGTGTGTTGAGCTTTTATCTCTCACTGATGTTGCAACGACCTGCAACTTCCTCCAGCACGGGAAAACTCTCTCTCTCTCTCTCTCTCTCTCTCTCTCTCTCTGTGTCGCTCTCTGTCGCTCTCGCTCTCTCTCTCTCTCTCTCTCTCACACGCAGGAATAGACTTGTTTAGCCAATTCTTGAAATGAGTCACAGTCTGAATGCTCAGCATTTCATATTAACGGCTGACATAGGTTGATATCACAGAAGCTGACTCCTCCCCGGTATGAAAGTTGTCATCACATCGATGACATCATCATCAAGCTTAGCGATAATACTGCACAATAGGTCAGCTGACACTGGTGCACATGCCAATTGTGAAGGGTTGAGATTAATTGGTTTACAGGACCAGTGTGAAAATGACTAAGTTAAATAATGTGCAATGTAAGCTGTTTTTATGTGTGTGTTTGCTTGTGGTGTTGATATCTAAATATTCTCATATTGTGTTCTCTGCAGCACTAATGTGTACGTGTGAAGCACATTTAAAAATACTCAAACGAACATTAAATAAATGAATAAATACACTTTTGTTTTCATACAGTACTGATGGATGTGAGCCCACAAAAAGAAAACATATCTATTTTTTTCTTCTCCCTCCTGCAATCTTCTCCACAATGTTACATTTGGGTGACAGAGTCGAAACTTTAATTAGGAAAATAACTTGTACTGCATTTAGGAGATAAAGAGAAGATTTTCCCTTTGAGTCTGTGAGGGATCCGTCTCGTAAAAAATGTGACAACAGCTCTTGTAAAAAGAATAATAGCATTAAGTTGATATAAAGACCTTAACAAAGAATTGTAGGCACCTTAAGACTTTGCCTGACAGTTTCCCTCCATTGACTGTCCTCTGTAACTTGTGAAAATTCAAATTTAAAGATGAACATTCATTGCAGTTTATGCCCAAATGCAATAAAAGAAAGTGATTTGCAGAGAAGCCGTTATTGTCTGCCTTTCTGTGACCTCTGATGCATGATTATCACTCCATTACTGACACTATCACTTCACCCATAATTGTACTACCCTGTTGTTGTGAAAATAGTACTTTTTTTTTTTTAGTGCTGTAATTTTTCAAGTTAATTTTCATCCCAGTCAAAGTGATTATCGTTCTTTCTGCTTTGTGGAGAAGGATCCTGATTGTTTTAATACAGAAAAGGGTTTTATAGTTATTCTAATAAAGTTGACTACTTCTTCAGTCCCCGCAGGCCAAAAGTCTCATAATGATGTGCTTTCTGTCTGTGAACCTGTGTGTGTGTGTGTGTGTGTGTGTGTGTGTGTGTGTGTGTGTGTGTGTGTGTGTGTGTGTGTGTGTGTGTGTGTGTGTGTGTGTGTGTGTGTGTGTGTGTGTGTGTGTGTGTGTGTGTGTGTGTGTGTGTGTGTGTGTGTGTGTGTGTGTCAGTTGTTATGCAGGATAGAGGAAATGAAAGCTCAGACTTGGCCCCAAGGCTTTCTAAACTGTCCCAGTGTCCTTCACACACGTGTGTATGTGTGTGTGTGTGTGCTCGTGCATGCATGTGTGTGCGTGTCCGAGGCAGAGCACATCTGCTCTAATAAATAAGTTTGTGAGAAAACATGCAAGTCAATGCTTAAAGAGAAAAGAATACATTCATGTTTTGTTATCGTTTCACCCTGTTGTTGGCACACACACACACACACACACACACACACACACACACACACACACACACACACACACACACACACACACACACACACACACACACACACACGTACACACACGCATGCACGTACACACACGCATGCACGTACACACACGCACACACAATATAGGCATTTAGTGTGAGGAAGTGATTGAATCTCGGCCTCAATTGTGAAATGTTTGCAAAGCTGTCACCTCCTTCCCCTTTTTTCATTCCTTTCACACAAAATGTTTGTTTGATGGAAATGTTGACATTCTTAAGTATAACTGACACTGGTTTGCATGTCAGAGAGTGAATATCTTACGATTTCAAGTAAAGTTCATGTTAATGCCCTCATTGTTTCTTTTTTTCACGAAGTGAAAGTTGATTTTTGTTTTCCCACATAAAACATACTGCAATCGTGTGTGTGTGCGTGTGCGTGTGTGTGTGATTTCCTGGTTGTCCTTCAGCAACCCCTGAGCTCTGATCACAGGAAACCAAGAGGAAGTTGTCAGGTTTCTGCCACACACACACACACACACACACACACACACACACACACACACACACACACACACACACACACACACACACACACACACACACACACACACACACACACACACACACACACACACACACACACCCCCACACACACAAGTTTCATGCTTTCACACTCGTAGAAAAGATGGTGGTAGCAAATAAGAGTGCCTGAAGTGCAGAGAAAGAACTGTGTGTGTGTGTGTTGGAGGGAAGTTCTGAGGTGTGATAGTCTCGTCTTTTTTTTCCCCTCATGGTGTTCTTCTTTATCAAGGGTGAGAAGCCTGTCCGTTGCTACTCTGCCATGTCTCATTCTTTCCTCTTCTGTGGCTGACTCAGACCTTCTGTTTGAGTCTCCTGCCACTTCTCAGCAAACCGAGGAGGTGTGCACTTCATTCTTCCTCTCCTCCACCATTCTCTTTTTACTTCCAGGCCTTTTTTAAGGACACTGGAGAAAACCATTAAAAGTAACATGGCTGCCAAAGGTGCATGTCTCCTGGGATAACCTTGATTTTTTTTTTGCTCTACATGCATAACAGGGCCTCTTTAACATGCACAGGACTGATGCCACCAGAAAGATGTAGTATCGCATTCCAAATATTTAACTTTAAATTCTGCAAAGAATAAAAACAAGCTGTTCTATGTTATGTGTGATAATTGCTGGCTCCCTGTGCATTAAACGTTTTCGGTGGTTGTGTAGATGTGTAGTGTGAGGTTGTGGCCTGCTCTTTATTTAATGTTCATATTTGCCAGGGTTGTGGTTTCCACGTGTGGTATCCACTCATTCCAACAGCGCTTTGTCCTTCTTTTTCCGAGTTTTAAAAGGTTTCTGCAAAACAGACAGCTCTTCAATATGCTGCGATATATCTAGGATTTGGGGGATGCCGCTCAATTATTTATCAAACGCTGTTTTTGATGTTCCTTTCACTTCTTTTACGTGTATTGTGCATGGTGCCATACTGTCAGTGGCTTTCCTTTGCTGTCTTTGTCTTTTGGTTTGAGTGATTTGGTTGTTTTACCCGTTTCACCAAAATACAAGAAAAAAACCCAACTGAAAGCAACTGAATGAGGATCCAATGAAGTCGTGTCATTTTTAAATAATGTAACTGATGCTAATGGTGAAACTAATCTTTTGACACGGTCTTAATACCATTGTTTTTAAACTGATTTGTCCAAAATTCACACATGTAACGGTTTTTCATTTGCTCAATTGTTTCTGGACGATTGTGAGAGCGTGTTAATTTCCTCACAGTCGTGAACAAATATAACTGATGTTTTCCGTCTCCGGGTTGCTATTTCTTGGTGAGATAAACTCTCAAAATTGGGATTTTTGTCCGTTGACATGTGTTTTCTCTTTGTTGGTGTCAGTGTCTGTCTCCATGCTGCCAGTTCAGGATGAATAATTGCACTCACTTTTAACAGTCTGTGTGTTTTCCGTGCCTCTGCATGTGTGCAAGTGCGCTCCCTCGTGCGAGTTGCATGATTTATTTCTCAAGTTAGAAAGGACACTTTATACGCATTCCCACAAACAGAAACACAAAACAGCGCTGCCGACCGCGGGTTTGGTCACCACAAGAAATGGTCACAGTGACATCATTGGAGATGATGAGACGGAGACAGAGAGAAGTCCATTTTTAAAGGAGCTTTCTGAGACGTGACCACACACACATGGTATGCTCCCCACACACACATTCACACACAGACAAAGTATGCTCTAAGGGCCATAGCAGGGGAGCTGTGTCTGTATCCGAGTCTGAGTGTGTGTGTGTGTGTAAAGTTAAAATCCAGACAGCCATTCCAGGGGCCAGACTATTGAGTCTTTTAAACTCTCAGGTCACAGATTATTGAAATAGCAGAACAGATATATAGTCTCTCTGTGTGTGTGTGTGTGTGTGTGTGTGTGTGTGTGTGTGTGTGTGTGTGTGTGTGTGTGTGTGTGTGTGTGTGTGTGTGTGTGTGTGTGTGTGTGTGTGTGTGTGTGTGTGTGTGTGTGTGTGTGTGTGTGTGTGTGTGTGTGTGTGTGTGTGTGCGTGCGTGCGTGCGTGCGTGCGTGCGTGCGTGCGTGCGTGCGTGCGTGCGTGCGCGCGTGCGCGCGCGCTATTTCATTATTCAACTGAAACATTGCAAATTGCTGAGGTGAAACAGAAATCCACACATGCGAAGACACACCTTTAAGTGTCCAGAGTGTATAAAGTCTGTGATTTAATGAAATAACAGGTGTGGGTGTGTAAATGTGGCCTCGTATGCAGCTTGGATCTGTGAATGTGTGTGTATGCTCTAACACTGATTTATATCGACTTCATTTATGGGCCCATTGGGAACTGAAGCAGCAATGTCTTGGCAGGTGTTTTATTCTCCGAGCTCATAGCGTCTATTGTGTTGGCAAATATGACTAACGTGCTTTATTTTAACTGGCTAACCACCTTCAATCAGTCCCCGAAACAAGTCAACTCAGTTCACTCAGAAATTTTTCAGATAGAACTGTTAATTACAGCTCACACACAGACACGCACACACCTCAAAATAAAATTTTATAGTATGTGGTATTGGCGTGGGCCTTTTAGATTTGCTTATGCCGATGAAAACAACTAGTTTTTGTCACGCCAAGTACGCCACAGTTAGAAAAAAGTAGTGTGCGTGTGCGTGCGTGCACGTTTCTGGCCTTAGCTGTGTTTCTCTCACTTGTAACCTTCACTGTTCACATTCACTTTTGTGTGTCGTCAAGTTAAAGGGAGAGTAAATCCAGTTTGTGGACCCATTAAGAGAATTCTGTTTGAACCCAGAGACACTTGTCCTTCCCGCCAGTCAGCTTGGAGGCACACCTAAACGGCGGTCTACCTCCTGAAATGCTCCACAGTCGATAGATAATGGTTACACTTAGCCAGCTCTCAATTATATGTGTTTGTTCGCTTGTGGTGTTAACCAGTGTTCTGCTTGGATTCCCGTACGGGGTAAACAGGCCTCCTACAGAGGATCGCACACACACACCCACGTGCACACACAACTGCACACTAGGCGTAGTGGTTCCCAGACCCTGTGTGGTGCAATAATCCAGTGTAGCTATTCAGGTCAGACTCCTCTAATAGACTTTTAATAAAGTTTTTATGCAGGGGCGGGCTGGGGTGTGCGTGTGTATGCAGGATAGCTGTAGGCATCGTTGCGTCCCTTTTTTTTCTGACTTCCTTTTGAAAGATTAAAAAAAAAAACAGTTTTAAATCAACAACACTGTGGTTAATCCCATATTTATATATTAAAAAAAAATGTTGTCCATACTGTACCTGTTGTGAAAGGTGGAGACACCAGTTTTGTCAGTGTCCAGCGGAGGGCCACAAACGAGTCCAGCATAGGTTCAAGTGTATCACTCGGACCTGCTACAGATGTTTTACTTTGCATTACCATCAGTTCACACCTGTCATGGCTGTAGAGAATGTTTTGTGTTACTTTCAGACAGTTAAAAATAGGGAAACAAAAGCGGGTGGTTTTTGTTTTAAGTAATGGTCAGTTGAACAAATTCTGAACTCAATTACATAAATTTTTTTTTTTTGAACAACCACTAGAATATACATAATCTATGACATCGATTGTCTTTTATACCATCAAACTCAGGTGCATCTTAAAAAATTAAATACAATTTAAGTATTTTCCAGATATGTATCCTACTCATAACAGTGAAATTCTTATTTTGGATTTATTGAGCACAAACTAAAATATTTCATTGCTTGTTTGTATTATTCTTTATAGGTTGTTTTCAAAAACCAAAAATATAGCCATAAATATAACAATTAAAATTGCAATAATACTCCAAATGTTTGACTTTACGTATTGTGTGAAGGAAAAACAATTAACTTTGCAATTACACTTTTTGAGATGCATATCTATTATGTTGCATTTAAATGACATGCAAGACCGATGTTGATCTATAGATGATTTGTAATTTCTCGTTTACATATTTTAAACCAATTAAATTTACTCCTTAAGTTTGGTAAAAAGACACATGTCAGCCATGTGGAGTTGTGAAGACTGAGACCGCATATGTGAGCACAGTCATGTACACGTTGAACAAGGTCTTTAAAGATTATGAGGAAAGGCCAAGGAGCGATGGGAGGAGGAGATAAACCAGGGAAAAGACAAGGAGGAGGCCGGGGAATGGACGAGAGATTAATTGTTTCAGCGCTGGTTGAAAGATGGACTGATATAGGGAGGAAAGGGGGAGTGAGGTGTGTTTAGATGACGGGTTTGTATGTCGCAGTGAGATTCACACCAAAGTAGAAAAGAGCCAGCAGAGAGCCAGGGGAGGAACGAAGGAGCAGGAACAGAGGGAGGGAGGCTCAAAACGAGTGAGAGAGGGATTGAAATGTGAACCTCTGATTAAGTTTGACATTTAAGATGACATATTTTGCATGCTGTTACCCCATTACAAATGAGTTCTACACTGTGGGAGAAAGTGTCTGCGTGTGTGCGCATGGGGCCGTGTGTGTGTGTGTCTGCGTGCGTGCGTGCGTGCGCGCGCGTGTGTGTTAAGGATTCTGGTATTGATTAGAGGCCTGGTAGTCAACTTCAATGCCTTGAAAGTCTTAAAATGGCAGGTGGACTATGTCTCACTGCGATTCTGTTTTCCTCGTGTTTCTCTCGCTCTTCAGCCCCCTCCCCAACTTCAATTAGACCCCTGCCTCTGCAAAATCAATTCCAAGCTGTTACTCGTCCCCTAAAACAGAAATCCTATGCTCAGCCAACATTGCTTCCATCAACCCCACGTTTCTGGAGGACACTGAGCACACCCACCGTCCCATCCAGCACCGGAACACAGCGTGCTGCTGGTTACCGTGTCCTGTTATTACTCCAAAGCTTCAAATCTGCTTGGTTTCACGGGATGATGTGTTTTGTCTGTGTGGGTACTAAAACGATCACGTGCGCACTTTCATTAATATTTGCTTCAGCTGCTTTTGGTTCACTGGCATGTATCCTGAAGCTACGAGCCGAAACTGTGACTGCCATTTTGCGCACCATTGGCCTCCCTTGATGAAATGATCTGTGGCATTTTCATATAAATAAATGACTACTGAGTGATACAATGCAGCCATGAGTGCTTTAACATTTGCAACAACAGTTGGTGGCAGAAGCTACCTTTATCAGGAAAAAAAATGCTTCCTTTATCATTATTTAATAGGACATTTCTGAAAAAATACCAACATTTTTGTGCCAATTCAGTGCCTTGACCAAGGATTTTTCAGAATATTGACCAATGGGAATCGAACAGTCCTTGGTCATTTATGACAGCATGCTGTACCAACTGAGCCACAGCTGAATAGATGAGGACACTTCTATATCGTTGCATTTAATAGACGAACAAATAATGAGTAATTAAACATATTTGCAGTTAAATATAATCAATGCAAATATGTCGAAGCGCTGTAATGATGGTTTTGAGGTAGAGGGTGGAGGGGAGAGGGTTTTGTGAGTATTGCCTTGATTGCAGACTCTAAATTAGTGTGGTGGTGGAATTGACTCTCTTTTTGTCATCCCTCCGCAGAACTGGTGACTTTTGTACTTTGTCAGCCGGGATCAGTAATGACTGACCTCGTTTGAAGAAAGAACGTAGCGAAGATTGAGAGCTGAATGGAAGAAGATAATAATCAAAAACGCATTAGTTGCATCCCAAATTGACTGAGTAATAATAATTTTCTGGGTTTTTAAACAGAGACGTTGATATATCAATCCCTCCTCTCAGCGTAGCAGTACTGATACAGATTTCTCAAATGGAATCAAACGTACGGGGTATTCGTCAAAGCTCCAGGAAATCTCAATACCTGAAAATGCAAATTTTCAAAACGGCCACAGGATACATGGTTGCCGGTGTAACTCCAGACTGCCGTTTGTTGTCCTGCTCACACGTCCAGCTTGTGCAACGTTGGGGCGAATGCTGAATGTTTTGGAGCCAGTTTAGTCTGACATTAATTCAGCTGATTAAAGTATTTTCCACTTGTGGTGAAATCTGTTTAATTTATTCAGCGTGCCGTTTCGCCAGAACAGCTCACCCTCACATGTCCACAGACAGTCATTCACTGTCGATGGCTTACTTTTCTGGGGTTTTTTTTCGCTGAAGTTCCCATTCACTTTAGGACCCAACCACGGCGTCTGGGAAAGGATTGTTTTGTTATTTTTGTCAAAATAAACCTGGAACCTCAGTGCGGGCTGCAGAATTGGTTTAAATCCGCCAGCCATTATGTTGCAGATTCTCTTAAGAAACAACCAGCTGGAAGCCCGACCAAATACATGACTCTACCTTCAGTGTTTGGCAAATTAGGCTGAGAGTGTGCTAGAATCTGTGGAAAAAGATTTAAATGACAGGAAGTTATTCTTGTGGTTCAGCACCTTTGAAAAATGATAAAAGGTGATCCATGAAATGCCCCCTGTCTTAATAAGGTATTGATAACTGATGAAAATATGTTATTTTTTATCAAACTTTTGGACGTTATAAAAGGCTTTTCAGCCATTGACTTGCAGGTCATCCTCTTTTTGGGAAATGCTCATTAGTACATGACGCTCACTGCTTGTTGCCTCCTGTGCACACTTCTGTTCCTCCCTATTTTTATCAGCCCATTTCTCCTGACTCTGTTTATCCTCTTGAAAGAAAATTTCCCTTCCCTTTCTCTCCTTACGGTCCTCTAACCATGACAGCCCGTATCATCCTTGTGGGCCTGTTATCTGATAAAAGATACCAAGTAAATCAAAGGAGAGGAACAGGGGTGGAAACCCAGGAATAAAAGTGGGACAGATGATGAGGAGCAGGAAATTTTGGGACAAATAATGAGGAGAGTCGTAAAAGGAGAGAGTGGCAAACATCAAGAACGGGAAGGGAAAGCGGTGCGCGTGTGTGTGTGTGTGTGTGTGTAAGGAGACCTTGCCTTTGGCGTTATTTCTTCATATGTTGCACATTAATCTTTTGCTTATGAACGATGGGGATGCCAACTCCAGCTTTCCCACGGGGAAGAGAAGAACAGATATATCTGGAGGCAACAGGAATATGTGGATGTCTTGAGGTTGGGTACCAAATCTATCCAATATCACAAATGAACACTATGCAAATGAGATGATAAACTCAGTCACTGAGTGAAACGGTTGTACTGTGACAATGATGAGTGTTCTTGATTTCCATTGAGTAGACACGTGCCCCATTTGCGCAACAGTGTTTTCGAATGAAACATGGAAAACCTTTGTTGCATTGTGGGTGTCTGTTTACACGACACTGGTGCTCAGAGCTATTGAAAACACAACTTCTTGAAAATAGCTTCCATAGTACAACTTTTCAAAAATGCCCTGATTCTGTCTGTGTGTGAATTGTGGGAAAACACAACTTTTTTTTCTCGTGCTGCTACTGTGCATGCACCCCACAGCCATAGTAAATAGTTACTCTGCATTGCGAGAGTCGATTGACATTAGCAATGGCGGCCCTCCACGGTGTCATGACTCCCAGTACACATTCTCCTGGGACTTGGTTGATTTATAACCGAGAGTCACCCATGATGGCAATCCAACTTTGTCATCTGTCCATGCGACTGTCCATAAACGGACATCGTTCTCAAAACGTTTCCATGTAAACACAAAACTACTCTGAAACAAAAACGCAGGAACGTTGCATGTACATGGGGCCGAATCACACAAACCAATAAAAGTGACATCCAGGATGGAGACATAACAAAATGACAACAGAGGAAGTGAATAACACTGAATATGTTTTTTTTTTATGATTGCATCTGTGACTGAGTTGGATCCATTCAGCTGCAAGTGAACGCTTTGTCCTCGAAACTGATATGTGAGAATCAGGAGAAATAGACGAGTGGAAGAAGAAGGAGAGTTTTAACAAGAGCCCGGTTGTGATGATGAGATGATTGAGTCAAGTGCATCTGTAAAACCGCAGCTTCCCATACCGCCTCCACCTCACCACTTGTTATACTGAAAAGATCTGCTGCCAACGTCTTGCTATCAAATACCTCGGCACACCCTCAGAGGTCTGATGTCCATGCCCTGGTGGTCAAGGGGTAAATTCACAACAATAGCCTGATCCATGTGTTTAAACCTTTATAGCTGAGGATAGAGTTTATTTTATAATTATTCTATATAAAGGGGAGATCATATAAATATCCAACTGAACAGCCAAACAAAAATCAATAAAGTCTCGAAACAAACAATGACTGCATCACTGAGCAGGCGGAAACTTGGATTTACTTTTAAAACCAACACTTTCAAGATGCCAGTACTAGTTTGTGATTCTTTTCAATGTTCTCTATATTTGTACTCCTACCAGCTGCATTCACCAGCTGGTAGTGAGATTTATAAGCCAGAAAAGATTTCACATGATGACAAAACTTTTTAGTGTTGTTTCACGGAGCTACTGGAATCAGTTAATGGTAACCTGACATATGAGGCACTTGTATAGTTTCCGAACTCACCTTATCTGGCACATGCTATGGACACTTGCCATTTCTCTGTCTTTTCATCTTTCTGCACTTGTGCTGAGATGATTATTGGTAATTTCAGATAAAAGGCTCAGTGGCTCTCGGGCTAATTGTAGTTGATGGAAGTGATTAACTGTCACATTTATCTTCACTGTGGTATTGAGGCCACTGTGGTGTATAGGGGCTAATTGTAGCTAGTAGCAGTAGTTGTTATGTGGTATGTTGTGGTGGCTTGTACCTAATTGTAGTTGATAGTAATGGTTCCAGTCTGTGTATACAGCCTGGAGCGGACAAAGGCTCTACAGCGACAGATGCATGCACCCAGAAACACCAAACACACACACACACACACACACACACACACACACACACACACACACACACACACACACACACACACACACACACACACACACACACACACACACACACACACACACACACACACACACACACACACACACACACACACACACACACACACACTTGAAATGTGATCAACTTGCACACATAAAACACACATGAACGCCTTCTTCAATCCTCAAGCATGCAAGTGAACTTCCCTGACACACACACACACACACACACACACACACACACACACACACACACACACACACACACACACACACACACACACACACACACCTCTGCGTCCTGCCCCTTCACACTGGGGCATGTGATTGTCCTCCGAGCACATAAAGGAACAAGTGATGCCAGTCTAAATGAAGAATAATAGAAAACAGTAACACTTTGATAACCGTATGCATTGATTTCACGCTTCACTTCTCTAATCATCATTTTCATTAATGTTTTGGTGAAGTTGCTGAAGTCCCAGTTGAGATCATAACGGGGCAGATGGAAACAGAGTTAGGCCAGTGAGTGCTTCATTGCTTTACCACCGCAATCTGTAGTTTTCCAGTGTGTGTGTGTGTGTGTGTGTGTGTGTGTCACTGAGCAAATGATGAATTCTGACTGGGTGTGGTGAACATCAGATGAGATTTTCCTCTGGTGCCTAGACACACACAGTCTCTCTCTTTCTCTCTCTCTCTTTCCCTCTCTCACACACACACACACACACACACACACACACACACACACACACACACACACACACACACACACACACACACACACACACACACACACACACACACACACACACACTGAATGCCAGGTCTGTTCTAGGCGTGGGCCTTTGCAGACATGAATTACTTTTTATTTTAATAATTGTAGGAGAGAGCAAGAAATGGTCTTGCAATACTGTATAGATCCTTGTGGGAAAATTGGATTCTCCAAAGAATCTGTCTTTTTTCATCTTTATTTTTTTGTTTTTTTCTTTGTAGTGCTTTGTGTTTTCCCCTCTTCTTAATCCTCTTGAGGACATTACAGTGTGGTCAAAATATGGTCCTCTTCAATCTGTTTGCATTGCTCCATGTGTTTGTTCACCATCATCTGATTATCGGTTTTGAGCTGCATTGTTGTGTTTAGCGTGTCTCTGAAACTTTAACTGTTTTCAGGTTGTTGTCGGTAAATAACCACAAGCTTTTATCTTCCGCACTAGTGTGTGTGTGTGTGTGTGTGCGTGACTCACGGGGTGGCAAACACACTATCTCTCTCCCAGGCGCGTCATCAAATATGCATTACTCACACAAAACAACACTTGCACACACTCAAGGGTCTTTCTCCCACTCATATTGCATTGATCTAAAAGTGATCAGTCCAGGCGTCTATCAGGCGTCTTCTTTGTTTACGTCCAAACGTGCGCACGCGCACAAACACACGCACACACACACACACACGCAAAACAAAAAGCGTGCGGGTCAGCGGGTTGAAACGGACTCACTGTATTTATGACGGGATATGAACTGAACGACCACAAATAAACACTGCAGCGCACGCTCTTGGAAGAACACATGCAGTATCTCTCTGTCACGACTGTTGTGAACAGTGCGACCACAATTGTTCTCTTTTTGAACAAAAGACAGATTATGGTTTAACATAAAACACATGTTTGGTTATTTGATGGCTTTGTATAGTGATTATAATGGAGGGAGGGGAGGGGTGGCAGGAGTGGGGGGGGCTGACAGAGGGATAGAGGGACTATGAACAAAAAGAAACACTTTAATGATGGAATTACTTGAATTATTGTAGCAATTATTCTTGCATGTCAAAGGGGGCAATAGAGAATAAAAAATGTAAAATGAAAATAAATAGAAAATCCCTTGTCAAGTGCCTTTTTTTGTTTGATAGCAGCATTTTACGCTGATTATAAATGAACATTCTGGTTAGAAGACCGGGGATTGGGTGAAAGGTTGAGATGAGCAAAAAAGGGAGATGAGTGGGAGATAAAAGCAAAGTGAGATAGGAAATGAGAATGAAAAGCAGTACAAAAGAGAAGAGGGGGAGGGGGGAGCGAATGATGGGGAGGTGACACAGTGCACGCGAGACAGTGAGAAATGGGGAAAGAAGAGATTGTACACCAGAAAAAGAATGAGAAGTACGTGGAAAGATGTAGAAAAGAAAGAAATCCAAGCGCTGGAGGGGATGTGTCTGACGCCTCCCCCATCCATCTTTCTGATATGGGGTGTAGGGTTTTGATGTGGTTGTGTGTTGGCCATTCTCCCCCGTCTCTTTCCTCTCTGTCTGTCTCCCCAGTTTCTCTTTGTGCCTCACCCCATCCCTCCCTGCTGTCTCAGTCTCTCTCTGATATGGTTTGAGTTTTTGATGTGGTTGTGTGTTGAAGATTCTCATGGATGGTTTCCATAATGATAAAAAGATTCACCCCCTCGTCAGAGAGAGAGGGGAAAAAAATGACAACGCAAAAAGTTGCATGGCGGGGATGTGTTGAGATACAACGGCCAAGTCAGAACACACACACACACACACACACACACACACGCACACACACAGAAATATCTCCCAGCTGAGATGTTTCTAATTTGTTGGGTCTGTTTTTCTTCGACGAGGTTTGTGGTCGGTGATCGTCACAGATTTCAATGTTCAAAGACATTTTTAAATTGAATTAAAACTATACTGAGCACACACTGTACATCACTGTCAGATATTTTTATGTCTGTGTGTGTGTGTGTGTGTGTGTGTGTGTGTGTGTGTGTGTGTGTGTGGGCATTAAATCCGCAGTACATTATATAAGTGCTTAAGACATTGTGTTTATTTTTTAGAGCTTTGGCTTTTTGGTTCATGGACCTGCTTTTGTATTGACTAAATAACTAATAATACTGTGTGTTTTTTTTTTACTGAACACATCACCTGAAATTAAAGTGTAACTTTTCCTGTCACTGTTCACCTTTGTAGAGATGGTGAGGAAGAAGAATCCCCCTATCCGGAGTGTGGGAGGTGAAGAGGAGGAGGAAGAAGAGGGGAGAAGGCCAGCAGGAGAGGAGGAAGAGGAAGGAGAGGAGGAAGGCAGAGTGGGAGCAGAGGCCGAACGGAAAAACCGACCCTCCGAACCAGAGTCCTCCGAGCGGGTCAGAGGAGACGAGGAGCAGGACGATGAGGAGGCCGAAAGCGAGTGCATTTCCTCGTCCGTCTCACCCTCGTCAGTTGGCGACCGCTATGGTAATGAGGACCGCGGGGGGAGGAGGAGAGCAGGGGGGAGGGCGAAACAATGCGAGACGGTGGCGTCGACCGACGGGCCCGAGAGCCAGTCGGAGCCCGAGGATGGGGAGAAAGGGGTGGAGGAGGCCGTGAGGAGCGACAGAGACAGAAGGGAGGCAGATCACCTCACCCCTCCCCTCCTCGCGGCCCCCCACCTCCTCCCCAAGCAGGACGGAGGGGAGGAGTCGGCAGCCGACACCCCGCCGCTGTCCTCCAGCCCCTCGCCCAAGCTCCAGGACTTCAAGTGCAATGTGTGTGGTTACGGTTACTATGGCAACGACCCCGCTGACCTGGTGAAGCACTTTAGGAAGTATCACCTGGGCCTGCATAACCGCACGCGACAGGATGCTGCCCTCGACACACACATCCTGGCCCTGCACAACATGGCCCCCCAACACACACCTCTAGGTAACTTTCAACCGCCGGTTAGAAAGTTTTGTGTTGATGCTTGTTAGCGAAAAGAGCGCTGCACATCAAGTAGTCACTGATCAAGCCTTGAGCCACAAACATGTAGTAGTAGAAGATTTAACATAGATCAAAATAACAGGAAAAAAAAGAGACAAACATCCAGATGAATTGAAACATTAAAGACTGTAGAAGTTTTCTGCATGTATTGTATGTCATCCACTTCCACCACTGATACATTCAGTGGATGAAAACCGCCAAACATGGTGGTTCGATACTCAATTTCCTTCATGTCAGTGTATCTTTGGACGCTGAACTCAGAATTGCTCCTAGTGGAAGTTGAGCTCTTTGTAAGGAAGGCCATGCCATCGATGAGTATGCAGGTGAATGTGAGATATGTTTGGTTGTAAGAACATGACAACGATCTTTTGTGAATCTCTTCTCATTTTGGTGTCAGAGGTGCTGTTAGTATTGCTTATCTTTAATGGAAATGAGGTCCCTGATGTAAATGCCAAAGCTTGGTCATATATAGTTAATTGTGTACAAATAACTGAGCAAGTTCACTAGGAACCCAGATTACTTCATGAAGTCCTTCTATGTTGTGACAAACAGGAATTTCAGTGTTAATGAACACATGGAGTCAAGGTTTTTTTTTTTTTAAGACATTCGTTTTATATCTGAAAAATGTTCCTCCGTCCAGATTACTGACTTAACAGACTTTATTAATGCCTCAGGCAGATTGATTTCTCTGTATTTATCTGTTTCTACCAGCCTGACCTCCCCTCTTGTTTCAGACACACAGGCAGGGCAAGGGCAGAGGAGCCAAGCCAAAGAGCTGGGAAAGACCAGATCAGACATCCAGCATCACAGGACCGTGATGATGAATGGCACCTATGACGTACAGGTGAGAACTGAAGGAGTAATTCAAAGAAGTAGCTCCCAAAAAATTCATAGATCTTACAAACTTTCAATCAAGCCCTATTAATGAGTTCATTTGTTCGTACCAAAATGCAGGCAGAACTCAGTGCATGTTAAAAGCAGTCATAGTGCAAACCCTGCAAAGTTTTAACAAAGTAAAAAAAAAAAACAAAGCCAAGAATAAATGGAGCAGCTCGGGTCATTTTGTGGTGAGACGGCATTTGGTTAATTGGAAGCAAGGTCTGAAGGGTGAAAAAAGACTGGTGCAACAAAGCTTTGGTTCAGAGCATCGTTTTCGTTTATCTTCTACAACTTCCAAAACGTCTGCATTTTTAGAGCTGGTGGCGCTCATTTGTGGTCCATTTAAAGTTTTTTTTTTCTTTTAAACCTTCTTCCAAAAAGTTTTCTTTTTAAAATAAATGTTTGCTCGTTTGGTTTCATCAAGGAACTTTTTTTTAACATGGAGAACAAATCCTCAGATATTTTTAAACCTTGTCAGACCAGTGTTACACTGCACAAAGCCTCTTTGTTCCGAGTGTAAAATGGTCAAATGAGCTGAAAGAAGACATCAGAATACAGAAGAAACAGATAGAACATAAATTTAGGACACCAGACACAACTTTAGGTGACGGCATGCAAGGCAGAAAAATCCAAATATGACCTTATTTTTTAATTCAAGTCATTCAAAACAAAGAACCGACAGGACATTTAAATCTAGCTGCACATCCCAAAATATACGAAATACATCATATACATTATGAAAGCTTTGTAGTTCTCATTCTATATAATTTTAAATGTTTTTTTTAATTTTTTTAACATTGGTAAGATTGTTGGCGTTCACTATATGACTAAATCACACAATGTGACATAATGCATGCGAAAAGTTTCAAATGAGCACTGTTTTTTATAAACTTTAATGCAACACGAGAGACAGTTTGATTTAGGCTGCAGTTTACTGTAATCGTACTTGTTGCCATAAATCCCAAAAGCTTGGCCGGTAACTGAACGGATTCATTTATTGGGCAGACAGAGGAAACAGCGGCTGATTTGCAACACTGGGTATGGGCTGTTCGCTCACTGATGCACTCTGCTGCGGGTTATAAAGTTTGACAGATGGGTGGATGCTGAACGGGACACATCCAAGAGTCCTGGCACCCCGGCTACATGCAGACCAAAACACACGCGCACACACACAAACAAACACACACCCTTAAAGGTAATGTATATGTAACTCGCAGTGGCCAGAATAATTCGCAAGGCTTTTTTCCGAGTTTTTTTTTTTGTGAAATACACTCAAAAGTAAGTTTTTACCTGATATATATTTATACACAATGTTCTTTTAAAGCATTTTGAACCTTTTGAGTTCCAGTCTTGGTGGTAAATGGCTTTATACACACACTGTACATATCGGTATGTCAATACTATGATTTTATAGCTTTAGTACAGTACTTCATAAAGAATGAAGTAGATCATGATCATGATCATGAAGTAGATCATACTTTGGAGATAAAAACTGATCTTCGTGTAAAACACTTTAATTAAATTAAAAAGTTCTATTCTTTTGATTAAAGGGATTTTTTTAAATGGAAACAGAAACTGTGCTGATTGTTAATGCCAGTTCCTTCAATCCTCTCATGGCTGAAAGAAATAATGAGCCAGTTTTGAGAACTTTTTGTGGAGGAAAGTACAGATATTTATACTCTATTTGATGGGTGAAATTAAAAAGTTGTCAGAAAAGTAAATACTCTGTGAAGTAAGGACCGTAACATTCTTTCTCGACAAATCACAAACCCATTTAATGAATAACGAGTGCGTGTCTGTTCGTTCACCAATAGGAATGAGGCAAATATTTGGGTTGCAAATCATCACATTTTTGCTGCTTCATTATTGTTGACCACACATTTAAAATTGCTTGAATCTCACCTTGCAATCAGACAACATCACAGCGATTTGCGTGTGCAGTCTAGACATCAACAGATCAATTTGCGTGCAACAAACATCTTCCATGATTTCATTTTAATGCAGCTGCTTTTTATGTCAAGGGGTCCTAATCAGTGAAACCCACACAGCTGAAAACTCAAGTCACAACAACAAACCTGCAACACTGTTCTTGTCAACACTGATTGACTGTGAGTGTTAATAAGAAACAATAAACACAATAAAGCACTTAACATTTTCATTATTTTCATGCACGAGTTTCTGGTTTGTATCTTTCTTTCCATCTTCATTTACAACTTTGTCCACTGTACAGGACAGGTTATTCACACACTCACGAGCACGTCAAATCATAGCCACCACATTGCCTCATACATGTTTGTGGCAGGAAATCAGAGTAGAAAACCCACACTTTCAATGGGAGAACATGCAAACTCTGCACATAAAGGCCCTCTGACCTGGATTCCAGCTGGGTAACTTCTGGCTTCTTCACTCTTGTTGGATGTATTTGTCCTCTTTCTTAAAATCAGTATATTGATGATATCATGATGATTAGAAGACTTTCCAGTTGTTTCACAAATTATTTAAATTCTCTCTAAAAAAAAAAAAAACTATTGTATTTTTTTTAAGCATATGCTTATATAATTTAAGCTATTATATAGCTTATTGAATACCTAATTGTCTGTTTCTGTATTAAACGGCACCAGCTTTGGGTCAAGGTTTACGGATTTGTATGCATGAGCAGTAGCACTGATGTTTTTTATGAAAGCTTTAAATGAGATGATTTAATAAACGTGTGTGTGTGTGTGTGTGTGTGTACGTGTTCACATGCGCTTGCATCAGCGTGGAATCGTCAGAGTTTCATTTAAACCAGCAGTCTGTAATGGCTGTAAGTCACGTAATGGACTCGGAAACACGCGCATGCGCGCGCACACACACACACACACACACACACACACACACACACACACAGACAAGCACATATTACGAGTCAGAAATAGAAAATCCAGTGGGCTTAAGTCGTCATTATGAAGAAAAAGTGAAAGTATAAAAAAAAAAAGAAAACGAATGAAAGGGGTCTCTATTCTCACCATCCCTCACTCACTTTTTCTCTCCCGCCCACGTTTGGAAAATTCCATGTTGTCATTTGCTAAGACGAGATGCTCCCTCAACCAATGAGATCCTGAAAAAAAAACCCCAAAAAAACCTGGGAGGAGAATGATGGGAGAAAAAAAGAAGAGAGGAAGAGGTGGAGGAGGAAAGGAGAGAAGGTAGTGAAAGAGGCAGACACAGAACCAGTAGTTATAATCGGCTGTTAGGCAGTGTAATGAAACAGCTGTCAGACATATTTAACTTTCTTTTCCTCCCTCTGTTCTCCATTTGTCTCTCTCGTCATACGTCTTTGTCTCCCCTTCACTTTCTCCTCTGCGCCGCCGCTGCTCTTTACTCACTCCTTCTTAATCTATCTGATCCATTTTTTTTCCCTACAGCTTCTCAATTTTCTTTTCATCCATCTTTCTGCCTCTCCGTCTGCTCCCCACCTCTGTTCCTCACACACTTTTTTTTTTTTTTTTCTTTTTTACTCCACTAAGTCCTGTTTTCCCTTCGCCTCATTTTCTTCCTCTCTGCCCTTCAGGCTCTGCGGCAGGTCTTTCTGTCCATCCGGCTTCGTAAAGTGACTTGATGTTTGGCTCTCTGCTAATTGCCGGGGCAGGGTCTGTGGGATGTGATGATAGCAGGATTGCAGTCGCGAGATCACAGACAGTAATTTTCGCTTCTAAATGTATTCTTGTCGATAATGGTTGAAATGCATATTCACTCATTAATAGTTTTTGGGATTTGGACAATTTCTGTCGTATGAATTTATTTTTATCAAATAGATCCTACAGTTATGGACTTTGAAAGCTTGATTTTTATCATTTTAACTCCGAGAAAGAAAATTCATGATAAAAATAAATACGTGGAGGGTGAAACTATTAATTCTTTCATCGACAGCGACAGACAAGCACACATTCACCCCAGCAGGCATTTTAGAATCACCAATTACCTCAAACACGATTTTAAATTGTCGATGTGAGAGAAGAGCGATAACCACTTCTCCAGTGTGGCCCTAAAACATCAACGAGAAGTAAGATTTTAAATGAGAACAAAGTGTGCTGTTAGAAATAAAGCTAAATGCATTCCTATATGGAAAAACCAGCATGGAAATGTACACCTTTCTCTCCTAAAACGCAGTCTACCTGCTACATCGTGTTCTTGCCAAACCTCCATTACCAGACTGCCTGCAGTCAGCATCAAACCACAGATGTGTAAAAAGACAAATCCTTATTGTACAGTGGTGAGTCTAATGTCACTGTAAGGCTTGCCAGATTGCCGGCTCACCAGAATAGCCAGCAGCGCACAGTAATCGCCTACAGTCTGGGGGATAACTTAATAAAAAACAGACAGGTTTCAGGTTGCCCGCTCGGTAATGCAAAGTCTCTGCCTCAAACACTAAATGCTACACTGCAGCCCAGCATATCTGTTATTGGTCGGTTAGTTAGACTTAGGGCAGCCTTTTAATTGTCTGCAGTTGCGTACATGGATTATGTTCATTGTGTGTTTGAGGAGCTGCGGCATAATTTTCCAGCACAGTTGCATGATTGAAGGCTCTCGTCACATGCCCCTAAAAGTATACTCTTTGTGTGAGAAGTAGAAATAGCAGCTTTGGTATATATCAGATTTCTTGTATGTAAAACTTTGGACCTTGAGGGTATACCAACCACAGTACGGTTAAGTACTAGATTGCAAATATGTTTAGTTATGACCGAGGGCAGAAATTCCATTTCTTTGTCGAGGGAAATAAACAGAGAAAAAGCTCAGTCCTATAATAGATCACTGTGGTTTCTGTCAGAGATTTGATCCAGGTAGTTTAAAAGTTTTTGTTTTAATTTGAAGTATTCCAAACGAAATTCACAATTTCAACAAAAAAACATTGAAAATATGTGATAATATATCTAATTAAAATGTCTGAAGTAAGTTGATTACATTTTTTCTTCAAAGAAAAGATTGATGCGTTTGTTAATTAAAAAATATATTTTTAGATCAGAATTGCACTTCAAGAAATTGTAACAAATAAAAATAAAACCCCCCCAAAAAATTTTCTTATTTTAATTATTTCACAATGTACCAGCAAATTTAAGTAAATAAATAAAGTATTTACTATATTGCCTCTAAATCTTTGAAGTTCTAACTTGCTAGCGTTCAGAGACCTCTAAAGGATCAGGATACAGGATCCTCTCCGGTGCCACCAGGCTCAAACCATATATTTAGTCTTTAAAAGATTACAAATGTCCACATTTATATATTAAGTGGCCATTATTTTTGATATGTTGATTGATAAATTACTGTTAAGTGACCTGATGTTTGAATAGCTTTGTCCTTTTGGTTTTGCAGATAATTTCTTGAAGTTGTTTAACTTTCCTAACATTATTGATCAAATGTCATTTGACTGTGATGATTTGAAGCCAGGTAAAATGGTAAATGTGAGTAATATCTGTCAGAAAAAAGAAAAATAATAAAATCAGCTGAAGTTGAAGCATTTAAAAAAAGAGTAATCCTCTACAAACGGTTCATGAGAAACATAATTATATGTTGAGCTTGAATATGTTTTTCCTGTCTTCCTCTGTGTTTCTGGCTCACAGGTGACGTTGGGTGGCACTCTCATTGGAATCGGCCGGAAGACCTCCGACTGCCAGGGAAACACTAAGTACTTTCGCTGCAAGTTCTGCAACTTCACATACATGGGCAGCAACTCCTCGGAACTCGAACAGCATTTCCTGTCCTCCCATCCAAACAAAGTCAAAACTCCACCGACCACACCCCTGCTGGCCTCCAATAACCTGCCAACTCACGACGGCCACTCGAAGGGGAGGGGTCAGATGTTGGACGGGGCAGAGCGGGTGGCGGTGAGGGCGGAAGACGACTCCTTAGTCGGGTTCTTCATCCCAGTCAGGGCATGCTCGGAGTCATCGGGCTGGACGGGGGAGGCGGTTCGAGGGGCCGTGCAGGCGTATTATTGGTGTAAATTCTGCAGCTGGAGCTGTGAGTGGTCCGGGGGTTCAGCTAAGCTTTTAGAGCACTATGAACAAAAACACAGGATGAGCGCGGGCGGCACCCTGAGCCCCAACAACTCCAACCCGTCGGGGATTGACAGAGAACGAGGCGGAAGGAAAGACGGAGGAGAGAGAGACCACATGGCCTCCAAAAGCCGCAAAGATCAGTCATCATCCAACACCAGCCAAGGTAACGAAACAGCCAGGATTATGACACTAGTTTGCTTTAAATCCTTTTTTTATTTGTATTTTTTGTTTTTTTTTAATACGCTTCCTAATTATGTAAAATATCAGTTATTGTTATTCACACCATTACACTTGTGTTTTTCTACTTGACTTTTTTGCTTCCAGGAGACCCGAATAGCAGTGATTCTGAGGCAGTCGTGACCAGCTACAACTGCCAGTTGTGTGACTTCCGTTACTCGATGGCCCACAGCGCGGACGTGATCGTAGTGGCACCGTTACTGCTGCACTACCAGCATAACCACTCCATCCACCGCTGCTGCATTCAGCACTGCATGTACTGTCCACAGGGGCTGTGTCAGCCACAAAAACACCTGGGGGAGGTGAGGATAATACGACATTAAAATCTTTCTTGTTTGTTGTTTGCTTGGTAATTACAAGAAAACTAAATTAGTTGTTTTGCACGAGCCAGAAAATAAAATTGTGATATTATGAGCAAGTTTAAAGTTAATCATTCCAATTTCGTACCTAGTTAAAATTCCCCCAGCTTCCCCCAATCTGCCCACGCACACTCCTCTACCCTCCTCAGTGCCAGCTGCTTAACAGTTCCATTGCAGCTGTTAAAAATGTAAAACGCATGCTTAACATTCAAAATTGAGGTTGGAATCATTCAGTTACTATTGCACATTTGTACTGACCTCCACCTTCCCTATTTGAGTTGCAAAGACAAATCACACCACAGCATCTAAATGATGAATATACAATGGCGAAGGGATTGAAATTCATTAAATAGGTTCCTTATTTCCACAAAAAAAAAAACAATACTTGTTTAACTTGTCTCAATAGGTGTCCCACCCATTTGCCTGTCGGAAGTCCACCTGTCCAAAGTGCTGTTCAAAGTTTCCTCAGTCCACCAAACAGCAGGACGCCATCGGTTCAAAGCCTGCGACCGCCACCTCGCCCAGCGTGGCTTCTCCCAATCCACGATGTGACCCTGCTGTCATCTCCGGTTCGACCTTTCACCCCTCTAACCCCGCCCATCCCGTCGTCGCGCAAGGTACCGAAAGTGCGCCGGCAAGACGACCGTGACACACGTTTCACTCGTCTTTACACGTTTGAACTGATTTTTTTTTTATGTCTTTCTTCTGATTGCCTTCCCTCCTTTCCCTGATCGCAGGCGTCACCCACTTATGTGACCAGTGTGCGTTCGCCACCACCGACATTGACGTGCTGCTGCAACACTATGAAAGCTGCCACACCCTGATCAACCTAAAAGGGGGTTCCCCGCACGTCAAGGCTGAGGAAGAAGTCGGGGGAGACAAGGAGGGAGGCAGAGGAGGAGAGAGGGAGTACTCGTGCACAAAATGTCACTTCATCACAGAGGTGGAAGAAGAAATTTTCAGACACTACAGGTGAGGAATGGATTTGACAAAGGAACGTGATCTTGGAATGTTCTTCTTAGCACTCACTTTAACACATCGGAATTGAATTTTTCCATCACATTTGATGAGGATATTCAATTCTATGATGCCATAACCTCCCATTTCAATGTTTAAAACACCTCCTGTCTTCTTTCACACATTAACGTGTATTTGGAAGAAACACAAACTAAACATTAAAAACTTTTTTTTTCTTTTAAAGTGTTTTGATACTTGTCCTCATATCGTCAAATATGCTTCTTCAAATCTTCACTAAGATGTAGGGATGTAAACACACTAACGTATATTTTTTTATATAATGAATTCATCAAAAAGTGCAAAACTGGCCATGGTCGTATGTAAAAGGTTCTACCTGCATGTTTTACACAGCTGTGTCCAGTTTTATAAATCATTAAAATGAGTAATAACAAAGTACCCAAACTAGCACTGACTGACATATTGCTTTACTGTTTCTGTTTGTTCTATAATCTTACATTTTGAAGAAATGGGAAAGTTACTGAACATGGTCGCTAAAGGACTGAACTTAATTTCAGCGTACTTTTATGAAGCCTCCTTGTGTCGTTGCATCAGATGATTGCATAGATGTGACTGGGGTTGTCAATATTCTGCTTCGTCTGACTGATTGCGACTAAAAGCAAATGTCTAAAAATGATCATTCTCAAGACAGGAGGATGATTAAGTATCGTCTTCGCTCTGTTTCAAACCCCCTGTAATTCTCTTTTTTTACACTCAATTATCCAGGAAATGTTGACTGAGCACACTGATTTTCAGCAATAGCCCATTTATTAAAAAAAAATTAAAAAAAATGATACCCTGCGCAGATCTAATTTCAAGTCTAACATCACGTATCTATCTGTTTTGAACACCTGGAGGCTATATGCTACATAAAAGGAAAGGATATAACAGAAACCATGATGAGCTGCTCTGAACCTCTCTGACATCTACATGAAGTATGTTTTCCAGATGCATATTAGCTCAGTTCCTGTTGGCAGCCGCTCGCGATTTGTGTTACTGTCTGTCGTCATGGTAACAATCGGGTCGCGGTCACTAATCTATGAAAATCTGGTGGCCAACACAAAAATACGTTTTAAATGTGGCCTTTGAGTCTTTAGGTTGCGTAAGAGATATCCTCTCCTCTACTTTGCCAAGTTTTGTGCTCTTTGTGGCCAAAAATGTACTTGCCCAAAAAAACCTGCACTTAGCTCATACATCAGTTTTTGTTCCGCTTTCATTTCATAAGTTACATCAACAGATTCAATCTATCTCCAAACTAACAAACATTCAATAGTTTTTAGGATTTCAACCTTGTAAAAGCATGTATTTTTATGTTTAAGAAATAGTTTGATAAAATATATAGTCGAAGGATATGTCTTTGGTTTTAATTCAAGTTTTGGAGATGTGAAAGATGCTTTGATTACATAACTATTTTGTTATGTAGTGCTATGTTCTCAGATTGGTCCTTTTTGCTGGCCTAAGAGTGATAATGTCAGAGTTGAAAAGGACACCTTCTGGTGTGTGTCTCATGTGTTTTTAGTGTGCTAGTGGGGCCGGCGGCTTTCACATGCAAAGATAAAGATTGGTTGAGGCCTCATTTTATTAGTGCACAGAGAACGAGAAGAACCTAAGCCCGAGAGGAGCAAAAATGAAGCGGCATTTTAGTGTAGAGGCGGCTTTACAAATGCTCTCGCAGCCTTTATCTGGCAGAGAGCTGTGGGACTCGTCTGGGAAAAACACGCACCGAGTGAACCGACAGCAACTGGTCACCGGAGCCGTGAGTTCCTCTGACCCTCCCCGTGAAAACGGAAAGGACACGGAGGACTCGGCCCATCCTAACAGCCAATTGACAGCGATGAACGGGGCAAGCGTGGTCGCCGTCTCACGCCGAGACGCCGCGTAACACTCTGACACCCAAAGGCATGATGCCAGAGCCCTCGGGATGTGCCACAGTGAGAATTCGCCACGTGGCCTCCTCTTTTAACCTTCTTTCACTCCCGCCGTGATCCAGCTGATTCTCGAAATGACGCCTTTACACAGGAGGTGTTCAGTGTCAAGATGGCGAGATGGCCTGGATATTCCTGTTTCAAATATGGCAATATTTCTTATGTTCTATAGTGTGCTCAATTTGTTGGTGAATTCTTCAAACTTGTCATAGTTTCCACAGTAAATCTTTCACATATACACACACGTACTTGTAGTCACAGTGCTCTAATATATGGCTGGCTAAAATACAAGAATTTCATACATCAACCTACAGTGGGAAAATAGTGGATATGGTGCTGTGCAGTGCAGTAAACATGTCAAATCTAACTACTTTTATTCAGAATGGTAGTCAAATTAAAAAAAATGTGGTTTTAATAGAAGTCGCTGAGGCAGTTTGGGTTCTAATGTCCTCAACTTTAAACACAGCCAAAGCCTAATTATTTTATGGAAAATATTACATTATAATGTAGTTGTTTTTACAATAAATGATAAAAACTTTCAAATAAAAAAAGGGGTTAGAAATAGTAAAATGGATTAAATTTGGATTACATTTCTTTTAGTTTTGAGAAGGTGAGAAGTTGTTGGAATGATTTATGAAAACAAGCAGAAAAAAGAATATATTGGTTCATTTAATAGTAGGTTTTTATGCATTTATGTTTTTGGCCATGAAGAAAATGAAGAGAATCAAAATGCTTTAAAAAAAAAAAAAAAAAAAAAAAGATATAATTCTTTTCAATTCTTTGTACAGAAATAGTAGAGGTGCTTATATAGGAAAAAATATTTTAATCTCATACAGGGTTGTTTTACTACTAATACTTTTGTATGATTACATTTTTCATCTTTCTTTTTTATTATTTACATTATCTTCCTCTATTGTGTGTCCTTTAAATTTGACTGCGCTGAATGTATATCTGAACTAGAAAGCTCCAAAGAATTTACCCACAAGAAATAAGTCTAAACTGCATTCTCAAGGAGCTTTCCCTAAAGATTACCACAAATCTACAAAGTAGTGATTATTTGGAGCCATTTTCTTTTCTATATGAGCCCTGAAAGTAAAACTGGGTATTCTCTCGTGAAATGTGTATGTGCAATTGGCCAAGACATCATTTGTAATGTTTTATCGTGGGCGAACTGAGTTTTTATGTTTCTTTTTTTCTTTTTTTTTTAAAAATGAGATCGGTGTTATTTATAGGGAGCAGATGCAATAAGCGGTTACATAAGCTGCTTCACAGGCCTCTACAAATCCAAGATGGCCAGACTGGACACCACAGTCAATTTGTTGTTTTCATAGATGGAGACCAAAACATGCACATGCTGGAGTTGTAATGACAGAGTCAGAAAATGACAAAGAAAGCTACTGTGAGTCAGGCTGGGAAAAAAGGACAGAGAGAGGACTGGTGGAAAAGTTGAGCGAACAAAAACATTAAAAAAAACAAGCTACATAAAACTGAAGAAAGTTATGTGAAATGGTTTTGATCATTGAAGTATTGAGCTATATTTCTGATCAGGGAGAGAGAGAGAGAGAGAGAGAGAGGACTTTTCGTCACACACATACAAAGAATCTCACTCTGTCTTACCATCTTAACATGATTGCTGCTCCAAATTAGTCCTTTAAAAGTTTTTAAACTTTGATTCATTTGCAGGCCCAAATAGATGAGGGACAATGAAAGGACAATAGCTGGTGTTGGGGCACAAGTCAGAAAGGAAGAGGGGGAAGAAAAAAAAGTCAGATGAAAAAAATGCGAGTGAAAAGCAGAATAAAAGACAGAGGCAGAGAGAGAGGAGTGGAGAGAAGAGGGAGACAGGGTGACAAAGCAGAGTTTGGAGGGGGGGGATTTAACAGTCCACTCACGTCTTTAACAAAATCTAAGCCCTGAATCTCGGAGCTCAAATCAAATAAAAGTGAAATAAAGCCAGAAAGTTTCGCACTCCCACTTAAATCACCCCCAAACCTAAAAGGATTCCAGCAGCAAGTTTCAGAAAACAAAATGCTGAATGTAATTATAAGGTGCCCTGAATGAAAGACACTGTGTAATGAGAAAAAAAGTACCAGCTGAGATCAACCTTTGAGTAACTTTCAGAGCAGACAAAACTCATCCCCGGTTGTTGAATTTTCAGACTCGTGATAAATGACAATGGCTGCTAAACCTCCTTTTAGTCGAGGTATTTGCTTTCATTGCACAGATATGTGTTAATATATGCAAATTGATCACAAACGACATATTCCCACCTTTTTTCTGGGATTGTGTGTAGATTTCGTGTTTCTCACTTAACAAAGAATTGGCTTTTGTTTCAGGGCCAGTTGCTCATTTGCAGCTCACGTTTGAGGATGGGACCAAATGTGAAGCTGTAGGGGGCTTTATTAACAAATTCAGTGTGTGCTTTTCAAGAATGCGGAGCACAAACAAATCTGCGAGGGGGATTTAAACCAGAAACACTGTTTAGCACTGCACTGCAATTTCTTGACTTCACATGATTCAGTGTTAAACATTATTGAGCGTATGGAAGGAGTTTATCGAGCAATATTGTTCAGTTGATTTATCTAGGGCAGGGGCGTCAAATGTACAGCCTGCTGCCAAAACCGGCCGGCCAGATGGTTCAGCCTGGATTTCAGGATGACCTTACCAAGTGTTTAAATTACAAACTAAACTTTGAGAGTAAAGTCATTTGTTGTATTTATAGTGGTAACAAATTAAAAGAGCGGTGGTATTTTAACAGTTCACTGTGATGAACACCAAGAAACATTGTTAAAAATGGCTGAATGTTGAATTCTTAACATCTTCATTTGTATTCTTTGCACTAAGATAACAAACAAAGCATTCAATATTGTGGTTATTGATGACATTAAGCTGGTCTTGGGGCAGTGGTGGCGAAGAAGCTTGTGAAAGGAAAGTCTGGGTTAAATCCCACCGAGAGGTTGAACCAGGAAGGGAATCCGATGTGACACTTGTCTTCAATCAAACGTGTGGAAAACTGTCCGCTGTGGCAAAGTCGGAATTAAGTTGATTGATACTATCTTAAAAGCTTTTGGAATACTTTCCAACTGTATTTGGTGTATTTGTTATTTTGCCCAAAACGCACACAAAACTGTACACTTCAACACACTGTTTTAATATGTTTACGCCCTCAAAAAAAGTTTACTTTCAAAACTTTATTGAAATGTTTTTTTTCTTTTCTTTTCTTTTGGAAAATCTAAGTTCTTGACTAAGTACTGAAATGGACACTGCCCTTGTTAGCATTCAGGCTAAAGGTGGATTGGATCACAACATGTGCAGAATGAATGATATAAACTACATGTATGATGTGTGTGTGTGAGAGAGAGAGAGAAATAGTGATAGAGTAAATAAAGAGGCAGGGGGACAAGCTGGCGAGTATATCCATTCCGAGTGTGTGTGTGCCTGGTGATGACAAACAGAGGCCGCTGTGTCTTTCTGAGCATCTGGAGATATTTAAGGCTGATGTACAAAGTACTTATATGCACACATAGACTTATACATCTTAGATGGATATGTGCACACACTTCACTTGTTGGGGTTACTTTTCTGTGAGTTTTTTTTTTATTGTTTGTGTCTGTGTTTCTTTTGTGTGAGCATGTCATCGCTTTTATTTGCAAGTCTTAATGTTTTAGTTTTTTTTTGCCCCGCTTGAAGAATTCCTGTGGTGGGGATGAAAGCAGAAACAAGAGGATAAGAGCTGCAAGATGAGAACAAAAATGACACTTTGATTTTTTTTATTTATTTTTTTATTGCATGTTAATATCATGCTGTGGTGAAGGACTCATTGGCGTGTTGAAGCAATAGGAGCCTGCTGGTGAAAAACCCAAATGAACACCGCAGCCAGTGCTGAGCAAATTAAAGCTTTCGTGACAACTGATTTCTACAAGAGAGCGACTCAGATTTGGGTTTGAAGTTGCACCTGACTCGGCTGCCACAGTCGGGGTCTTGACACGTGCTGTTAGCGATTGGAAAAACATGTGTAACGTCTTTTATTTTCCTGCTCCTCAGCACAATCACTGAATCCCAAAAAGCAATAACAGAACATTATATCGTGATTGTGACAGATGTTGGTTCATTCCTCTTTATTTGCTTAATGTGAATATACTTTGGCCGCCTGTAGTTGGCCCACCAGTGGTCAGTGTAAACAGCAGTCCACGGTCTTGTGAGAGATGATTGACTGATTTCTCCGGTTGGCCCGCACAAGAAGCATGAAAACTGCTCTCCGAGCCAGGAAGGAAAAAGGCCCGTCGTTGTGTACATGATATATGGTCCCCCAACAGGAAATAAACGTGGTCTGCGATGGACGATGCAGTTCTTGTCATTCAGCCTCTTTATGTTTCTCACCATTTTTAAGTAATTCATTGTGATTTAGTGGGACACTGAGTCACGTTTTGGCCACAGGCTTGGTGAAACTCTACCTGAGTGGTTGGAGGAAATCAGGCACTTTAATGCACTTTAGATTTCGCTAGTACAGCGGGTGGATGTTCTTCAAACTGAGCAATGAAAAGATTCTTTTTTTTCCCCCCCAAGACATGTCAAGCTATCAGACCGAATACTTTTTACTCCTCAAATTGAATGATTGAAAAATGAACTGACTTAAGTCTTTAAGAAAAACCAAACTAGTTATTTAAATCTTTAGTTGCCTGCTCAGTCTCATCAGTGTTAATGTTCTGACCTCCTTGGGAGTCACGTTGACAAAACCCATTAATGGCAAGATTGATTTTTTTTTTTTTTAATGTTTTTTATTTGCTTCAACCAACCCAAAAACTTGATTTGTGTTCATATTTGAGTAGTGCTCCATATTGTCAGTTGGAAAATGTAAGATTATTTCATTAGAGACTCAAGGCAGAATTACTGTAGAGACATCATAAGTCAGAAAAAATACAAGGCTACTGTTGCACAATGGTCAAATATGGTATCAGTACAGGTCTCGTCTCGACTGAGGGTCTTGTCAATGACACTTGTTGTTTATTGAGTTTATTTAAAAAAAAACATTTTCTTGACATGTCGGTCACCACTATGTTTTGTTTTTTTTGTTTTTTCTGCAGGCGTGTCCACGCATGCTGCCGTTGTCGACGCTGTGACTTCACAGCTCCCGACTCATCCGCCCTCCTTGACCATTTTAACTCGGCCCACTGCCACGACTTGTCTCCCTCGTTAGGCTCCTTCACGTCGACCTCCCTGCCCACCTCACTCACGCCGTCGCTGACGCTCTCGGCCAATGGTTGCTCAGCTCCCTCTACCTTAGCTATTAAAGAGGAGAGCAAGGGGGACATTCGCCTTCTGTACTCCCTCGCGCCACCCGAGGGGCGGCTTGCCGAGGGCGGCAGAGAAGAGTCCTGCGGGGTGGTGAAAAGCGAAGGGGGTGAGGAGAAGGAGAGGGAGAGGGAGAGGGAGAAGGGCTGGGTGCTGGGTGAGACCAGAGGACTCGGGGAGAGAGGAGGTGAGCAGGCCCATGGTTTGCTCTGGGTGCCCAAGGAGCGAATGGGACCTGATAGAGGGGCAGGAAGTGGCAGCCCCTCTCTCTTCCCCTCCCCCCTGTCACTTTCTTTTGTTTCAGCCAACCATGAGGCCTCGCAGCAGAAAAGAGGTGTGGCCTCACCTAGCATGGTCTACCTGGGAGACACCAAGGCTTTTTTGGGAGATACCAAGTCATTTTTGGGAGACGCCAAGCTGTACGGAGGTGGGAGATCAGGAGGAGCTGGCGCAGGTGGAGGGGCAGGAGAAAAGCAGAGTCACATGCCAGCCCAGCAGTACACAGCAGGAGGACCAGGTGGTGGAGGAGGGAGTGGAGGAGGAGGACAGGAGGGGAAAGGAGGATCCACAAAGGAGGAGTCCCAGTCTCTACTCAGGGTAAGGAGGAACACGTTGCTGCAGCTCTTCCTCTGTGGTTTCTACTTGAATTTCATATTCATGTCATTTCAGCATGTAATTCTATTTCTTTGCCTCATTTACACCCCGATTCCACTTTATTCAAACTGAATGAAGGCCTTTGTAGTGATTCTCTGTAGCACACTCCCACCTGCTAAGAGTATTCATTGTCAGAGGGCTTCTTTTAGCACTCTTTCATCTTCAAGTGATCTATTTTTTGAATCAGATGTGAGGGTTCGATCTCACACAGCGAGCCCTTACAGTCACTTATTGTATAGTAGCGTTCTGATGGTTGACGTAAAGTACGGCGTAAGCTCGCTAAAAACGTGTGTGTGAGTATTCGCACATGTTCTCACATTCATATCTGTTTTCGCATTCGTCCCTGTGCCTGTGGTTCCATGACATAATTTCCCAAAAGCTGTATTCTCTCCTCTTTTTTTTTTTTTTTTTTTTAAATTGAGTTTTTAACGCAAAACACTTTAAAACTCACTAGTTGCTATGGCTACGTGCAGACAAACGGACAGTCCCCATGGTTACCTCCTGTCAGTTAGTTTCCTCACCCGACTTCGCGGACCACAATGCCTTTCACTTCGCAGTGATGTCATGGACTGGCAGGGACAGATTGTGGTTCCTCAGCGCCACAGAGCTCATTGGCCATGATCACATTAGATCAGAATAGACTCAACAGAGTGTGTGAGTGTGTGCGCGCGCACTTGGCTGTCAGGGCACTGACATGGGTGTATGTAAGTGGCAGTATTGAGTGTGAGAGTGGTGTTCCCAGTGTGTGTATGCACATATCAGTGTGTGTGAGTGGAGTCTATGGCTTCTTTGTACAACTTGTGGTTTGGCCTGTTGCGTGTGTGCATGTGCGTGCATGTGAGGTGTTGGCAGTAACTTGGCAGGCCGGGCAGGGTGGGGCAACAAGAGGTTTACTCATTATCGTGGGTGGGGCCGCGTGCGTCTGAGAGAGGGCGGGAATCCGGGACTGAAAGAGAGAAGAGAAAGATTGCATGCGTGAGAGAAACAGGGAGGGAGAGTGAGATAAAGAGAAGAAGATAGGGAGAGTCACTGAGTGAGCCGTAAAAAAAAAAAGATTAACCCTTTAACAGACAGTTTTCTCACTTTTTTTTTTAAGAACCAATATGGGATCATAAAATCCTTGCGCTTTCTTTAAATTTATGTTGATGTCATGGTGTTATGTCATGTTGATTAGAGATTTTGAGGGAGATGTTATATTTATTCTGTTTGGACAGGGTCGGGGTAACCGTTTCCAGCTTTTATGCTATGTTATATTAAACCCCAGCTTCCAGGTCGATAGAAGTTTGTCATATCACTGGTAGTCAAAGTGTGGAGCAGACGGGCCTCGTCTGCAGGGCTGCAGAGAGCTTCGAGAAAAGCATGAGGGTCAGGGGGATACCTTTTCTCAGCAGGATTTTGTTTTTAGGAAAGAATTTGCTGTAGATCTGCTATAGATAAATGAAGTTATCAAATACGCTTCAGTGCGAATCCATCTATCCGTCCATTTCTATACAGTTTATTCCTGTGCAGAGTCGCATGGCGCTGGAGCCAATCCAGCATTCATCCTTCGGAATAATATTTGCAAATATTACTAAAGAATAGTTCTTGGTGTTGGGACAAACATTCTGCGGTTCAAGCTCTGTTTCAGTGAGGTTAACCATGTATGTGACACCAATATGATTTGTAGTCTGATCTAAAAAATATGATATATAATGTAATATCTGACATTTTGCCATTGGCATATTCTGTGAAATCATTAGCATGCATCGAAGACACTCTTTTGCCTGAATTTGATTGAAAGTCTTGTATTTTCCTCATTAAATGTGAATCCGAGCAATATGAGCAGAACAACACTGTTTCAACAGTGCATGATACAGAAAACTAGTATGACTCTGGAGAACAGTTTTTTTTTTTTTTGTTCACCCGCCACATAGTTAGACGCATTATCTGAGAGAACCAGGCACTCCCACTTGAATGCACACAATTTAGAAACTAAACCTGAGATATAATCAACTTTAATTGGATTTATATATATTTTTTTTTCTTCTCTTCCAGACATAATATAGTGATGCAGAAACTCAGAAATATTGATTTTTTTTTTTCTTTTATCAGATATTATTTCAGAGCCACATTACTGAACCGTACAGAAGGCTTCTTCTTTTATGTAGCATCAAAGCTGGAAAAATCAAAGTGTGGTGGTATGATTTGAATCTCTGTTTCTGTCTTTTCAAGATGGGGAACTTTGATATTGACAGTGACATTTTTTGCGGCCATCACTATTATCGGAGGACCAAATTATGACCGAGCACCTCTACCACAAGGATTTTATGAGAATTATAGCAGTACAATTAATGAAAAAGACTAAGAGTGTCTGCATTAATTTAATAAACATGCATGCATTTGATATGTCCTACTTTGAGAGAAACATAATATTCACTTCAATTGATTCCAAGTTGAAATGAGCATAAAATTACAATAATTCAATAATCATTGTAAAACCAATAGATTTTTTTTTTTTTTTTTGGTAATAGGCTCATAGGTCACATGTTAGTCCTATTCTGCCACTTTCTTTATTGATATTAAAATACATCAACTAAAAAATTTTTTTTTTAAATCCTGCAATCATTTCATAATTGATTTTTAAAGTGTTTCTCCCATCTGCAGTCTCCATCATCTGACTTCCACCCGTGTGATATTAATGTCTGTGTTGTATATCAGAGTGTCACAAAGTTATGGTAAATTAGTTTTAGGAGCTGCGGAGATTCTCTAAAGGCCGAGTAGAACAAAAGGTGAGAACAGATGATTTACAAGACGAGGTGCTGAACATGCATCTGTACTTAAATAGCTTTGTGAGGTATGACCTTTAACTCTGTCACTGCTCTCACAAAACATTGTTTATTCTCAGTTCCCATGGCATGCACTGCCATACACACACACACACACACACACACACACACACACACACACACACACACACACACACACACACACACACACACACACACACACACACACACACACACACACACACACACACACACACACACACACACACACACGTGCATATGCTGAAGTTGACTCATTGCTGGGCAGGGTGCGGGAGGGGCACTAATGCAACGGATCATCTGAAGGATCTTAGTGCATGCACACGCTCACACAGTTCACACATATATGTCGTGTCACTTGATCCAACTTTTAGGTCCCTTTAAATGCAGCCTTAGACGCAACAGGGCAGAGCCTGATTTGGTTGACGGCGCCACCGTCCAAAGATACCAATCGACTCTTTAGAAATGGTAATTGAGAAATGACGAAGGAGCGTGATGATGAGGGTTGGAAAGGGAGTCTAGTTGGGGGGAGGGGACAGCAGTATGATGTGCGGAGTGAATTAGTAGAGAGGAAGTGAGAGATTAAAAAGAGACAAAAGTAGAAACAAACAGCTAATGTGATATTTCTGTGTGGGAGCGTGTGCATGTGTGTGTGAGCCTCTGTACTTGTATATGTTTCCCTCGTCCTCCCTTGGTTCTTCTATTCCCCGCTGCATCGATTTGTCTCTCCCCTTTTTTGCTCAATTCTTTTTCTTTCATTTCCCTTCTTTTCCTCAAAGGACAACTCACCTGATACACTGGGATCGATACACACCTCACACACACACACACACACACACACACACACACACACACACACACACACACACACACACTCAAGCTGCGTTCTTGATATTCTGTGATGTGAGGCTTTTTGCTTGATGTCGAGGAGAGAATATATACCTTTGAAGGCCTGATGTATAAATGCTGCTCAGTGTTGAGACGTTGCCTGACGATTGGCTTTGTTTTCACTGTGATTTATTACATTGAAGACAGTTTGTCATCCTGAGATTTTCATTTCTGGCTTTTTGACTGACTTTATGCGACAAGGATGGAAAGCACATGAGGTTTTCGCAATGAAATTAAAGCAAAAAGCTTGGTGGACGTTGCAGTTTATAAATGGAATGGGACAGACTTTGACTAATGGTGGTTTTTCGAGTTAAGTAGAGCTGAGGAAGGCCCGCCTATGAGCCAAACATATGTGAAGGCATGTAGAAATACTCGAACATATGTGTAGCTACCCAAGAAATTTAGATGAGTTAATAAATCCCAGATTGAGTTTTCAAAGGGAATTTTACCTCAAGGACATCGGAGTAGATAAATAGACGCAAAACAGGGAGAGGGAGACATCGTGGGTTTGACTTTACAAACACAATGTAATTGTGTTCATCCTATGTGGTCATATGGCAGCACAGAAACATGGAGCTCTGGGCTTTTAAAAGTCCCATGCGTGACGTTCAATTCCATGCAATTCCAGAGACCAACAGAGAAAAGAGAGACAAACTCAGAGATAAACGGAAATGTGTGTTTTCAGCAGATCAGAGAAGAGTTTCATTAAACTTTCTCTCGTTTACATTTCTGCCCGACAGAGCTAATTATGTTTAAAGGACACACCCGCACACACACACGCACACACACACGCACACACACACGCGCACGCACACACACACACACACACACACACACACACACACACACACACACACACACACACACACACACACACACACACACACACACACACACTCACACTCACACTCACACACAAAGAAAGAAGGGAAATAGAACTTAATGAGACCTTTATGGAAATACAGCTGTGTGTGTGTGTGTGTGTGTGTGTGTGTGTGTGTGTGTGTGTGTGTGTGTGTGTGTGTGTGTGTGTGTGTGTGTGTGTGTGTGTGTGTGTGTGTGTGTGTGTGTGTGTGTGTGTGTGTGTGTGTGTGTGTGTGTGTGTGTGTGTGTAAGCATGAATTTGACTTATTTCTGTGCTGCTAATGTAACATCACTTTATCTCCTCTACAGGAAATTATGGAGCTTATGTAAAAGTGTGTGTGTGTGCATGTCCGCAACGTAATGTTTGTCTAGCGCTCTAAGACAAAGAACTAAAACATTAATGATTTATGTTAATATTTGTCTTCTTTTGTTTTATAATGTTACAAAACAAATACAAGTAAACATTAATGTCTTGTTGTGTTTTACTGTTAGTTTTTTTTTTGTTTGTGCCCAAGAATCTAGAAAAGGTGTCCTTTAATTAAAATGAAGAGGAAGAAGCAAGAACAGGAAATCTTGCAAAGTTCATCCAGGACAGATGTCACGTCACAATAGAGTTAACACAGACAGAAACAGAGTCACCACCTTCCATATTCACACCTACAGTCAATTAACCGATCAATCGTGTTTTGTTGGTTGTGTGAAGAAGCTGAGGAATACATACGTGAGCACAGAGGGAACATGTAGACAGTGAAGCAGCAGTGCTAGCCAACATTGTCACAGATGACGCCTGTAAATGTGCCACATAAATACACAGAATCAGTCGTTGACAATCAAGACATTTTTATAGGCTCATACTTTCAGTGTAACAAACAAAAACAAAAAACAACCTAATATTGCGTCTGCAATCCAGTAGTGTCCTGACAATTGTTCGTGTCTACATGGAGAGTTGTATCATAGTAAAAGTACATGCAGAGCGATGTTTCAAGTATAACTCCTGCTGGATGGGACTGGATACCTGCTTCCTCCCTTTGCTGATGTAAGATTTTCATTTGTGTTACAGACAATCACTTCTGAGCAAGTAAACTGCAAATGTCTCTGACTGCTTCTTCGCTAACTATCGGCTGGGTCACCAATCATTAAACATCAGTACGGGCATGTAGTTGAGAAGTCAAAGTTACATTTCCTGGAGACGTCCTTCTAAAATCCAGCTTGTAGATGAGGGCACTTCTGCTCCAGACTTTCACCGTCCTACACGCTGTCCCTCGTGGAGAAGGGGAAGAGAGCTTCCTTTATTCTACCTATTTGCAGTTTGTGCGTGTGTGTGCCGGTGTGCGTCTGCATCGGAATAAGGAAGACATGCTGATATTCAACCAGTGTCTCACTCTTTCTTTCAAACACGCACTCACACACCAAGGCATATCCAGACCAAGTTGTCTGTTCTGGGCTGTTCAGTTTGTTTGTGCAGCAGTCACAGTTCCCATCAGGATACAGACTCAAATAAACACAGCCATGCTGGAAAGAGTGAAAAAAATTTTTTCGAATGTGTGTGTGTGTGCTGTGTGTGCGGTAGTAATGTGCACAGTGTATAAAGTCCAGACCATGTTTAATGTAACGGAAACAATCAGACAACCTGTTTGCCGTGATTTTGACCTGTGTGTGTTTGTGTGTCTGTCTGCGGAAAACCTTGGTGATAAGCTCATTTGAGTGTGTCTCTGTGTGTGTGTTTCACAGTCGTGACCCGTGTGTGGCTTTACGCTGTGTGACAGTCCACAGCAGTCTTATTGTCTGGTAGGAATATTACGTCTCGCTTGAAAAACAAATTACAACATTTCGACCACATTTAGATCCATTTTGGGCGTTCCACACACACACACACACACACACACATACACACACCCACATGTGCACGCGCGCCACACACATACACACATTGCAGCTGACATGCTGTCAGAAGGTGACAGCTTGGCATTTTTGGCTCATACAAATTAGAAATCGGCGTATTTGCATGACTCTGTCTCGGCTCATGTTGGGATGGTAATCCATTATTCGAGTGTTCTCTTGAGTTATCTTGTTCCGACTTTGGTTGGAAAAATCAAATCATGTTTGCTTCTCAAAATTCTTGGGAAGAGCAAGTTTTTTTTTTTCCTTTTGCTGCATCACACCACTTCCAAAATTGTCAGTCAGTCATCAGTCATAGACAAGTCGACTAAACTGACTTTAAAGTTCCTGGATTTGGTGCTATGGTTCGTCTTTCGGTTGCTTTGTGGCAGCGGTACGGTGCAGCGATTTGTCAAATGTCCCTCAACCAGAAACTTTAGGCTCTTTCACATACACTTGAGAAAAGCATGCTGAAGGGTCCTTGAGCAAGACCTTGAATTGGTGTTTGCTCCAGGGCTGCTGCTGGGTGGTAGACCTTCCCGTTAGCAGTAGGCAGCACGATGAGGTATTATATCCTCTGGAATCAATGGCGTATAGAAATTCTTTCTCGAAACTTTTCTGTATCTGTCTTTATCTGGCACCGGTGAAGGGTAGCTGATGAATGTCTTCGGTTGGCTTTCATCACACGGTGATGACACAGAAATGTTGACGTAGAACGATCTACTGTTGGAAGACCACCACCATCTTTATTTTTCCGCGGTAGTTTATATCCCATAAAGTCGTGTAATGTGATATAACGAGTTTGACTTGGGGCTAACGTGCCGTCTGCTCACATATCTTCTCACTGTGATGAGTTTTTCATTTGTTCAGACACATGTCGTTTACACACACACTGCATTCTCATTGGTTCAGCCCGGCGCCCATGACACACATGTTCCACCTTCCCCAACCGGAGAACCAACCACGTGTTTTTCATCATGTTGTCAGGGCAACGGTAAAACACTGGTTATTTTAGCTCCTAGCTGTAATTTAGACGTTTACATCAATTACTGTTACAATCAGCTTACGCACACACACTACTGGAAGCATGTGTGTGTAGGCATGTGTGTATTCTTTTTATATTTGAGTGTTTTTCTGCCAGGGCTTGCAACCAATCCCTCAGTTCTTGTATGTTTCTCTTTGTTGGTCCCTCTCTTTCTCTCTGTTACTGTGTAATGCAGGAGCAATTCACCACAGGGTGTATGCGTGTGCGTATGTGCGTGTGTGTGTATGTGTGCGCGCGTGCATGTGCGTCGTACACACGGGTGCATGCATGGACATGCGTCCATGTAGACATACATAAGCGCGTGTGTTCACACATGGAACCAATATTGGGGCCAGATGTTCATTTTGCTACAACAAGACCTCTACACGCAACACGGGCCAGCTACACACACATATATATGCACACACACACACACGCCGAAATGCATAGGGTACACCGATCTGGCAGCGCTTGTGTAATTAGGAAGCTGATTGGTTAGATTAAATGTCCATCTGACCCCTGACCAATAGTTAATTTGAAAACCCTGCTCCTTTTCCCCTTTGTCTGTCTCCCAGCTCTTTTGGCTCGCCTCTCCTTTTCCTCTTCTTTTAATGTGACATTCTTTCACACAACCAGGCTTTTTGCCTCGGTAATGGTGACTGATGTAATTTGACAAACACGAGAAAAAGAGAAGCAGGGGAAAATTACGGTAAATAGTTAGAGTAAAACTGCTTCCAGTAAACGGTTGAAAGTGCAATGATAAATAAGTACAAATGACTTTTCTAGGTGTTTTTTTCCCCCCTAAATCATGAAAGAAATGTTTCGCTTTGCAGAAACACCGAGGAGCAGTATACATCTTTTTATCATAACATATTACTTTCAGTATTTTTATTTTTTTTCATTGCTGTGGAGAGCTCCTGTGCCTCAGATGTGTTTCAGGGGAACGATGTGTCTCCAAGCTCTCAAAGTGGAATGAGGGAAAGTTCCATTCAAAACTCTGAATGTGGATACAAGTTCAAAAGTTGTTGCCTGTTCGAGGTGGTGCTGCGTGGACTTCCTGCCAAAGCCACAATGATAAAACAATGAGTGATAAGAGGCGTTTGCCACCCATGTTTTCATTCTTGACGTCAGTCGATTATGTCCTGACGCACACTGAAAGGTTGAATGCATCTTGGCAGACTTTTGAGTGCAAGATATTTGAGTCATCATGACAGCACCACACCTCCGCCAATACAAAACACCGAAAAGTCGATGTAGAAAATAATCGGAAGGTGCATTGTTCCGTTTCACGCACACTCCATAAAATATACTGCACACGCGCACGAACAGAAAGGCTCAAACAGTAATCTTGACACTTTAATCCACTTCAATTAAGGACATCCACACCCTACTTTGTGTGTGTGTGTGTGTGTGTGTGTGTGTGTGTGTGTGTGTGTGTGTGTGTGTGTGTGTGTGTGTGTGTGTGTGTGTGTGTGTGTGTGTGTGTGTGTGTGTGTGTGTGTGTGTGTGTGTGTGTGTGTGTGTGTGTGTGTGTGTGTGTGTGTGTGTGTGTGTGTGTGTGTGTGTGCGTGTGTGTTTGGGAGAATGCACAACCATGGCAACCTTGGCGGCCCAAGGCCCTCTTGGCAAGGTAGCAAGATTGCCCTGGGCACAAACGCGTGCAGCCAACAGTGCCATCACTGTGTGCATGCATATATATGTGTCTGTGTGTGCATATATATAAGTGTGTGTGTGTACTTCTATGTGTCTGACTGGAATGCGGAGTGGAGATTTTCACTTTAAACCCCTCTCAGTGGAAACCCTCATCCACCCTCAAACTTATCATACACACACACACACACACACACACACACACACTGGCAGTGCCATGCATACTTGATAAGGGGTGAGAGCGAGACAAGGATGCATCACTTTTTCTCCTTTTATTGCTGACTGTCTCTCCATCTCACCCTTCGCTCCTCCCTTTCCTCCCCCTGCCTCCCCCTTCTGCGTCCCCTGTGAGGTCTTCACTCATTAGGAATTCTCCGATAGTGCATGTGTGCGCGTGCGTGTCTCTGTGCGAGCGTGTTTATGAATTCTGCTCCACTGGCATGATGCATCTTGTACACTCAATTTCCCTTAAGACCATTTCTCTTTTGTTCTCCTTCTCTTTCTCTCTCCCTCTCTCCCTGTCTGTCTGGCTGTACAACACAACAGGAGCCCGAAACAGCACAACTGTTCGGGACGACTTTACCCCCAGAGTGTGTGTGTGTGTGTGTGTGTGTGTGTGTGTGTGTGTGTGTGTGTGTGTGTGTGTGTGTGTGTGTGTGTGTGTGTGTGTGTGTGTGTGTGTGTGTGTGTGTGTGTGTGTGTGTGTGTGTGTGTGTGTGTGTGTGTGTGTGTGTGTGTGTGTGTGTGTGTGTGTGTGTGTGTGTGTGTGTGTGTGTGTGCGTGTGTGTGTGTGCATTCTTTGTATAAGGTTAGGAGAATGTGGAAAATAAATTCAAAGAAAACATATTGCAGCGATTGGTTTGAAATTCTCCTCCCACATTCATGAATTTAGTTCACAGTAGAACACAGACAAAATATCAGATGCTGACATTTTACCTTTTCATGAGAAACTGTAACTCATTGTGAATTTGAACGGAGTAATACATATTTTACAGCTCAGACCTTTGAGATGGATAACTTGGCATGTATTGTGAAAATAACCCCTTCAAATTTATGGCTCCAAACTACTTCATAATATGAGTTTATTTGACACCAGTAGGACTTTAGTGTGAGTATCAACAGCAGCGTTCACAATTCTCCTCACACATGCAGTGCAGATGTGAAGTTTAAAAAAAAAAAAACAGAAAAAAAAACCCAGCCATAGCTTAAAGCCTCTTGAGTGTCATTTTTAATCTTTTATCAACTTGTACTTTCCTTTAATAATGATGCATTGTCTGTTTTCAGATTAAAGCCTAAACATGCAGGCCATGAATGACCTTGAGACGGCAAGGTCAAAGATTGATTTGTTTGTTTCTGTTAAACAGAAAAATTAATATAAATAAATACATTTCATGTGTAGTTCCTTTTGCAGCTTTTTCTGATGTGTAGATTTGATTTCACAATATAACGTTCCAACATTCAGTAAATACGGCTTTGTACATTTTTTTGGTATTTTATGTGATGTGCTTTAAATATTCATCTCATTAATTGCTTTCCTTCCTGGGTCATGGGACTTATTACTCCCACACCTCTGCTTCACACAAACAAACCATGCCAGGTCCAAATCAGGTTTGTGCAGAGCACCGTGATGGTTAGCAGAAGCACAACGCTTCCAGTTAAGTGCTTATTGCCCAATAATTCCGTACTTCACCTAAAAACCTTACAATGATTTGACACAATATTTGCTTTTCAATTCAATTCAAACAGGTCCAAGAAAGTAACATTGTTATTCCTATAGAGTACTCTCCATTTTTCTTTTTTTCTTTTTAGTGATTTTGAAAAATGTTGTACTTTGAACTTTAACTGTGAATACAGTTTTTTTGTTTGTGTGTTTTGATTATAGTAACGCTAAAACTGAGAATAAAGGAAATTTTACGTCACAGGGGAACGAACAGAAACAGACACTGGTCTGTATATGCTTTTAGACATCCATTTAATAATTGTGTGTGCGTGCGTGCGTGCGTGTTACTTGAAGGTGCGTCATTGTTGCAGATGTTTGGCTTCTGAAGTTGTGCAGACGCACAAGTGAATGCGTGTACTCACACTCATTGACACAAGCATTCACACAGTCAGGTCCCCGAGTCCCATCTATCCTGTTCCCGAACAGACCAGGTGCAGCAGAACAATGGGTGCGTGCACACATGCCCCCATTTGTGTTTGTCCCAGTGTCACTCTTAATTAGCCGTGTGCTCGCATGTCCTTGAGTGTGTTTTCCTTTTTTGTTTTCCCAAAGTTCTCTTCAAGATTGTTGCTGCAGAAATATCTCAGGACAACATTGCGCTTATAAAATCAGATTTCACAGGACGCAAACGTTAACCATGTGGCGTCTGGTCTGAGCCGCAGTTTGTTTAAGTTGCTTATTATAGGAAAAATTAAAAACTGGACTTGGTCTGTCTGTTCACAGTGCATCAACACAGTTTAAACACTCTTCTCTTTCTAGCTTTACCAGAATATATATTTTTTTCTGATCCTGAAACCAAGTTTGACAGGATCCTCTTGAAATCCAACATTTATTCTTGTATTTTTTGGGTTTGGGTCACCCGATATAATCAAACCTATTTTAGAGGCAAAATTCCTCTGTGAAAGTGGATCCATGTTATTCTTTTGATCTCACACAGCCTCCTGATTAGGAACAAGTTCCTCCCTCACAGCAATAGACTTGCAGCGATGACAGAAACACAGATATGGAACAGTGAAGTCCATGACTTTTTTTTGGCTTTTTTTCTAACCTTTGAAAACATACTTATTATCTGGAAGGATAATTCTACTTGGATTATTTTCGTAAAACATCTACTCCCCGAGTTAATTGTTAAGTAATGATGTGTTCCAGGTATCCTTCCAACTGCGAGTTTCTAGTTTTTTTAAGTGACAAGAAGCAGAAGTTGTAAAAGGCCTGTCCCCTGGAGGTCCAAATTACAAGTTTAAACTTGGACACCTTTTGAGACTTCATGTTGGGATTTCTTCCTGGCTGTGTGCAGTGTGACATATTAGTCTAAATGTTTTTATAGCAGTGGGTTTTTTTTTTAACCCATTTTATTGACTTTTATGCACAGCTTTACCACAGGGATGTTAAATGTTAGTATTAAAGCAGCTGTCCCGGTCGTCTCTATAGTGTTTACTTATATTGTTACTGAGACTGCCTCTTTTAACCATTTATCACAATTTAAAAGCCAAAATTTCAGTCCAATATGACTTGTACACATGTTTAATTTCATCCAAGCTTATAGCTTGATTACTCCTTGTTAGGTTAATTTAGCCTTTCTTTGCCCTTTCTTGTTTCCAACATTCACATGATCCCAGAACTTAAATATAGTATTTAATTTCGGTATATTGCTTGGATCAGTCCTCAAAGCTTGCATTCGTGATGCATGCATGTGCATTCTCACACACATTGCAAACATATGTAAAAGATCACCATTATTTTAAGCCTACTATTTGCAGATTAACCAGGAAACAAGCAGGACATTACCTCAGGACCACCAAGTGAGCGGTCGACGTAGGAAGAGAGGAAAAAGAGAGAGTGCACCAAAGGAGAGACGAGAAGGAGTCCGAGAGAGAGAGAAGGAAAGAGCTGGGACAGATGAGAAAGATAAGAAGAGTACAGGGGAGACAGGGAAGGGAAAGGAGAGAAATAAAGGCAGACACAGAGAGAAAGGGGAGCAGCTGCCAAACTCTGAGTGGGGTTAAGCATCACCACAAGTACAACCTAATAAGGTCTGAAAGTGCGCACACACACACACACACACACACACACACACACACACACACACACACACACACACACACACACACACACACACACACACACACACACACACACACACACACACACACACACACACACACACACACACACACACACACACACACACACACACACACACACACACACACACAGACGCACAGACTTGGCCAGTGTTCAGAATCAGTGTTTCTGCAGTAAGCAACAGTAAGCAGTAAATCACATCTGCCCCCAGAGCTTCCAAAGCTGAATAATGTTGTGATGCATAATGTTGAAATCTTGTGGAGGAGTTTTCCTGCTCTGACCTTAACGCTACATGATATTTGAAGTTATTTTTGTGGTGTCGGCTCATTTACAAGTCGAATGGACCCACTCGACCGCGGCTGATCTCATCAGTCTTTGTCCATGTGACTGGTCGTGACTGACAACGAACATTCAATAAGATTTGAAGCTTATGTAAATATTTAGCTTATGTTGCGTGTAATCGGAGGAAAACACAACCAGTGTAACACTTCTAAAACATTAGAACGAGAGACTTAAAACTGAAATGATTTCAATCTCTTCGAGTTACATATACAAGTTACAAGACGTGTTACAGCTGGCATCCTGTCAACTCATTTTGTGCCGCGACATTTGAGTCAGAGATTATGTCTCTGTTTCTTTGTTCATAAAGTGACTATGATCAGTTGGCTGAATTTCTGCAGTTTTGGACAGCTCACCTTGAAATATTTCAAGGTGTACTTCACTGATATTTCTGTGTTATAACTATTAGATCTGTGAAAGTAATAATGAATAATGCAGGGTTTCAGTCTGCAGTGCATCGCATTGTGTGAACATTTCAAGGACTGAGGAATGCCCCTGTGACTGATTTGTGTTCAAATATAGTGTCAGGCAAATAAATTGAATTAAACAATGGAAACAATCAAATTGATTGTGTTTGCTCATTTGGCCTGATTGTTAAGTTCATCACATGCCTGCTTCTCCACTAAAATATATTTGTATATATGTTAGACTTCATTAATACAGTTTTATTTTGGAAACATGCACACTATGACATTACACTTTACACTATGTCCATACTAAATTTGCTTTATCTGGCTTCATGCACTGAAGATGATCCCAGGTCGATTTCCACCAGAACAACTGGGGGGTGGGGGGGGGGGGGGGGGGGGGGGGGGGGTAATGCATGTACAGTTGAGAACATGCAGGGAAATGCATCAAACCTGGACCCTCGGAGAGTGCTAATCACCAAAAGGGGAGAAAATGATTTATCTATTCAGTGAAATATTGCCAAATATCCTGGATTCATGTTTAGCAGCAGCAAATATCATATTACAAATTCAGAGTACTTTTTCATCTATTTCTTAACACAATTAGAGAACACACTGCTCTCATGTACTTCATTCAATTCTTGTAATACACAAGGAGCCCCAGAACTACAGACGAGTTCTATTTACTCCCAATCTATAAACATTAGCAGCTTACTCCCAGCAGCACTTTGCACCTATTACATTTAAGTTGAAACCTATACTGTACCAGCTCAGTAATGTGGTGCAAATCACATTTACTCGTCCGAGCAATAAGCAGTGATCTCGTTTTGAGTTAAAATGCTCGAAAACTCCCAGTGATTCGCTTTTATTCGACTGTTTTTAATCTTTTGTAAACTCTTTGGTGTTGCAATGTATGAGATGTATGTTACACCTTTTCTCCCTTGGGACATTTTGTTAGTTTAATGTCTCAAACATTTGACAAGCTTGTCCTGATGGTTCATTTAAAAAAGAACAAGAGATGATTTTGGTTGAGTTGGCAATAAAAAACGTGTTCACTGGTGTTAAATGTTAAACAACTGCAAATGAGTATTATGGACCTTTGTTCAAGGTACTTTATGAGGAGGTTTGATAATAGCACCTCTTTAATCTGTGATTGTTTTTCATGTTATTATTATACCACGTGTCTTGAGCTCTCTGTTAGTCGACTATATATTGACTATATATGGTGCTGGGATTGACTCCCTGGGAAAAAAAAGAAAGTGATGGGCAAATTAACTTATACGTTGATATGGAGAGAAACACGTCACGATGTAACGTAGCATGGAAATATTTCATCACTTTTATTTGTCAAACAATCAAACAATATCACAGTCGGACTTAATACTGAGGTATGTCAAATGTGTTTTTGTGAACATTTCTCACAATTTAATACAAAGGATGCACAGTATGCGTGTATGTGTGTATCTAAATATTTGAGTACATGCCAAAACCAAGCACTTTTGAGTCCTTAATTATGAAATTACAATTCGTCAAACTTCTTCTCACATATTTTGTGTACTTTTGATGCTCTAACTTTACTGACTGTAACAAATGCTTATTACTGACACTTGAACGTACTTCAGATCATTCTTAAACATGACATAACCACACTGCTGGCATTGTTTTCTTTTAGGATTGCTGGTCAGCTTTAGCGTGGTGCATATTTGGAAGTCAGCTTTACTTGTGTTGCTGCTGTTTCACTTGGACGGCAGACTTCGCTTCTCTCCACCGATGAGGAGTTGATGTCAGTTGATGGAGCGTCGTCGTCTGTGGAATATATGAGTTCCCATGAGTACAAACACACACTCTATACCAGACGTCGATGTTGATATTGGTGCAAAACTATGGAATACTAAAGGTTTCTTGTTATGACAAAATGTTTGATTGAATTTGTTCAAATGAAGACCACCCTTACCATTTTTATGCCCTTGTTACTAATCCTGTAAAAACACAACATAAAAAAATACAAATGCCTATGCAAACACATCACATCACTGTGTTACAGTCAAATGTGATGTGATTACAGTAACGCAGTGAATTTATGAGCTGCGAAGAAGTTATTAAAATCAAGGCTTCAGTGTTTGTGATCGCGAGCGCCTTTCCCCAGATAGACAACTCTTCAAGACAGCTATTAAACAAACATGACCATCGCAGAGGCTACAGATTTGCAAATTGGACGACGGTGCTGCGAAAGGCCTAAACAAACTCAGCAAGTCAACCATTCCAAGCTAAATAATAACTGTTGAGTCCCCCTGCAAGCGGCACTAAGTGAGGAATGAATGTTGACATTGCTTTGCTTGCAACACAGGCCTCCTAAGTAACCTAAGAAGCCAAAATGAGAATTGTCAACTCCCACAGTATTCAGACAATACGAGTTAAATCACACTTGCACACGCACACACACACACACACACACACACACACACACACACACACACACACACACACACACACACACACACACACACACACACACACACACACACACACAGGCCGAAGTACACAACTTCTTCTTGCTTACTCCTGCTTTGCCCCCCTAAGGCAGGAAAAAAGCAAAGGAGCCCTGCAAAACAAAATGAATAATGGGAGGATGGAGAGATACGGGATAACTTTGTGACCCCCCCCCCCCCAATTTCACTGAGTGGTTATCACTTTCTCTCACTTAGTGCCCCCCCCCCCCACTCCTCTGCTAAAGGGAGATTAAAAGCTGATAGGAGATTGCAAAGACATGTTGCACCCCTGTTCTGATACACACACACACACACACACACACACACACACACACACACACACACACACACACACACACACACACACACACACACACACACACACACACACACGCAGGCACGTCTGCATACGGACGGTAACATTAGCTCTTGTATAGCTGGGAGCTCTTGATGTAAAACACATGTTTCTGCCTCGACAGTGTGTGCCGGTGTGTCTACGGCTGTTTAAACCAACTTTATCGCTCCATCAGTTCAGAGACAAGGAACGATTCATTCAGAGTCGAAGGTGGAGGGGAACGGAGAGGGGGGGGTGGGGGGGCTGTGTGTGTGTGTACAGATGTGTGTTTGGGAGGCAGTGATTGACTAGTTTTTCTTTCCCTCAATGTTCAAATCATATTCCTTCATTTCTTTGACTGTCAAATACACTAATATTCAGGCTGTGGATTGTCCCCCTCACCAAAAAAAAAATAATAATCCAGACGCGCTACTTTTTCCAACTCCTTTTTAATCGTAGGTGACATTGACTCCTCTGTGCAGTAAAATGCATGATAGAAGTTACAGAGAGTGAAGGCTCATTAATACATGTCTTTCAGAGGGATCCATTATTTTCGCCCAAAAGTAATTCCACAGATGAACTAGCAATCAGTATTAATATTAAGCATAGTGTGTGCTTCTCTTTTGATTAGCTCCATAAAAGTTTGCCATAAAGCTGGATATAAAAAAAATGTGTTTTTAACTGCATTAACTTACTCAGGGGAATGATAACTTTTTGGAGAAACTCAGAATCCTAACTTTTTCTCTCTCTCACTTTTTTTTTTTTACTAGGACGAATGTGAATTCCTAGAGCTGGCAAAAGAAAAAGAGTACTTTCTTGTACTCTCTGTTCGCTGCTGCTTGCAATACTGATTATCACCTTTAAACCTGTAATCAGATCAGTTTTCCCTCAAATGGTAGGGGATCTGTGAATTAAACTGACTCCGTTAAGTCCCTGTAGATCCTTACTCGCCAAAACATTACAGTGAAAGGGGCATTAAGTCTAATCTAAACTGTAACTGTGGAAAAGATCTGAAAAAGAACAGGAGTCCCGACACAATGTCTGCTTTTGGTTAACCACCACCACAGGTTTAGTCTAGTCGAAAAGTAAAAATACAGGTGACTTCAGCACACGCACATATTTTTCACAGCGATCTGCGTTGCATCAGACTTCAAATTATCCCATTCTGTTCCTAACAGCATTAAATAAAGAAGGAAAGAAAGAAATAACAGAGACCGCTACTTGCTTGAAAGCTATAATTCATCAAAGAATCAGCAAGTGAAAGCATGAAGGTTTTTTTTTAATTTTATTTCTCGTCCCCCTGGGTTTTGTTTATGTGGAGGCCATTTCGTTTCTCCTTTTTTTTTTTTTTTTTTTTTAATTCTTTTCTTCTCAGCTGTTTGACAGCGCAACATTACTGAAGCACAGGATCGGGACTGTCGTCTCACTTTTAACTAAACTGCAGAGCGCTCTGAAATTTAAGTGCAGGAATATACGTCGATAACATTTTGCTAAACCGATTGATGGGATGGTCGACCACTGTGAGTGAAATAGCAGAAAACAAATAGATTTGCTTGATAAAGGTTTCTTCTTGCCGCCAGTCGTTCTGGCAGACTGAACTCATCTACATTTAGATTCACCGGCCAATGTGTGTGGTCATCCGTGCCTTTGATTTAGAGTGTGTGTCCGTGGGTGTGTGTACACCAGTGTGTGTGTGTGAGCATTATTGACCAGCAGATGAAGGCTGTGCATGTGATGAGAAGCAGGGGACCAGATGGACTTATGGGAAATAAAAACCTTTTATTTATTTATACAATTTGATTAAATGGCATTTGTTTCTGTCTCCTGGTGTGTATGTGTGTCCATGCGTGGTAATGTGTGTTTGTACGTGTGTGTGCGCCTTGTATTTAATGACAAATAGAATGGAGGGATCAGAGCAATCAGGTTCGAATGATTACTATGGGAGCCGGGGAGAGCGACTGATAGGCAGGGAAAGAGAGTCACATTACCGAATCAACTCATTCGTACCCATCAGCGAAGTACTGAACAATATCTATCTCTCTCTCTCTCTCTCTCTTGCTCTCTCTCTTCTTCCGTTTGTTCTCTCTCCTTTTATTTAACTTTGTGAGATATGCATCAGTTATCCCTCATTACTTTCCACTTGCTTCACTCTTTTTGTCCACTTCCCCTTCCTCTTTTTTTTCTGCTTCCATTTCCCTTCTGTCAATATCTTTCTGTTTCTGTAATAAGGCCAATAATTACAGTTTTCTTTCTTTTTTTCTTTTTTTTTTAAGCCTTTACAATATTGCCCCTGGACATCTTTTTTTTTTTTTTCTGTTTTCTTGCAATAGTTATTCACATGGCCTGCTTTTTGTCCTTAAAGCTTTCATAAGCATAACAAGACATTATTACGTACTTATTTTGAACATTAGTTTTGCAGCAGAGAGTTATGTTTATTTTTTTTCCCACTAAATAAGAAAACCCAAGGTGACACCCAGTTTTTAATGTTACGTAGAATCATTTCATGCAGCATCATCGATTCATGTGCTGATTCTTCTTTTGATTAATCATTTGGTGAATTAAACATCTGTGACGAATAGTCGTCACCAGTTTGACTGTATTGCAGATTAATGGAATAATTGTTTCTGCTCCAGTGATCATTGTGGGTCACCGTAACACACAGAAATACTTACCGCAGTGCTACCTCTCCTGTGGTCGCATTTATTTTGAACAGATGTTGAGTGAAAAGACTCTTGGATGTTATTGCACCTCACAGTGCAACCTTGGAAAAAGAAAAAGAAAACAAAAAAAACTCTTTCTTTCTGCCAGTGTGGTTTGATGAGTGACAGAAAAATTGTCTGTTCGAGCTGTAATTCCCAAAAAATGTTTTCTGGCTTTTCAAATTCACAAAACCATTGATACAGAACTTAGATTATATAAGTAATCCATGATTATGGATATTATAGGAGACCTAATGCATTAGTAGGGGTGAGGAAGTTTATGTAACTGATGGTTCGGGTCAATGTTTTTGACTTGCAGTTAAAAACTAAGTGGATTGAGGAGAGGCAGGATGAGGGTGTGTGTTTCTTTCCTGGCCTGTCATAAACCCTGTTTTGAACAATAAAATAAAGATGAAAAGGAAAGATTTGAAGACACAGTATTATAAAATTTGATTTAGTAAACCAGCAATAATTTAACAGATATGACAACTGATGATATGAGGAATTATCCACCTCACTTCCTCTTTCACAGTCAACTTTATTGAGGAGGCGCTGGAAGTCAAAAACCTACTTTACATAAAAATCCTGGAATGTGTAAACAGATACAACAACTCCTTTGAAAGACGAGTCTGATTCAGAATGCGCCATTCAATTTTTGTATACGATGGATGAAAAGCACAATTTTAAAAGGTTTTTTTATACTGTTGTTTAAAGTGCGATTTCTGTCTTAACCCACTTATTGTGTGTGACAGAAGAAGTGGAAGCATTTAGAGCATGTGTGCTCGACACATGATGATAGTGTTTGCATCTATCTAAAAACTACTTCCTGTAAAAGTACTGAATTGGATCATATATAAACTTCATATTGGAGGTAACGTCAGTGCGGTTGTTTGATTTAATTGAAGTTATGATTGACTTTAATGCAATCAAATTCATCTGATGAGTTTGGTCCATCACATGTTCAGGGTGATATTTGAAAATCCAGGCTGTGAGATGTTGTTTTATCTTGGTTGATTTTACTTATTATAATCATGTGGATATTTTATTGAGATTGAATGATTTCTTTAACTGAGGCTTTTTGTGCAGTGAAGGTGTGTGACAGGTTTGTGTGTATCTATCTGGATCGATATGCATGCGTGTGTGTGTGTGTGTGTGTGTGTGTGTGTGTGTGTGTGTGTGTGTGTGTGTGTGTGTGTGTGTGTGTGTGTGTGTGTGTGTGTGTGTGTGTGTGTGTGTGTGTGTGTGTGTGTGTGTGTGTGTGTGTGTGTGTGTGTGTGTGTGTGTGTGTGTGTGTGTGTGTGTGTGTGTGCACGCTAGAGAAAGAACGAAGCTAAGACAACGAGTGTCTACATATGTTCCAGCACAGAGTCCAACCTCATAAATCACTTCAACTAGTGTTTAACACTCAATCTCTCTCTCTCTCTCTCTCTCTCTCTCTCTCTCTCTCTCTCTCTCGCTCTCTCTCTCTCTCTCTCTCTCTCTCTCTCTCTCTCTGTCTCTCTGTCTCTCTCTGTCTCTCTGTCTCTCTGTCTCTCTCTCTCTCTCTCTCTGTCTCTCTGTCTCTCTCTGTCTCTGTCTCTGTCTCTGTCTCAGTTGAAACAGGCAGTTTTCCATCTGCCAATGAGCAGATTTGTTGAGTGTCTTTGTCGTATAGGATTAGAGGAAAGACAACGTGAACAGGCGGAAAAAAAGAGTGAAAGAAACAAATAGAAAGAGGGATAAACTGAAAGGAGGCTTGAGAAATTTTTGCCCTCATCTTGGCAATATGTGCATCTCTGTTTTTATTCAGGCCATCTCTATTCCCCGACATCATCTCGCTTACTACTTTTTTACTGTGTGTGTGCGTGCGTCCTGATGTTATCCAGATGTGCAGCTACAGTGGGCTGTAAAATTCTGAGTTATTGTCATAACGTTGTTGCTTAGTGTGTGTGTGTGTGTGTGTGTGTGTGTGTGTGTGTGTGTGTGTGTGTGTGTGTGTGTGTGTGTGTGTGTGTGTGTGTGTGTGTGTGTGTGTGTGTGTGTGTGTGTGTGTGTGTGTGTGTGTGTGTGTGTGTGTGTGCGTGCGTGCGTGCGTGCGTGCGTGCGTGCGTGTTTCCTGTCTTCGTCCTAACGCTTCACTCCGAGCTGATGGAAAGCCAGTACACACACTCTCACACACTCGATGCTCACTTCACATACTGTAAGAGCAAACATTGGAATCAGTTGTCTGCAGTGTAATTGAGCTGAAATATGTATTTACACACTCTTTAGTCTATCTGTGTCCAAAATGTTTCGCTCCAGGTATTTATTTTTTCCGGCTGGATAGGTATCTTTGAGATAACTGCCAGTGATTTTTAACCAACACCGTCCTTTGTGTGACTTGCTCAGTCAGAGAGTGGAGATGGAGTAATGCTCCATACAGCATTAAAGGATTTGTAACAGTGCGGCTTCCGAGTCACAAGTACTGTGATTTTGCTTCAGAGGAGCCAGCAAATACCGATTATAATGACAATGTGGAAGAAGCACATTGAGGGGAAATAGATTTACTCTGGCCTGATTCCTTACGGTTGGTTCTCCATGGGCCCGATTTTGAATAAAGTGTGTTTAATTTTGAGACTGTGCTTTCAGTGTGCCTGCATTTTTCTGGTGATCAGCTGAGAATAATACCACGAGTACTCAAATGAGGGTTCTTGCAGTTCCCGTGAGAGCAATCTACTGGACAAGTTTTGAAGTTTGTTCGTTTGCATCTGCAGTGATGTAATTGGATGGAGTCCCGACACCCACAGCCGCAATGAAATGTGATATGGAGGAGACAGACGTGTTAATTGAGGAAGTCATCAAACATAGTACGATAGAAAATCACTGAAAATGCATTGTGGAAGACTTCAGAAGGGTTTCAACACAGAATCAATGGAATAATAAGTCCGTGCCTCAAAGTTTTGGTGGGCCAGCTGAAAAGATGCGTCTCAACAGCATCTCTGCCAAAGAGTGAGCCGATTTGCACCTGATTTTCAAACCTGTTCAAAACAGACACCATTAAAAAAAGAATGCAAATGATTTCAGGCAAGATACATTAAACTGTACATTAAGCAATTCAGATAAACTACTCCCAGAGTTTTGCGATTTATCTACACGACACAAGTCTCACTGCGTGTGTTTGTAAATCAGCTCCTACATGCCAGCATCGGAAATGTGAGTTTTCATGAGTTTTGTTGTTGCTCATTTTAATACACAGACCTTCATTAAAAGGGTTATATAAGTGTGAACACAACAATATAATGTATTGTTTTTGTAAATGTATCCAGTTTGAGTTGCAGTGATTCATGAGGAGTATATAAAGACTAAAGGATTTTCTAAATGTAGGCAGGCGGCAGCAGGTAGAGCAGCTTGATGGTTAAAAGAAAATATCCGATATCAATGCGAAGTTCATTTAATGATTTCTCTTTGTCTTTTTAATCGGGTTACTTTTCTAGTTGTGGGACCGGCAGTTTTTGTCATCAGTCCATGAAGGAAGTGTTAATGCTTCAAGGAGTTCGCACCCGTGCAGCCACAGCTCACGGCTGTCAACACTGACATGAGATGATATCAGATTTCAAAATCGTACCGGACAGATAATCAGTTACTGCCAAAAACTGGTGAACCCTACAGCTGGTATTAATAAAAACAGCACAACTCCTGAATGTTATCATGTGAACAGTGCTGAGCAACAAGTGAAAATATGTGTTTAGCCAAAACTTTATTGTGGCTGTAAAAAGCCAAGTGCGGTCTTCAGCAACATCTTTATTATTGTATCTGCTTCCAGGAATGCGGCCTCCTCTCTTACACGTGTAATTGTATTGGTTTCATTCAACTAAAACGAGATACAATTTTATAAAGTAACTGTAGAATAAATCTGCATTTAAATGTAAATTAACAGGTCAGTGTGGACTTTATGAAATGTGTGGATGCATAAAAGTCACAAAAGGATGCCATTTTTGTTAAAAGTACTATATTGTTGTCTGTCTAAATACACCCAACCATAAAATATTGAACCAAATGGGATGGGGGGGTGAAACATTCATGATGTGTTCTTAGGAACAATTTTGCGATTTGCTCCTGGCATATCTACCAAAGTCACTTTGTTTTTCAGTTTTTATTTGAGTCTTGCAGTACACATTAGCACCACAAGGTGAAGTATTGGGTCACTCAGACAAGCAGCCGGAGGAATAGGAAGGAGCTTTGTGTTCAACATTAATATAATCTACATTATAAGTAAGTATACATGTTACCCACTCGACCCAATTTGGGAGACTACCAACGAAGAAGAACCAAAACAGGCTAAAGACAGACAAACTGTAGTGATGCAACACCGCCACCTCATGTACAACAGTTATGACTTCAGTTTTACATCGTGCCCCTTTAAATGCAAATCAAGAGTCATATTTTTCCATTTTCCTCACATTTCAATCTCATTCTAAAAGATATCTACATGCCTGAGTTACAGTTCACTGACATTCAGAGGAGGGTTTTTGCTCTTTGCCTTCGAGTTCATGGTGAGCAGCGGCTTTCGATGACTAATCCATCTCATGAAGCCTTCTTGTGGATTTGTTTTACTTTCTGACGAGTTTCGTTTTCCCCTCCTCGAATTTTCTTGCTGTCAGTCATCTCACACCCACTGGAAGAAATAAAAAAATAGGTACCAGGAAATAATCTCTCGAGAAAAACCTCACTGTTGGTCTTGATGCAGTCGATAACCTGTGAGTTACTTTAATGCACATGCATACAGGATGCACTGTAGAATTGTTGAACCACTAGAGGGAGCAGTTAATTTTTGCAGGACATATATATAAAATAATCACAAAAATGTGTCCATGTTTAAGAACCACATGTATGATAGCATGGTGTTATAATAACACAGCCTGTCTGTTTATGTTCTGTGTTCACCTTGAAAATATTCCAAAGAGTGATGGACACAGAGGGAAAGCAACATTTCAGATGCCTTAAAAAGAACACGGCATTGTGTTTTCACATTTAGTCTGTGTTGGATTTTCCGTGTCACATTCACCGTTGAAAATAATCAGGCTGTGTCCTCTGCTCCCTCCTGTTAACTCCTCTTCAACCTGTAGGGTCTTGATTGTTTTTGTTTGTTTTCTTGCTGAGATGAGATGAGAGAGTAGATATAGCAGGAGATAAACTAATGAAAGAAAAACAACAAAAGGAACGAGGGGAATCAGTGCTTTTGATTTCCTCCTGTGTTTTTTTTTCTGTTGGTGAATGTTTCCCACTATTTCTTTAATGATCCCCTCTCTCTCTCTCTCTCTCTCTCTCTCTCTCTCTCTCTCTCTCTCTGTCTCTCTGTCTCTCTGTCTCTCTCCCCCCCCCCCATCTACCTTGATCACCCTCCCCCTCATCCCATTCTCCCCTCTTTTCTTTCTTTTTCTCAGCGATGACTAAGTGCTCACTATCGCTTTGAAGGTCTTGGTATTTGCTCGCTCTGGGTTTGTGTGTGTGTGTGTGTGTGTGTGTGTGTGTGTGTGTGTGTGTGTGTGTGTGTGTGTGTGTGTGTGTGTGTGTGTGTGTGTGTGTGTGTGTGTGTGTGTGTGTGTGTGTGTGTGTGTGTGTGTGTGTGTGTGTGTGTGTGTGTGTGTGTGTGTGTGTGTGTACGCACACACATGCATGTGTCATTATGAGAGTACATGTAACAGTGTGAAGAGAATCAGCCAGCCCTCAGGCTGTATCCACATGAATGAGTGTGTGTGTGTGTGTGTGTGTGTGTGTGTGTGTGTGTGTGTGTGTGTGTGTGTGTGTGTGTGTGTGTGTGTGTGTGTGTCTGTGTCTGTGTCTGTGTGTGTGTGTGTGTGTGTGTGTGTGTGTGTTTGCATGGTTATAGTGGGTAATATCAAGCTGTTAGTACAAGATTTTACTCACCAGTAGTAATTTGCTCACTTCTTTTTCTTGTTTTCTTCTCCCTCTCTCCGTATATCTCCATTCTGTTTCTTCCTAAGACAGATTGCTTTCTGCAGGGGTGGTTGAGAAGTAGCGATAGAGAGAAAAATTGAGATTCTTCGTCCTTGAATGACCCAGTTTCATTTCTCCCCGAAAATGAAAAAGTCTGCTTTGTAATTCTTTTCAACCACTTCTTCTATTACAAGGATTTTTGTTATTGGCTTTTTGAATTAAATCAATTTTGTTCAGTTTCGATATTATTCTTTTGACCTCTTCTTAACAACCCAGTGGTTGTTGGTGTCTGATATAAATCCAAAACACATGTTAATACAATCACATTAACAAGTAGCGCAAGGAGATATTCAGATTGAACATAATGTTTTTATGATCAGGTTTGCATTGGGCATAGACACTCTTGGTCTTGGAGGGCCGAGTGTTTTCAAGATCTTGCTCTAATACACCCAGATGTGATGAGTGTGTCTTAGTGTAGCTCTACAGAAAGTTATTAGCAGCTACTCATTACAATCTTTAAAATTACCTCTCGTCAGAAATTCTGATATTCAGTATCGACTGACAATGGTGTTTCCCAACCTTGGTTTTGAGGTACTTTAGTAGAAACTCCAAAAATCCCAGATAACGCGTCATTGACTTAAGATTAAGATAGTTATTGACAAAAATTATATGTAAAACACTGGAATAGACATGGGCATCTGCCACGTACAGATCTTTGGTTGTCCCTGCGAAAATAATGGTGGATTGCGGGTGTACTTTTATTCTACTTTACCGTTTCGTTTAGCAGAGCTCACAATCGTTACCAAGCTTGTACGGAAAAAGAAAAAAAGGTGTAGTTTTTAACAAGACATCTCTGTGTCTATTTACTGAAGTCGAAGGTGAAGCCTTGTGCTCAGTCTGTGAAGAAGAGGTCGGGGTGTTTAAGGATTGCAGTTCGACTCGTCATTACCGTAGTAAACAGCCAGAGAAAGACAAGAACTTGACTGATGCAAAGCTATGCAACAATGCTTTTTTTTTTTTTATCAAGAGATATATTCATAGTGGATATAATTAATTTTAAATAGTGGCACACCCCATCACAGCAGTCCTAACTCTTCATGGAGGCCGCTGGGACATGGCCCGTAGCTTTTTACTTGTAAAGGCTACTGCTTTTGTTTATCTGTGAAAATGGAAAACTCCAAAGTTTGGTTCGATTGTTATGTTTCAGTGAATCAGAGACCAGAGGGGATCTTCAGCCTTTTTCAGAGGGAAAGTGTGGAAGCTGGAGGGCATAAAGTTTGTAGTCTAAACCTCAAAATTTCACAGTTAATATATACTTCACACTTTTAGAGGTGGCAAAAGGACTCACATCCTTTACCTGAGGAGAAGGACGGATAATTGGACATCATTGCACATGTGCAGTAATCTGGCTGAGTTTCAACACTGAATTCACTTTAATCAGCTTCAGCACACAACGCCTATTTGTAGAGGCTGACAGACACAATAGACCAGTATTGACAATGTTGGCAGGTCTGAGTTGGGATGTATAAGTAAAAGTACGTTTTTTGGGAGAAAAATATATGCTCAATAAAGAACAGATACAGAAAAAGTACGTTAAGGCAGGTAATGCTTGCTTGCAACATCTGAATTGTCCTGAATGAGATTGTTCCAGATTGTATACATGGAACATAAAGCTGGTTTAAGGATTGCACAAAATAGAACATAAGAGTCACACATACATTGTCCCTGGAAGGACGTACCTCTATAAGATGCAGTCGTCAACAAAGACTTCCAGATCACGGAGACAGATCAGTTGTAGCAGGCCTAACTTTAGTTCAGGCTGCCATTTCTGTCCTTGTTGTTGCTTTAGCAGGCTGCCTGTGGTGTAAAGCTGAGTTTGATTCAAGGCCAGATTTCATACCTGTTGATAGATCAGACTGTTTGGCAGGCGCTGCGTGCCATGTGTGAAAAGACCTTCTTTTCTCTCTTTTTTTTCCACGAGTCCAATTAAGGCCTCATAAAGTGAAGTCTAATTTTTCAAGCCAGCTAGCACACCCCCTATGTGATGGTGCAGTTCTTCTGAGCAGATGGAGGACTGTGTGAGGCACAATATGAAAATCACTCAACAAATAGGGTGTCAGGTGATATTCCCTGAGCAACCATTTCTCTCTCTCTGATAACATGAGGGTTATCATACATGGAGCTGTCTGGAGCAAATGGAACAAAGATGAGACATTGATTACACTTACACACACATACACACACATACACATACACACACACACACACACCTTGTGGTATAGATGATCTGTTCCGTTCCTCTTGACAGCTCGAGCATGGCCATCAAGACCCTGAGAGCGTTGGGGTGTGTGGGTGGGTGGTTGGGTGGGTGTGTGTGTGTGGGGTCCCAGTGCAGCGAGAGGACTTTGAGAAACAGATAGGGATGAATGGAGGATGGGTTGAGAAGAGGTTAAAGTAATTCAGATATTGATGTTTTGGTCTCTAACTCTACTCTCAGGGCATGTCTCGGTGATAGATGTCAAATGGACCCCGAGTTGGTCATTCCACTTAACGTCGCCAGAGCCGCAGTAGGGTCACCCAAACAAACTCGCATAAAAAGAACTGATTTCAAATGTACAACGATTAAGAAAAGCACACCAATACAATACTATGCAAATGAATATGTGGTGCATGAGTTCCTCTATGGTCAGCAGCTCGAGGTTTGAAAAGAATGTTTGTTTAGCCAAAGAAGAGATTCTTCTGACCTTAGTGACTCCTGACTATTTCTAGCCTTTTACCCTTTGACATGCTGTTGTTCTCATGAGCACCTTCACTGAACACAGATGTTATGCAGCATAATGAGAAGAGTAGAAAAGAATGTTTCCAAGCTTCAGTCTGCAAATTAATGCACCAGTGCAAGCAATCATGTTGGAGGCCATTGTGTCGTACATGTCCAAGATTCTTTTGTTTCTGTTTCGACTTCATCTGAAGCACCAGAATGGACACCAACTGCCTCTTGGGCCGTCCTGAAATAAATCTACTGCCATGTACAGGGTAAATCCTCTTTTTTATGCTTAACTTGCAAAAAGTCTTGCATTCTACTTACATTTTGATTCATCATCCATAACACATCGGTAACGCCACCTGAGTTATGCGTTCTTGATGTGAAACATTTACATTTTTGTGGCGTTTATTATCACACCTTGTGTTTTGAGGCCAGTAATGGTACAATATATCTGCGGGTATTCTCTAGATCCAGCAAGGAGGCTTATCATCGCAAATTCAATCACATCAAATGGCCTCTGTCATATGTATCCAAGTGTTTGTTTATTTATTTTTATTGATAAAATTCCCTTGACATGGCTGGCTAGTCTAACTAAATGACGATGAGCCCAAGCATTTAAACTCTTGAACAAATACAGTTACAAAGCTAACCAATCAGCCCCTCCTCCACTTTGTTTCCATTTTACCCATTGTTAACAGTCAGTGCTGTTTTATTTCTTGTTGGACAGACTTGGGCCCAATTCTACCCCTTCGCCCTTAATCTTACCCCTACACCTTTGAAATGCACGTTCACAAGAGTCTGAGGGGTGTCCCATTTCACTATTGCGCAGAGGCGGAGGGGTGAGGGGAAAGGCTATTCACCCCTCGAAACGAAGTGTTTACAGATGCACACTTTAAACAGAGGGGTATGAGGACATGGCGCCGAAGGACTCGCATTTCACATATATACGCTTCTAAAGTTATATAAACCTGTTGTGTTTTATACTAGTAAGAATGGCAGTAGCGCTACCGTCTGCCGTGTGTAGCTTCCGTGTGTATTTGTTTCGTAGAGACCGTGTTTTTAACATTTTATTATTACACTGTATAGTTCCGAAGTCTTCTCATATGGGTGTTTTGAAAACAGGGACCCCTGAGCAAACAAAGAAGCTCATCCGCTTTCGCATGGTGAATGAGAAAATATTTCTGAAGTCCAAATACAGCGCAAAAACTGAAGTAATCCATGTCTCCGTCTATTTCTTCGCCTTGATGTGGAAAGGCGGAAAACGAAACAAAGCAGCCAAGCTACTGCAACGCGTTGAATTTGGGACGGCATTACAATGCTCCTGCTGGAAAGTCAACAAACATCCGTGGTTCAGCTCTGCTGATATAACGGCGCCGTATTATGACGTCAAAACTGTGAGACGGAGCGAGAGGGGCGGGGGTGAGCAGAGGGAGAGGGGTATCCCAAATCTAAGGGCTGAAACTGCCTTTGCCCTCTTTTTGGAGGCAGAGGGCTAAGGGGTAGGCGTAGGGGTGAAAATAGAATTGGGATTGGCCCTTGGCAGTTGATTGACTCATGACACCACCTAATGGGTCAAGGTGGCATTGCGTTCAACCGGGTCAGACTGGCATAAGGCTGCCAGATTAGCTCAAAGAGTGGCATATTTTTGTGAATGCTCCTCTTAGGAGTGATGGGGTCAAGGAAAGGGTAAAGCAATGCAGAATGAGCTGGATTTTGATTGTTAGGCTGAGTAGATATCACTGCAGCCTGAGCCTGATATTAATTAGTTTATCACAACTGTTGTATGGTCGCGTGGATCATAGTTGAATGTCTTAACATGAGAAATGCTCTGAACCTTTATGATGGTTTTTGTTCAAGACGAATGCCATTCCTATTCAGACCCAGAAACAAGCTGAATGCTGTGTTGCTACAAACATTGATTTAAAGTGCAAACATAATGTCACTTTTAAATGAGAGCATCTTCTCGCGGGATCGGTGTGAGCATGCTGCATGATTTCTCTGTGTGTTTTTTATGAAAGCACTGAGATTATGAACATTTGCAGAGCTGTCTGTCTCCTTGTCTCAGTAACAAGTGTTGTACTTTCACCCAGTCTAAGTCCCTCCCCATAAATAATAATATAAGCTTATCCTGAGCGTTGTATAGACCTTATCACCCCCTTAAATCAGACGGACCATACCAAGCAGTACCTATTCAACACACTGCCTTCTCCATCACTGACACTGTCGAGGGACAAGGTCAGCATACAGTCAACAGCTCTCTGCAGTATGCTGAAGGGTTGCTGACAGTTGCCTCATATTGAGGCTCGCATAAAGAAATGCTACAGCGCTGTCAGTTCCACGGTAATGATGGTTAAAGGTCACAGTATTTCATTAATATCGGGCACTTTTTTGCTCTGGCGGCACTGCTCTTGGTGTGAATTGCCTCCACAAATGACTGAATACAAAATGAAAGCTGGGTGGGTAGATGAAGGCGGAGCAGACAGAAACTAAGACATCTGAAAAGACGGGGTGAAGCGCGGGGGGGATGTTATTTTCAATGTTTCTGACCATGCTTATATCACTATTATAGTCCAAACATTGAGATGGGATTTCATCATCTTCTTTTTAAACACTTCCTTTTTTAATGTACTCATATCTGAAATTTGTTTTGGCTCTCAATTATGCTGTGGAAGTATTGTTTATTTGTTTGCTTGATGGCCTTTCGACTGAGTGTGCCATAAGAACCCAAAACACATCTTTTCAAAACTGCTTATTCCATATGATGCCAATTGCCTTGTATCTTGTGTTGTTTTTACTGTTTTTAATGAACTGTTTTAACCAATTGTACAGTGTCCTTGAGTGCCAAGGCACCTTGAAATAATATGAATTATTATTATTATTATTATTATTGTTGTTATTATCATAACCATCTGATTGGCTTCATCATCTGTCCCTTTATGCTTTAATTTATTCATCAACTATGAAGTTGGATTGTAAAACCAACCATCTGCATATATGTAATCATCCAGACAGCATCCTTTTTTCTTTCCCAAATCAATATAGGTATTAAGTGTTGTATTCTGACAGGATGTCCTGATTTTATAGGGGAACCACTGTGATAAACATCAGTTATTGAGTCATTAATACCTGTTGTTATTTTCTGTCTGATTTATGCACAAGTGTAATTGAATTGTTGTGAAAACTTTTCAAGCAAGCTGAGCAACAGTTTGAAGAGAGTTGCAGTCTTGTTGCTCACTTTATAATTTGGTACCTGCATCCTTATGTGGCTGTGAGTGTGTGTATCAATACAGGTATGTATGTGTGTTGGCGCTGTAAAGTCCATCTTATTGGATTTCACACCAAAACTGACAGATTGTGTGTGAATCCACCCGTGTGTATGCGTGGGTTTCCTCATGTCCTCCTCCTCTCGGTGTTTCACCTTGACCCCTGTGCCCACTCAGTGTTGTTCATTTCCCACAACCACGGCCTCTGACACTGACACGCTCTCTCTCTCTCTCTCTCTCTCTCTCTCTCGCTCTGTCCCTCTCTGTCTGTCTCTCTCTCGCTCTCTCTTGCTCTCTCTCACTCTCTCTCTCTCTCTCTCTCTCACGCCACACAAGGGAAAAAAAAAAACACCCAATATCCCAGCGGGCTGACGCTGAGAAAGACTCTGAAACTGTTCCACTCGGCCGAAGACCTGAACCCTACAGCCTCCTCCCGTGCACCCCTCTTTCTCACCATGTATTTCCTCCCTCAGGCCATGAACACTATATTTGTATCATTTGTCAATACGTGTATCGATGGCCGACAGAAAAAACAACCCGTCAGGTGGCCAGGTGGATGTACGCAGAGTTCAACGGCAGAAAAGTGGGGCATGAGTAGAAAAAGTAAATGTAAAAGTGCAAATTCTTTCATTCTTCTGCGCTGGGACATAAATTGAAACCTGTCTCGGAGAGCTTAGCAGATAGAAATTACTAATGCTGAAAATGACAAGTATATGAAAATGTTCCTCGCTTTGTCAATTCACGATTCTCTCCTCTCCACCCCAGCTTCCTCCTCCTTTTTTCTCTTCCCCCTACTCGGGCTAATTGGGAAGATAAAGTCATTTGGAAGGCGTGTGTGAGAAGGAAAGGTCGTTCAGAGGTGTCATACTCTCCATTATGCAGTTTAGTTGGGATTACACTATTTCCCTTTCACATTTCCTTTCTTTTCCTCTTTCCTTTCGTGGTTTCTTTCCCTCATTAGTGAAACCATGTCTGTGCCATGTGCTTTGGTAATTAAGGTGTTTCGCTGTTCTGTGTGTATTGTTACATATCTTTGCTTTATTTAAACTACCAAACAATTAGCACCACAGCTGTTATCATTGCAAACCGAACATTTGGCAAATGAGGAATAGACAGTTTTGATTTGAGTATTAGAAGTGGAAGTTTTGAGCCAAGCTTTTCATGTCTTCACACTCTGACTCTGGCATCAGACATGTGGCCTGCTGCGTTTACTGCAATTTTTCAACAAAGCTTACATCTCATAATTCTTCATTTTTCCACTGGAGGTTGCTCTGTTTCATTAGGGTGAGAAGGCATTGAATAAGTGAACAGCAAATGGAAATGGGACTTATAACAATGCTGCAATGAAAGTTGGCAAGACCATTGCTCGCAAAGTATGACACCAAAAACAGTGAGAAGCAACCCAATATTTACCTGGAGTCTGATCAGATCATAAACAGGTTTACAATAACTTCTCTAATCTAATAGTAATTTAATTCAAATATCAGATAGAAGTGTTCACACTATCCGTTTTAAATTTGATCGGCATTTAATCTGGCGATTTTTTGGGGGGGGCATTTCATGTAACCACAGCTATTGTTTCACAAACCAGAAAAAGGAATACAATGTGAAAAAATTCCAAGAAACTGTTTTTTGAAATTTTTGCCGGACAGATCAAGATGTACATGAACCCTTGAGGATTAACAAGAAAAAGATGAAAACATTTTTTTTTATATTTCACCCTTTAAATGATTTGTGTCTCAGCTAAAGTGATCACATGGGAAATAAGTCTTCGCAGTTGGGATGCTCATGCAATCATGAGTGATATTGCAGCTTGAACAGAGAAGAAAATAATTTTTGTCACATTACAGCTGTGTAGGATATGTCAGAGATTACATTGAAGATTACATTTCATAATTCAGAATAGACCGAGACTGGACTGCAATGCTCTCAATCACAATATTTGTCACAACAAAAATCTATGAAACCATTCTTGCCATTCTACCCTAATGTCTTGTGCATTGCCTGCTTAAATCCTGGCAGCTTCAATGGTAACCAGAAGGACTTAAGATTAGCCTTGTTTATTTTGTATTTATTTACCACGACCATGATAGCACATTTCTATCTGAGTGTCTGTTGTGGATTATTAATTAAGCAGTTGAAACTTAAAATAGCTGTTGTCATAAATGCAACAAATCACCTGAAAACGGGATTTAATACCTCAACCGTTCATAAATTCACTCATCTCTTTCACTTGAACGACACCAGTCTCATTGTTTGTATTAGAATTATAACAGGCAGTGTTTTTCATCTTTATTCACACTGGTTGTTTTACTGCCACACCGAGTTAGACTGCAGCACCTGAATGGGACATATGGGTCTGTGTTGTGTGGGAATCAGCCCACTGAACCTTTCTCAGATAAACAATAAGGAGTTTAAGAGAGTTAATAAGACACTTAATACCACTGGATACAACCACAGGTATTAAGGATGCACATCATAATAACTCTCTCTTTCTCTCTCTCTCTCTTTCTCTCTCTCTTTCTCTCTCTCTCTTCCTCTTCCTCTTCGTTGGGCAGTATGTTGAGTTACGGTTTCGGTGTCCTGGTTTCCACACCAGATTATGTGTGTGTGTGTGTGTGTGTGTGTGTATTCATAGTGCAGGAATGTGTGTTAATGTCAAGCTACAGGGCCTTCTCACGATGGCACTTCCTTACTTTCCCCTCACTCTCTCACTCACTGACACACATTTAAAAGATGCTTCTTTGCTGGTAAGTGTGAGGTGTGTCATGACGCATCAAACCCAGGAACAAGTTTTCTGTTGGCTTGGAAAATATAATTTCAGATAAGCTAAATAACTTCTAATCTATGTGATGCAGATGGACCTTTGTGAAAAAGAATAATAATGACATAGAGCCTGATAAAACGCATCGATAATAGACTGCAGCAAAAGAAACCAAATGCTTTGTATTTAAAATAAAGCTGTCTTCACTTGTTTACTCCTTATTACAGGTTGCGCCCTTAGTTTTATGCAAGTTTCACAAAATGTAAGTTTTTCATTTCCCATCTTCGATTGGGTAATTTATTTTTATTCATGTGCCTGAAGAGGTGGCACAATATGGAATATTTTACAAGTAAGCAGCAAGAAAATAAAGAATAGGGTTGTATTTTGAGTTAGTGATATGAAAAAGAAATTCTATCTGCCCTATCACCACCGCAAGATTCAATCAGGACGGCAGCTATTCTATTACACAAGGTAAGAAAATACTCCTAGTATCTTGTGCTATCTTATCAAAGTGATAGGTTTATAAAAACGAGATTCTCGATAACACAAGCACCTGTGTATCGCGCATAAACAGAAAAACATGCATGTGTGGACCTTCGAGTGTATGTACTCAGTCTGCATGCATTAAGGGTGTTTATCAAAATTGGATCTCTATCTCTCTATCTCTCTATCTCTCTATCTCTCCCCACCCCCACGGTTCACTGGTTATCAGGGTTTTAGCACATAACCATGGAGTCGATGCTAGTGCGATCGTTTATCAGAATCAGGTCCATGATAATGAGATTGCACTTTAATGGAGTGGTCTTTGTTTTGTGCTCAGTGTTGTGTGTGTTGGATGGAAACGCCTCGTTGCTGTGCCACTAATGGCAGCACCTACTGTCTTAACTAAACACTAAGGGGGATGAAAAGAGTAAGGCAGGAAGAGAAATGGGGGCCGGAAAGGAGGGATTGTAAAGTGTGAAAGAATAAAATGAGGGAAGTGGGCCGCAGTGTGTGGCCAGTTGAGGGACTGGGTGTGTGTGAGGGTGGGGGGGGGGGGGGGGGGGGGCAACGTGCCAAGTGGAGGCGGGTGCGTGTCATGATGATGTCATCTTGCTCCGGAGTTTTCTTCAGTTGCTCTTTTAGACACTCAGCTGTCATTCTTTAGACGACTTCCTCTCCCTTCTGTGCAAACACACACACACACACACACACACACACACACACACGACGCATGCACACACACACGATAAGAGGCCTGTTGTGGAAGCTGACACCTTTTATTTCACTGTCACACAGAGCCCAAATGTGCATGTACGCCTGTTGTTGTGTCTTATTAACAAAGGATCTGGGTTGTCGTGTCTTCCGCTCCCTTATCCAGCACCTCCGCTGTGCAGAGACCACCATTGTTTTCTCTCGTTTTTCATATGTATATAGCAGATGCAGTCGTATCTCCACGCACCATTACCACAATCCCAGCATACCAAATATATGTTTCAGCCTTCTTTTGTTCTCAGTGGGTTATTGGTTCTGAAATAGCTTCGGAAAGCATCTCACATGAAAGCTGAAGACTTGGTGACGTAAGAAGTGAAAGTCACCAGTATAAGGTGCTGACAGAGTTTCAGGCGAAGACAAATTAGCTTCATCATCATTATCACAGTCTCCAAGGCCATCAACACCAATCAATCAGGCGATCATCGCCTTTCTCCTGCTTATACCGTCACGTAGAGGCCTAAGGCAGGAAGGATAAAGGGGTTGTTACACCGGATCTTCTTGGCAGAAGTGCACCTCACTCTCTTTTAGAGAGTCTTGCTTGTACGGTCTGACCAGGGAGCTGTAGCATTTTAATGAAAACTATTCAAAGTATTGCCTCAAACACTTCCATTACCGTGCACGTACTGTATTAATTTAGAATAACGGGTGCCCTTGCCAGTCATATCGCAGTAAATTATTACAGAAGCATCTTAACACTCCTCTGCTGCTCCTCACTCTGCATTCCTAATATCAGAGGATGGATTTCATACTGCAAGCTCACTGTGATTCCTCCAAACTGCCAACCTCTGCTTATAAACTGTCCACTAACAGGTTTTCCTCTGCTCAACCCCCAGGTTTTTTTTTTTCTCCCTTTTTGCACGACATTTTATCTTCTGTAAGTTGTGTGTTACTGCAGTCTTTAAAGAGCAGGGGAAACACTGATAAAGCCTGGAGTCTGAGAATTGATAAAAGACTATCTGCATAGGCTTAAGGTCATGCTCATTGTGTCTGGACAAATTGGGAAGGAATCATCATGTCAGGACATTAGTTTAATCTGTTACAAGCCTTTCTCATTTGTTTGGCGTCATGTTATTTTGAGAAAACACATTTTTGTGTACACTTTGTTTTTCAATGTAAAAATACTTTGGAAACCTTGGTTGCTGAAATGGATATTCAACTCACCTTCAGCACTTTTGTAAGTGGCTTTAGACACTGAGCAGGGTGGTTTTTAATTATTATCTAAAATTTGGGGTTTAAAAGTTTAATATCCTGTGACTGTTCATGAATTTACAAAATGTTCCTGTCTTTGTTATTGGAGATGAAAATGCTTAGATTTTAATTGGGTATGAAGATGATTAACAATGAGCAGATCAGAGGTATTGGTGCTGTTGTGATTGAGATACAGCTGAAGATGTCCGGTTAAGATGGTTTGAACATGTACTGAGGGAAGTGATATGTTGGACGAAGGGTGTTTGAGATGGAGCTGTCAGGCAGTAGGGGAAGAGGAAAACTGCAGAGACGATTCATAGAGGTAGTGAAGAAGGACATGGAGATGTTTCTGGTCTAACAGTAAGAGGGGTGGGCGGTGGAGAGAGATGATCCAATACGACTATCCTTGAATCGAGCAGCTGAAGGATGAAGGGGGGATGAATTCAATATACATGCTCTTCATAAAATTTCTTTTCAGGATTTTGGACATGAAGATTCAAAATCAAAGTGACATTCAGGCATAAGACGGATAGGTGCATATTCATTCAAGCCACATCTCACTCTATTGTGCCGGGGTGACATAGCCTCCTTTCCTTACCAGCGTGTGATATTTCTTTAAAGTTGCCGTCATCTCTGCTATGCTGCGTTTTCACATAACGACGACAAGTCAGGAATGGCACAAATCTCAATACGTGATCGAGCATCATGGATTTAATCTAGATGACTAGATTCCGGGCAGAGGCGTCTCGGACCATCACAAACAGTCGCGACAGTGGCGAATCTTAACAAATCCTTTCGCAATGTCACCCATATTGTTCTACGCTGCTGTGCGCCATTGCGCATCCTCACTTTCTGTCAGTAATCTGTCACGAATGTTGCGAATTGGGTGGCAAATTTTGCTATTGGCAGTCTGTGAAGGGGGGCGCCACGCTCCAGAAGAAACAACAATTGCCCCGTCTCAGATGGGATCTTATGGAGGTGCGGGTGTTCGCCCAGGGTGGAAAACAATCCAGGTCCGATGCTGGGTATAGACAGTATATGACTGCACGCACACTCCAGTCCTTCTACCATCAGCTGCTGAACAGTTCACAGCGCTCCAGATCGCTCCACATCCAGAGGACGTTTGTGCTCACGTGCACAGTTGGGCTCTCTGCCATAGAGTTGCGCAGAGAGGAGGGGGATACTGCGGAGAGAGCCAAACTGAGGGAAGCTTATGCTGTCGTGCCACCCTGTCATGGACCCAACCCATCAAGAATACGTTGCAAATGCTGTCACGCTTTATTGCGCATCTCCAGACCATCACAACTAATTGAACGAACTTCAGAAATTGAGGAGATTGTTGATTATCGTGGAAGATTGTTTTTGGCAGCCACGGACATATGCCACGTGCAGACACTCCCTGTTTAGTTGTGTGAAGTCACATTATGAATGTTACAAACGCGCCACGAAAGATGGGAAAATAATATTCGTAACGCATTGTGCCTATGTGTAAGCGCAGCATAAATGTTATCTCAGCAGATGATTACCAGGAAGTGAAGTCACAATTACAGGATGCATTTGGACTGTGATCTTTTTTTATGTGCATATGAAAAAGGTTCAGCTTTTAATCTTTAATTTTTCTTTAAATCCAAAAAGCACAGATTGATAGTCATGCTTTTGTCTCTTTCACCAAGACATTAATAATGCTCAGGCTGTCGAGCTGGCTTTGTACCATTTGTGTAGATTCTTGAACAATTGGATTAAAAAGTTTGAAACTTGAATGAATGAAAAAACAGATTCTTCTGTTCAGATTCAATGTGACATTTTTGTGACTAACAATTATGCTGTAATAGGTCAGCTTTAATACAAGTGTTAGTCTCATAAATCTTTCTTGAATTATGGGTTATATTTGCTTTAATAAGTGTTGCGCAAGCATTATATGGACTTCCGCTGGGCTATAGTAAGGCATGTTCAGGGTAACAAAATGCCCCCAGACATGAACAGTCTCTTGCTTTGATACACTGCCATAACATTTCCTCTCACATTTGTCTCCAGACACACACTCTTCAATTACTGCCAACACATTCAACTTGGATTCATCAGTAAACAGGACTTTTCTGCAGTCATCCATCCTGAAATGCTGGTATCTAGCAGATTTTGGCCTTGTTTCCCCTCTTTTAAAAGTGGCTTGGAGATGCCTCTCGTCCTCCGAGACACTACTCACCGTCCATTTTTGACACCACTTAGCTGATTGGAATATTTCTGAGCAGGATCTGTATCTGATGGAGTTGCTCCTCCTTCTCTCTGTAAACAAAGCTCAGCATATTGATATTCTGATAGTGTTACATTTCAACCCTTTGAGTTTAATTGCTGGGGCAGAAATGTCCCCCGTGTGTATGTAAGCGTGTGTTTGGCATGTGATGGACTGGTGACCTGTTCAGGGTGGACCCTGCCTTCTCTCACACCCAGCTGGTATCAGCTGCAGGGCCTCTTGAGCTTTTGGAAACCCCCAAACTATTCTTGACACTGGACCTCTTTTCTCCAAGTTAGTTGGGTTGTTTTCTGTTTAAAACTTGAGATCAAAGAAAAAAAAATTAGCCTCAGTGTGATTGCTGGCATCAGAATAGTGCTGAAACTTCATATTACATTCCACAATGTACTGGTTCTCTTCTAATTTCTGAAATGTCTAATTATTTCTCAGTTTATATCAGAGAACTGTTTTTTATTAGCTGTTCTTGCACAGTATAATGTTATAACACAAAATCACACAACTTATGACTTTACAATGATAATGTTCAGTTTTGCATGAGATTGTAAGTAAGATTTTAATTGAATTTAGGCTTTGTTTTTAAATCCCGGGTTTGCGGTGGTGTTGAGTCGTACTTTTTTAATAAGTGTAAATAAGCAAGGCTGGCCAAAAGGCAGAAGCTACAGTACAGGTGTTGTTTTAAATCACACTACAATATACAATGTACATTGTATGTGATAAAATGGCTGAAGAGAAAATCCACAAATCATGCACAGTGAGAACATGCAAATGCCACATGGAAAAGACCCCAAAGCCCAGAACTGCAACCGTGGATGTTCTCCTTACAAGACGAGAATGTTAACCACCGCAGCGCTGTGCGGCTTTGATTAGTCAAATTGAGTTTAAACTCATTCTTCCTTCAAAAGAAGTCATTTCGATGTATGCTGTAAGTCTGAGAAGAAATCACACAGACCTCTGCTGCTTCATGCAAATCATTTCCACAGATTTCATACATGGTTAGTAGCACATGCAGGGGGTCTCTCTTGGATTGGTCCCAGAGGACGCTTTCACTCTCTTGCATTGTATGCTCATGTGCAAAAGAAGAAAAAAAAACCGGCGGCTCACTCACACAATCTTAACCTGAATCATTCCCCGTATTTGTATGCACAGGTCTGTTTTTGCTCTCCTCCTGTATGTGTAGCTGTGTGTGTGTATTTATCTGATCCAGTGTGTAGGATATTGGTCTTGGCAGTATGGAATTTAGTTAATTCCTCCAGCTAGTCTTCTCGCTTGATTAAATAATCGCTGATTTAATGCAGCTCGGTTTGTGTATATCAATGTGTGTGCATGTGAATGCATCTCTCCGGGTGTGTATGTATCTGTGTGTTAAAAGCAGGGCTGACTTACTCCTTAAGTGAATTAAATGTAATTTCATTTTGAAAGACTTTGTTTAGAAAGCCCTCTTTTTTAAATTTATTTTAGACCGCAGGGCGCCTCAATCTTTTTCTTTCTTCTCCTCCTCACTAACCCCCCCCCCCTCTCTCTCCCCCCATCCCATCCCTATGTTTCTGTGTTCCACCATGTAGGATGTCGGGAACTATGGGGTGTTTAGTTTTATTTGACCACACTTTCAATGTATGAAACAAATATGTTGGAAATGATGAGAGAAACTGAGATAATATTCAGAAAAATGGCGATTATGTATTTTTGAAATCAAGCATGTGTAGGCAAGCCAGTTATCTCAAGTGAAGCCACACCGCTCGAGGTTCGATGGATAGATGTTACTGTTCATTGATTGCAGATGCTAAAAACATGTAAAGAACTCATTATTGCTAAAGGACCCAAACCATTGGATGCTAATCTAGCCAGGCGAGCTCTTCCATAAAGATCTTAAGGACTATGCAATGTAAACAGTTGGTATAACATCTGTAAATTTATGGCTTCAGGAGGATTTCAGACTGGACTCGAAGCCACATCTGAAGTGTTCAGCCACTGTGCGGTTCCACCATATGTCTGATGTTAAATAAACATCAGATCCTTGAAAATGAAGTTATAATTTATGACTTCACTTTATGAGTGGAGTCACAACAAAGTCACATGAAAGTTCTGTTTGAATCTAAAGAAAAGCAATCACTTCAACCCATTTAATGGAAAGTTGGCATGGTTGTACCGACCCATTAATGTCGCAAAAAAAAAAACAAATCTTAAATTAGAGTACTGCCATTGGTCATGATACATGTAATGACCAAATGGAGCTTGTTTCCAGGGTGTGTATTTTCCCATGCAAACAACAGACAGGTCATGTCGTCTGGTTTATGCATTCTTGCATTAAATCTAATGCCACAAGAGAGAAAAAAAGTCTTTCTGCTCAAGCTGCTTGTGCATTAGTGCAAAGAGACTGACCAAAAACTGATTGCGAAAGTTATTAAACCAATAAATGCTGTTTTGTATGCAGCCTTACCCTGAACAGATTGTACTCTTAATTTCTTCTAGCTTTTTCATAAGCATCATGAGACTGATAAAATCTTCAAATATTGTCAACTTCCCAGTGTTTTTTCGTCCTTTATTGTACCACAGTTGTTTATTCTCATCCTTTTCCTCAGGAGATTTAATTATCTGATGTATTTGTTTTAACTGTCTTTATAGGTTCACAAGCCAAACATTTCACATGAGTATGTTTTTATTTGTACAGTATTATATGGACGCTTGTTAGCTACTGAAATATCTTTGAGATACTATTAAAGAAAAGCTTTCCATTGGTTGCTAAAGTTAACTTTGGGTCCTAATCAGGTTTAGAGTTTGCTTGTTGTTTTGGACTTATCAGTGAAAGCATGATGGAGTTTAATTTCCTGACCATTGAGTGCACTGGTGTTATGAGTGTGCCTTTTGTCTTTGTGAGCGTGTGCGTGTCAGAGGGCGTCGTTGCTTGTGCTGATTGAACGGTACCATGGGCCGCAGATAAATAGATGTCATTAAGACCCTGAGCTCTAATTACCAGGAGCCCTTTTCTACAGGCTGAGGTGAGTGGGAGAGGCCAGGTATTAGCAATCCATCAGAAAAAAACACGCACTGATTCACACACAATGTGTCCACATGCCAACACACCCAAACCAGTAACTGTTGGCCTGAGTTACCAAAACAAACATGCATCGGTGTAACTTTTTATCCTGTGTTACATCGTGTTTGGATGTGTGTGCAACTTGTTACACATGTAATTGGCAATTCCCAGGTTTGTCAAGCCAACCAGCTGACGATTGTAGAGGAAGTTGGAGAGTGTGTGTGCGTGCGTGCGTGCGTGCGTGCGTGTGTGTGTGTGTGTGTGGCATGTGCTTTCTGGAAGGTGATGGGGCCTATCTGTTCTTTCCTGTGTAATTGACACTTGAACCTCACTCTGACAGATACCATTCTATTCATTGTAACAGGTCTTTTTAGTGGCCAACACATGCTTCTTGAAATGTGGCCTCCAATCCAAATCTAGCTCACCTTCATTAGCCAGTGCAACCAAAGACTGTGTGTGTGTGTGTGTGTGTGTGTGTGTGTGTGTGTGTGTGTGTGTGTGTGTGTGTGTGTGTGTGTGTGTGTGTGTGTGTGTGTGTGTGTGTGTGTGTGTGTGTGTGTGTGTGTGTGTGTGTGTGTGTGTGTGTGTGTGTGTGTGTGTGTGTGTGTGTGTGTGTGTGTTGCAATGTGGGCCAGCTGTGGGGCCATATGTGAGTGATTTGGGTGCTCGGAGGGAAACTAAGTTCTGATGACAGACGCACTGTTTGGCTTGCAATACTAGACACACACACACATACACGCACGCACGCACACAGGAAGTGTACATCAATCAATCACCTGGCTCTGTCTATCTACATGTGGTGGCCGTATGGTGTACAGATCGCTGTAACACACACAGACGCAGATGCACACAAACTGAGGTGGACTCGGTCATGTTAGTGTCCTGATGTCAGATGGTTGAAAACACATGTACCTTAAAGACTTGTGATATGAGCCCAGGTGTTTATAACGCACAGAATTATTTGAAGCAGGATGTTTTATTGTAACATGTATCAAAACTGAGAGGCACAGATCTTCCAGAATAAGCACTCTCATGTTGTTCTAAAACCTTTAAACAATCTGAAAATAGATCCTCATCCCTAATCCAAATGGTATAAAAGATGTCATCATAAATGTCCATTTGTGAGCCGAAAATATAACTTGGAAACTAAAGACCTGTTAAACACATTTCACAGGCAATGAGAAGTTGTTTATTCTTTAAAGACTGTGTAGTGAAGATGTTTTGAGTAATCTGGAACAACCAAGCTTCTTTGTAGGGGTGATCAATGCATCACATTTGAATACATAGAATAAACATTTGAATAAATAATGGTATGATAAAAAAGGATTGCATACACAAACTCACCTAAGATGTTCAGTGGAACTCTTAAAGTCACGAAACATAATAATGATGCGTTACACTTTTGTTTCAGCCGGTTTACTTTTTGAAATCCATCAGTTCTGGACAATGCTTGATTGCATTCAAATTATGGAAAAAAATTATGTAGAGATAGATAGATAATACTGATCCAATATTTGATTGTATGTATGCTTGTATGCAGTTAATGCAAATCTTTCAAGATTTACTCTTAAAAAATAAACAAAAAGCCCAAATAATGCTGGAAAAGGCATTTGAAACAGCCATCAAATGTTCTAATAAAACAAGGTTTTATCTTTTCTATCCAAGTCCGTCATTGAAGGCTTCATGAAGGGGTTAAACGATCTCGGAACAAGCACTCAATCTTTCAAGTGGACAGATTACACTCTTCAAATGTATTTGCTGAGGGCATACAGTACGTGTTCCCAGCAACATGTGAAGTGGTTAATTTTGCTGTGATCGTCTCAGTGTATTTGATTTGTGGCGATAAAGTGAAGAGTGCTGCCGGCGCCCACTGGGCTCTGTTGCTTTTAGCTGGCAGCACAATAAAAGATGCTCAGTGGAAGTGCTGGTCGTGGCTCCATCTGTAGCTCTGAGACTACAGAAAGCCTGATTGAAGTGTGACGTCCTTTTGTAAAAAGTTGAAATGTTTTTAACTTCTGGCACTTGGGTGCTCTCAGCCGGAGAGAGAGAGGAAAAAAAATAGCTATGCTCTCATGCTAAGCTCTCAGTGCTGTCATAAACATAAAAACAATAAGACGCCAGCGCGGGAAGGAGGAAGGTCCCAGTGGACAAAAGTCCACGGTGGAGAGAGAGGAACAGCCAGACTGGAATAAGAGAGAAAACAGCCGGGTGTGTATTTCAGTGCGCCATACACACTGGTACACATGTACAGTGTGGTAGCAGTTGCATTACGTATGCGAGAAATGACTTTGGGTAAAAGAAGAACGATGGGATATAAACTCTTAAGAAGGAAAAGAATTGTGAATAGACAGGCGGAGGGAGAAAAACAGACGTTGGTGGAGGAGAAAGATGAGGTGTGCTGTCCTCTCAGGGTCATAAAGGTGGTGAATGGGGCCAGAGGCTTAATGGGATGGAGAAACGTTGTGATTGGCTCATTACTGTGATGGAGCACGTTGCCACAACGATTGGCCTTTTCACCTCCCACCCTTCCTTGCCCACACTACTTTTCTATGCACCAGTGCCTCGTGAGCTGCAGAGGTGCGAGTGTGCGCACACTAATACAGTAAAAGTCAAACGCTCGCCTGTAAAGTATTCGCCGCAGTTCAAGATAAACTCCAAAACACTTTATACAACAAGGTGAAAGCATAACTCATTCTTTCCCGCATCTCTAAAGGAGTACTCAACTAAATTACCACCGTATCGCGCTGAGAGGAGTCCATGTTGAGTCTAAGAGACTTGCGTATTCATGTCTAAAACACAAACAACTTACTCAGCTCAGCAAGATCACTTTCCCTTCACTGATATATATTTTGAAGATTTTATTAACCTTGTTTCATACTGAGAAAATCAGTGTGGAAAGGGAACAATGTTCTCAAAAGGCTTTCCCATTAGGTGTGATAAATGAGAGCCTATCATCTCTCAGCCACTGAGCCAATCTGTTTTTCCTCTCCTTCTCTTTCTCTCTATTGTTCTTGAGTGGCATGAAAATAATAAAGGAATCAAAACTTGTGGTCTTTTTTCATCCTTTCTTCTCTAACCTGGCACAATCTTTGTCACCCTTGGTGGTTGTTTTATTTTTTTTCACTCCATTTTGCCCCCCTTCATTAACACCTTTTCTGTCTCTCTGCAGCGGAGGCGTGGCAGTGGGGTTTTCTGCGCAAACTGTTTGACCACCAAGACATCGTTGTGGAGGAAAAACGCTAATGGAGGCTACGTCTGCAACGCATGTGGTTTATACCAAAAACTACATTCGGTAAGTCGACTGCATACATGCCTGGCACTATTATTGCTGCACTGCACTGTGCACCGCCCAGGACAACCTGTAGAATTGACTAGGAAACCTGTGCAAGCTGATTTGATGAACTAAACACTCTCCGTGTGCCTGCAGGGATTCCCACACTATGCTGATTTCCTTGCACAATCAAAAACAAATGCATATCATAATCCAAATATGTTTCCTATATGCACATTGGCAGACTCCCGTGCATCCTTTAAATTGGTGTGGTTGTTAAATCAGTACACTCAGGAGAGGACAGCAAATGTTGGTTTCACGTGAGACAACATTTCAAATCCAAACATCGACGAAACGGGTTCAAAATTGCTTAAACAAGTTTTTGCGCCACAAGTATGTTTTGGTATTTGGTCTGAGGCTTGAATTTGTTCCCTTATGTTTTCAACTTTGCGACTAAAGATGTTTATAAAGTGTTCACACAACTCATCTGAGGATTTTTTTGTCCCGATGCCCAGCCAATGTTGTAGATTTGCTTTTATCCACACACACATCTGCACAATCTTTCCTCAAAGAGTTGGTCATTTCTGTTGTTTTCCAAGTTGCATTGTCGTCTTCATTCTTTTTCCAGATATACTGTATAACACTGTCCTGACAGACCATCAGTCGTATTACTTTACTCCCAGAAAATGCACCAAATAATGCACATGACTGAATGTGGAAAACAGACAGAAGGTCCCTTCCCTAACCATTTGCTTATTTTACAAATGATTCAACATTCATACAACCAAGAAGAAACAAAGTAGATGTAAACATTCTTTGGACGAGTTGAAAGTCAAATATTAGCTCCCAGTGAGATTGAATTGAATATCCTACAAAAGTTAATTTGCAGGGCTGGACACTTGTTCTGTTCATGCTCACTCATAAACACTGCTCCAGTTATATTTTATAGACTCTGCTCTGTTTTAATACATCTACGGGCCGGTTCTGACCGCTAATCATCATTCCTCTTGTCAGGCTATTTAGCATTCGATCCAAATGAAATGGTGCATGCTGCTGTTAAATTATTGTATATATTTCGTGATTCCTGCTGTGAAAAGTAATATTGCAGAAAAAGTGTATTTGATTTGGTGGGCACGGAGAGTTACAAGCCATCTCAGCAGTCACAGTGAGCCGGAGCTATGTCGTGAGAAATGTGATGGAAGGAATCAACGCCACCATCTCAGCCTGGGGAAAGTCTATGGAAATCCCAAATTTATTAGCGTGCATGAATTCCAAATGAGATAAAAACTCAGTCTTGATTTTAGTTGAGAATATCAAGCTCATTCACCTCTGTTATAATGGGTTTAAGTTAATTACACACTTCATTGTTCCTATTAACTCAAATTTTTACAAATATTAAAAAAGCATAAAATGCGTCCTCGAAGCTTCTGCGAATCTATTTATAGTACAAACACCAGATTCATGCTCACACACTGGCCTTTTAAGCTCATCTCGTAACATTTGAAAGTGGACGTTTTTGCACCATAAATCAGTGTGAATGAACGCACCAGTGACTTGACCATGCTGCAACCCCGAGCAGTGCACTGCAATTATCGGATGGAGCTTTAAAGACCTTTTAGAGGATGACAACCGATAGAAGTTTACTCCTTCCTGCCCCTGCCGTTGTCCTTGGTTCAACCTGTTTATCTCATCTGCTGCTCCAATCACGTCCAAGCTCCCTCCACTCTTGGCAATATTCATGACAACCATATTTTATATCCCATAATAAAAGTTTTATACGCTCTACACACATTATTAGAGAGGATAGCAGCTAGTAAAACACTTGAAAGTGAGAGAGGCGAAGGGAGAGTTATGAATAAAGAGACAGAAAAAATGAATACCCAAAGAAGGAAGACAAATAAGGAGAGAGAGTTGGGAGGAAGGCAGAGAAGAGGAAGACATTTAGGCGGATAATAAAGGGACAGAGTGTGTATGAAGATGGAGGGAAAATTAGAGAGTCGGAGAGAACGCAAAGGAAATGTTGAATTAGAGAAGGTAGGCGACAATAAGACAGACAGATGTGTATAGCAGTAACTCAAACCAGGTATTCTACCATACCAACACACAGCCATAAAAGTGCAGAGTACAACCGCCTGTGTGTGTTTGTATGCGTGGATTGGTTTGTGGGTTTGAGTTAGGGATGTGACTGCTGCCTAGTTTTTCTGTTGACTCAACAAAATAAAATCATTACGACTAGCCACCTTGTCTTAAAAAGTAAAATGCTCAATAAACAGTCTGAGGTTTAGCACCGTGTATTCAGGCTGAGGCCTTTACCAGGCAGGGTCACAGCTTCTTCTGGGACACGGTGTCAACCTGGCCTCGTTGTGGCGAGCACTGCTCACGGCAGCAGCTGTCGTCGTTCCATCTCTCCAAATACCCATCGTGTCGTTTTTTAAAAGTGTTACCTGACAAGCGCTATAGCTTTACGTGTATGTAAATGTGGACTGTTGTTAATGTGGTGATGTTTAAATAACGACAATTTGAGTCCTACTTTACTTTGCCAGCTTCAATGCAATATAATCAACATCGAGTGAATGGCCCTGCCCGAAGTATGCATTAAGTGAGGTCGCAACTGGTGTTTACGATTAAAAAAACAAGCAACATTTCTAAATGCTTGGCTGAATATTCCGAGTGAAAACCAGTGTGTACCGCAGTGTGAAGCACAGGCAAAACTTCATAATGAGCACAACACATTTTATGAAAATAAGCCATTAATAATCCTGCAGCTTCTGTGACACTCCATAAATTATCAGACTAAATAGACAACGGTCCATTTTTTTTTTCTGTCCAATATCATGATTTAATCATTTGTGCCAGGACTAAGGTGCTTAAATGTGAAGTAGCAGGAGAGTAGAGAAGTCGAAGACATTTAGAGACAGGAGAGGAGCAGCAGTTGAGGAATTGGGCTTCAGCAAATCATGTCAAACTCCTCACCAAAACGCAGATGGGGAACAGCGAGTGACTGGGTGAGAGAAAAAGTGGAACACGGTGAAATGTCACAGAGAAACTCACATTTCTATAACAGATGCAAATAGGTTTGCTTGAGCCAGTGAAATATTCCAGATTTTTGTCAATCTGCAACTTTAAAATGCAACATCCAGTCACACTGACAAAATGAAGACACTGTAAGCATTATTTTCATTTGCTTGGTGTTTTCTTTTTTGCTTTTTTTCTTCTGTCGACCCCCTCCTCTGGTCCAGGCGTCGTCTCTTCTGCTGAATTGTTTTACTGCTAGGGGGACAAGAAGTATCCATCCTCAGAGTGAATAAAAACTACTTCACCAAGAAAATGGACCAGAAAACATCAGATAAATTTATTTATAAATCAAGTGACTCCACTGGGTCTTCACATCTGACTGATGCACTCTGGGAAAAACTCTGGCTTTGACCTTTTCTCCAACACACACATCAATGCACACACACATGCATGCTTTAATGCACATAATTTGTGTCGCATGCATTCAGACAAAAGTGCTGAGTTCTCCACACTAAAACATGAATGCGTACAGTTATAAATAAGGAAGCTATAAATCAAGCAGTGTTAGGGCTATGCATTTCTATTCTTCTAATAGGAATATTTACTTTTATGATTTGGTGAGGCACTTAAACTCCAAAAAATAAGTATTACAGCATTGAAATACTGGATTGGTTTCTAATCAACTCTGACACATACCAGGCAGTGTTTCTGTAAATTATTATTTTTGAGTCTATTATTTATTATCTGTTGTCTTTACTTGCAAGCAGAATCTGTTTTAGATATATGTTTATTAAATGTAATGAAATAAAATGTATTTATTTATGAACTCAAACTTTTAGTTAGTTAGAGTTGGTTTTCCCAACCACAGTGGGAAATTGATCAATAAAGTGTGTTTGTTTGAACTGGATCGACCTGAACAGGGGTTGTGCATGGCTGATGCCTTCATGACCGTCAGTCTCTCAAGCTCAAAACGACACTCATTAATTGATTATGTGTTGTTATGTATTTAATTGTTCTAGTTTGAATTGCACAGACAAAAACAAACATCACAGGCGACTCAAATTATGCCGTGGGGGTCTTGAAGTTGAGTCTTCAGGGTAAGCAATATTTACATCAGATGTAAGTGCACCCTCTTGTGGTTGGGGCAAAAACCACAGTCATCTGGGCTGTCGGGTATCTTACAGTTTGAGTTGTTCCAGGGTTATCACTCTTAATTATAGTTGGCCATATCTAAATGAATCGGAATATCCTTAGATTAAATCCACCACAGAAGGATATTAATGGAAATCAAATATATTGTGATTATCGCTGTGTTTTTATGATGAAAATCAATATAGAGTCAGTAGTCGGAGAGGGGGCATTTTATTTTATTTACATTTGACTGCATCATTGGCATTAACCTGGCCATCTATCTGTCTAATCAGATGCACTAAACATTAATTTCTTAATCGTCAAAAATGTGATGGTAGTGTGCATGACAGTTATCATCCGAGAGTTAAGCAACTTAATCAGTGGTATGACTATTGAAATGATGGAGCAGTTAAACCAAACTGCCTGCTAATCTGCGACCTAATTCTTCAACTCACTCCCTTTTCTCTGACTCGTTTGTTTCTCCCATCTCACAGACACCCAGACCTCTGAACATCATCAAGCAGAACAACGGTGAGCAAATCATCCGACGGAGAACCCGAAAACGCCTCAACCCCGATTCCGTGTCGTCTGAAAACCCCGCCCCAAAGCAGCAGCGAATCACCAGCGAGGAGCGCATGAATGGGGAGGAGTCAGACCGAAGCTGTGCCTCTGTCAAAAACCAGCAGCCCTCCCCTCGCTCGCGCTCGCCCCGATCCACTCAGGCCTTCTTAGCCAATCAAACGCTGGAGATCCACAGACGCATGCCTCCACTCCTCCTCCCCTCGCACTCGACCACCTCATTGGTACCCGAGGGCAACGGGGGCCTCGCCGATGGAGGGATGGTGTCTAAAGGGGAAGTAGGGAAAGGAGGAGGGGGGTCAGAGAGAGGCAGTCCGATTGAGAAGTATATGCGTCCAACCAAGCCGTCGAGTTACTCACCTCCTGGTTCGCCCATTGAGAAGTATCAGTATCCGCTTTTCACCCTACCCCTGCCATTAACTCTCTCCCCTGATATGACGCCTGAGTCCGATTGGCTCAGATTCTGGACCAAGTACAAGATGGCAGCCGCCTCTGGGGTTCCTGGTAGCATCAGTAATCTAAGCAGCCCTGGTGGCCTTGGAAATAATGCCCATTATCTTGGTGCAATGGTGTCTCCAGTGCAGCATCATCAGCAAAGCTATACTGTGCCTTACTGTGCCTCTCCCTACTCACCTCTTCCACCTCCTCCAGCGCCCACTCACTACCCACCTCCCCCTCTTCATACCCAGTCCTCCTCATCCTCATCGGTGGAAAATGAGGCTCCTTTGGATCTTGCAATAAGACAAAGAGATACAAGCGCTGTAAACGCACATGTGTCGTCAAACGGTGCGGAGAGGAGAAGGCAGGAGTCTCCTCTGGCTGAAAAGTTAAGAGGGAGCTGGAAAGGAGAGAAAGAGGAGGAGGAGGAGGAGGAGCGGACAGATGAAGGAGAGAACCCAAGTGAGGAGATGGGGAAGGACGTGAAGGATAGTTTGGTAACGTGTCAATTAAGCGTTGCGTCAAATCGTAAAATGGTGGAAGCAGCCACGCAGGACGACCTCACCAACCGCTGCATCCACTGTGGGATCTACTTCCTCGACGAGGTCATGTATGCCCTGCACATGAGTTGCCACGGTGACAAGGGACCATATCAGTGCAGCTTTTGCCTCCACGTGTGCGCTGATCGGTATGATTTCACCACACACATACAGAGGGGCTTACACAGGTACTCGGACAAAACCTCGCAGCAGAAAAGTCAGAACGACAACATTCAGGATGCCACGGCAATGTCGGAGCAAGAGTGTCAAAATGTGACCACGGAGGAAAAAGATGGAGGTAACCATCATGAGATCACAATTCAGACCGACACCACGGAAGGAGCTTGTCGCGACGACCAAGCGAAGGAAAACACAGACAGCGAAGCCCGTGAGGAAGAAACGGGGGCCATGGAGGAAGGGGAAGGAGATGAGCATGCCGCAACAAAGCAGGAAAAAGACGGTGAACAGGTGTCTGACATCAGCGATGATATTACAGAGCCAACCGAGGTCACGACTGTCGCAGAGTCTAAAGACACTGATGGAAACTAAAGGATATCCGACCCATGCAAACCTTTAAGAACGTGTTTTTTTTTTTTTTTTCCTGGATGAATAAGCTGTGTGCCTTCATGTTCCTGGAGGCGAGCTCATGTCAAAATGGGCACAACCTGGGCACTAAGAGAAACCCATCCTTATGCTGGAAGCACTCGGCTGTCAAACTCGGCAGAAATCATCGCGGTATCTGGCTGAACCGCAGCAGGAGGCACTTTGGAGTCATAGCGGCAAGAATTTACCATCGGCATCCCGGCATGCAGCTGAAATTACCTTTAATAAGCAGCGACTTTCCTCATAAGAGGATTGGAAGCAGGACTGAAAGTTGGACTGAATTTAGGATTAGTTTGAAGAGCTCAGCACTTGCATATCTACCATACAGCCGAGCAAAAAAAACAAAAAAACAAAACAACAAAAAAAAAGACTTTCAAAAAACAATGAAACTGAGCTTATGCAGACTGCTGGTTCAAACTATTCTGATGTATATTTCAGATTGATATATTTTGGTACTACCAGATCTGATCTGGTGTGAACTGCTTTGCTCTTGCACAGTTTTTTTTTCTTCCCTCTGTGCAAGTGGATTGAAATACCAAAAACTATGCTGACAATATATTACTGGTTAATTTTAACCAGTTTGGGTTGCAGTTCAGTTAGTGTTACTTTGACACGATCAGTTTTTCCTTTCTTTTCTTTTCTTTTTTAAACATTTGTTTGTTTTCCGAATCTCCGATCAATGCAAAATCACAATCGTGGCATGGTGGCCCAGAAAGAAACCTGGGCATGTTTGAGTCGACTTCTCTGAACTGCTTAAAGCCAGTTTGAGCTGATAAAACCAGTGCATCTCCGGACCGAAGTGTTCTCTTCATCCATGTGGATCAAACCAAGTGACATTATTTCTACCTTCCTCTGTGCCATGATACTAGCTATGTGCCTGGCTGCCTGCCTAATAGAACAACCATCTATTAACCTGCTTAACATTTATAATAATATTAATAATGGTTATAATAATAATGATGATAATGATGTTATGGTACAAAAATGCAATTTGCTACACTTTCTTATATATGTTATTTTATAAAGGCAAATAATGCTTTTCTTTGCAGGAAATGGTACTATAAAAATTAGTTTATTTGATTTTTTTTTTTTTTTTGTCTTGTTTTGAGCTGTTTGTTGCTTAAGGTCTTGTTGCGTTTAGATGCCCCCTCTTATACATGGTACAGCAAAAGAGGAGGGTTGTGTGCGTGTGTGCATTTGTGTAATATCATTTCTGTGTGGCAGGATCAAAAGGATGAATCCGTCCCCGAACGATGATGTAAACATAATGAAGGTTTAGTTTTTCAGTCCTCAGGGGTCACACATGTTGCACACCAACCCACCTGTTTCATAGCATGTGACACATCAACGGTTTTAGCATGTCACAAATGTTTCTCTTAAGTTCTCTTTTATGTTTCTATTGGGATTTTTTTGTGTGTCTGTAGGTCTACATGGTTTTAGTATGTAACATTTTTTTTCTGTATGTCTACATACTGTTAGGTTTATAGAGAGACTTAGCAATTTATGGAGTAAAACTTTTTTCTTTTTTTCCCAAAAGATCAATTGTTTGGATTAACTGTATAAAGTTTTGCTCTGTTTTGACTCCACAGAGATTCTTGCCTACAGTGTTTTATCTCATATTGCTGAGAGTTTGGTAGGTTACCTCTATGTAGCATGTTAGCATATTATAAAGTCTGCTAAATACATTGCCTTTTATGTGGACGGGAACTGTTACAAGTGAGATAATGCAGAGGGGAGAGAAAGAAAACACACATGAGACAATGTAGGGGTATGTTTTATAAATGAATGAAGTGAAATTTTATTGTTGCTTTCAACTCCAACCAATCCAATACACAATCGCACATAGTTGCCATTCATTGCTGGTTTTGGGGTCTTTTGAAAAACCCACTTTCTCCTCGGAGCAGTTACGCTCATCGAGCCTATAGCTGTTTACGAACAATTATCATTGACAAACTTGTGACAGTGCGGAACTCAAAAGTCTCCAAGTTCATTGAAATTACATTTTGTGGTGGCCAACTTGCTGATTTGTACCCACAAAAGAATAGAGTTTCCAGCCTCGCTGCCTTAGTTGCCATAAAAGAAAAGAAAAGAAAAACAATTTGAAGGAACAAAAGAAAGGCTGAATGACAACAAATGACAAGTTAAAGGAAGAGGAAAAGATATTTTTATATACTTATCCAAAAGACGTGAATGGAATCTATTTCACGTAGTGCCTGGTTACTTGTACACTTAAATTTTGTTGCCCACAGTTGTGCAGCTGGGAATGGGGAGAGTTACGAGTTAAGACAGTATTTCCCAGTTTGTTGCATTCACATGACAATAACTTGGAAGAAACATGGCTGTTGACATATTAAAAACTCATCATAACCGTTCCTATGAAGCTTTATATTTCCAAACAGTAAATCTATTTCACTGAACGGGTGAGAGGGAGAGTTATAATTTATTATAATTATGTAGACGTGCGTGAGTACATTTACTGTCACCAAAGCCATATTGAATGACATCAGACCCACCGCTCAATCTTGCTTTATTTTCCATTCGGGAGCTTAAAGTTTTTATTCTTATTTGGGAAATGTGACCATTGCTACTGTCCAGTTTCTCATGAACACAGCATGCGAGTCACATCGGGCAGCAGTCAGGTGGACTTATTGACTCCTGTGCACCAAGTTTGTCTGAATCATTATATCCTTTCAATTTGGGAGAAGATTCGGATATCTTCAACGCCCACATTTCAGCCAACAAGGAGTACCCAATGTCCTTTGCAATCAAGTAATTAATGTTTGTGGTATGCATGTACACTTCTTTGTAGAAACGTTGAGCCTTATGTCTGGTTGGATTCTACAGAGGCTGAGATCATTGTCCTCATGAGGAAACACCAGAGTGCCCCTGGTGGAGTGTGTAGCTCTGAGGCCCCCCCCCACCAAATAGTACTTGTATTAACATTCATGTATTCACTGCAACTACAACAGTTTGTGATTTTGCAGGAATTATGTTCAGTGTCTTAAAGTGTTGGAGTCTTGAAGTCAGAGCTATAGATTATTTGAAAGTGTTATGGAAGATTATCTGTTTTCAGGGAGAAAAAAATTACTTAAATCGCATTATCTTCTGAAACCAACTGTTGGGAAAGATTAAAAGAAAATAAATTATCCACTCTGTTCTGAGCTCTGAGCTAAAAGAAATAACTGAGTGTTTGACCAGAACAATTAGGATTTGTTCTTCCAGGTCGATTGCTCTCAGTTACCTTGAAGCAATCCCACATGGAAAGACCTCGTCATATCTATAAATTGAGAAGTAATTGATGAGGATGTTTACAAGCGAAGCATTTCAGGGTGTTTTAAAACACCTAACACTAGTTGAACCAGCACTTACACAGTTTGAACAGTAATTTAGGAAGAGTTTCCTCAACTTCTTTGTCATGGATATGGATCTACTATTCGTATTGGGCATATTGAAGGTATCTCTTCTCTTTGTCTGTGTCACAGTTTGACAGGTATTGAACAGGTACTAATGTGACGTCAGACTATCAAAAATGGATTAAGTATCTCAAATGATGAGTCAGTATCTCAGAAAAAAAACATAAAACGATTTGCCTTTTTGTGTTTGTGGAGCAAAACTTTTGGGTACCTCTTACAGGGCTGCTAGTAAAGACAAAACTGTTTACATACAATGTAGCAAAAAGAAGAAAAAAATGGAATGATGCACCACTTTAAAGAAAAAAAAAGACAGAACAAAGGGAAGGAGGGACGAGTGCCTTTGCATTTCTTCTGTTTTGTTTGTCTCTTGACCTCCTTCAGCATCACATCTAACCTTCTCATGTGTCGTTTTTAACATGACATTCACTCATCTGTATTTGTCTCGTCTGTATTTTTTCACCCGTTACGACCACCCACTGCCGCTGGGCTCGCCTGTGTCCTCCACTCCGATGCATCCGATCCTATCAATAAATGTATGAAGGCGTTCTCAGTTGGATGGCAGGTGGAGGTGTTAAATGGAAGCGAGGTGAACGTGTCGCACTATGCTGTGCTCGAAATGCCGATGTACCAGAGCTGTCTATTTTAATTCCTTTTCTTTTTTTTCTTTAGATGCTTGAAAGCAGTTATTTCACCAGAAAAAGAAGTATATTCTCACATTTGCATCCATCAAATTTTTTGAAGGGAACTGACAAAAAAAGTGCATAAATTCTCTTTGCTTCAAAGCACGTGCTTGAGATCTTCATGCGAGTTCTGTGAAACAAAGAAAATTACAAATGCACGCTACTTTTTTAGTTAAATTTGGGTTTACATCTCATCTTCATGAACCACAAGGATTTCTCTGTTGGCTGCCGACAAACACTTTCCAATGCCAAAAAATGTTTAGTTTTTGAAGGAAAATCCGCTACTGAGCTGAAAGTAACACAAGCGTCCTTGATGAAACCTATAAAACATGCACATTTTTCCTCTTCTTCTTGTGTGCTCTGCAGAGTCCTGTCCTATGTCTCCTGTTTTGTTCTTCGCAGCCTAGCATTGTTCCACACAAGGACACTGTAATTCTGAAACATTAGTACATATTCTCATTTATTTGAGTCCTGGGAGTCCTTTTGAGTTTCATCGGTGGAAGTTGCGTTAAAAATAAAAAAAATAAAAAAATAAATCAGGCTCTGCTGGAAGCACGTGACATTGCCTTGTTTTACTTAAATGACTATGTTTTAAGTTTGATGGCATTTCAAATCTGCGTTTACATTGGGAGGCCTTAACAAGTGTTTTTAATTTTTGTCTGTGTCAGAATGTTATAGAAAATCGATGCTGTTGCTTGCACTCCATTTATTATGTTCTTATTGCCAAGGAAGGGACAACACACACATACATACACACACACACGCGTGCACACACACACACACGCGCAATGGTACATATTGTATACATTTATGAGGTGTACAGTGTTAACTATTGCCAGTTAAGCATTTGCCACAAACACACACACATGCACACACACACGTATGTACATTTAATCAATATATTTTAGTAGAATTTTGTCTCGATTCAGTTGAAAGGCTTTTATAGAAAAATGGGATTTTTTTTTAAATTACGTTTTCTCTCATGTTGTATTTTATTCTGCTACCTTTCTGTACGTTATTGTTTTTAGGTTTTATTTCATGCAAAATGATATTTCAACAACATATTTTGACAGCCAAGAAAAATTTGTTACACAGCTAAACTTGAAGAATAATGTTGACGATGATGATAATAATTAATAAAAGTAATAACAAACTCAGAATGGGTATGGAGTGTTTTATTTGTATTTTTTTTTTCTAAATGTGAGGGGTGGGTGATTTTCATTGGTTTATATTCAAAGTGTCCTCATTGACAGTGTGTCAGGTTAAGGAACCAATTACATTTCAGGTGAAAAAAGAAACTGAAATGGAACTTGCTGTTTGTGACCAATCCATGTGAAAAGGACATTGTTTTGAAAATATTGGCATATCAACACTAAACTTTTCTGAACACAAAATGCAAAAAAGTATGCCTTTTTCACTCAAAACGTGAAAACGACGAGGCCTCAGACGACTGACTGACTCCACTGGGGTAGTCTTCAAAATGGTCATAACGACACATTTTCGATCGCAACTACAGCATACCTAACAAGCATGTTATCATAAGATCTGGTCATGCCACCATGGTGGGGAGGTAACATTGTAATGCATTGATCAAGCTGGATGATCTGCTTATAAGACTTGTTTGTCAACAAAATGACCTGCTATTCATCTACAGTACAGTACATCTGCAGCATCCATCCATTTTAACACTGCCCATATTGGCAGGTAGATTAGAAAAGGACGAGTTTGTTACCAAGTTGATGGCCACCATTAAGTGAAATCAGACGAGATGCGTCTGATCAGCTAATTCTGCTTTGTAGTACAAACCAGTTAATTCTGCTTTGTAGTACAAACTTCTTCTGAGGTTTGTACTACAAAGCAGAATTTGTTGTTTCCTTTCTGGCCCTGGAAGGGCTGTAACAGGGACGAACTGGGAACTTTGGGAGCGAATGAAATGCGCACAAAACTTTCCTACCAAGTCATATGAGGTGAACGGGAAGATAAAAGTGAAACTTCCAATCCTACCTCCTACTGTGCTCTCTCTGAATGTGTCCGGGAGCTCCACAGCATTCGTTTCTATTCTGACCTGTTCTTCCCTGCCACCTGCCTGCTTTTGCTATTCTACAAGCTTGCTATTTCTCTAGAATAAACCAATCTCTCCGATTACTATTTTATTAAGGAAGGATTTCCGGTTCTTAATTTCAAATATCCAATTGAAAATGCAATTTAAAGCATTTTGGAAAAGTTCAATATTTAGTCTAAATGGTAAATTAAAAGAGAAAATTGCTTGAATGTTTTGGGGAGACACCATCTTCTATTTTTGTACCTGCGCACACAACTCATTGGCTGAGTTGCGTTTTTTCAATGTATTTACATAAAGACAACATAACCTGAGGCTTGTATCTCGCCAACACGCAGAAATCACTGGAGAAAGCTTCTTCTAATTTTCCCACACCCCTCCTTTGTGTCTGGCACTTTGACAAACTTAATCAGTGCAGCAGCGCCTACCTGCCACGAGACAAAGGCTTCTAATCTTTGCTCTATATTATGCTTAGCATTATCAATTTATCTTTGTGTTTATAAGGTGAACATTGATCAGAGCTGATTAACTGCGTTTGAGCCTGCAGTGAAATCATGTAGCAGCGGGAGCACCATTTAAATGTGTGTGTGTCTGTGTGGAGAGTGTACAAGTGTGGGATGATTGGCCAGAGAAAGTGTGTGTCAGACCGGAATACTAAACACCCGAGCGTCTACTGGAGAGGTCAACACAGAGACATGCAGCCACACATAATTATGAACCTGTTCAAGGCGAAAGGCATCCAATAAATGTTTGGGGTGAGGGGGGGGGGGCTTTAAAAAGGAATGAAAGCAAAAACGACACTCAACCGTACATGGACGTGTTTATCTGCTGCCCACTCTTAAACGGATGCACGCATCAGCGAGAGGATCTAAAGTTGCCCACATTAAATATTTCTGCTTCGCAGCATCATGCTTGCATATCTCCTCTGTATGCACCGTCAGCTCCTACCTGGGTGTCTGTCAACCTTCCTGCCTCCCTGTTTAAACATCTCACAAACATCATCCCTGTTTATTGTAATTCATGTTTATGCATGGGTTACCTACACCATTAGCAGAGCATATCAGAGCCACAGGATTGTGTATGTGTATGTGTGTGTGTGTGTGTGCGTGCGCGCACGATTTGATGCATACAGTACCTGTTACCTCACATTTTACAGCACTTTAAATGTCATAGCATGTTGGATGGATGGACATGACGAGATAGATGGTCAGATAGAAAAAGAGACGCATTGAGAAAAGAGATATAGAAAGCAAAGCGACAGACAAAACCCATTTGGGCAGCGGGCATGTGTTCTTGTGATTATTCTGGCTCAATGTTGACAGCTGTGAAATTTGATAGGCTACAAATGTGCAGAGAGAGAGAGACAGAGAGAGATGTGGTAAGAGACAATGGCAGTGGGATAACAGGAAGACTGATCTGACTTCAAGCCATTTTGAATGTTGAATATTTCCTACACCAATTGACTGCTGCCGGGGTCTAAGAGTTGACTTCATATTCACACAATGGTCTCGTGGATGGATGAATGGATGGATGGATGGATTGATAGGACATCCAGAGATTAATTTATAAATCATGTATTTATTAAATGGAATGATGAAATTAGTAAAAAGCCTAAAATCTCTGTCTCTAACCACTCCCCACACCCCGCGAAGGCATAATTACAGCTTTGCATCATCTCTGTATGTCGGCTCTATATCAATTTCACAGTAGATGGATTTCTTTTGTAATCATATTTTGTATTTCTTTTCTTTGCTTCTCTTCTTTTCAAAGAGCACCTATGGTAACCGTGAGTCCCTCAGAAGAATGAAAAAAAATTTTTTTGGTATATAGGTGCGCTGTACATTATTATGTGCATTCTCAAACATTAAGCAAGAAATGTCTTCCATTATTTCCTGTAGAGTAGAGTTATCAGGACAAAAAACACAATCATGTACAAATATGGTCCAGGCCTTCACACATGATATGCAAATGCAATATGTAGCGGTGCAGAGGTTGAGGTGTGGAATTATGCACGTGACAATCTATCTACACACACACACACACACACACACACACACACACACACACACACACACACACACACACACACACACACACACACAAAGTTGTATAGACAGTCAACCACACACTGCATCATAAACACATAACTTTTCTGTGCCCTGTCCTTCACATTAGGGCTCTGGAGTTGCTTAATAATGATTCCCTTAATAATATCTCCTCACAATAACAATGATAATGGTATACGTGTGTGTGTGTGTGTGTGTGTGTGTGTGTGTGTGTGTGTGTGTGTGTGTGTGTGTGTGTGTGTGTGTGTGTGTGTGTGTGTGTGTGTGTGTGTGTGTGTGTGTGTGTGTGTGTGTGTGTGTGTGTCTGTGTCTGTGTCTGTGTCTGTGTCCAGGAAATACTATTCCTTTTTCTGTGGAAACCAGATAAGCTATTGCTCTGTTTCTTCACCTGCAACCCACCACTCCTCCATGGTGTAACCTTCCCCCCACCTCTAATGAAATGCATTTGAATTTTCTCTCCCAGCCACACCAGAGGACATCAGGATGAACAGTCCAAAGAGATGACAATGGAATCTTTTTCTCTTTTATTATCTATTCTTTTCTTATGTTTGTTGTGGTCTTTATTTTAGTTTATTTGCCATTTCTTAACTTACATTGTTTTTGAATCTATATTCAGGCTGTAAAGTTTCCGCTACTGATTCTGTATTATTTTTTAAAGTTTAATCGAGTTACTAATGTGCATCAGAGGGGTTGTTTGTTGCCAGATGTACATACAAACAATAATACTGTCTATTGCTATTCAACAATTAACATAAAGAAGATGCATGGCTAATCAGAGTCAATTGTTACAATTGTTCCATTTAATTTTGAAGTTTCTGCGTCATTATTTTGTATTTTACGAAGTGGAATAAGATGGTTTACACCCTCTTGTGAACATTGTATTACTCACTGTCCTCATCGCACACCGAGCTCTGATGTACAGTCATCCGGTGCCGACGCTTTAGTTCCTCTCTGCTTTATTGTCCCCTACAGTCTCTGTCTTTCCAATCATCTGTCTGCTCGTCTTGCAATGTCTCCCAAACAATTGGAGCTTGATTCAATTTGTGAGACTAATGCATTTCACTGCTGCATTCTGGCATCCTCAAAATGGAAGAGATTGTCCCAAAAAACAGTCCGGTAAACACAGATCAAAACAAGGCGCACAATGCATAGGTGGTTAAATGTTTACTGCCCCATCAAAGATTCTATTCAACCATCATTTATATCACACGAAGTTGAGGTTGTAGACGCTTCAACTTATAAAAGATAGAAAAGAGAGTCATTTAAAAAAAAATAAAGAAATACATAGCCAACATATCACAGAGACATGAGAGTACCTTGAAATTGTAATGTAAAGTTGTCCTGTAATTACAAGGAGATATAGTTTAAATCTGAAAGTAATTTTTGTTTTCAAAAAAAAAATTCTGTTTACATGGAAATGGTAGAAAGGCTGAAAATGTCATAATTAGTGTGCCAGGCTACTTGTGGGTGCCGTCGGTTGTTTTTATAATGAAACCACACACATGCAATATGGACATTCAAATGGACAGATGATCAAGTTTGATTGGTTTCACAGATGACTCTCAACTATAGAACTACCAAGTCCAAGGTGAATATGGGCTGCAAGCCGTGACACTCTGGTGACCGCGGTTATTGTCCATCTACTCATGCATGTTACAGAAGAACTATTTAAAATGGCTGTGGTGGGCATGTGCAATAGCAGCATTTCAAAAAAGTTGAGTTTTCCTCCGCTTCCAAAGAGCAGTGTTGTCATGTGAACAGACACGCAAAGCGCAACAAAAGTTTTCTGTTTTCACTTGAAAATGTTGTCAACTGTAAACAGGGTCTTAACCTGATGCACTTCCAATCAAGACATCTCCTATATAAACCAATGAAAAACACAATTTACATTTTCCCTATTTCGAACATTTTATCATTTGGCCTGTATAGATACTCTCAAGCCACCCCTGCTTTAAACAAATTGGGTTTTTTTATTTTTAGCCAACAGTGATTAATATAATACTGAGTTTGTGTTTACCAATCAGGTCTCAGAACTAAAGTTCTAATAGATTTCTTTTTTCAGAGAAATTGTGTTCTGAAATTCTCATTATGGTTTTTTGTCACCTGTCAATTATAACCAAGCAAAATTGAAAATAAGAGATAATGTTTTTTCTTTGTGCTTGCGGGGTTTTTTTTGTCTCACTGGTCTCATTATCAAGCTCAATTACATTCCTGTCAGAGAGCCAGGCAGAATCATTGTGTGTTTATTCCACAACAAAACGAGAGCCCACAAAACACTGTAATGACCAGCTTATTGGGTTAATTAATTCTTCTTTTTATGGTCATCAAACTGCGCTCACAGAGAAACGTGCTGGTTTAAAAATCAGATTGCAGCATGTATATATCTCAACTTGGCTTTTGGCGATTGACATTTCACATCAACAATCACTGATACAGACAAGATTTAAACATTCATTATGTGAGGAATAATGAGATCTTCTTCAAAACCTAATTACTGATAACTAAAGATCCATTTTCAATAATGTATTTCCTTCTAGGTTAACTTGCCTGCGGTAGTTTCAGGAGAAATATTGCTCATGAATAAGACTGTGAAGGGTCACTTAGCTCCAGGCCATAGTCCATCCCTGCGCACCACCAAATGCTGCCCTGAGAAGAACACTTCAATATTTCATTTAACATCCATCCGGCTATAGTTTCTGTAAAGTTCCCCACTGCATTGTGAAAATGAGATATGAATAAAGAAACAGCTCCAAACATATATTGTATTGAAATGTACCATGTGAGTCAAAATAATGACACCCGAGTGTTTTGTACTGTGACCTCCTAAAAGATACAAAGATACATATAAACCCTCTTCACAAGTTCAATTTGTTCCACATCATTTATTTTCTTTTACATGATGTTCTGGTGGAGCTGTTTGGTGGTGTGGCGGTTGACACTTACATGCCTGCTGTTGCTGCACTTTGGTTTTCTCAAGGTTTCCTTCTACAGTCAAGAAATGAGTGTGACGTTAATTATTGACTCTAGATTTCCGAGCTGGATAATGCAGTGTAGAAGATTACCGATTGGACAATGTGTATGAAAAATATTAAGCATTCCTGTGCAATTGCATGGTGTTTAGCGCAGCATTACGGCAAATATATTCCTGGCTTGATTTCATGCTTTTGGTGTTGCAGTCTAAAATCTGCTTGTTGTGTGTTTAGCAAATTGGCAATTCCAAAAATTGCCAGTCGTGAAAGTGTGCAAGCCTGTGTGATTGTGTGTGTTTCAGTGTTAGCCCTGTGATAGGCGGACGGCTTGTCCATAAGTAGGAAAAAGCAGCTGGACACAAGTGATTTGAAAGCTGACATTTTGTTTGTTAGGTTGTCTAAAATTCTTTCTGTGTGCACATTTGGAGAATTGTAAACCACACCCTCTGCAGATACTTCACTCAAAGCAGTGTTTTCGGAAAGAAACGCTGGAAACAGCTGGACAGGGAATAAACCAGCCGAAAAGCTGTCAGGTGGAGAAAGTAAGACCTGGGCACAAGTGCACCTGATTAACTGGCTGTGATTGTTTTATTGTTTGCTTTCCATACCCAGTTCTCTGCAGAGAGCAGTACTTATCACGAGTGGCTCAAACAAAGTAAAGTAAATTACATTTTGGTGCGCTTTTGTTTTTTTTTTGTTTTTCTTTTTTTAAAGCAATTGACTCGGGGGCAAACCGTGGCCATTAAGCTCCCTTCAAATTAAAGTTCTGTGCATTGTGTGTGGAAAATGTACAGATTTGCCTTATTTTCTGCAGTCTGTATACAACCACTTGTTCTTTTGTGGCTGGTCTTCCCATGTGGTGACTGCCTCAGACTGCAGACTGATGTACATGTTGTTTAAGCCTTCATCTGCATTTCTGTCACTCAAATGGACTTTTAATATGGTGTGATGAGCCACCGAGAATCTTCCTCTGAGAGCAAATCTCGTGACACTTTTGGATTCTGTTACTAATTCCAGCTGCTCCCATTGGCTCCAAATGAATGTTTTCCTCTCTTAATTAACTCTCAATTGTTTCCCCTCGGTCACACAAAGAAGCAAACAATAAATCTTGAATCCTCGGAAGCTCTGACACATTGCTACCTCACGATGAACCCATCACCTCAGTTTTTTGGTTTTTTTTTTTTTTCTTCCGTTTGCCGGCCGATATGAGGCTCTGGAACTGCCTGATTATAATTCTTTGGGATTGACATTTTGTTGCTGTGATGCATTAATTGACAATGGTTTGCAATACCTATATAACTAGTCATCAACTGTCGGGAATGTTTCAGCTTCAGATTGGTCAGAACACAATGTGAGCTTCAACAATTCCATGATCTGATATTTATTCAATAAAAGGTGTCATGTTCATTACTCTTCTGCACTGCGGCATGTTGAATAAACCACAGAGGTCAAAGACCGCCAATGCATTTTGACACTTTATTAGGTATACTTGTACAGTCTGGGGTGCTCCTGAACAGCATCAAATCAGCCTTTACAAAGTTACACAGACTACAAAATCTATACTGGAGCAATATCCCCCCCGAGTTAATTTTGTCGAAGTGAACATCAGCACAGTTGTGATTCAGTTGAAGATAAGCACAGCTGTTGTTAATATTCAGTATAGGTGTGATATTGCTTTTATATAGCAGTTACTCTCACAGCAATAAACCATTCGTCTCCACCAACACGAATAGTGCAACCACCGCGGGACTTCCAGGCTGGCAGCGGGGACGATCTGATTGGCCTCCACCTCTCTCAACCAAGAGGGTCACTGATTGTCAATCATTTTTGGAAAGTTGCCGTTGCTCATTTTATACCAGGTATACATGTACACGGGTATATGAAAAAACGATGATATTTCTATGCATTTGGGCAGCACACTTCTACATAAAAGTAGGTATGACTCAACACAAATGATGAGTCCTGAAAACTCTGGCCCCAGTGAGGATTTGGAAAAACTCTGTCTCCCCAGTTGCATCTAAAAGGGAGTGGGCGGATACTTATGTCACAATTCCTGATGTGTTTTTTTTTTTTCCAGGATTCTGATTGGCTATCATGGCTTCATGTTTCTGGTTACACTCCTCCCTACAGCTTTGTTATGCTCATAACAGCTCTGAACCATGTGTATATGCAGGTCCATGTCAATTCAGATATTTTCTGTAAATGCAGAGAGGGAAAAACGTTTTTATTCAGAAAGCTAGTATTCACAGTGTTTTATTTTTCACTTAAAAGTGTAATTGTCAACAATAGTAACTTCTGCATTATTTCCTTTAATAAATAAATCATAGTGTTTTTTAAGCTTAAAGTCATGCCCATGATGACATAAACCTTCTTGACATCAATATGCATTATATGCATTGTGCATATTAAAAAATTCATAAGTAGGAGTCATAAAATGTCTTAAAGAAAATACAACTTTTTTTGGTATTAGACCAGCACTCAGCACTTGCACTCATCATGTACTAACTATGTAAAAACATTTTTATAACCATTACCATTTCACCATATAAAGACATTTTTAACATTTCAGATTTTTTTTTTAAGTGATTTTTTTAAGTAAGTTTTTGTCAACCACGTCATCTGGATATATATATTTTTTTTTTTTCTTTTCTTTTCTTTTCCCCTGGTGTTGAAAGCCACTAAAGTAAAAAGAAACCTTTACGGTAAATTTTATACCAGAGCAATGTCAAATGTTTGAATTCATATGTATTATTATATCTTTTGCTAAACAGAACAAAGTCTTTTATTTAAGATTATTTTTGCAGTATTTCTGGATTACCAAATTAGGACAACACCCGTATGATTAAAGTTATGTTACTATCCCACTGCTGCTGTACTAAACAGCAGTGTTCATGTCTCTCATTCAATGAGATTTCTTTATCAAAAATTAACTGTCTAAATAATGATAATTGTGGTGAAAACATGCTTGTCCACAATATCAGTGTGAGCGGGTAAATTGTATCAGATGTACACTGGATAAAGTGAGTCAGACAGGAAGGAAATAAGAAAAAGAAAGAATAGACTGAAAGGCAGGGGTGAGTAAAGTGATGACGTCTCCCGCCTCCCCTCTCCTCCTCCACCCGCCAACTCATCCATCCATTATTCAGTATACCTCCAGGTCAAACTCTCTGTGTCTTCTTGACATCTCCCCCTTCTACTGTATCTCCCTTCCCAGCTCATCTCTTTGTATCTCTCCTCTCTCCATCACTCCGACTGTCACCTTCCATATCCCCCAGAAATGACCTCAGGGATGTGAGACCTAGCAGTAAAATATGAAAAAAAAATGTTTTTAAATGTTTTTTTAAGGTTTCTAATTACAGGCATGTGAGCACATACTCTTTTGAAGGCAGGAAATAAAAAATTCTGTCACTTCCACTACTCTCTTTTCACTAGTTTTTCATATATCTTACGCATACATGCACAGAAAGTTGTGATAGTAAACATGTTGTTTTTTACATGGGCTTGAAAAATTGTGAAATCTGGGCAAAGTTAAACAAACTTAAAAAAAAACACAAAACCTACCTGACTTTAGGAGGAGTGCATATAATAATATGTTGGTGAAAGTGAAGTGATTTATTGTGTATTCTGTCTGCTTTCCTAAACTCTCATGCAGAATGTATATGTATGGCAGAGTATAGACTTCTGGTCAGAAGTGACAATTCAGGGAAAAAGTCGGTATATATTTCAGGCGTTTTCTTCTATTTTCTGCACATAAAGGCAGAGTTTCCTGCCAGACCTGACCTGACTGCACTTGAAAAATATCAAACTGATAAAGAACTCTGTTACACTTATATTCTGCTGGCCATTTTACGCTGTTTCTGTCCTGTTTGGAAAGGAAAAGTTGAGAATTTTTATTTAAACCTGGCCCTGTTTCGAACTCTGAGGTGTTGCATCATGATTGGCAATGGCTGAATGCTCAGAGCTGCAAAGGGGCCCCAAGACAGAACAGACATTGGTCCACTTCAAAATGTTGGGGATCCTCCCAAGTAGCAGCGGTGAGCAATGGCAAGAAGGGGGGGGGGGGGGGGGGGGGGCATTTTAGGCAGTTTTGGAATCTCCCTGATGGGTCTCCAGTCTGCTGTGAAGCACTTATACATTAGAGCTCTCAAAAAGGAGAAAAAAAAAACCCAAAACAAAAACAAAATACAAGACCGTGCTATGTAAGTGATCATATTACATTAAAACAAATATTTGTGTCAATTCCGTATACAGTCAAAAGCTGGATCTGTGCAGTGAGCTAAGTCCTTATTACCTATGAGAGGCACTTCTTTTTTTTTTAATCTACCAAGATTACAAAACCCTATTTGAGGTCATTCGTGTGCCAGGAGAGGCCTTGATGTTCGAAGGGCTTCGGAAATGGAAGTACATACTGTGAAACTCATGGCATTTGCAAAAGCCATGGCTCACATGCAACAGCATATGCCCCCCCCCCCCCCTTATATGAATACATATAAGTTTGCATATTTTTGAATAAAATTAAGCATGTCGCGTCTGTGTATATGTTTTGTCATTGATATAATTATTGCAAAGTTTTCTTTATTATTATTATTATTATTATTATTATTATTATTATTATTATTTATTTATTCATCTATTTATTTAAAAAAAAATGTATTTCCCTCTGTCTCCCTCGCGCCCGCCACATGATTCACAGGTGTTCAATCCAATTAGCGAGCACGCGCAGACGGATTCTTGTGCCTCCACCTGTTTGTTTGTCGCTGTTTGGGCTCCTCTTTTGAGCGGAAAGTGGGATATTTGCACGGATTTTACAGATTTTGGAAAAGAAGATGATTTTTTTTTTTTTTTTTTTAAAGAAGACGATATCAGGAAATTCTACGTGGCGCGAAGTATGAACACGACGCATTGCAAAGAGTGGGCCGCTGCAAACCTCTGCAGGTGAGTTTGGCAGTTTAATTGCTGATGTTATACAACAAGACCAAATGCGTCCATAAAGGTGCTGGAATGTTGATTGTTTCAGGATTTTTTTAAGTGGGAGTTATCAAGCTCTTGTTAGGCTCTTTTTTTTTTTTTTTATTATTATTTTTATTTGGGTTGTGCAGGATTACATCATTTTGGGTTGTGTGATGCACATAAACCGATGACACTTCTGTTCCACCTCACACATTTTGGGTCTCGGCCACAAAAATACCTTCTCAAAGGAGTATTTATTTAAATTGTTCATGCAGTTGCTTTGTGCTTCTTTGCAGTCCTTTAGTGCGGCTTTGTGTTTGTTTTTATGACTCATTGTGGTCAGCTAATGTCACTTTTGGGCCCCATATTGTTTTATTTTTTTGGTTGTTAAAAATTTTTTTTTTGAACCCTTAATGTTGTTGTTTATGGGCCTTCCTCACTAAACCTTTGCATATATTTGTTGGAGCGTCAAGCCAGGTTTTAGGAAGGTTTGTTTTGTCCAAGGCAATAAGGCCTGGAGCTCAGGAATACACACCCTCCTCAAAACATATATATATATAAAAAAAATAATTTATATGGTTCCTTTGTGCCTTGTTCTTGTAATTCTCTCCATCTTGATGTTTGTTTTGTGGCTTCTTGTGCTCAGTTACTGTCATTTTCGGGAACCTTTTTGTTTTGACCGCCAATGTATCAAAGCCCAGAGTTTCACAACAGTCTCACTTGGTGTGCTTTTGCGTTGCACATCAACTTTTAAGAGAATCAATTACAACTGCAATGCATCACCAAATCAATTACATGTTTGCATATTGTTTCCTCACCTTTAAGGATCTCCGTTCCATAACCACTGGGGGTCTTTGGTTTTGTACCTTTAAAAAAAGTGGCACAGAGAGCATTTGAAGAGCAATGCTTATGTAGTTTTCTTGCACATAGAACAACCTGTATGGATTTAAATACCTGAGTGAAGACCATAGTTCATTAAGCAGGGTAATTTGGTTTGTTCTGCAGAATATGGTTGGCATGTAACATTTGTTTTGCATGGCAAGACTAAAGCAAACCCACTGGAAACAGTAATAAACTGACACCGGACGAGACAGTGTTTCATCACCTGGAAACTGGAAAGAGGCTTCAATGATTAGATTATGATTGAGAGACTGGATGCTGTAATGAAATTGTTAAGTTAATGAATTACCTGGATAGACAAAGCCCACTGAGTGTTGAGGAAGTATTGTGAGGTGAGGTGAAATTAGAGGTATAGTGATTAAGGTGTAAATGACTGATTATGATTTGAAGAAGAAGAACAAGCAGTTCAACATCAAAAAATGTAAAGCAGAGGGAGTCCAGAGAGTGAAGAGGCAATATGAGACAGACTACAAAAGACGAACATAAATTATGAAATGAATGGAATAGCTAGCATGACAGAGGGGGTAGAATGTGAAGTGTGAAGAAAATGAAAGCCCCCCCGCCAAGTAATATGAATTAACCACAGTATCTCTTCAGTAAGTGAGCAGGCAGAGTGCGTGACGGAGGTGAACAAGGAAGGGAGGGCCAAATGTATGAATGAGACTGGGATGGTGAATGAGGGAGGGGAAGAAAAAAAAACGAGGCGGGAAGGAAAAATGGGAAGCAAATACATCAGAGGGAGTTAAAGAGTGAATAAATGAAGCAGGAAGAGAAAGCAGGGAATGATAATGATCCTTCAGGAGTTAAAGGGGGAGCATTAGGAAGGCGCAGGTTGGAGATAGGGAGAGTGACGGATGACGGGAGGAGACGGAGAGAAAGGGAACGGAGGGAAATGAATGTTGAGGACAAGATGACAAGAGCGATAGAAAGGTGGAGGTCTTTCTCTTCCTGTCTCTCTTCTTTTCTCATTCTGAAATACTTTATCACTCAACGTCCAACATCTGCCGTGGAAGTCATGGCTTCATATTCCCAGTATCTATTCACCAGATCTTCATTTCTCAAAACCTCTCAATCCATTTTTTTTCGTTATTCTGCTTCAATTTTATTGTTTCAGAAATTAATTTTGTGGTAATCTCGTCAGATATACATGACATTCTGTTTACTGAATACATAGAGAGAGGAAATACTATACAGTTTAATATATGATAAACAGTTTGAAACCCCTTTTTTTCCAGAAACATGCATAGAATTACAGCCTCCTGTAATTGATTTTGGACAGTTTTTGGACCTAGTATTTTTTCTATGATAAACTTCATAACCACTTTATTAGTGACAACCGTACATTTAGTTGCAATCCAGTACAACACACTGAGGTCATTGTCAACAGTCGAAATCTCCGATTTAGTCTCTCAAGCCTCACTGTTGGGATGAGCTGCATTGTAATATTCGACTGTGTGGGATCACAGTATCTCTGGGTAAACGATGTCGCATTGGAATGTGTATGTCTTGCACTGCGAGAAGCAGCAGTCGTTATTTGTAGGTTCAATGTGTTTGCACACTGACAGGCCGCAGTACCTGTGCCTGCAGGATCGTTTGTTAGGAAGTGTAATCAGCAACACTGGTGTTCCCCAGGGGACCGTCCTCTCTCTCTTTTTCCTAAACCTTGACACCACAGACCTCAACCACTCCACTGACGTGTCCACAAAGGTAGTTGGTGTGTATCGAGCAACTGTGGACAGTTTTGGCACTTGGTTTGGGCAGAACTATCAGCAGCTCAACGTGACAAAGACCAACGAGCTGGTGGTGGACACGAGGACCAACAGGTTGTCTATGTCTCCTCTCCATCCAGGGAGCCAAGGACGAAAGCTGTCTTTTTATGTTTTTGAGACTGCTGATGTCCTTCAACATATGAGTCTGGTGGGGGTGGAGATGGACTCTGTACAGGTGGCCTCAGAGAGGAGGATCTGGTTCAAATTGATGATGTCTCTCAGTCCCTCCGTGATGTCCTGGTCTGCTGCAGGTCCATCTCCTTGAGATTCTTCCCACAAACATGCTCTACAGAGCTCCTTCTTATCCTAACTCTTCCTCAATTAGTAGTGTTTTTACCCTGTGAATGTTTATTCCTCATTATGCCTTGTGCATATTAATATTTAGTGATTTAATATTTAAATATTACTGATTGATATTTTAATGTTCTATTCTGTTTATATTCTTTTCTGTGTGGAGCAGCGGCGTAAATAATTTCCTTCTGGGATTTATCAATCATAATATTCTATAAGCACCTACATGCTACCGAGTTTTATTTTTATTGTTCAGATAGAAGCATCTCCAACTTTCCACCATGCCACCAACTACGGAGGAGGTGAATGTTTAACCATTTAACCAACTAAATCCCCACCATATACTAGAATGCCACCCCCAGTCTGATTGCTATCCCTCCATCTCTGAATATAAAGAAGTCCATTACAATTCCCTAATCAACTATGCCCTCAGTACAGAGAGATATTTAATGATATAACACTTTACCACTGCTTTGTTGTGTCACATTGCATTAGTCTGCTCTGGCATGCATAAGCAGATGATCCCACAGTGCAGTCATGTGTCTTGTGGGTTGTTAGGTGGCAACATTCCTCCATCTTTAACTGTAACAAGGTTTCATTATTCATCCCTTGAGGTGTAATTAGAGGCAAGCAAAACAAGTACACAAACTGTTGACTTAAATGCATAAAAAGCAAACACCAATACACCAAGGCAAAGGCCAATCTGTATCTGCCTAACAATATTGAATACAATCAAGACACATTATGTCTCAAAGCAGATTTTTATGAGTAAATATAGGAATACATATATACAAAATGGTGTAGCTGTTTATATGTTTATAGCATCTACGGTATTGTTGTGGATGATACATGTAAAATTGTTAATATTATATAAACACAAATGTATTGTGCAAAAAATTCATGAAAGCTTTTATAGTTTGACATTGGTCGACCACAGACATGGCAAACTGTATACAGAAAATGTGGCCATGTGTGTAACAGAGAGTAAGATTGTAAGAATTTTGAAACATTGCCATGAACATAAAATACTGAAAGCATTGGCCATGTTTTTGAAAACCTGCACTGGTTTTTGTCATACAATACTTGGCTCAAGTACAGTTTTAGTTTTTATATTTCATTTATTCTAATTAAAATTGGAATGCATCAATAAGGTTAAACAATGCATCTTCCAGAGCAACCAAGTAAACAAGCAGCAATTCTGTCTCAAAATATTTCCCAACAGTCTGGTTGGGAATGATATATGATCTCCATTAAAGTAAAGTTATTAGTTTTATAGAGAACTGCAGAAGTTATCAAATGACATCACAAGCCCAATAAAGGGTTAACTGATTACTCCTATTGGAGTGCAACTTCTGTTACCTTTCACAATAGTAATGAGTTTAATTCAGCCAATTTACATTAAGGAGAATTTAAAAAAATGTCCGACCTCAAAAAGTATTTAGGCTTCTGTAGTTTTTTTTTTTCTCTTTGCACCTGTGTTGCTTTCCAAACTTGAGAATAAGTTCACCTTATATTTCACTTGTTTACCAGAATCTTTACAATATGTGTCATGTTTAATTTCCTCTCTTTGCACCAAAAACGCAGCATCAGACATCTCCACCATCCATCACCGTACGAGCCAACAATGCAATCAGCATCTGCTGTGATCTTCACACCAGGATGGGTTGCAAAGCTCCACACTACTGTGAAGTCATGCAGGGAAGCTCAGGTCAGAAGGTAAGAGTAAATTCCTGAACATTTATTACTGTATTAAATAATATACAAGGCCTGCAGTGTTTCCAGTCATGCAGCACAGCTGAAGAGTGCCTTCATTGGAAGGTGTAGCTATTTTCCAGGTATATGAACACAAAGGTGATATAGCATTACAGGTATTATTCGTACTATGAAGCATGATTGTCAGTATCTTCATATTGGCCTCAAATCAATAAAAGCTTTTAAAGCAGTGGTGAGACTTAAAGAGATAGAGTTGTAGATTAATTCCCTCAACACCACAAATGACTGACATATATTGTGCATTTTACAACTTACCAAATTAATTTATAGCGCACCATTCGAACACAATGTAATTTGCAGTGCTTTACAAATAACTAAAAGAAAGCCATACAACCTTTGAAAGAAATAAAATAAATACATTATAGCAAGCAATGAAGAATATTAATCTCCAGATCTTTAAATATTTTACTGAGTGATTCCCACAACCACTGACCATACGGTTCGCTTTGGGAAAAGGTTGATCCTTAGGATCAACTTTGGGTGTATTTGGTGTTCCAAATCACCTTCAAAATAGTAATATGCCACTCGTCAGAGGACACCCACATCACGTTGTTCCGGGTACCTTTGCAAACAACGGACTCTATGCATCCAGCATAAATAACACATTTCAACATAAGCAGGGGAACTCCACGCACTGAACATGAGGAATTTCTGCATGTGAGTAAGCGCTTCTCGGCATCACTTCAAAGATTAATCTGCAATCAATTTGAAGGAGCAATTTTCAAGCCATTCAACTGTATAAATGAGAGTTGAAGCAATTTGAAAACGGCATAAAAAAACTGAAAAAATAGGCAAGAGCTTTATTAATTCATGGTTTTGCTCATCTTTTTTTATCTTTTTTATGTTTTGATTACTTTACTGTTGTACTGTGGCAGGTGATCAAGGGCTTAATAACAGTACATACAAATGAATAACAAAACAACACAGTGGTGTAGTTGTTTCTATTTTTGGTCGTTAACTTGGATATTGTGATGTGCCCCATATCCAGCGAGGGTAGAGCTGATGAACCTAGAAAGTAGTGTCACTTAAAAAGCTGAATACTTTGTAGTCTGTGGATAGTTGAGAGAAAGAGATGCTGGAGCTGAATAAATCTCAAGGGAGTTACTTTCACCTCCATGGTATTAATTTGAATTCAAAGTCACATGGAGCAAATTAAAGCTAAAAGTCTGTGTTTGGTGCCAAGAGGTCAAAGCCAAAGTGTTCCTGATTTTGCTTTATAGTATTCAGTACTTTCTTTAAAGTTGGCAAAAATAAAGGGAGATTTTAAAGGGTTAAAAGAAAGTCTCCCAAATGACAATTCCACAGCAACGCAAATAGTCACTGTTGAATTTCAACTGCAATGGTGGCAAAGTCTACTTGCGTTCCTTTGCACTGTACAAACTGTGGATCTGTGCAGCTGTTTACTGAGCACAAAACTGGATTGGTTACACAAGACCACAATGAACACATCAGAAGATCCAAATAGTCACTGAAGTTATTGCTGCAGTGCCACATGTGTAAAACACACAAACAGCCCTCCATTTGGTTGCGTGGCAGTTTGGATGCTGCTGCTTTTTGGTGCCACAGCTGTGTGAAAGTTTTCTAGATTTGTGTGTGTGAGTTGATCACAGAATGAAATGGACCGAAGCTAATGTGAATGTCAGAAGGCAGCCCTCACCTTTGCCTTTTTTTTTTTCTTCTTTTTTTTTTTTTTTTTTACAGTATCTTGAGCAATAATGTTCTTTGTCAACAACTTATATCTGCTTGGTGAGAAATTAAAAAGTTGGCCATGATGGTTGTAAGGCAGTTTTTCAGCCCACAGCATCACCAACATTGTTTCGAATACAAAAAATGAGAGCAATGCGACAGAGAATTAGTTGTAATTGCATGTCTGTATGATAATTATCTACTATGTATTTATGCTGTTTCCCCAGCGGTTGTTGTCTCTGCTTTTGTCAGCAGATCACTTGTCATTGTCGATGCTGTGGTGTTAGGTGTCAGAGGTCTTTCATCACAACAGTGACCAAATCACAGAGGGGATTATTGTTTTGGGGCCCGCTGAGGTTCCGTTGCCCTCTGGTCCGCCAGCGTACGTCCTTCATTTGGGAGCGTCACTTTGGATAATATTTGTCACAAAAAAGGAGAAAGCTGGCCCACCGCGCTATGCAACTCATACGAGAGCTCAGAGTGTGTCTCCTCCACTTTCAAAGAAGTCATTGGTTGAATCAATTACACCACCCTGATGTCCTCAATAATTGCAGGCACATTTCCAATCATCTCTTTTTTTCAGGAAAGGAACCTGATGAGCCCACCAGCTGATTTCCTGCAGCTCTGCTCAGTCACAAAAATGTAATTGTCCCTTAATAGCTGTTGATTGTCCCTGAAACACACTTGTTGTGATTGTATTTTTTTCTTATTTAAAGAAGCTCTGGAAGCTTAAGAAACACAAGCAAAGGAAATACTGAACTTCTCAAAATCGGATATCGTGAGGTTCTTATTAATTTCACAGTGAACATCTGGTGTGACAGTTGGTACAACACGGTTAAACTTTTGAATTGTTAAAAACAAGCCACTATTTCAGCTCCTGCTGGTTTGCATTCAGTCTCAGCAGTGTCCATTTTAGCCACAATCGCTCATTAAAAATTTACAACACGAAGTTTGTTGGGAACTGTGTACCTTCCTAGTCTGAGGTGTGTGTCTGTTTGCGGTTGAAATTTCGTCAGCCAAGGGTGTATATGGACTGACAGACACAAGCAAAGGACGGAGGAGGAAAAGGCAAGTGAGGAGAAGAGACCAGACGGAGGAGGGGAGACAAACAAAGGATTAGAGGAGAAAGGAGTTCAGGGGAGGTGAAGCTTGAAGAGGAGGAGAGGGAAGGATGTCGGCTAAAGAGAGGAGAGGGGGGAACGAGGAGAAGGGTACCCACGCTGAGACAATTAGTCCCACCTGCAGCTCACTCAAACTGTGAATACCTGTGTGTGTGTGTGTGTGTGTGTGTGTGTGTGTGTGTGTGTGTGTGTGTGTGTGTGTGTGTGTGTGTGTGTGTGTGTGTGTGTGTGTGTGTGTGTGTGTGTGTGTGTGTGTGTGTGTGTGTGTGTGTGTGTGTGTGTGTGTGTGTGTGTGTGTGTCATAAGTGGGTGGGAGCATTTGCAATGTCATATTATGTTAGAATTTGTGTGCTTTTATCATATATTCTCGGGTAGTTTTACACTCTCCACATTTGAATATCAGTGAAGCAGCTCTGGAGGAAAAAAATAGACAACCAGTGAACCAGTGAAAGACAGAGGGTAGGAGAAGGAAGATGGGACCAAAGAGACCAGTGTGGAAAAAAGGCAGCAGATAAGTTGAGGGCAAGGTCAACAGGTTGATAAGTCACTTTCTTCACAGCTTGACTCAATATTCACCTCAGTCCTCTCCAATGCTCCACGATTCTTTTCTGCTCCACAGTATTCTTTCCTGCTGACGTGATGCTCATTTCCTGTCTGGGCTCAACACACTGAGTCAATCCCTGCTGGTCTGAATAACTTTCATTGTCATTATTCTTTGCAAAATGCCCTGCAATTTTCTCCCTGTAACCAGAACATATCACAAATGGCTCAGGACGCAGGATTGGATTTATCCCCACTTTCTGAGCAGACTGCTGTTATCATGCACAGTCTCATACGCACATGCTGTGAATATTTGTCCTGTCCGCATGTTGCTGTGGCGTTGCTTGTCATACCACGCATCTGTATGGGGGTTATTACCAGCTCAGTGTATGGATTACACTGCGAGTGCTGTCAAAGTCTCACTGTCTGGTTTGTTTGTTGTCGTCGGTATGAAAAGGTTATTTTGACTTTCATCTAAATGTCTCTGTGGAATACAAAACGCAGCATAAAGCATGTTTACATGCAACCTCTTGGAGCATTGGCAAGCTTCCAAGTCGGCTGGTTCAAGGATCTTTTTGTGGAGAATCTGCGCTTTCCCTGTGTGTGTGTGTGTGTGTGTGTGTGTGTATGAGCTTTCTTTGAATGCTCTCACGATTCAAAAACGTGCATTTAGACAAATATCCCTTTTGGGTGTGTCTGCTTGTTTGTTTTGGCTTCCTTTTTAAAAAAACTAACATTTCCAACTCCCTTTGTATTGCTGGATGCAGAATACTGAATACAGCAATTACAAAATGTGCAGACATTCATTGGAAAAGTATGGATGAGGATCAAAAGTATACGAGCTCTGAACACAGAGCTCTGCTTTTTGGGATTTTGTGTATTACATGCTCACTTGACATGTAAAAGTGAGCTGTGAAGTTTGTGTTATTCTTTTGCATCTGTACTGTAGCTTTAAAACATTTTGGCTGAGCAAAAAGTATGCGTTTTGGGTAAATTTAGTGGGCAAAGCATAAAAAAGTAACAGCAAATGCACAAAGTTGGGTAAAGTGTAAGTACCTCATAACTCTACTTAAGTGCAACGCTTGAATATGTCTCTTTTTTATTGCTTTCAGCCTCTGTGAAATGATTTATCTGTACTGCACCATGTACACCAAAATTAACCTCTTTTAGTTGTGACCTTGAAGGCTTCACTGACAGATGGACCAGTAAGAAAGTCTGGTCGCGGGAAATTGTTGTCTGTGCAGGAAGTAGTCTGGGTTGGTGCTACTGCACAGCAGCTTTGCTTCTCTTCAGCTGCTCTGCTGCTCGAATGCATCGTCTCGCCACACCAAAAAAGCAAAACAAATGCCTGTGGACCCTGAACACATTAAAATTATCTGTGTTGTGTGGACACTGCAGACAGATAATCAATAGCTCGTGAAGTGATGCATGCCATGATGTACAGTGGGAATTGAACCAGAAACAAAGATCTTTATCTGAACTCCTTAAATGCTAGAAATAGAGCTTTAATATACTGCTTATGAGAAAAGAACCAAGCAGCAGTGAAACAAATGGCTATCTTTGCCAATCAAGTTATAACCAGTCACAGAATGACATCTTGCCTGCGAACTACTTTCAGAGGCAGATTTACATACGAGAGCTAAAATTGGACACAATTTGAAGCAGTTGTTAAAGACAATGTCTTCTTGTGGGTGGAAGTGCTCTACCTGTTGCAGCAGTAAAGAACAAGTGCCATCTACCAAACGACCCTCTGTCTCAGCCGGTTCTTTGGGTGGGTGAGAAAGGTCAGGGAAATCTGTTGTCCATTTGTCTGACACGTTGCAGGTCTTTGATGGAGAGAAGCAGACAGTGAGTGACCCTCTCAGCAGGAGAGATGACACTGCAGATATTCCTGAGAGTTAACAGAAGGCAGCTAGGTGAAAACCAGACTGTGATGGATGACGTGCTGATGCTCGGAGAAAAAGGTGAGCAAACTTGGATCAGTGTTGGTACGACAGGGATTGCGAAATGCCAAGATTTTTTACCGGCCACTGGTCCAGTAAACATGCAGTTTTTTCTGGACTGAAGCACATTTTGCTGGACTGAAGTAAAGTTTGACGAAAGTATATTTTTTTATATGAGGCTGTAATAAACTCATCCCCACAGGAAAGTATGAAATGTAGAAATGTATGCATGTATTCTCTCAAAATGTAACTTGAGGTTAGTTTGTATAAGGTCATAAAAGGAAACAGTACAAACTATTTTTGCTCAATTTGGACAATGTGGGTGTCTGTGTGACGTCATAATGTCATAATAAACTTGTTATATCTTTAAAACCTCAGAATCACTGAATTTATTCCTGGGGAAATTATTTTAAAAACAGCAGTGTTTCCAGCACTAATGCAGCACAACTGCTTGGGACTATTGTCAGGAAGTTTAGCATGGAGTAGGACGCAGCTGGAGAGCTGCCGTTTTAAAACGGTGACGTTTGGCGGCAGAGCGCCTCGCTGTACAGCGGCTTTGCAAACATCCACGTTGATGCGTTGCGGTTTTTTGAGCGTAAAATACATCCAAGTGGCAACATGTTGTCATGAAAAGTTGGATAGCGGCAATGCTACCTCCGTGGCCTCCTTGCTGGCTGCAAATTTCATGGCTCATTACTCCACGTCTCGTTGAGGCCCGCCTCCGTTCAGGAAATCCATTACACATTTTGCAGAGCGGCAGAAATTCGGACATGAGACCGGTTTTAAGAGGATATTAACCACACCAAGGGCATTTTTAACAGTAATAACCAACTGTCCAACGTATTCGCGATCACTGGTACTACAACCCATGTCAAGTTTTCAGCTGTGACGGACGGAAAATATAAATGGATGTGCTCTTGTTGGGCTATGTGGTGGGCAAAGGGTGTTGGAGATAATAATCATCGGGATCTTTATCAACACTCCAGTGCCAACTCCAGTGACTATTATTTTATCGTAATGTGATGCTTTATTGATCAGTATGCAGTTCATCTGCTTCTCACCTCCATTCAGGTCAGAACAAAGGGCTTGAAAACCAGCCCCCCGTTTGAGTGATGTCTCTCTAATAACTAAGCCACCCTGCTGACTATAATATCCAGGAGGGCATGAGTGGGCGAGAATCTATGAAAGTGTGAAACCAAAATGTCTATTGTTTTCTGCACATTAAGCTCCAATTTGTTTGTCCGCTCTAGGCGATGACAGCCGGCCGACCCAGCTTGCATCGATGCCAATGTGGTGTCATCAGCGAGCTGGAGTGCTCAGACAGAGGGGGCACTGGAGGGTCGATCATCCATGTGAGGACTAACGGAGGAGGGGCAGCAGGCGCGTATTCCTAATACACCTGGGCTTGTGATTTGCACACGCATATACAAGCATGCAATACATTTTCTGCAGGAAGTGGTATTACCAAACAACTTATCATCTGAAGAGTACTTAGTAACCATGGCAACATGCACTGTGGCTTGGCCAATGGGCTCAGTGGGAAATGGATGATCACGGAGAGTGAGAAAAACGTGTGTTTGTTTGTTTGTTGGGAGGGGGTATCGATGAGCAGCACACGTGTGCGCCACAGCAAGGATGTATGTCATATGCTCCAGCTTTTGTCAGATGGCTCTGAGAATTGGCCAAGATGAAAAGAGGAGAAAAACGATGTAATCGAGCTATCAAGAGGACTGGAGAAGGGAAAACAGAAATTAAGAAAAGTGATATCATGAGATCAGACATGTACTCTGTGTGAAAACTATCAGATTCCCCTCTTCCGACCATGGGGTTGAGACTTTGTGTCTTATTACATTCTCATGTCTGAGATTTCCTAAATCCATCCAGTAATACCTTCACTTGTTCATCCTTTCATTTTGGCTGCACATACAGTATAAAGTATAGTTGAAGTGGCGAGAAACAGTGGGGGTAAAAAAAGCTAATTTGGAAAATAAAGAAGGCTCTATAATTAGTTTCTTTGGTAAAACAAGATTACTACAATGTGTTAATGAGCATTGCTCTGGGTCTCTGGCTCATTAAAGCATACCACTGTCATTAGAAGTTCAATTGGGCCTAAGCTGTCCAGGAAATGCAGCATTCCTAACAAGAACCGTACATCGCAAATTGCTCGGTAAAAATGCAGTCGAGGAATTTGTTGGCTTATATTAAAAATACATGACCAACCTGAAGTAAAACTGTGTTTGTATAGACACTCTCTCTATATATGTGTGTGTGGGTGTTTGTGTTATGAGATGTGATCTTTTATTAATTAACTAATTTGTTGAGAAAACCTCAATTGCTAGCTTCTCCCAATGCTAAACTATGTAGTAAACAAGCCCTTTTAATACTTCACAAAATACAGGCAAAAAACAGATGTCACTTTCCTTAATGTACATTTTCTGAGCATTTTTGATAAATGTTGCATTTTGCTCAACATGAGTTCCTTATTTTTTTTCAACATTGACCTCAAAGATCACAATTACAATTTCCCAGTGCAACCTTACCAATCATCTTCATTTCTCATCGCAGAGCTGCACCACTTTGTAAGGTCATTTACGTGGCTTTCAGGGGTCACGATGATAATGAAGTGCTAAAGTGTTAATTATAATCTTTATGTGTGGGATGAAAGTTTACAGGCTCTCAGATCCATGGTGGGTATATATACAGAGAGAGGGAGAGAGCAGATCTATGCGCACAACACAAAAAAAAGCCTTAAACCCATGCAAAAAACATCATCATAGACAGTCAATATCTGACATCAATTCCTAACTTTTAAATATGAGCCTATAAAGTCCACACACACACACACACACACACACACACACTGCTGTTTTGCTGTTTCCTCCAGTAATCAATGGCCACATATCCTCAGTACAGCCACATACGTATATGCACACAATTCCTCACACTTGACACCAAATCAGTTTCAGTGACACCACGGACACACACACACACACACACACACACACACACACACACACACACACACACACACACACACACACACACACACACACACACACACACACACACACACACACACACACACACACACACACACACACGGTTTGTCTTTGAAATGTACTCATAACCTTTAGATATGAGTTGACATGCAACACACACAAGATACAGACTCACTCCTGTCTGTCTCAAACACGCACACACACACCCTGAGTGACCCTGCCATTTTGTGTGATTGTTTGATTGATGAGCCTATTGATGTACCATATGGTTCATCTCTGGGGTGACCTCATGTATTGATCCAACGATGTGCATGAGCCTTTGCGTGTGCGTTATGTGGACATGTTTTGTAACTATTTTGCACATGGATGTATGTGGGTACACAGAGATAGTGTGTGTGCGTGTACGTGCGTGTGTGTGTGTGTGTGACCTTCTGTCATTGATTACAGGCAGGGCGTGATTGGAATAATCACTCTGCTGTCAGGGGGCTTGTCACTGAGACACTCATCACCTCACCTGGACCTTGCACAAACCTCATATGAGATGTTTGACGTTTTGACATGTGCTATGAACAGCACAGAAATTTGGATGACATGTCAAAAATCGCCCTGATGAGATTGTTGTTACAGCTTTCCTGGACAAGCTATTTATTTATTTTTGTAATATTTCACCAGCCTGACCACAAAGTTAATGGAATAGACTTTGTTTCATTGAAAGGTAGTTCATTTGGTTAATTACTGTCAAAATTAGTTTTTAGTAAAGAGGTAACTCTAGTCTTAAGCTTCTGAGATGCTGATGCACAGATGCAATTTGCATCATTGACTCTTTATGAATCATTGGAAAAGATATTTGTCTCTTTTGTGGAGTAATTTACAACTTGGTCATATTCCTTTGTTTACAATAGGGCTCCATGGGGCGAAATGTGGTTCAGAAGCTACCATATCAATAGAAGCCTTGAAATATTCCACAAGTTTGAGGTTTACTATTCAAAATGTGACGTATTTCAATGATTGCCGTGTCGAAGCTTGAAGAAGCCTGGGTTTTGTAGACCGCCTTTTCTTTTATTTGTTGGCTAAGGCTGAATTCAAGTGATTTTTGGGATTGAATTGTGCCGAGCTCTGTTTTGATTAGTTTTTTGTCAGAAGTTGGTGTATTAATGTGGAACCAGCCATTGGACGGGTGCTATGTGTACTTCAGCTGTTGGCCTCGAGCCTGGTTAAATTGTGAGCGTTGTGCCAGGAAAGGCAGAAAGCATGATGGCCATACTGGATCGGTCAAGGCCTGGAATAATAATTCTTACCCTTTGGTGCCGTTGACCAACAGGGTACTGGTAGAAACAGGACCATTGTTTGTAAGCAGATAATATGCAGTTGCGCTGCCTGAAGGGAGCAGCAGTAAAAGAAGCAGTTGTATGTATGCGATTGCCTGAATGCAATTGTAGTAATATGAATTTTTCCAGAAAGGAAATTGTTTATCCAACTCTGTACATGGGGTTATAAAAATGGCAGTTGCCTATGCTCAATTAAAGTTCATTCATTCAGTACCCTTGTGGATGGAGGTAAATTGTGGGCTAACACAGCCATTTTCAGTTTTCTCCAAAGATGATTCAAGTCTGGGCTGTGGCTGGGCCACTCGAGGACATTCAGAGTTGACCTGAAGCCACTCCTTTATCTTTGTTTTGTTTTGGGTCATTGTCCTGCTGAATCCCCAGTCTAAGGTCAACAGCGCTCTGGAGCAAGTTTTCATCCAGGATTCCAGCTTTCCTTTTGTCTTGACTAGTCTCCCAGTTTCTGCCATTGGAAAACATCCCCACAGATTGATGCTGCCACCATCATGATTCACAGAAGGGATGGTATTGTCCTGGTGATGAGCAGTATCCTTCCAGTGTGATGGCATGCATCCATGTTCAATCTTGTACTTGATGGTCTGAGAATCTTTCAGTTATATTTTGTTACATTCAAAATTGAGGTGGTCCATCAGGTGCCTTTTATGAAGGAGTAGCTTCCATCTGGCCACTCTACCATAACATCCTCTGGAAGATTCTCCTGTCTCTGCAGAGGGACGCTGGAGCTCTGACAGTGACTATGAGGTCCTGGTCTTTGTCTGACGAAGGCCCTTCTCCCCTGATTGCTCAGTTAAGATGACTGGCCAGCTTTTGCAAATGTCATGGTGGTTATGAACTTCTTCCATGTACTGATGATGGAGGCTTTAAAGCAGCATAATTCTTTTCTGTACCCTCCCCTAGATTTGTGCCTGGAGACAGTCCTGTTTGAAAGGTTTACAGACAATTCCTTTGACTTCATGCTTGCTTTGTGCTCTGACATGCACTGTACACTATGGCACCCTATATAGACAGGCGTCTGTCTTTCCTCATGATGTTCAATCAACATCATTTTAACACAGACAGACTCCAATGAAGCTGTGGAAACATCTCAAGGATGAGCAGCAGAAACGGGATGACCTGAGCTGAATTTTGAGCTTCATGGCACAGGCTGTGGATACGTATGTACATGTGATTTCTTCATTTTCAATTACATTTTTTCATGTTGCCTTTTTGGGGCATTGTGTGTTGAATTTTGAGGGAAAAAATATAAATTTTGAATTTCATCAATATGGCTGTATCATAGAAAATTGAGAAAATGAACTAGCGTGACTACTTTCCATGTGCAGTGTATGGCAAAAGTTTGGTATTAATTTCATCTATATTTCAGCCCTCTATATCAATTTATAATATTAAAGTAAAAGCCTTCCGGCATGGCGTACTGTCGAACACTTATCAGCATTTGAGTTAGTCTTATTTATTTAACATGGTTTCACCATGCAACCCATCCAATCTACTTTACGATTGTCTATATATCAAAACATTTCTTATATGTATATATCAAAACACAAGTTTTGTGTAGACAATGCAAAAAGGTAGTTTGCGCAGTTGTGATTCAGAGCGTATCGTTTCTACAGACAACTAAAATGAAAAGAGATATTGCGTACTTGACCATGCATACAAACAGCAATTAGGCTGTATCCAGCTGATGCATATTTATATATTGGATCTAAAACGGTGTGATAGGAAATCAATTCTTAACAAAAGTTTATTTGGTTGACTTTTCCCCTTGTTTTATTGTTCTTGCAAGACTGTTTATGCTTTGCATGGTGCTGCATGGTTCACATACACACAACGTGGCGCAGACGCTCCGCACTGCAGCTGGAGATCACTGGCCACATATATTGTAACACTGCCGAAAGCCAGACTCTACCTTTGTTTTCACCCCAATTTATTTTTTCTTCTGCTGACTTGGCAAATGAGCATCCATACCAACATTTACAGGATTTGACTTTACACACATACACAAAATGTGAATCCAGAGTTTCTACTCTTCAGAAAGGCCTGTTTGCATATTCTCGGTGTCTGCTCACACTCGGCATACTTGGTTGGATTAAAATGTGTTCTGGCCACTTTTAGCATAGTTCAGCTGAGCAAAGCTTAACATTGTTACCCAAACCTCATCACGTGCTTCAAGTGCAAAGTCTTACCCTGGTAAGGGTAAGACTTTGACAAAACAAACATAACAAACATTGCAGAAAACATTGAAGAGATTAGATAAATTTAAATAGTAAAATATATGGAGTAAAGAGTGTGTGTGTATGCGTGTGCGTGTGTGTACATGAAAACGGAGACATGTGAAGAGAAATTTGATTTATTGCCTCACACATCTAGTGAGGTGTGTGTGCTAATGGAATAGTGCTGTGATCTCAAGTGGATTGCACCATGCATCCATGTGTCTTTGTGAAGCATAATTACATCTAACCACCAATTACCACATAACAACAGATCATAGCAACTGATAAAATATGTTGAATCAAGAGTTGTACAAAGTAATCAGTGCTTTCTAAGCCATGCGTTGTTAACTGTGCCCATGGAAAAAAGAAGGAAGTCTTGGTGTGTTGCGGCTGTGATCCGGGTTCAAAAGGATGTTTGAGATGTTCAGTTCAGTCACAGCTGTGTTGTGTAACGATACAAGATAGAGAAATCTGTAGTTTTGTGTTTGTGTCTTCTGCAGTGGCGAGATTAGCTGCAGGCTAACTGGACAGCCAGATGGTAATGGGTTTGTCTGAGTCTTGGTGAACAGTAAGCAGACCCATGAGACATGATGGGGAGAATCCTCAGAGGGCAGAAGGTCCTGGAAAACAACTATTGGATCCTGTGATCACTGGTTTTATTGACCGATCACGTTTCTCGATGCATCTCATCTGAAATCTTCCTGTCACCTGTGTGAGGCATTTCAAAATGGGTTGCATAATAAATATCTTATTCTGTAGAGTACACCACAGTTCCGTTTGTAGCATATTTCTCCCAACAGAAAAGAATGGTTGACAAGGTACGAAAGGTCTTTTATTTAAATTAGCTTGTTGAATATAGGTAATGTGCAGTTAATCTTCTGTTCCCAAGTACAATACAGGTTTTTTTGTAGTTTATTTATTTATTTTTCTTTGTCCCAATACAAGTGGGAACATATCTTTTAACAGTTTTTAATCAGATTAAGATAGCAGATTAAGAACTAACACATCCCAGCATACACGTAGGCAAAGACCTAAAAGCTACAGATATTGAAATGTGTGAGATGTCTGTTGGTTAACCAGTTTTTGTTGTTAAACCAACCAAAGGCAATCCTTACGCTGTTCATCTCTAAAGTCCTCTGCACATGGCTGAAGCTGGAGGAGGTCTGCTTTTTATCACCTGATCATTTGCTTTCATCTCACCTTATCCCCCACCTCCTTTACTATTCCACCAATCATCCCCATGCTGTCCTTCACTACATCTATGATCTCCTCTCCCACTAGTCAGCTCTGTCTAGAACATTGTTTGTTCAATACATTTCTATCTCTCCTCGGCACATAGCCAGAGAAGCCATATTGAGATGGTCTGGATATTTCTAAACTACTCAGCCTTTGCTGTCTTTCTGATCTGTTAGGTTTTAATGCTGTCACTTTCAACTAGCAACATCTTCATCTCTGCCACATCCAGCTCAGCCACAGTCTCCCAACTATACATCAGGGCAGTAGCACTGGTGGAAAAGAAAGTGCTTTGCTCAAATTCACTTCATATGTACAAGCAAACAATTATTGTGAGAAATCAAAGTCATTCATTCAGTATGTTCCACTGCTTGAATGTAATTATGTGCACAAATGTTGATTGAGTATCCCCAAAGCATCGCTTACATCAACAATATGTTCATTCAAACTAATTAACCAAAATCTTCAGACAGCAAAACCTGTAAATTGGTGTTACTAACAAGAGAATCTCATGAAAACAAAGTGAAAACCATATAAAGTAGTGATTGTCTAACATATTACAGTGAATACCACCTGAGAAAATGTTGAGCTTTCCATGAACCACATTTATTATATACCCTTGTATATAATTGTCTATTATCTTTCTTGAGAATACTAAAATGTAAACTACTAACATTAAGGGGGAAAGTCTGGTTCACCTTCTCAAAGGGCAGAGTGGGGACAAAAAAAAAGTCAGACTAGGACTATGCAAGAGGACTCCGTAAGCATGGCTGATTTCCATCGAGACCACACCTGAACCCTTTTTCCCCCTGTTTCTGTCAGTATGTAGAGATGTCAGCCATGTCGACTCTTACACATGTTGCTGCCTCAATTGCCAGCAGCTTGGAAATAGACAACTGATAAAAGAGAAGTCATGCCTTTTGAATGTAAATGGACATATAGACCTGGTGGCATAATTGTCAAACAATCTAGTAAATTACTGTATCTACTAAAAACGCGGGCACAATGCCATTTACACATGTGCTGGTATGTCAGCATGGGAACTGTTAAAGTAGCAGTTTGGCATAGCAGTGCTAAAAAAATTTGGTTTCTTCTTTGCTTTATTCAGACAGTTGGTATGGATCCACTTGCGTTTCAACCCATGATGACTTTATGGTTCATTGTTAAAGGGATTTACAAGACATTGCAAGAATTATAGTTAAGCAAAACAACCTATTTCAAGTCGTTGCAGTACTTGCAGGTGTACAAAATCCCACAATGTGTGCAAATGAATGTATGCAGTTATGGTATGCTTCAGTAATGACAGTAGGGCTGACAAGTGTACGACACAATGCTGATACTTTACGAACACAATGTTTCAGAAAAAGGATGAGGTTTTGGTTTTAATGCTGAGATGCATAAATCAAACTTCACTATGGATTTCTGTTCGTCTCATCCATCTTGACTTCCCTGCCTTCTCTGTTTGAAGTCAAAATAAGGCTACAGAGCTTATAAACCCATGATGGATCAAAGTATTAGTGGGGGGAAAAAAAAAAGATTCTTTCTGGAGCATGACTTATTTGACTGCATTCCAACTTAAAAAAAAAAATCAAAATGCCACTCAGAAAAGATCCCTGCACACATGGCACATCAGCATAAATTATGACTTTAGATGTATTTCTCATGAAGGCCTCTTTCAACCATAAACTCAAAATCTGTTCAGTCAGTGGCTTTCTGAATTTCTTTTGTCACGTAAGTACACAGAAGGTTTGGTTGGAAAACAAAACTTGTCATTTCTTTGTAAATTATGCACTCAAAAGTGAAAAGCACAGCTTTAGCTGCAGGTAGTGTTTGCAGTGTCATCTGAGAGCAAGCACGTTCTTGGCTATGCGCTGTAGTTGCCATGTGTTGATCCACTAAAGATGAGTGGTTCCTCTGAAATGTTTTCAAAAAGACCTTTTACCTGTTTTCTACCATTTGAGAGAATTATTTATTAGCATTGGGTGGAGGGGACGTGAGAGGCTCAGGGTGGAATCTGTTTTATTCTATTACTATCCACTGCCAATGTGACTAATAATTACAAATCCAATCCCCTCACTTGTCACAGCCACAAATTTACTTACTCATGGCAGGGGTGAATGTTACTCATTTGTCTGCACGTGTGTGCGCATTCACATGGTCATATGCATTTCTATGGCTTTCTGTCTGAAATTATGCATCGAGCTTCCGTTGTTACATAATTAATGTTGCATTACATGCACACACCCATTGTGCATGTGGCGGAAGTAATCTCAGTAAAGCAGAACATCTGCTTTTTTGTTCTGTACAAATTTTTTGTCATGTAAACTGAATTGTAGTAATACGATTTTACATTATTTGTGATTTGTATCCCAAAGAGTGATAAAATCTCCATATCTCCAAACATACAAATATATATTTGTATGTTTGCCATCAGTATTACTGTCGAATCTGTGTATGCAGTGTTTTTCAGGAGTAAATTGTTTAGTTAATCTTTTCTATTAAATTAAGTTACTGATAAATGTTTAAAAAAAGAAAGTACAAAGTCACAAAAAAGTTACAGTCCTGCACAGTGCCAGAGTGATGATGCTACAGTTTTCGTGCTATCGTGCACATGTTTTTTAATTAGTTGAGGGCGGCACACTTTCTTGACGTGACCATCACAGATGTTCAGACTCTGGCCGTGTCGGGCTTGCGTGATATTTCTGTGTTTTTTTGCAGAAAAGCCTCTTTCATTCCAAAAGCATACAAGTCAAGTGAAGTGAGCACTCTAAGTTGCCCTTTGGCACAAATGTGAGTCGATCTGTGTCAGTCAGCTTTGATTCTGTGATTGGCTGGTGACCCGTCCAAGGTGTCATGGCGCATACTGAGAGGGTGCTGTTGTCAGACAATGTGTGTCCTGGAATGCAAGAGTCCCGATTTCGGTTCGATCATGAGTTTTACCAGCAGTTTGCAAGTCAACACCGTCTTTAGTGAACTGCAAAGTCGAGCATTAAATCAAAGTGTGGGCCAGGCTGTCAGATGGGAGCAGATGGGATGTAAGTTACAGTACATCCAGAGATGGCACACTCAGCTGGCCTACTTCATATATTCCTACAATATTTATGCTATCACCGCAGGTGAAAACTGCACCATAAATTGATTTAGAAATAAAAATAAATATTGGTATTGTTTTACATCAAAGATTTCAGTATGATAGAAAGAAACTTTAAATAGTTCTTTCCTGTATTTCACTGGTTTGTGTGTATTTTCTCTGACTACTACACAGTGTTGTTCACTACAAGAGCAGCATGTTCTTTTGATCCTCAATGGATAAGTCAACATCTACTTTTGTAATGTTACCACAGTTCATGATGTGCCGTTTTCCTTCCTTATATTAGTGTTTGGGGTAAACAAAGGTCTGCTCTGGTACCACTAGTCTGTATTTCTTAAACATTTAATATTAATCCAGGGATTCTTATCGAAGCAGGAAGGATTTATTTTTAGATACTCCTACAGCGCCCTTCATGATATCCACATTGACCTCCTGGAACTGCCCTGTAGAGTCTTCTAATGTCGGCTGACTGAAGCAGTTTGGGGTTAATTGTCCTGCATACGGGCACATCAGTACTCCTATTGTAACAACTGGAAACCTTTGCCCACATACATTGCTACTTCCAATTGAAGTAATCTAAATAAAAGTGTCTGTCAAATGTTGTATAATATGGCTTGTTTTTGGCATGGATTACTTTAATTTAACATTTATATTAATTTACAGCCTCATTCAAATTTCTGAATAATGATCATTTAATTGCCAAATCAGAGGCATGTTTGTGAATTTCACTGATGTTTGATGCAGTTTGCAGGGCACTGTGACATAATGGGGTCAGCACAGCTGCCATTTGTACTGCCAACATTGCTTATTGTCAGAGCTAGGATAGTTTGAGAGTGGAAACCAGGTAAAATACTTCTCACCTACAATCAAGGTACTTCTTCCAAAGTAAATATTGAGCTTGGGTGGTCCTCAAATAGCATCAATGTTGGAACATTTCATGCCTTTTTTGTTTTTGTATGAGGTTTTATTTCTCCTTTAAGCATCTTCAGTAGTGGATGATGCGGTACCAAGGTCACACATTTCTCAAGATAAAGATTTTGACTATAAAAGGACTACGGTAACAATATAGTACTAATATTCACTTGGCTGTATTAATTCTGAACACATTTTCAAACTGATGCACATTTGCTAGAAGAGCACACATACAGTCTGCCCCACTGTCTCAGGTTTGATATATCGTCGAAGCACACTGGGCCATACTGGACCTTTTTAAATAAAGCTCAGAGGGCAGCACACCTGCTGTGAAAGAAATACAAGAATCCAGGGCCTGCAAGCTAAATTCATCTCAGTGACTGAGTTTATACAGGAGAGTTTACCCAAGGCGAAGGAACATGTTTGTACAACAAAGGCACCACCTGAGAACAATTTCACAGTGGAGGAAAAAGTACTTCTATTTCTTCTGATAGAGCAAGCTGTTTCTGTTCTGATTGTTAACGTTGACTTTAAGTAAAAAGGAGTGAAAATTGCAGAGCTTTGGAGTTGTTGTTTTTTTCCCCTTCTTTTTTTGGCCTCAACCAGGGTTCACTCATGTCATACAAACCACACGACTGGGATGATGTTGCTGACCGAACCATATTGTTTGCTTGAAAGCCAGCATTAAATGTCTGTCAGGCAGAACTGAACTGCAGGCAGTCTGTGTCTGCAATGGCTGCAGTAGCTTTACTGTGCTTGTGTTAAGTCCAGTCCCCAGTGTTTTTACATAGTGTTATGTGACGTTGCTATTGGAGGGATGCACGATGAACATTTGAGGTCTGTCGAATGCTGAGGGCTTGATGAAAAGCCACACAGATCAGGTTGAACTTGCTTTTTTTCAGTTCAGTTTTGGGGTCAGTTATTATGATACCAGGCAGGGGCTATTTTCTCTACAGTCATATTTGTTCCTAAACTGTCCGATATTGTGAGGCTGCTGGATAATTAGACCATCGATGCTTGCACAGCACATTGGGAATGTTTTATAGATTAAGAATCATGCATGATTGGAAAGTAAACACAGAGGTCTTGTGGATTGTTAGGCCTCTACTTGTTGGATCAGTAGATGGATCAGCTCGATATGCATGTTCTAACTAACCAGTTTTACTCTTATCTTTGCTCGTTGGGTATTTTTTTCTGTTATACATGCCATTATTTCAGTTTGACGAATGGTGTTCAATTCAGAAATTCAATGTTTTTTTCTAGCAATCATTAATTTCCATGTATTATGCCCCCTCTTGCAAACTGGAATTTCTTTTTAGTATCCATCACTTGCCACAGCTTCTGCCTTATCCTGAATTATGTTTTGGCAAGCAAGATTGAAGCAGTTGCAAATCAAACAAACCCACATAATCCCTACATTGAATTTGATTTTTTTTTTTTTTTCCTTTTTTAGTTCTTGCATCAGCAGTTGGCCGCCTGCTTCTGGCAGTTTTTTACAAGATAAAGTCAGATGCTATTTGGTCCAACCTTAGCTGTTTCCCATGTTGGAGTAACCTTGGACACTCACCTTGAGGACTTGTCTGAGCCATTAAAACTGTGTTTTGATATTAAACTTGATTAGGTTGAAGACAAATCTCCAAGGCTACCTGAGTTTGAACGTTGATTTCTCCAACAACTGAAGGCGGGTGATCCCAAGTCTTTTTTTAATCACTGAGTCTCTTTCATCCTGTAATTATTCATTATAATAGAAGGAGAGGGGTTTCAATACACAAGTAAGGGGTGGACGCAGGTGGAACACAACGATAGGAGCACACAGAGGGAAAAACACAAATTGAGACACACAGGGGCAGACACAGAGACCTGACGGTACGAAGGGTTTTGTGTTATGTTGTTTGTTGACAGTTATGATCAGTGTCTAAAAACTCTTACAGAGTAAAACATGCATAGCTAACCAAACAATTTTACAGAGATTTGAAAAATAATGACGAAGCATTGTTTAATAACATATTGCAATATTTTTCTATTTACTACTTACTCTACTTACTCTTCCTTTAACTTATATGTTGTTGTTTTTTTAAGTGGTGCCATTAATTGAAACATCTGTGTGCTTATTTTTTGTTCTTTTGCCAGCTTTTGCATCTTATGCCAGTTCTTTTGTATACACTGCCATAGAAATGTCTGTATGCATGCTTTTGAGTGTGTTTTTCCTTCTTGCGAAAAAGAAAATGGATAAATGTTCAATCTTTTGCCAATTTGACTGCCTCAGTAGTCTCCTCCCAACCCCACCCACCCAAAAAAAATAAAAACCCACAACAAAAAACAAACAAACAGTGCTTTCTCTTGCTCTGGAACATTCCTGCTGTGTGCATATGTGAATCTGTAGATTGGGTATTTTTTTCCCTCTATGTTTTTATGTGTATTTACACATGTGTGATTGATCCAAAATGACAGTTGAGTTCAGACTGAGTGAAGCACAATTGTGACTTCAAAGATATTAGCTCAGTGGATTTATTCTGTAGTGCTCGTCACTATGTAGGTCATTACACTTGCCTGTGTTCACATACATGCAGCAATGTTTTCCGTACTTGTTTTCCTGAAGAAAATACACATTAAGGGTGGGAGAATTTGAAAGTTGGTCATAGAAATATTACTTCTCTTTTAAATTACGATTTGCTTTTAGGCTCACCTTGATATATTTTTCTTTGTGTTGGCGTGAATGCAGAGTACAATATGTATAGTTTTCTGATGACAGTATGACAGATTGGTAAGCTGACTTGACGTTTTGAAGTCGGAAGGGATTTTCATGGTAATACTGCAAGTAAGGGGGTTGGTTTCACCCAAAGTGCAACTCATAGAAGAATTAATGGATTAGGATGTTGGTTAGCAAGGAGTTGTTTTGTCATTAAAGCAGTTAAAGTGATGGCTTCCTAGCTGTCATGTCATTAGAGCGTGAAGTGCTAAGAAATGGATTGTAATCATTTCTTCTTTTTATGTTCTATTAAACTTATGTATGAATGCACATGTATTCACACACACACACACACACACACACACACACACACACACACACACACACACACACACACACACACACACACACACACACACACAACTATACAGAGTTACAAAATTAGATAAATCATTGCAGCTAAGACGAGACCTGAGCGAGTGGTTTGGAGCATGCCCGCCGATAGGGGGAGGGTCAAACAGATCTGTTGTCTCGGGCCCAGAGTAAGGGGGGCTGTAGAGGGCATTGTAATGAGAAGCATGAAACCATGATGGCTAATCAGAAAAAACAAGACATCACTGATTAGCAATCATTTACTGAACTTACCTGAAACACAAGTGAAGTCCTGCACTGTTGTGTTGGTGTACAGTATACAGTGCCTGGTTGGGCCTAAGCTCTGAACATGCCCATCTGATTCCATCTATTTTCTTCATGGCTTTATTCGGCTCGGGGCTCTGGAACCCATCCCAGCTTACTGTGCAAAGGCAGGATACAAAGTGACAAGTCAAACTTGGAGATATAGACACTGACATCAAACCCAAGGGCCATTTAGTGTTGCCAATCAGTCGAAAAGGCATGTTTTATACTGTGGAGTATGCTGCAAAGACACATGTATACGCCACAAAGAACCTGCAAACCCAAATTGCACTCAAACCAGTACCTAATTGTACCTTTCCATGACCTAAAAAATAAGAACTTGCAAACTTCAGGGCAAACAAGCTTGTATTTTTGCTTGCTTCAAGACATTAATTGGGAACGCATCATGTTGCTGTCAAGAGTTAGTTTTCTTAAAGTACAGGGATATGTTATTTAGACCTGGTCAGCCTTTGTTGTGCTTTGTTCATTTAATTTTTGCATATTTTTTCAGGTGCTTACCAGATAAGAATGTAATAGTTAAGTTGATAATTACTGGATACCTCAAGGTAGAAGGTTTTGTCAACCTGCAGATCTTTATTCTGTCATGAAACACACCCTGCTCCTGAAATGGAAGTACAGACTTGTGGGTTTAAGGTTTTTTCCCCTTGTGGGACAAGTTTTCAGGCTCCTGAGCAATCACGCAGTGCAACTTCACAATATTTTAACAGACTTCTCATGACAGTGCAGCTGGGCCCTCCGGGTGTTGAGAAGATGCATAGTGTGACAGTGTCTTGCAAGCTGTCCTTTTATGGCCTCACCTCAACCGTGACATTGTGGAATATATTAAAACTTGTCACAGTAACAACTAAAATCCACATTTACCTTATTGGGGTTCAGTATTTAGCAACCAACACATAATTACAGGCACACATGGGCAAAGACAAACAAAATTTCCCATTTTAAACACAAACACTCAAGGGAGAGACAACATCCAGTGCAACACTTCACACACAAAACTCAAGAACGCTGGGTGAAAACAACCACTCGGAGCCCAGATGTCCCTTTCTTTCCCCTTTTCCCTGCCCTCATTAAATATCAAGTATCTCAAGGAGACAATAACGCACGCACGCACGCACGCACGCACGCACGCACGCACGCACGCACGCACGCACGCACGCACGCACGCACGCACGCACGCACGCACGCACGCACGCACGCACGCACGCACGCACGCACACACACACACACACACACACACACACACACACACACACACACACACACACACAATCACAGGTGCTCTGCTGCCTTTTCTTCTTTATGTCATCAAAATTTGAATCAGTTCTGCACATCCGCACATAAAAACAGCTTTTTAATAGCTTTGTACAGAAAGCCCAGTCCCTCAACACACGTGTGTGCACGCCCACACACAACAAGTAACCATGGCCTCCTCTCAGTGAGTCTTAGACCTGCAGCCTCGTGCTCTGCTGTCCTGTTTTTCCTCGTAGAATGCCTCTGAAATGGCTACCCCAAGTTCAAGGCAATTACACATGAAATCATGTGAAAAGTGTAAAAAGCCAGAAACAAATGACTCTGGAAGGACTTGGAAACCACACCCTGATGTTTTGGCTGTGGCTTGGAAATGTGAGCAGTAGAAATGGAGCCGTTGGAGCAATTAAAACGGCTTAAATCTGAATATTAATTATTTCAGGGATTCGTGATATCTGAACAGCTCAGTGGGCATGAGAAGACCTGTGAAATGGCCTTTTTGAAACAGCAGAGATAATGAGGTCTGAAACTCACGGTTTCTGATGTATTAGCCGACTAACGCAAGCTGCTCTCATAAACCCTGTGAACATTTAAATATGAAACTGATAACACAAATGTGCTTCAGAGGACACTTAAAGAGGCTGAGTGCTTGCGCATTAGAAAACCAGATAATTACCAACACATACGCCATCTACTTTGATGGTCATGATGATAATGATGGTGATTTTCAAGGTGGTCATGGTTATCACGCACATAATATTTTAATGTCTTTTATGTCTCTTTGTACATTTATTTGTTGACCCAGATGGTTGCATCTCTTTCAGGATGCTCGGTATGAAAGTTTTTAATTTATTTAGTTTTTATCCTATTTTGTCTTGATCATAATTTTAATGGTCATCAAAGTTGAAGACATTAGTTCTTGGATGTGCACTGTTGGTGCGGAGACATGTGGCTGTGGACATGAAATTTGAACGATATGTCGACACAAGGGTGATACACAGTCAGTCATTGTTGTCATGAAAGAGATCGATTATTATGCATTGGCCATCCTTTAGATAGCTTCGTTGTTACAAACATTATTACAAACCAGTCTATGTGCCAGACTATTAAACATTAATGCAGTATATATTGTTTTGTCTTTTGCAATAAAATTTACAAAATGAATTTATATGAGTCTCAGTGTTTAAGAGAACACTTGTACCATCTGGCACCATTCAAGCTCATATTTACTGCTGATTCACTGGTTGGTACTTCACATTTTAATTCAATTATCAAGACCATACATGCAGTGGCATGTATGTCATACATATACAATGATTTTCATACCGTTTATTTTTGCACACATTGCATGTAGACTTGGGTTTGATGGGATCCCAAACAGCACTTCGTTAAAGGCAACGTATATCTTGGACTGTTTGCAGTATTTATTTTTTCTTCCATTTTGCTTCGTTGCTCAAGACACTACACACTTTGAAGTTATGTGAAGCTGCTGGCTCCTACACCATTACAACTGTTTCTATTCAAATGTTGAATTTTTTAGTAACCACACTGGGAAACTGGAGAAGTCATCACTAGTTAAACCACAATCACCCTGTCAGTTTTTCCCTGCTTTGGGACACAGTGTATCAGCAGCTCCAGTAGCTACTCAACAAATGCAGGGCTGATTGGTCATGCCGTGATATTCAGCTATCATGCATAAAAATGGCAGGGATGTTTTATAATGTGATGTGGCAATCAGAGTAAATCTGATTTAGGCCTTGACAGCTGGAGAAGAGTGTCTTGTGCTCGAAGCTTGGTCTTTGTCTGATATATTTCCGTGCTAAAGTCACTTGACAGTAAGACTCTGCATCACATACCATGACACTGTACCGTTGTCATGAAGTGCAGCCATTTTTATGGATGTTACGATGAGAAAAATTGCCTTTTACAAACAGATGTAGAAAACCACCATGGAATGGATGCCAGTAGACTCACCAAATCAAACACTAAAATGAATACAGACAGCATCATATTAATCATCGAGGAGCAACATATTATTTGATGAGATGATTAGAATGGCACATGCCGAAGGTTGATCGAGTCTTCCTTTGATGTTTCTGCTCAAAGAGCATTGATCATATGGGAACCATTCATGCATGTTGGTTAATCAGAAACCTTCCAATACTCTCTTGAACTCTGTGGTTTTATTGATCAGTATAGTATGTCTGCCTTCATGGTTTTCCTTCTTCACTGTAGCATAGTCTCACTGTAAGTGGATCTACATCAGCCTGGCATGTTGTGTGCCACAGGAGCTCACAAGATTGGTCACAGCAGATGAATTGTTCTTTTTCCATGCCACAGTTAATTACCTGGACATCATCATTGAATAGCTCATATTGGGAATACAGTAAAACATCTGATGTTGGATGATCCTCAAACCCAAGGGCAAGTGTACCCTGAAGACAGGTGTCCTCTCTTTGGGGGGGTGGGTCACGAGTGCAAATTTTAGGACCAACTCATATTGAACGAACGAAATGCCAAATATGTTATGATTATTTGAAAACAAATAACTGAACCAATTCAAAGATGTGTACTCTATATACTGTGTGTGTGTGTGTGTGTGTGTGTGTGTGTGTGTGTGTGTGTGTGTGTGTGTGTGTGTGTGTGTGTGTGTGTGTGTGTGTGTGTGTGTGTGTGTGTGTGTGTGTGTGTGTGTGTGTAAAATGTTCTACTGTATCACAAATTAGTGTGAGAGATTTGACCCTTTCCTCCCAGAGTCAGTGAATAATGTTTTTTATACTGTCAAATATACAGTACTATAATCTGAATAATATATGTATAAAATATTAGTCATTATTATTGTAACTTAACTACCTGACAATAGTTGGTGCTCCATTGTTGTCAGACAGCAGTCCCACGCCTTCATTTATAAAATAACAGAAATGACTAACTTTTAATCCCAATACTGGCACAACATACAACAATGTTTACCTCAAGCATTTGGACATTAACGTACATTGAAGCACAGCTGCCTCTGCTCATGGTGCCAGCCAGCCACACTCAGGCCAATTTTACATGATTTACCCAGAGACCCTGTTCTCCCTCATTCTGAGAAAATGATGCAGCTCATCATGACTGCACCCCTGCCAGATATGATTCCATGTAGTGTTGCACAGTTGACGCTTGTTTATAATGGAATAATAATGAAATTAAAGATAAAGTAAAAATCTAACAATATTATATCTTCCTTACCTTAAATAACAGTGGAATCAAAGGAAGAAACCTGGTTGCCAATCTTGAGGACAACAACTCCTGTCTTAAATTAATTAACAGTAAAGCATACTGTAAATAGCTCAACATGCTCAAGGAAAGAAAACAAGCATACTTTATTGAGCTTGAGAAAACGACTTTCAGGAGCAGTGGGCTGCTGGAGTGCAGCGCCCAGAGAGCTGGGGGTCACGGGTCTAGCTCAAGACCCACAGTGACCTTTCTGTAGTTGGACTCAAACCATGAAACCCCAGAACACCAGTTTGCTGTTATAACCTGGAGGTCACAACTGACTCAAACAATGGATTATTATTCTCCAGTTGGAGAATAGTCCAGCTACCTAGTTCCTCTTCGCTGAAGCTGCCCCCTCTCTCAAAACTACACCGTGATGATCTATTTGAGTTGCATGCTTTCATTGGTAATGGCAAAATATCCAGAAAGATTTTTTTTTTTTTTTGCTGTGGAGTTCTTACACCATCTTTGGTGATAAACAGTTCACATGTATCATTGGTGCTGCTTGTCGAGGGAGCCATTAAACCGAGCTCATATCATTCAGCCTTTCCCATCACTACACACTAATCGGATTTTAAAAGTTTGTTTCATGTCAGAAAAGGAATAGCCTTGTGAATTTTGTCTCCTTTTCTGTTCTCGTAGTTATTGTTATGATAGCCACATTGCTACATTTTCATTCTTTGATCGTCCGGAGTGGCGCAGAACAGGAAAACAAGAAGATTAGATCATAATTCTGCGACTATCCTGGTAAATAATAGCTAAAGGTTGGATTTTGGTCAATGTACAGTAAAATTAGTTTTTGCAGTGTTTGTTTATCTTAAAGCTCTTTTCCTTCGGCTATCCTCTTAAAACCTTCACGGTCTAGTGACCCGTTTGCATTGACATGCTTGTTATCGTATTGCAAAGTTAAGCTGCTGGAGCTTTTCAAGTAGCAATGTAGAAGCTGCACCTTCACCGGAGCATCCATTTGTAAGCTGTGGGTTAGGATGGAGCCTTTTCTCAACATTACCAACTATTAAGATATTCATTTATTGTCACCTGAAGCAATGAAATTTGGTAGATTTAAACCAACATACATTCTTCTTGCTCACCAGCTATATTGAAGAATGATTGAGTCTATCCTCTACAATGGCTCATTATTGTGTGAATCAGCCCCCAGGTTGCCCCCCCCCCCCCCCCCCCCCCCCGATCACACTTTGCCTTGTTATCTCCCCTCTTAATTGACCCATGCTCGTTATCGCCTCTGAATGGAGGACCTTTCAACCAGTGTTTAACGAGTAGAAGAAGAAAGAACAGAGGGGGGGGTGTTAGGGTTGTGACCTCTGGCATAGCAGCTGCCTTAGGGGCAGGTTCAAGCACTCGTATGCACTCATACAGAAAATCCCAAGGATGGAGAGGAAAAAAAAGACTTGTGCTTCCATGCAAAGAGACATGCACACACACCCACACACGCACACACAGAGTGGCATGTATAGTGCATCCACAGATATGCAGTTATGCATGGGTCAAGTCAGATTTATGAATGTCAAAGGTATGAAGAAAAGCAGGTCAAACTCCACAAGAGAGAGTCGGAACAGAGTGATGAATCAAAGGAAAGGATGACGCATGGCGCAGGAAAGGAAGACTGAGGAAAAAATAGAAACTACAAAACAGAGAATGGTGAATGGGACACAGTGGCACATCATAAATAATCCAAAGTGTCAAAAACAACAACACTAAACTGTGCCACAATGGCAGCTTTAGTAGACTTACATTACCTCAGAACCTTTCATGGTGAAAGATTGCAGATCACCAGTTAGTGTTTGACTGCCACTGCGCTTTTACTTGAAGGCTTTGCAGAGTCAAACAAAAGTATAATTTAAAGATATGTGTCGAGCATAATTAACTGTCGTAGGTGGGATTCAACCCTGGGATTCAACCCTTTTACAGAGTTGAAGAGCATATGTGATTTTTGCCGCTGCTCCTACTCTTTTGACCTGATCTATTTCTTATACTAGTACAAAAATGTATTGAATAGATGCAAAACACATCTGAAAGCCACATAAAAAGTAAATAATAAATCGCAATAAACAAAGCTTTCTGAATCTGTGTGTGTGTTAAATATTACTAAACAAAAAAATAATGGTTTGGGTGGTGAATTAGCAGGTTAAATTCAATGCTTGACAGATTTTTTTCCCCTCAACATTACAATGTGGAGAAATAGCCTCAGATGTTTTGTAAGGACTTTTAGTTTATGCAGGTTTGAGACCATGGGTGTCTTTTTGGATTCAAACATGCGCCAGATGCACTTCCACTATATGATCTTCAGATAACTCAAAACAATGACGCTTATACCATTGGGAAGGGGAAAGTGTCTTCTAGAGGCAATCTAGTCTCCTGTTGCAGTTTTTTTTTAAATTTTAATTAAACAATATTATAATTATACAATACTTCTCAAGGTCTTTCCATTCAGGGGAAGCTCTTCTCAGAACTTGACATTTAAAGAACAATTAAAATACTGACCTCTGTAATCTCACAATTGATCAAGTAGGTAAAATTTCAATGTGAAAACGTGAGCACCAATTGCATTTGTTCATATCTACTGTCTCTCTTATCAAATGACTGGGACAAGTCTATTAGTGCAAGGGTTAAGTACTTGCACATGTACATTTTTCATGCATGTTTACAGCTTCATTGTGCGTATATCTGTTTTTGTTCCTGATTTCACTGAAACCAGGAGTGAAACAAAGCTGCACGTATGCATTGGAAAATGTTGTGTACAGGCACACAAGCCCCCTACACACACACACACACACACACACACACACACACACACACACACACACACACACACACACACACACACACACACACACACACACACACACACACACACACACACACACACACACACACACACACACACACACACACACACACACACACACACACACACACACACGGAAAAGACGAAGAAACCATTCCAGACTCTTTTGATGATGCAGCAGAAACTGTAATTGATAAGCAGGTAGTGAGTAATATCCTCCACACACACTCAGACACACAGACACCCATTTATTCTATAAGGGTGCAGTGTGATTATGGCTCCGGTTATTTGCTTTCAGTGACAGTCATGATGGCCCAATTACCATTTCGCCTCCTCCTGTAACACCCCCACCCCCATTCCTTCTCTTGTCTCTTCTCCCTCTTCTTCATTTCTTCCCTTCTCCTGCGTTCCTTTCTTTATTTCTGACAAGGCGACGGCAATATCTGTCGAGCGTGCCGTTGACCGTTTTGTAACTAGCTCTGTCTTCTCATTTCTTGCTCCATCTTTTTGTTTTCATCCCGTCACGCCGGCCTCTCATTCTGCATCACCATGCCATTTGTTGAATAATTCAGTTTATGTATCGTTCAACAGTTGGGAAAATATTACACTATCTTTGTGTCGCCCAGTGAATGATTTTCACAATATCCATTTGCCAATACAACCTCATAATCATCTCATCTTCTTCCCCATTTCTTCCTTTCTCTCTCTCTGTCCCCCACTGTACCTCTTGAGCTGTTTCTCTGTTGCTTACCATATGATTTCCACTAGCTCGCTGTCTGCTATTTGCTATTTAATAATCATGTATCCAGGTTGTGTGTACACATCCATAGGCAATTTTCAGCGAGGGTGATAGAAAAAATGTATTATGCCCTCGAGTGTGTGTGTTTGTGTGTCAAAGTGGAGATGGGACCAGCTATTTATTTTGAGAACTGAGTGAAAAGCAAGTCGTGTTTATGTTTAGCAGGTTACGACTGTGTGAAAGTGCACATTTGTATGCCAGTTTCTGTGCGTTGGTTGGAATGTGATCGCACTCCTTGGTATAATATGAACCAGCCAAGTAGTTTAATATGGGGTGGGTTAAGATTGCACATGATTTGATTTGTTCCGAGTTAGAAATAAGTAAATAAATAAATATAAGAGCAACACCAGCCTTGTTGCAATTTGGATGTAATGGCAGGTCTTCAGGCTTAATGAAACCTCGGGCTCCAGTGTATGTTGTGGACAGTAATTTTATTCAAAATGAGTAATTTTCTCCCAGTAATGTGTTGAACAGTATTGTTGGTCTACTTGAGGAAAATTAGTTAGTGTAGTGGGTAGAATCATCTAATGCAAATAAATCCAATAACTGGGAGTAATCAAGTAAATTTAATAATGACATCTGATACATGCATGTTGGAAATGTGATACATTCCTGGATTACTTGTTTCAATGTGATGCTGTGTTGACAAAGTATTGGGGAATTATGGGGTGATAAGTAGTTTTCAGGATAACTGGAATCAAATAACTGCTGTTATCTGACTGCTGTTATCTCCCGAACATACTATACTGTTTGCATGATCCATAGAAATATAGAATATATGAAAAACTACTGGAATTTGTTCGGGAGGCTGACACATTTTTAGGATTAGATTTAAACTAACCCTACAAAATGGTTCAGGGTGGCTTAAACCAGCCCTAACTGGAATTACTAAATAGGATAGTTATTGCAAGTTAAATTATCTTCTCTCTTATGTATGCTCTTGTGAAATAGATGGGTTTATCCTCTGTAAAAGGGTTCTTATTGATGCTATATAAATAAAATTGCACTCGGTTAATGATCCATCTTTTCCTGTGCTTGTTTAGTGTGCACAGCCTGCTCGTGAAACTGAACCACTACAATGTCCAATCTGGCCTGCAGTTTGCAAAAATGACATTAATTGCAATCATAACTGCTATTCTGAATTTATCCAGAGGGGAAGGGGAAACATAACCCAACACCAAACTGAACAGTGGATGGTAGCAGTGCTTGGGGTGTTTCAATAGTGAAAGCTTTCTATGTCCTTGCTCGAGAAATAGTCTTGGCATGAAAACCATCTTTTGTTTGTAAAATCATGCGGGCTGAAGGCTGCAGAAATTATGCAGCTAAAAAAAAAATCTTCAGATATTTGAGGTTGTTCTAATATTATTTTGTAGGGAAAAAAAGTAGTTCATTCAATGTGCAGATGTACAGATGTTTAATTACACACTAAACCTTCTGTCAACCAGAACCAACGTCACAAGGACTGTGTCAGCACAGGTTCAGTTCTATCATTGAGTATATGGTCATGCCCGGGGTGCCGACTCACACTGATTGCCTTTGCCAAAACAAAAAAAGCAAAAAAAAAAGAAACCCCTATTGTGTGTGTTGGTGCATATAGTAGATGAGTGCATCATGCTGCAACAATAGTGTCAGCCATTGTTTCTCTCCAATGTGGCAGGAATTTTGTACTCTATTGTTTTGCATCTTTTGAAATGAAATAACTGTGAGGTCATCTTCAGTATCTCTTGTTGGGCTGAGAACACACTTGCTTCCACCACTCATGTCAGTTTGACAAATCAGTTATTTAGCATTCAGTTTCCAGAAGTTCTCCTACAAGTCCTGAGATCAGAATTGTGATCATTTCCTTTCTCTGCAGTTCAAAATGCGACCGCTCAAGACATATTCTGAGACAAAATCAATTTTTTATTTATTAGGTTTGTTTGTCTGCCAATTTATAATTCTTAAAACTACAAACTTCATGTATTTGGATTGCCACATTGTGAATGTGAATATTTTCAAAATGTACTAATTTGTATACGTGTGTCTACTAAATGGTTTGTCCCCTTACCAGTCGGCAGTGGTGAGTTGGTTAATATTTTATACATGTACAAGAAATCTAACTGTCATGTGCCCAGCTGTCACGAGTCAGAGCTACAGAGCCTTCAGACGGCAATCATCCCTGCGGCATATGGGTTGAGAGAAGTTTCAAAAAAAAAGGAGAAAAAAATGTTGAAAAGAAGAGATGTCCTCTTGTTAAACCATTGTGCTTTGCCAGAATGTTCATATAGACAAGTATGACATTATTTCAGCTCCTGATTCTGGCAGAAAGGTTGTCTTGGTGCTCTCTGATTTAGCTGCTGAATTTCACACAGTGGATCATGAAACTCTGATCTCTTGTTTGGAGCAGTGGGTCGGGATCAAGGGTGTGACCAGCAAAAGTTCAGATCTTATTGGATTCAATTTTCTGTGTCAACCTTGGCGACTGTCAGTTCGCCAATGCCTTCTTCTCTTGTGGTGTTCCACAAGATTTCGTTTTGAGTCTTTTATTTTCTTTCTGCCTATTGCCCCTTGGATTCAAATTCTAAGTATTTATTTTTGATAGATGAACAAATGAGAGAGAAGGTGCTTGCATTTAGCTAGCTAGTTTGCTGCTGCCTTGCCTGTACTTTCTTTTCTGGTGCTGGTCCCCAGGGGTCTTCAGAATGAAGTCTATAATTGTTAGGCTGTTGCTGATTCTGTCATCACATTTCTTCACGCTAATGGCCAAAGCAACCAAATTCCACCCTCTTTCAAGGCAGCGGCAGCTGTCTTCGATGTTCACCGCCACCAACGCGAGTCTTGCTGGCAACAGGAAGTGTGCTGTGATCCAGTGGATGCTGGGCTCGGTCTAAAAATGAGGAGGCCTTGGAAGGAGATTTGGATTATCTTCACATCTGCTTTATCATGCATTATCTTCAAGGTTATCTTCACGTCTGCTTCATGGATTCATTTTCCTGTACCAGTGTTGCCTTCATCCCATCATGCTGAGTTTTCATCAAGCACTCATTTTCTCTCTAGTGAACGGCATCTATGGCTGCAATGTGGTGAGTCCCCGCCAGCATTGCTCTCTGCCAAAGGGCTCGTCAAAGGGGCTCACTTCACTACGCATAGGGCCATTGAATGTCCGTTCTGTCCCATTTAAAACATTTGCACTTCAGGAGTTGAATCTGTCAAAAAAAGCTTGACTTCTTTTATCATCTAAAATTGGCAGCAGAAAGATGAACACTCTGCTTTCATTGCACTCTTTCCTTTGGTTTTCATTTATTTCAGTCAGTGCCGAGAATTCATGGAGGAAGACTTACTGCCATGTTCAGGAACTCCTTTACATGTCGTCTGGTGAGCAGATTTATGCACTTCCTTTGAACTTCAAATTATTGAAATAGGATGCTGGGGTTTGTTACACATCACAATCTTCCACCGAAATGTCCCAGGTGACCTTTTTTAAATTAATTTGTGTGTTTTTATCTTAAGACAACTTGCATAATAATCAAATAATCAGATTTTCTTAAGAGGTAATCATTGGTAACTTTAACATTCACGTCAATGATGCTGCAGACAGATTTGTCTCCATTTTCATGAATATAATGGTGTCTTGTGACTTCATGTAGTTCAGGTCCAACATGTATTGGAGTACACACTCTGGACTTAGTTTTTAACTTTCCATTTAAATGTTGCTTTTTATCTGTAATGAGAAAATTTTTCTTCTGATCATTTCAGTGTTTCATTTGACCATCCTTTTAAAATGGATGTTTCTACTGGACGCCCTGAGGCAAAATCATACATTTTTAGTAATACCTCGGCAGCCAAATTTACTGATGCTTTTGCTGCATCTTTTACACATTATCAAAATGATGTTGATGGTCAGGTACAATCTGAACACCAACTCCAAATCCTTGACAAAATAACTCCTTTTACGACCAGATCTGCTCTTCAAAAAGCGTTACCCTGGATTTACAGTAACATTTACTTCTTTTTTTAACAAGTGTTGTAAAATAAAGCATCTTTGGAAATTCACCATATTTTAGGTTCACTGTGAGTGAATCTATCATTCATATTGTTTCATGTCATGAACCGAACGTTGTTTTGCCATCTATCAGTGACTGCAATATCTTTCACCCGTTTCACTGAAAAATGTAACACCTTTAGATCGAGCAACACTAACTTCTTGTCCTCTGTTGCCCATTTTCTCTCGGCCACCAATCATGGAAAGGTTTTCCGCTATTACCTTATCGGGATTATAGAAACTGGTGGGTAGAATGTAAAATTCCTCAAGATGTCATTCTAGCACAGCACAGAAAAGTCATAATTTCCATTGGTCCTGTATTACTTACTATAATCAATAACTTCATTACATCTGGTTTTGTCCCGTCATACTTTGCTAGTATTAAGCCACTTTAAGCCAGTGTCTCAACCAAAAATCCTTGTCCCTACTTTAAACAGCCAACAGCTGCCAACAGCTGTTTTGCATGAGTATGCCATTCTAGATACATTATAATGAGGTTTCCTTCAGTTACAGTCAATGGAAAGTGCTCTTCTGACTATAACAATCAAGTAACTGATATGAGCTGATGTATTGTCCCTGTATTTCTCAAACTAGATTTCCCTTTTGACACTGTGAACCATATAGTTTTAATAAGAACACTTAAACAAGGGGTAGGTGTATCTGGGATGGTCTCAAATTGGTTCTCCTCTTAATTAGACAACCAGACTTTTAGTCACTACTGGTAAATCTGTATCCTCAAAAACAATACTATTTTGGGGCATTACATATTCAGTTCCTTGCCCCTTGCTGTTTTCTCTGTATTTTTGCTGCCTCTTGGGGATCCTCCAAGAAATGTCCTGCTGTTGAAGTTCAATTTTGTCTTTTAAATCCGACAGTCTTGTTTATTTAACTTTTTTGATGTAATATATTGGGTTTGAAGAACATTTTTTGTAACTGATTAAAAAAAAAAATGGAGGTTTTCATTCCAGCTCAAATTCCATTGAACAGTCCATAAAACTATCAGTATGGAAACAGTTTGGTCATCATTTTATCATCTAAGAAATATTGCTAAGATGAGATCTGGTATCTCCAGGGCTGAGCTGAAAACAATCATGCATGGTTTTGTTTTGTTGTGACTGTACCATTATAATTCAGTATTCACCTGTTTTACAGACACTTCTTTGAACTGCCTGCAGGTGGTTCAAAATTCACCCAGAATGTCACATAAATCCTACTCTAAAGTCACTTCACTGGCTTCCAGCTAAATTCAGGGTCCAGTTCAAAATTCTGGTGCTTGTTTTCCGAGCATTACATGGTCAAACACCAGTCTATATCAAATAACCGCTGAAGCCTCATGCCTCCAGCAGGACATTGAGCTATTCTGAACAGGGTTTACTTGTTCAGACTGAAAATAAAAGGAGACCGTGCTTCTAAGGTTGTTGCCCCCAAACTGTTGAATGATTTTCCAAAGTTGCTGAGGAGTATGGGCTTTTTATATACTATAGAGATTTTTTTTTAAATATATTTTGACATTTAAAAAAAAAAAAAGTTTATAGTTTATAGTTCGTTTTATCTAATTTTGTATACCTGTCTTCACTTTTTCCATTCATGAATGGATGGATAAATGTTAGTATTCATTCATGTACAAGCAAGCCAAAAAGATCATCTTTACTGTTGACAACAGTATTCCGTTAAGGTCAGTCACACTTTATAAGATCAAACAGGGCTGTTTATTTACGATCTCCCAGCTGTCGGTAGCCTACGGCATGCCAGAAAAAATAAATTCTCAACTGCACATGCAACACGCTGCATCACAAATCAGGGTATGGAGCAAACATGACTGAATAATGTAAATAAATACTGAATATTGCATACAAGCAAGATGGTACAGCACACTGCAAACACCATGGGATTATTTCATTCCACAGAGCCCTGCAATTTCTGTTGTCAAATCACTTGCATTTTGATTTGCTCAAAGAAACAGCAATCCTATCCGGTATTCTTAAATAATGCATCTGAAACCTTTCCAATACAACATAATCTTAAATTTGCTCAATATTACATCAAAGATCAAACAGAAGAATCCTGCCTCTGGGATTATGTCATCCCCAATCAACAGACTGTGCATGTAAATTCGATCTGTTTTTTTATGAAAGTGTCAGAGTTCACACAAACAGTAGATGGGATTTAAAATATGCATTCACACAAAACCATGCGTAATTATTAAGAAATGTGAATTGTATAGCTCTATATTCTCTTCCAAATATTTCAACCATTCTGGGTTTAAAAAAAACATGTTTGACAGTTACTTTTATTCTTCATGGGAATGTATTCATTGTGTATCCTCACTTATCTTAATTTCTACCATGAATCCTGTTAGGTCGGTATTAGGCTAATACTGACATATTAGCTGTGACACAAAGCTAATCAGAAAATACTGAGAAAATGGATACATGACTTTTTTCTCATAGACCCTCCATGCCACTTTGTTTTCAGTTTTGTTAGAGGACATCGCCACAACTTCGTACTGTGCTGATACAAAGCTGCTGCCGACTTGAGCTTTGCTGTGGTAAGAAGGACTGCTGTGTGGCTGTTGTATAGCCTCAGCTCATGTTGGGCGCATGAATTACAAATATGGGACCTTATACATAAATAATACAGTAATTTGGTTTCACTGACTATCTGTATCTAATGTTGGTGTTAATTGGCAATGGCGATTTATTTATGCCATTACTAATGGTGCACATCCCTATCTAAAACCAATGTACAGGCTGTACACGGGATGCTTATCCATTCAAGATGTAATTGACTTTCTGCTTGGCATTGCAGTGTGACATATACGAAATTACTACTTGACAGCATTGCAGGTTGAAGTATGCTCTTTATGAAGAGTTATGAGACTGAAAGCAGAATTACCTTCACAAGTCAGGTGTGTGTGTGTGTGTGTGTGTGTGTGTGTGTGTGTGTGTGTGTGTGTGTGTGTGTGTGTGTGTGTGTGTGTGTGTGTGTGTGTGTGTGTGTGTGTGTGTGTGTGTGTGTGTGTGTGTGTGTGTGTGTGTGTGTGTGTGTGTGTGTGTGTGTGTGTGTGTGTAATTTACATGGAACACGGTGCTATTCTCAGCCGACTGTCACTCGAGAAACACTGGTGAATCACTTTCAGGGCTTTACTGCTATTCTCTTGTATTTGTGTAGATATGTGTTTTTTTCCCCCATTGTATGTGGTATGAGAGAGGCTTGGGGAATATATTGGTCACGTCAAGGAGCCTCACTGGAATCCCAATGGACCAAAATATGTGTGAATGAATCACCTCAGTGTGTCTGGTTGGTTTCATTAACTTCTAATGCTAAACACAGACTTTGGCACAGAGGTTTAATGTGTGTCCTCAGGTTAATGTGCACTCGGGGTACTCACCATGTTGTGAGTCTCCAATGCTACTGTCTCTGTGTCTCATTAGAAGCGCAACAGTGAAGTATCGCGTATCATTATGAGGATGTCTGAGACTGGTCTTGAATGTTGATTTACAAATGAGCTCATATTCTGTGGAGTTTCACTCCACACAGATAAAACCAGACAAGGAAGAACATTGCCCGAAAGCAAACAGAGTCAGAGTTTAAATAAGTACATGCTCATCTGTGGCAAAGTTCATGATTTCCCTTTTTATGTTTGTGATAATGTTATCACCTTTTCAAAGGTTCCGAAGTAATATAATTGATTTGTAGGTCTGTTTTTTAATCACTCGACTTTATCATGATTACACATTATTATGTTGTAAAATTGTCTTCAGTCATTTACTATATAAAAAGGAATGTAGACACACACTGTTGTTTGTGTGTTTTTTCTTAATGGATGATTAAATCAATGGGGAAAAAATGCTATCTTGAATTACTATTGAAGCACATATTTCTATATCTCCGAACTCATTATATTCCATCCATCTTCTACTGTATACCTCATGTGAACTGGAAGAATTCCAACAATAAATGACTGCGCTTCCCTCATATTATTCCACATTTTTATCATTATCGGCCTGCCAGGATTTTTTTATTTTAATTTTTTTGCAACAATCTCAGGTTTCTTTTTTCCCAGTGTTTTCATAGCTGTGCCTCTGGCTGATAATGATTATACAACTTTTTGGGATAAAAAAAAAAAAAAAAAAAAGCACTGAGAATCCACAGTTTTCAAGTCTCTTTCCCAGCACATCTGAGTGGGACTCTTGTGATGTTAGAGTTGCTTTCACTTTTTGCCTTTTTCAAATATTTTCCAAAGATGCACGGTGAGGCTGACGTCTTGCGACTGTGAGGGGAAAGTCATGCATGTCAGCACTCTTTGCTCTTGCCTCGACTTCAAACAGACATGGCACAGCATCACTGCAGGTTTAGAGCAATTGTCCTGCTGGAAAATGAATCCTTTTCCACACAATTTCAAGCCAGAAGGGATGGCATGCCACAAAAGAAGAGTGGAACTTTTCTTTGGTCAATGTGTAGTTCATCCTGTGAAAGTCACCAGTTCCTGAAAAGGCAAAACATCCTCACACCTGAACATTTTCATCTCTACTTTTAACTGTCCGCTTCAGGCTGTATTGCATTAACCTCTCAGGTCGGGCCAAGTTGGTCTTGCTTTTCTCTGGAGAAAAATGAAGTGATTTGTGAAAACCTTTGCAGTGTGTTTTGGGCTACCATTTCACAATGTCAACTGTGTTGAGGTATATGACAAGTAGCTTTGGCTGTAGACATGCCATCCGACAAGGTACTTGTTGTCTTTGCTTATTTAAATAGATTGAGCATCAACTGGCTCAAATAATAACTGTAATTATTACCTTCGGCTACTAAAGTCGGGGCAAAGGTTAGATTTTTGCCCATGTAGGTATGTATGTTATATATTGATGTGCTTTGGTAAACAATTTTTAGTCACCATGCAGTCAGATAATCAACAATAGAATCAAGTGTTGTACAGTGAGATTAGTGGCTCTCCACTGAGTATGGTGTTTAACCATTGTTCATTTTGTGGAGGATTTTGTGGATAGGTCTTCCATATGTTGCGGCTGTGTTAGCCGTGATTGTGGTCATGGCTGTCGAGATTACATTTTCAATAACATTTCTGCCTGCATAATCAACACATTCTCCTGTGGAATCGCTGCTGTCCAACCCACTTTTTAGATACATTTCTCATCTATATTGTAACTCGTTGTAATTCTGAAACTGTGACTTCTTATTTGAAAACCCTCCTGGTGGTTCATCAATGTAATTATAGGCAATCCAGGTTTGAATCTTGGCTGTTTTAAGTACTTGATTTTTGACCAAATATTTGCCAGTTATGATACTTTACTTTTACTTTACTCCAGCCATCAAACCTTTAAGAGACCACTTTCAAAATGACAGCAGTTAAGGGCATTGCCTTTATTCTAAGATTAATTGTCCTGAAGACAAAGGTCAATTTCCTCTTATTAGCTCCAGGCGGTGACTTATATACACTATACCAACTGTAATGATCAATCACAGTATTTTCACCCATTTTCTGATTGACTTTCTTGTGCACAATACATAAATTGTGCATTTGAAGGGCCATTTATGGCTTTTTTTGTACGTTAATTTGGAAGTGAGAGTACTTGCATGGCAGCTATCCAACTCTAGACATGCAATCCTTTTGTAACACAAACCCACTGATGATAAAGACATATACGCGTCTGTGATTTAATAGGGAGATATAAGTTAGAGAGATGGATGGAAAGATGAAAAAATAGCACACAGTGTTTAAGCTCCTCTTGTGCTGGGGGATGAGTAGAAAGAGGTTGATAAAGAAAGACTAACTTAAAGAAAATGTTAGATGCAGAAGTCCAACAGTGTTTGCATTGAAAGTAAAAATGACTTCCTTTCTAAAAATATCCTGACTTTTATAGTGCATTCATGTCTCATCTCTATTCTCCTCTGGCAAAGTGAATGAGTATGTATCCAGTAAAGCCTGATCTTCCAGCGTTTCCATATCACATGCAACGTGACCGGCGTTATGTGCAGGTGCGAGTGTGTTTGTGTGCCTGTGTAAGCAGCTGAAAACCTATCTCAAGCTTTTTCAGCCTATAAATCTTGTTACATGGCGTGTCCAAATGTGTGTGTGTCTGTGTGTGTGACTATGTGGATGTTTGTGTAGACCCCCTTCTACAAGGTGTACTTGCAAACATGCAGAGATCAAAGTAACTTACTATTGCATAAAACAGATCCACAATAGACTGAAATCAGCAGTTTTGAGCCTCGCAGCCTGGATCCTCCTAGGGGGTCACCAAACGCTTGTTATGGGCTTTAACATTCTTGAACAACATCGGGAGATATCTTTTCGAAATATTTTACCTCACTCCAGTCTCTTTTCACTTCTTTTGTATTCTTTGCTCATATTTTCATGACATAGGGAAAAAAATCAGCTGTACAATAACATACCCACCAGCATATTTGACCTTAAAGCGTATAATTCTATAATGGTACTAACTTTGCAAAGCTCTTTGCAGTTTCCCCAAGGAGGTTTTAATTGACTTTAGGAGGCCATTTCATGGTTTTTAGTTGGAATGCTCTCCCTGTGTGGGTACTCTTGCTTCCCCCTCAAATCGTAATGCAAATAAACACAAGCTTGCAAGATTGAGATCAAGTATCTTCTCTCTGTATCAACCCTGTGATGAACAAGTGGCGTGTCTCGAATGAACCCTGTTTTTAGAACACTAAACGCTGCGATGAAATAATGGATAAAATGATGTACTTTAAAAGCAGATTTAATGTAAAGCTTTTTCCATTTGTTGCTTTTATTTGGGCACAATGGTGTTTGAGAGTTTTGTGAAGAAACCATGTAGCCGCTGGTTTTGCTGATTTTAACTCCACCAATTGGTTTCCTTTGTGGGCCTGGAAAGGGTTGTTAACCTCCATCACCTGTCAATAATGGCATCCAGCCTATCAAACATGCAGATCACACGATATAATGTGACCCTTTCATGGATGGTTAGGATCGACGTAAACATCATCAGGCTGTGATCAGATGTGGACTCTCATTTAATGTGTAAAGTGTCAGCCATGTCCGCCTCACTTCCTCTTTTCAGCAGGTGGTGCCATGCTATGGTGCTAATAATAATACCTACGGCTTGAATAGGGTCCCACGTACTGTCAGTGCTTGGACCCTAAAAATGCACTCGTGTACCAGACACAAACGAGAGGAGGACATGAGGTTGGTTTAGGATGAAAAAATGATGTCTTTTCATTGGTCTGCCAGCAGCTTTTGGTTCTCCCCCAAAGAGTTAGGAACAAGGCAGCATGAGACAAAGATAGGTTTCTTTGCTTTCCATTCTGCCCCTGCAGCCCCATGTGTACTAAACCAGAAAGAATAACAAAAAATTGACGGAGTTGAAGTTTTGATGTAATTTAGCTTACTCCTGAATCTCCACTCAAAACAGCTTGGGGGTTCTTTACTGACATCCTCAGACGACTCAAAGTTTGACAAGAGCAGACCAGCATATTATGTAATAAAAGAAAAAATCCTTCTCTGTGTGGGAAAAGGATTCCTTTTGAAGCCTTCCTTTTACCCTGTAAGTGATCAATTCTGACTAATATTGTGAGGTTCTGAAAGTAAATCTACATTCTTGGTTTGTAATGAGTTAAAATATTAGGTTATTTTTTTTCTTGTTTGTCCATTTTCTTCAGACAGAACACACTGAAGAGGTACATGACACTGGGTCAGTCTCACAAAATATTCCAATGACACTGGGTGTTAGAAAGAATCAGGAGATAAACCAGACGATTTCAGACAAAGCATTGACTGAAAGGCTGCATAAAAGTCCAGTACAACACAAATAAGTAGTTTTTGGACTGGATCATTCCAACCTGCTCAAATGAAGTGGTATCATAAATTAAAATAAACCTCAAACTGACCACAGCAGCTCGTCTTCAAAATGTATGTTAACAAGGAATCAATAAGCCGTGGAGTAAAGCAAATCAGAGACAATAAGCAACATAAAAATCTCCATTTCATCTGGAAATTTGTCAATTCATTTCTTTTTCAAATTACTCTCCCCAACTGAGAGCATTCTTCTTTTTTCTTTTTGTGATTCTAGCAAATTCTTCACTCCTGTGGGTTCCTCAGAGATTCCTTTTTTATCAAAGATTTCCCCAAAGCAATAAAGGTGAGCTCATATGCAGACTATTTGGTCATACGAATGGAAGCCACTGAATTGCTAATTTCATCAAAATATGCATGAAGAATGTGAGATATTCCCTCTCAACACTTCTCACTTTAGTGAAAGAGAAATATTTGCTTTTATGTCACAGCAACACAAGTAAAGCACTGCAGCTCTGAATTTTGTATAGTGTCATGTTTGACTGTTGGTATTATAATAATTTATTCTTATCCACATTTGTATTTACTATTAAGAAAATCTGAGAGAGCATCGGAAAACCCTGACATGAAACCTTGTGGGCAAACCAGTTCAACCCTAATATGTGAGCACCAAATGTGAGTAGTCACCTTGGGATCTATAGACTCATTTGATGACCCCACAACTCGACTTGCATGGCGATTTGGATGAGTAAATGTTGACTCCCTGGCTCATTAAAACATATTAGCACGGGTGTCATTTGGGGACCCAAACTGAGCAAATATCCCTTTTTTTTTTTTTTTTTACCCTGCAAGGCTGGCTCATTACTATATAGTATTATGTGGGATCCCACTATGTGTTTTCTGTCATTATGGGACCAGGGTTTATTAAAGCATATTAGTACCTCTGTCACGTGAGAGTAACAATTCATATACTCATTTTGGGTCTTGGATTCCCATTTAACGAAAATAAAAGAAAGAAAAAGAGTGAGTCGCCCATACGTGAGCAGTATAACACCTTGTCCTCATCCAAAATGTTCCGGATCTCATTGGACTGTATTTTTCCCATCAGTCATCCTATTGCTAATAGCATCGAGAGAGGGTTGGCCCTGAGGTCATTCAACCAATCAGCATCTAACACTGTAAATGGAAAGTGGATGATTATCTCTGTCTTTCTTTTCTCCCTCTCTCACCATGATTAGATCTCTCTTTCTCTCAGACCCCTTCCCTGATTATCTCTGTCACTCTGTTCTTCTTTTTCTTGTTCCTCTCTTTCACTCTCTTCCAGCCTTGTTTTTTTTTTCTTCTTTGACCTCTCAGTCTATAGTTAACGTTTTATGATGTCTCCCATTCTCCATTTCTCCCACAGCTCTCCATTTTTCATTAATCACAATGTCATTCTTTTATAGAAAATGTAGTTAACAGACAGACAACTACAATCAACCTTAGTTCATCCTTGGGTCATTCAGCACGTATAGAATATGTGCGCGTGTGCCTCCATGCGCACATTCATAAATGCGTACAAAATTGTCTTTATGCGAACGTGCACATCCATCCCAGTGTGTGCTTGGTCAATTTGTGTGTGTGTGTGTGTGTGTGTGTGTGTGTGTGTGTGTGTGTGTGTGTGTGTGTGTGTGTGTGTGTGTGTGTGTGTGTGTGTGTGTGTGTGTGTGTGTGTGTGTGTGTGTGTGTGTGTGTGTGTGTGTGTGTGTGTGTGTGTGTGTGTGTGTGTGTGTTCGCAGAACGACAATGATTGAAGCACAGTGCTCTCCTCCTCATGAGCAATATGTCAATTCGCAGTTCTATTAAATTCCACAGTAGATTGGATGGCATATGATCTGCATATTGCAGCAGTATTATTATTACCAGCATTCTGATGAAACCCCTTCTCTTATACAGTAATTGAAAGATGACTCACATGTCTGTAAAGCATATTGGGACTTTCTGATCGTGCCAATGTACTCTGGCGATCCATTATAAAATTACAAAATGTATGCTTTTCAAAATAACTTATCATCATTTGAAATGCATTTAAGAAAATTGTAGATGAAATTGAGAAAACTGCACTTAACGAAATGATAAGAAACAAGAAACAAGGGCACATATATCCAACCTGGTGTAGCTTCGGGTTTTATCAGATACATGGCAATGGTATGTGGTCTAACAATCACATGCTGCAATTTTCTGAGGTGATTGCCTCGGAACGATCAATAATAAGGACTTGAAGACAAATGGTGTTGTAGATAAAGCCTCCCTCAAACAAAGCTCTGTAATATGAATCTGAAAACTCTAAATATCACATGGTTAGGAAGCAAATATGAGCAGCAGAGGAGACAAACTATTCATGTGGCTGGATTCAGGCTACGAGAAGAAGAAAGGGGATTTGCAATGGTAATTGATGTGGGAACAATAGCTCTAATACTTTCAGACGGGGAGGGATGGAGCAACAGTGTTGGTAAAGAGGAGTGGGAAGTAGAAAACAGAGGGAGATATGAGAAGATATTGCAAGAGAATTGCAGAAGACAAAGAATCAGAAGAGCAGAGAATCGGGGTAAGAAAAGGTTAGAAAAAGTCAAGGAGAAAAGATTAGCATTGCTAAGGAACTGAAAATGTAAGCGGTAAGGAGATCGTATTGTAAAATACACTGCAAGAAGTTCATGGGGAGACAGACTGAGGATGACTAGCAGAATTCATTCCTGCTGGGAGGACAAGAGAGTTGGCGCACGTAAGAAGGGAAGGATGAGGAGTGGAGGAAGGAAAAGCCAGCTGGAGTTAGAGGAGGGGCAGAGTAAAGGAGAATAGGCATGAAGGAGGAGGAGGAGAAGGGATGAACAAGAAAGAGGTGGAGAAAACCAGGCAAGTGGTCTCCTTTCCATGATGTCATTTATGCTCCTGAAGAGAACTCGGGCTTGCTACAGTAACTCGCCGAAAGCAGAAGGTGACCGTGTGGATCAAGATTGATTGTCAGAAATCGTGATGTTCAATGTCCAAAAACTAACACATCAAAAGAAGTGTAGCATGTGAACAATTTCCCTTCTCACGAGTTATGTCTTATTCATTCTAATTATAATCTACTCATTACTGACAGTAAACAGATGTTTTTATCCTCTCTGACTAATGTGAGACTTCAGGACTCAAATGTAGCAAAAGCCCAGAGGCGAGGCTTCATACAGTATTTACATGAACTAGTTTGTGAAACGTCTTTCAGCTATGACTTTCTATACAGTTACTTTCTGGAGAAAGCCACTGAGAGACATTTTGCAACAAAAAGTGTAAACTCTCTTGATTTTTATTTTCTGTACCTTATTGATGCTCTACATCAGATATGTATATGCACAATGCCGTCTGCCTGTACTACGTGTCAATTTCTTCCATTTTCATGCAGGATTATCCATAAGGACTGACAGGGCAGTTGCCCTGTCAGTTCTCTACAGTTTTTCTGAAACAAAAATTTTAAAACAATGCATTTTCACTTGTGTCGTTGTGTAAGTGGGGCCCAAGAGTGACCAGTTAACGGGGTTTTCAGGATTAACTGGAAATAACCCAAACGCAGTTGTTGCGAATATGCAAACCATACAGAAAGAATCAAGTTAGGAGTCAAACCAGGAATATTCTTGGTGTGGGGCGAGAGCACTAACCACTACACACCATGTACCAAATAAACTTAGTGCCATTAACTCGGCCAGCGTCTATAAGTTTTGTGAATATTGAGCTCATATGAAAAAAAAGAAGTAAATAAAAGTAATGTCTATGAAAGATTTTTGCTAAGCCAAAACAGAGTTTTACTGTTTCACCACTGTGTTAACAGCAAACATAAACCTAGATCAAACCTACCTAACCCCAGTGTAATCCAAACTCCTGGGGCCTCATTTATAAACGTTGCGTACGCACAAAAGAATGCGTACGCCACTCTCTACGCAAACCGTGGGATTTATAAAAAGAGAACTTGACGGGAAAATGTGCGGTCCTCCACGCCAACTCTGACCCATGCGTACGCACATAACTGGGGGAAGGAGAAACTGCGCCACCGATGGCAGAAGAAAGAAACGGGAGAAACTGTGTGAAACCGATCGTGTAAAATAAATAGTTATATGACCTCTCATATATGGACAGTTTATTTGCAAGAAGTGGATAGTAAAAAATAAAATTTCTACAATGAATAAACAAACATACTCCCTGGAGTGCACACGGGAAACATATGATTAAGACAATAGTAAGACAACAGTAGGGTAAATGATGTTTACACTGATATGAATGCAGTGTAACATCCTATATCATATAGCCCATATAGCAGTGTTGGGCGCAGACTGGAGGCCGGCGCTGTACGTGATGGGTGGCTTCTAGGTACGGAGAATTCATGTGGAAATCCTGAGACTTGCAATTTTGTAGGAGTGTTTAACCCGTTCACCGACCTTGCAGGCGACAGTGGAGACCCCCTCAAGCGGTGGCTGCTCACCCCTTTTCCTAACCCACAAGGCGCAGAGGAGAGGACCTAGAATCTGCGCCACAGCCAGGCGCGCAGTATTGTGGAGCCCACCATCGGGCTCCTGAAGGGCAGGCGGCGGTGTCCCCAGGGCCGCCCCTGGCCAAGTGGGGGCCCTAAGCAGGATTTTATTTTGGGGCCCCCCTTCCAATAACATAATAATACTAATAATACTAATAATACTAATAATAATACTACTACTACTACTACTAATAATAATAATAACAATACATTTAATTACTAACGAATCAAATGAACAGCCTCTATCAACAGTGGAACAAGAACTTTATAGATCAAAAGTGGAACAATCTTTTTTATTTCAACAACATCCCACCTTCAAGTGAAGCACGAGCCTCTTCTTGTTTGGACTGTTTCTTTCTTTTGCTAGCTCCTGAATCGTATTGACGTTTGGAAGCTGTCTCTCTCTCTCTCTCTCTCTCTCTCTCTCTCTCTCTCTCTCTCTCCTGCTCTCTCTCTCTCTCTCTCTCTCTCTCTCCTGCCTCGGGCTGACTTGGTGGCGGTGTTCTACGCGCCTCTCGGCAAAATGCAGCGCATCCTTTGCGCATTTGCAGAGAATGATGATACTTTATTGATCCCGAGGGAAATTCAATTCACTTGCGCAAAATGGGGCCCCCATGGATCGCGGGGCCCGACGCACAGCGCGTGTTCTGCGTGTAGGGAGGGGCGGGCCTGGGTGTCCCCCTCCACCTCCGTCACCACTCCACTCAGGAGGGATTCCCCGATGACCCCCGCCAGTGTTTCCTCCAGTGGGGTGAGCTCCGGAGGGCCCGTTCCCCCGCCCGGGGCACAGACGCTCTGCCTGTGTGACGCCAGGCGCTTTTTTGTGTCTACTTTGATGTCGGACCACTTTTTTTCACCTCAGCCACACTCCGACCTTCTGAGGCAACAGCATTGACACCATCCGCCACATGCTGCCACTCTAGAGCCTTTTTGGCGTTGGTGACCCCAACACTGTGTCCACCAAATAATATCGCCTTCCTCTTCTCCACCTCCCCGACGAGAACTTCCACCTCACACTGGGTCAAATTGCGTTTCTTGGCTTTTCTTTCTGCTTTCGGCATGCTGTCAGTCGTGAATCAATATTCATGAGAGGCGTTTCTCTGAATATTTATAGGCAAATATGGGCGTGGTATGACCCGCACAGAGGTGCGCCACATTTAGAGTGGATTGTGATTTATAAAGGGAAATCGGCGTAGGACGTGCGTGCGCACTGTTTTATAAATCAGGATATTTTTGTGCGTACGCACTTTCTGTGTTTCGTGCGTACGCCAATTTTGACGTCAATCCTACGCACAGTTTTATAAATGAGGCCCCTGGTCACTGAGTGGCAACACTGAAGTGATTCTTAAAGCTGGAGAGAGACCGAAGCAAGAAAACGAGAGATGAGAAACAATGATGTGGTTTCATAGGTTTTGAAATGGGGCGGATAGATGGAATTACAGGATTTAAAAAAGCACCAACATTTCAACATCGGAACCACAAGAGCAGATTAGACTGGGCATATGAGGGAATGAACAGTGTAAGGGAAGACTGTTGATGAGAGTATATAGGAGGGGAATGGAAAGGGAGAAAAGAAGAAGTGAGGAAAACACATTAAGAAATGTGATGAGAGGAGAGATGACATCACACATGTGTCAGCAGTGGATGGTGTAATTGAAAGCTGAGGAGCAGAATTGGAAGGATAAGTGAAAGAAGAATGGATGTCTGGAAAGAGAGAGGGGGCTGAGGTTTCACATGTCAGAGTTCACTTGTCATATGTGAAAGTAGATGCGCCATGTGTCACAGCGATGAGAGGAAGAGGAAATGTCATGTCACAAAAACTGTGTAATTTTCCATTAACAAAGACAGCCAAGCAATGGGAATGATGAATGAAGATAAGGAGACTTGGAGTGGAACAGGACTGTGGAAAGGTAGGGTCAAAGCATAAAATCAGTAAACGGAAAACAAACAAATGAAGTGGAAGCTTTGGTAGAGACTGGTGTCCATTGTGGTAAAACGTGGCCGCCATCTAACAGCTGGCTGACTTCTCCTTTTTTAAACCATAACTATTATTCATAGTCCATCTCAAACATCTTTCAATCGATTTTCTAATTGCAGTTGAGTCATTTGAACGTCTTTGTAACTTGAAAGCTAAAGAAATGGGGAAAATGAGAGGGGTGGAAGAGAAGGGAAAAAAAGAACCAGAGGAGGAGAGAAAACAATGTCATTTGTCACCAGAAACTGTATAATTATTTGCAGCAGAGTCGGATGAAGCAGCTCGACAGTGACAGCGCTCGGACATCAAGCATTTTTTTTAGCATGATGATGAATATTAATGAAAAATGTATTGCTGAGGAACAGACGAGGAGGAGGACTATAGATGTGGAAAGGAAAGGAAGACCAGCACATAGATGATCTTATTGGCAGTGTGCCATACAGAGCATTTAGCAGCACGCCTTTCAGTGACGCCGGCTGAATGCAGTCGTGCATAGAAATGTTATCCAGTGCGATAAATGAGACACTCAGCTTTTTGCCACAGGTGGAAGTTAAGCATGCACCGTTCTGTCACTTTTGAGCAACATAATACAGTTTTAGATTGAACATGCACTTTGAAAGAGCTAAAAAAAAAGAAATAATGGAGCTGAAATATTCACCTGCTTTTCTTTACTACACTCAGGCAGATAGATCTGTGATTGTGCAGGTGGCCAATATTCCCACACATAATACAAGCGGCTGCCCTTGGCATTGAGAAGGTGTGTAAATGAAATGTGCTTGTCCCCGTGCGTCTAAATGTATTTTGTAATCTGCTTTGTGTTCGGGACCAAAGTTCACCTGGGGGACAATTCCTCTGGGGGGGGGGCGGTGATGACTACAGAGAGAAAGGAAAAGGGTTCTGGAGAGGAGTAGACACTGATTCAAAACTTCCAAGGAATCTACATTGAAAAAAGGAGTGTTACAGTGACGGGAAAAGCATTTCATAACATTTCATGAATTCTCGCTGAAGTGTCTTTGTCTTGATTGCTTGTGTGTTATCACAGCTCTATTTAAAGCAGTTTCATGACTGCCAGAGCTTCATGTTGCATTTCAAATGCTCTCTCAACAAAATGAGCTCCCCTGTCTTTATTCTGACCTACACTTAGACTATTGACCTGTTGGATATTTCATACTCCCTTACCCTCGACATTGAATCCTTAACAGTGTAGATAAGCGAGTGTATGAGGAAAATATGTTTTTACTTAACAAATACCCTCAAGACTGTACTCATGGCTGCTTTTTGGTGAATGGACTATCGAGCAATGAGAAATAAAATACTATTTGCTGCAGTATATTCTCCCATTGGCTGGATCTGTGGGCCACATTGCGGTGTCGTGGTTTGTGCTCTCACCTCACAGCGAGAGCCCATAAGTGTGGATGTGTTAAACTTGTTTCTTTCTCTCAGATTTACCTCCTGCTATTAATAAGCTATTTCTATCCTATTCTATTCTTTGTGTTGGTGCTGGGATGGACTGGTGATCTTACCTGGCTTCTAACCTGTTGTCAACTTGGATTAGCTCCAGCCTCCAGTTACACAGATTTTGATTAATTTGCTATAAAAGATGGCTGGATGGTCAGAGATAAAATAACAAAAGTGATTAACTTAATTTTTCGTGCCAAAATGTCTTTGACTCGTTTGGTTTTTACGACTTTCTTGTGAACTGTAACAGACTTTGCGTGATCTTTTTTGGTCTCTATTTTAGTCTAGATTTGAGTTATGTCAAATCCATTCAATTGACAGATTCGAAAAGAATACAATATGCAAATGTTTTTTTTTTTTTTTCATGACTAAACCTAAACATTAAAATTATCCATTATCATGAAAAGCTGACTTTCTTCTTCTGTTTGAATATTTAATATGTGGTGGCTCTGTGTTTTCTAGGCCAGCGAGCAGGACAGTGTCACTTAGTGTGTGTGGGTCAATGTTTTCTGGGGCCATCGGGGTAGTAGTAGAGCAGTAAGTGTGTGAAGGCCACGGTCAAAAGTGGATATGCTTGTCAAAATGTCATGTGGCAGAATGGTGGCCAGAATGTAAAATACCCTCCAAGGCATATTTTAGAGGAGGCCCATTATGTAAAGTATGCAGCACTCACAGCACAAACTTGGCTGTAGTGATTATGGAAATGGCTGTTAAGGGAATGTTTTTCTTTTCTTTTCTTTTTTCTTTTTTTCATTATTGCACACGTGGACTCCTGCAAACTGTGGTTCATGTGAATATTAAGCTTACGTCATGCAACCCCAACTAAGCCCATGCAGACAATTAAATATGGACTTATCTGAAGTCCAAAACGTGCGGCGCTTGCTAGCTTGAAGCAGAGAAAGGGAGGGACACAGTGAATCACACACTTGGAAGTCAATGATGAAACTGCTGAAGCCAGTGTTGAGGAGGATGAATTTTTGGGATGAGCGCCACTAAACGTCAAGTGCTGTACTGCTAAATATTGACATCAATCATTTAACAACCTTTAAGCCTCTTAAATCCCCACAAGCCTGGTCTATCACAGCAAAGCAAGTTCGGAGACTTTGTAAAAGCTGCCGTGGATCCAGTAATAATGTCTAGGCCTTTCGCATTTAATGATCGAACTCTATTCTTTCTTGTATGACCATTGAAAATCAAATTACACCAAGAGATCAGGTTCAGGGGCAACAACTTAGCTTTAATAGCATTTTTTGTCTTTCTGTCATCATTAGCGTGATGTTTCCAAAGCATTTTCATGTGAGTGCCCAAGGTCTGAGGCTGTTTTCACACTTGGGCAGTGACTCCCTTATCCAGACCAGTAAAAAAAAGTACAATTTGCTCTGATAATGCCATTTGGTTATAAAAAAAAAATAATTTAACGATTTAAACAAATTGCCTCCTGGTCATGTAATCTCTGATATTACTTTAGCTGAGTAATAACTTGAATAGTAAAAAGGAACCAAAAAGAGCAGTAGGGATTGCTACATTGCACACAATGGTTTTAATCTTCTGCAAGAATTGTATTTTCCTGGAGATCTTTCTTTATCAAAATTTGATTGAAGTACACTGTAGACTTTTTTAAACTGATCTCACTCCTGCTTGTTTTGTCTCCTTTGAGGTTCAGACTTGCGATGATGCACAGAGTGTTTATTTGCAGCAGAGTTCATTGTGGAGAAACGCCCTCACAGACTCTTCCCGAATGCAGCAGGTCTTTTGAAATTATTATTGCATCCTGTCACTTTTGCAACATTTCGAAGAACACAATGTTCCTTTAGTTTGAATGTTACAAGGCCAGACAGAGCAGAAATATGAGAGCAATAAGGTATGTAATTGTATGTAGTGTGTTCAAACAGTAGAATCATGTTCAGTCGTTTGTTTGTTACACTTCCAATGTTGAGAAAGTATGCTATAACTAAACTATAAACCTGGCTCTGGCTACATGTCTTAGCATTGACTTGTTTGCATTGAGAAGACTTGAATTGCTTCAGTGATCCAAATTCATTGTTGAATATTTGGCGCACACTTTGTGCTCTCTATCCATTTCACAGTTTTTAAAGTAAAACTTTCCATTAGTCTCATATTGTCCATGTATTATAAATTCATTAGGTAATGAGTACAGCGTTCGGGCGGGGGTCGGCAACCTGCATTTGGTACTTTTGTCCCCCCTGCTGCAGCTACTTGAGCCTCAGTCCCACTGCGCAATGCGTGCTGGTGCAGGCCATGCCGGAATGGTATGGTCAGACAAAGCGCACCCAGACAAAACTCTGTTGCGTTTTCCCACCACCGAGTATGATTATAATGTAGGTGGGGATGTGAACGATGCGTAATGGTGCAGGCATGTAAAGTCATTGTGCAACAGTAGCTTTATGTTGAGGGTCAACAACTGATTAATCAAATGTTTAATCAGAAAGTTTCTTTCGGTTTTAAAACAACTTGGAGGAAGGTGTTATGTTGACAATCCAAAGTTGGACTACAGTATATAGTATTTCTAGCCAGGTCTAGACATCACAAAACCCAAAATTGCATGATTATTCCTAAGTTTGCAAAGTAATTATGTGATCTTTTAAGTACTCCCTCCAAGTACAGTAGTTGTCAAGAGTCCAATAGTTGGAATGAATAGATACGATCCTCCTGGTGATGTTAAGGAAAGAGGGGAAATTACCTTTTAACGAGTTCCCATTTAACTCCACTTCTACATGTCTTCAGTGATGATCAATGATCTGTGTGGTGTCTCCAACGTGTGTTTACAAAGTAGCATTTTCCCATTTTGCACACTTCGTGCTGAAAACATCAGCCTTGCCTCGGCTGCCTGTCTCTCCAGATTTCTTACTCTTCCATTTGTACTCCCTGGGTAAATGCCTGCTTGCTGAACTTGTTTCCATCATAAATGGGACTTGTCGCTTTGGAAAATTTTCAGTTGACTTGAAAGTTCACCTTATAAAGTGTACATGGTATCAAGACGTACACACTTGTATTCACTGATACTCGCACAGATACATTCCTAAATAAATTCCTCTGACCAATTACAAAATAATTTGCATTTTGTACTGTTGGAACAATGTTGTAAGTGGAGCTTCAAAATACAAAAAGAAGAAATGAAAGCAAGACACAGCATTTTTTGAGCAGGCAATATATTGAAAACAACAATTTAACTGAAATTTGCTGATTATCAGCTAATGAAAAGTTTATGGCCTTTAAAAGTTAAAACAAAGCACAGAAAATCAGCTTGTGGGTCATTTTCTGTCAAGTGTTCCCACTGGTAGGACAGCCTGATGGCAGAGGCAAAAAAAGCTCACTGCATTTGAATGCTTTAGGATTGTTGAGCTGCATAAGCAAGGCAAGGTAAGATTTTCATCAGTTACTCCTTGAAGTAACTACACACACACACACACACACACACACACACACACACACACACACACACACACACACACACACACACACACACACACACACACTTTATATTGAAAAACATTTGGATTATTGTATTCTCTTTCTGTTGCACATAAATAAATGTAGATTGAATTAATGGCAGCACATGTCATCTTTATTCTACTTCAGAGAAATTTGTTTTTTTCTTTTTTTTACTCAACTTAGTCTAATACAAGAAAATAATCTAATTAGAGTAAATTGTAGACTGGTGAGTTGTTTGGTCTACTGTCTCGTTAATTGTGCTCTCTAATATTTCCGATGCAATCCCACTTTTCCAGGTTAAAGTAAATGGGCCATTCACACACATCAAATGTAATGCAAAGTGCTTTGAAAAAGCTTGAATTATTAATGCCTATGTAAATGCAGTCATTTTAATGTTTTATGTAAGTGACTCATTTGGCAATCCTCTGCAATTAGTATTTGTAGTTGTCGGCCCTGATATTCTTATGATTGTCTTTAATACTATCATAACGGTAATGTGCATGTAAACATTCACTGTGGTGCATCTGTCAGTGTCTTGTTGCTCCAATTCCTTTCATGATGTTTTATTAATTTTATCACACATGCTTAATGTCTTTCAAGGACCTGAATTGATTTCATAGTTACCCACTTCAGTCAGCACATGCCTACCTATAGCACTGGGAACCGAATAACAGTTGCAGAGATGAGCGCAGCATGAGTGGAAAGCAGGGCGAGGAAAATAAAATTCACACTTTAAAAAAAAAAAAAGGGGTAATTGTGCGCAGTGGATTGCCAAATATCAGGCTTATATAGAGTATTTAAAAAAAGACAAGGCCATTTCATTGAGTGAGGAGGGAGCAGCAGAATGTGAGACAATTATCAAAAGACGAGGGGATATTAAGTGCTCTTCTCACGTATTGTCTGACTACCAGGCTGCAGTCTTCTGATATCACACAAAGTCATGTTTTGTTAATTAGATCAAAGTATTTTGATTGGTTAATTTGCTCTTATCTAATTTCAAAGCTCTGCATCAGGGTAGAAATACATGTGTGCCACTGTTTGGATGATATTTTTTTGTCATTCCATTCATCCGTTGCTTTTCAGGAAATCCACATTATCAGTGCACATGCAGTACGCATACATTCACACATGTATTTAAACAATATTCAGCGAAAACAGTATTCCACCATTCCTGAATATAACATTCATTTTTTTGGCCAGAAATCAAATGGAATATTGACATTTTAGAATCACTGCACCGCAGAAACGATACAGGAGGGAGGGAGTGAAGAGAGGCTGTCCAAGGAACCGAAATTAGTTGTTTGGCACACCCAATAATAACCTCCGACATTCTCTTTATCTTCAGCCATTCACATGTAGAAAGCAGGCATATTGTTCATCAAACATACAGCAACGTATCATTGCACTATTGAAACACATTTGCTTGATTACAAAATACAAAGTGTTTTTGTCAAGGTAACCCATCTTGAGATTGCAACAATTAGAGTAACATTTTTAGTCAAGATGAAGGACCAGGATAATGAATGTAGGCATAGGTAAATTCTTATAGGGTAGAAATGTATGACAAATCACAATCTTGCAGAAAAAGTAGGGGAATTAAAGTTAGTTTTAGTTTGACACAATGTTGGGGACTGTTGGTTGACACCCTTACCTCATTGCACAAGCAGACCGACTGGAGGTGGCTTGCATGTTCTCCCTGTGTGTGCCTGTGTTTTCTCAGGGCAGTGGATGAGTTTATATTTTGTTGTTGTCATCATAAAGTTGACACACGTGCGTGCGAACACACACACACTAGAGCTCAAAAGAAAGTGGTCGGGCGGACAGGACTGAAGGAGATGGAGATGTTGCTGCTTTAAGGCACAATCCAAAACCTGAAATTCAAACCAGCAGCCTATCAATTTGGGAATAATTGCACAGTTCAGTGTTGCTGGCAATTCTCAAAGCATTTGGAGCCCATTTGAATAAGCTATCTGGGGCAAGCACCTGTGACAGTCAATGTTATCAGCAATATGTAAAGAGAACTTGCATGCGAGTTAGGATTGTCCACGCAAACAAGCATCCTTGTCTTTTTCTTTTGTATCAACTATACAGTTCTAGAAAGATTGAGATTGCCTTACTGTCACCTCATTGTTCTCATGCTCTTCATGCAGACCTCAAATCAAAGGCAGGTCATGAGGCTCACTTTTATGTCTACATCTGGATAAACCCGTTTGAGGTTTTTTTGGTCTAATTCAGTCTTCCACCACAAAACGCATTGAATCCCACTTCAATTACAGCGTATTGACAGCACATTTAAATCATTGATGTGCTGTCTGTCAAAACATCATAGTTTTATGAGTGAAATCTATCTTAGTTCCACTGTTATTGCTGAAAAATGGAAAGGTTTGATACAGGAAATCCTAGCTTCATACAGGCTGAAAAATCTATCTGAAAAATCTCCCATTTTTTTCCCGTGGACCACGAGTTATCTCTCCACCAAATTTCATGGGAATCCCTTCATGAGCTATACAGTTACCTGACAGAGAAGCGGGCAGATAAATAAATGACACGACAAGCATAACCCTTTTGGTGAAAGATAATTTTTCTCTATATATTCTGATGGCAAACAAGGTGCAATAACTGCTACCAGGACAAATGTGGTCTATGATATATATAGCACAAAACGGCAGCAATCCAACTTCAGGTACCCACAAAGGAGCTGAAGTGAAATACTTGAAAAGGACTGTTAGTGATAGCAGTGTGTGCCTCAATAATTTTAGTGCATGTAGTTTGTGCATACATACACTGCATGTGCTTGCCTTTGTTTATTAGTGTCTGCCAGATGTAAACCAACACAGTCAAGCCCATTGTTTTGTGCTTTAATTACAGTGACAGAAGTACATGCCCCTGAAGTTTTAAAGACTGTAAAAAGTCAAAACACGGACAAAAACATAAATGCCTTGCTATCTCATATTTGTCTCCTGTGTATGTGTCAGAATACCTGCGAGTCTGCGTCCATCTCTCCTCACGCTATCCTACACATGTGCACTGTCTGCCATTGGTGGGGAATAAGGTGGTAACTTTTTTATACTGAATCTGGCAATATTCAGACTGTGTGAGTAATTTCAAAAGTAGTTCTCTGTGCTTTTTAGAAGTGAACTCATTTGCCAGATGAGTCACTAAAACCCAATTTGGATGAAGTCGAGTTGAGAGGTTCAGATTTTATAAACCCCCTGAAATAATTAAGAATCGGAATAAAGGCTTTTTAATTGCTCCAGCGTGGCTCAAATTCGACTGTGCCAATCACTGCAGCAGATGCCTTGCTACTGTATGGCAGCCAACGTGTGAGAGAGCATCTTTTTAGGCATCATTTTTTTGTCCCCTTTATTTATTTATTTTTTTGCAAAATCTGAAAGTTGCTGGTTTTGTTGTGTCACTGAAATTAAATTGGGAGAACAACACATCAGTGGTGATTACAGAGAGATTGAGTGGGTGTAGAAGGGATCGTCTGTGCACCCATCTGTTTGTTTCGCTCTGTATCTGAGTGTATTTATGTTTCTATGTGGTTCTTGGATTTGTTTCAGTGTGTGTGCTTGAGACGTTCTCTCTGTTTTTTGTGGATAAATGTGTGTTTTTGTGTGGTGTGCAGCCCTGTGCAACATGTATGACTATCTCAAAGGGACAGCAAGCTTTCTTTCTTTCACACTTGGTCAGCAAAGCAGGACTCTCTCTCTCTCTCTCTCTCTCGCTCTCGCTCTCTCTCTCTCTCTCTGTCTCTCTCTCTGTCTCTGTGTGTTTTTGTGTGTACACAGTTGATCCAGATGTGCATTTGGCCTGGACAGAAGACTTGCTGAAACCCAAGGTGGTTTAAGAGAAGTGTTTTAATGGTTACAACAAATCCCTTTTATTCCTCTCGGTAGAGTGTAGACTCAGCAACTCTAAGCACCTACAGCCATGCTAACGACTGTGTGAGAGCATACTTGGACACAGCAGGGCTTGGAGCTAAATGCCAGCATCAGCATGCAAACATGCTCACAGTGACGATGCTCAGACCCTGTTGTTGAGCAGGTATGACGTTTGCAGGGTTAACTGGTATCACATTTTGGTGTGCTATTCAAAATCTTCCACAGATCTCAGTCGATGCTAATAGAATGTTTTGGATCGACAAAGCATGAGCATCACATTTCGCCTCTTAAAAGTAGCTCAATTTGCTAAATGCTACAAAGTTATTACAGAGGTCCAGTTGAGGAATTTACTACCAACCACACCATAAATATAAACCTCATTGTGGAGCTGAAAGTTCAAGCAAAAACCAAAGGATTACCAAAGTCATTAGGATGCATCCTTTGGGGACCATGACTCTCTATGTGATTTAATGGCAATCCATTATTGGATAGATTGCCATGAAATTGGATGCATTGCTGTGTCACAACTGGGACTTGTCACTGATGCACCCTCTAAGAAAGTGCGCCAAGCTGGCACACAGACTAATTTCAAAGAAAACCATCTAAAACAATCCTGAGGAGAAAAAGACAGGGGAAAATATAATTTGTTCATTAAGAGTTTGTCAGTGGGAGCTAAAATTATTCAGAGCTTGCTTGTGAACATGTCTTCTGCCTTCCATTTCACCTCCTGTTGACAACAGGGACAAAGAGAAACGTCAGAATTCCCACAGACAACGTTGTGACATGCTGGTAAAAATAGAAGGTTAATGCCAAGAAACGGTTCACAGGAAAATCTAAAATACTGGGTTTTGCTGAGAATTTAGAGGATGAGTAAGAGTTCTGCTGATGCACTTTTGCCATTACCTCCCTGGATGGATTTGTTAGCCAACTTTCTATGTGAGCTAGTCGCTCACTTGCAGCGACTGTAGATTTCCTATCCCCTCTCCTGCCTTTACCTCCTTCCTGCCTGGTCTGCTGCCTTCACCAGCTCAGTCTGTGCAGATTATTGCTGGATGAGCAGTCATACTATGAGAAGCCTAATCCATCATTAGGAGACAGGGGTGTTACATAGGATTTATAAGACAGGAAACCCCTGACATGTGCTCAAGACACAACACAAGTTCAAAGAGAATATAAATGAAATGTAATGGAAAATATGAGTTATCTTAGAGGCTTCATATTTCTAGAGGGAGATGAAAGCAGTAGCAAATATCACATCTGGGTAATTTTAGCAAATCAGCATGTCCAGAAAATAAACCTTCACTTTTATACCACCGCTGTGAACAAAATGTCAGTTCCTGGTGCACCAGGCCAAACAAAGCCCCTTAGGAACAAAAAAATGCATCCCATCCAAAATGTGATGTTGGTAAATATCCATCCATTCTTTTTCTCGACCTGCTTCATCCACTCGAGGGTTATGTGGCTGGAGTCGATCCCAGACAACACAGAGTGAGATGCTTGGTACACCCAGGATAGTCCACTGTCGGGGCCAACACAAAGAGACAGACAGCCACACCTCATGGCACCTGTTATTGGATGGGAGATATTGGGCAGCCAGTGAACATTTTGTGGTAAAAGAGAAGAGCAAAGAGCAGCCGTGAGGATTTTAGTTTGACAAGACAAGTTAATGCTGGTTCTGTGTTGTCACAACACATAGGGTACATCACAATTTCATGCATACCGGACTGCATAGCCACATCTGCAAAAAATGAGACGTGTTCTGTTTTGTTTTTGTGAGATTCCCAGTGCGAAGTCAGCTAAGTGGTCCGAGTGACTACAGTCCTAATTACCAACTCTGGAGTATACGATATGAACATCCCTGCTTAATTAACTCAACTACAGGATGGGTATTTGACACAGCTGCTGACAAAACATGTCAACCTTTAGATACAGCCTGATACTATGTTGGTGCCTGCTTCTTCTTCGCCTCTTTCATTTTCAAGGACAAGGTCCAACTTGTTTATCCTGCTGGGTGGCTGATTGGCCAGTGGTTGCCCTTCTTGAAAGGTGAGTAAAAAGGCAGGCTGGATTGCATGACCCTGCAGTCAGGCAAACACCTGTTGACAGGGTTCTTTTCAGACCTTGCAATAATATTGCATACTCCTTAACTTGCCTACTATTTGAAAACCCTGGGTCTTATTTACATAACAAGATCATCTTAAATAACTGTGAGAAAATAAGTGTGCACGTTATCAATCTACTTGAAACTTTGTACAACCTTGCTTTATCTATGAGTGGGTATTTTGCCTATTCATGTCTGGCTACACTACTGCTAATAAATATACTCACTGTATGTGAGATCAGCAACTCTTAATCAAACTTTTTTTTCAAGATGCATACTTCACAAGGTGACCTTGAAGAAACAGAAACGCAAACTTCTTACAAGCGAAATCACATTCCGTGATGTCTGTCATTCACGTTTTATCATAAACGGATTGGTTTCATTAATTGTTTGGCACCTGGATTTTTATTCAAGTTCAAATGAAAATTGAAAACTGGGGAATCTGGAGTGGAAGAGAATCTACTGTGGAAGAAATCTCGTCAGGCTTATGCTCCAAACCGCCATTGGTGTGTTTTCCTAATGGAGCAGATGAGAAGACGGACTATAAGGGGCGCAGTTTTTATGAAGAGGCCATCCAGTATGTTAAAGCAAGGTGCGGGTGCCATGATCCTCTGTTAAGGCAGTATTTGGAAGATTCAAAAGTCTCACATAAAAAGGTTAAAATGCTTGAAGAGCAGCATGGGATAACGGTCCTAGTGTTTGAGCCTGCTAGTGATTCTGTGTCTCTGAGCGTTCGTGATAGTATTGTGCATGTGAGTGGTGTCACAGTCTGACCTTTAGGAAAAGGTCACTCCATTTGGAGGAGGAATAGAAAGACCACGCACAGACACACATGATGACTGGTGATATAGATCCACTGCAAACAACAAAACCGTACTTTGTTGACCTTTATCTATTTCTCTACTGTATATCTATATAAGTAAGCAGTTGTTTGGGAACTGAAATAATTATTATTGCCCATATGAGTGAATCTGTTTAGTGTATTTTAACCATTCACTGACAACATGGACATTCAACTCCTTCTTTGGAATTCTTTCTACCCACATATTCCTTTCAGTGTGTTTTTCTCTCCTCTCTATTGTCTCTCCACATTTAGACAAGATGTTTTATGTACTCGCGTGCCTTCATGAAGAAAAATGGTTACACGTCGACATGAAAAACGTGGAATGCATTGTCAGTTGTCAGAACTGTCACATGTCCATCTGAGTGCTCTTCAGGCATAAAATACTGACTAAGTAGTACTCCCACAAGAGTGTGTGTGTGTGTGTGTGTGTGTGTGTGTGTGTGTGTGTGTGTGTGTGTGTGTGTGTGTGTGTGTGTGTGTGTGTGTGTGTGTGTGTGTGTGTGTGTGTGTGTGTGTGTGTGTGTGTGTGTGTGTGTGTGTGCGCGCGTGCTGTTTTACATTTTTAATCGGTCTAGAAGATTCACAGATTTAACTTTGAGATGTCTGTAGACAGTAAATCTTGATGAAATAAGTTGCTGTTACACCATTATTTGCCAAGTGCCAAGAATACAAAGTTATCCAAGTTTAGTACATGGACATGCATTTTATTACCATGTGTGGTGCCACTCATTGAGCTACAGTCCAGCAGCTTTGTGTCTCACCTCTGACTTGACGAGTGGGTCAGCAGTGCAGCCATGGCTGATTTCTTCAGAGGTAAAGATGAACTCTGTGTTAACTAACCTTACAGTTGAGGTATTCCTCTGCATGACCCTTTTGATTCACTTTGGAGGATGAAATTGAGTTTTGACTGGATTTAAAAAAGTACAGAAACCATTATGAAAGCAAGGCTCAGACACTTTAAGCATGCGATGAAAGCTGAATTTTGACTGATTATGTGAACGCATCTGTTGTGATGAATACGGCATGACTTTTCAGCATGAGTTATTACGTTGGCATGATCTAAATCTGCCTAAGCAATAACTAATCCGATAGGACAGGCTGTGGACAGAGGGACTTGCCTTCCAATCTGTTTGTGACTTGTTCCACTAAACCAGCACTATGGAGTGGTGCAATTATGAATGACCTGCTATGTTGCAAGAGTTTCCACAGAAAAACTCAACCGAATTATTCATCTTGTCAGTTTTTCTGCAAGTTGATATAATATTCCAGTGTCATTGATCAAATATTCCAGTGTCATTGATGAACTTACCATGAATTTTAACTCCAGCCTGAGCCTACCACAGCTATCTCCAGGAATTGAGCTAACCTGATTAATTAGGTGTTTTCTGGTGTTCGGTGCCTTTACACCCATACCATTCATATTGTACATTATAAAAACTGTGGTAACTGGACAAAAGCTTCTCAATGAATGCTACAGCATTGTGTTGTTAAGAATTATGGGAATATGTGGTGTATTTATGTTTGTGCTCCTGAAGATTCGTCTTGACTTATTGTTCATTTTCTGATGCACATTTCTCTGTTTTAACCAGATGGTTTGACTTAACTGTCTTTCAAACACACTGTGACAAAGAAGAAAAGAAAGTCTGACAGAGAACTAAAGAGTTGGCATGTTAATTAGATGACTTAACTGGCTAATTAACAAATGATGAAGTGTCATGATGCCCCAGGGAGACGCAGGCACACACACACACAGCTGTCGAGGCTCCTCACTGCGATCTGACTTCGCCACAGCCACAGAAAATACACACCCCTGCACATACATGTACTCTTGCAATAATACTGTTTGTTAGAAGTGTGCGTGCATGCGTGCGTGTGTGCCTGCATACATGCGTACCCAAGCACCTGCAGTCTCAGGTGTGTTTTTTTTCTCTATTTTTGGATTTCTTTCTATCATTTTCTCTCTACCAGTGTGCTCCATTGTAAAGCCACTGTTGTTGCTGTTTTTGTTGAATAATGATGCCTTCAATGACTTTGTGGGTAAAATGTCCACTCTTAGTCATTAAATGAAAAACAAGCTCCAAAAAAAAATCAAACGGGCAACTGAACAGTTGGTTCCATCTATTCCCATTTTTTAACTTGAACTAAATTGTAGGACCAGTTGATATTGAACTAACCAAACATCAAATACGTTATTTAAAAGCACATAACTGAACCAATACAAATATGTTTACAATGTATCTACATCTATACATATACGTATATACGTACACGAATCTCAGATGTATACAAAATAATTATTAAATCAGATCTAATTTACTTCAGGGACGACATACAGTCCAGTTTAATCCTGAGTGGACCAGACTGGTAAAATATTGCTATAATAACCTTTATATTTACACTTCAATGTTTTTCTTTGTTGTGGTCACAGTGTATGTTACGAAATTGTCTATATTTTTACAAGATCAAACAGTTCATACTGAAAGATTGCAGATGGGAGACTCTTACGGTCGGTTTTGGCCTTATGGGGCCTTATGTTCTCTGCTGTTTTGTGAAAGTGAAACTTACGGAGAGGAGCTTTGCAATGCAGCATTGTTCTGCAGGAGGCTGCGATAATCCACATCTCAAAACTATCGCAAATCTCCCGACACCACAACGTCTGAATATTCCAATAATCAGTATTTGGCTGTTTTAGTGTCGCTCAGCTTGAAATTTGCCAGGAAAACCTGGACAACAGGTCCTCGTCAGGCAGTTTGTCGCTCATTAAGGTATATTAATATATAGATATGTGTTGGTGCACAGTGACGTGTCGTCCAGTACAGGGTGTCGCTCTTACCAGGTCCACTGCTCACAGGTTCTATTGTCCTGCCTCTGCCTCGCTCCGTTCGCTTTTTTAAAAAACTTTATTTCAGCCAGCCAGCAGTGACAAAGCTCCGAAGGTGATGTAAACCGCTCCACAACAGGGCGAGTGGCACATAAATCGTGCGATACAACGAATCAATAATGAAATTCAACACTGCCAACACTTTTAATAATCAAATTTCATTGATTTTATCAATTAGTTGTTGCAGCCCTAATCTAGTACGAGTATGTGTTTTAATTTGTTGACACGTGATGTCAAACCTAAAGTGTTTATCTTGTATTTAGCTTGTGTACTTAAACTCTTCTTTTAAACAGCTTTTCATATGAGGTGTGGAATTTTGTTAGTCCTATTCACTTATTGATTATGTTCCATAGAGGGCTTTGTTTGTACGCAAACAGAACAGTTTCACGTCCTTTCGATAGGTCTTACATTTTTGTTCATGACTGACATGTAAATAATTGCTAGTAATTGCTGCAGGGAGATCCGCAGTGTGCACACACTCCCAGGGATCTAACAGATAACTACAGACAGAGGAGTAAGTTATGCTTTATGTAAGACCCCTATTGTCCCATTAAGCTGCCATTTTTGCAAAAAAGATTTCAGTGTGCTGATATTCGAATATTCCAGAGCAATCCTTAGTCACAATCAAACCTGTCACTTCCGAATGATGTCTGGGAATTCGCTGCAGCCTTTTGCAGCATGTGCCTATCCATCATTGTGACTGCATTCACTCTGATTTGTTCTGTGTTGGATGTGAAACAAAAATGCTCCGGTGCTACAGGATCTGACCCGGCGATATTGTGGGTGTTTTGTTTTTTTTTCTCTTCAGGAATAGAACTCTATGCTTTTTAAATGTGAAGTAAATATGTTTGTTTGATTGCTTTCAGAATAACGGTAAGAGGTGATAGCTTACTGGCGGTGACTTTATGGCTGCAAATAGGTGCAGGTATTCGTTCGTGAAAATCCTCGCACCTGTTGTTTGTATGCATATGATGAGGCGATTCAGCTAAATAGTCGCTGGGCTTGTAGAAAACAAACAGACAAATAAGCTTGCTTCTCATCCACCAAGAGAGTAGTGAAACAGCAGGGTGACTTGTTAGACAGCACTGCAAAGAGTCTGATAGCTACACCCCCTGCCATGACACTGACTTGAACATTAAGCTTTGTAACATGCCAGCTTGCAGAAAGCTGCCACTCTCCAGTTATTCCATCTGCAAGTCAGATGGAGCCCAATTATCAGGACGACTGCATTTAGCTTCAGAAAATACACGGCTGAAATTAAGGTTTAAATGAGATGAATGGAGAATGCATGAGACTGATGCAGAATTCACAGTACGTTTGTGGATAGCCTTTTAAATAAGAGGTGTGGGCTTTGTGGTGTTAATACAGTTTGTCAGTTACCGTTGACATTCTTTTTTCCTTTCTTTCCATCCTGATGAGCACAGTTAGTGTTTGCTGGTCATGGCAGCCGTATCATCAGTGCAAACACCCACACACTGATGCTTGTTTCTTTCAACTGCATATACTGATCTAACAGTTGGTACATTTTCCCAGTGACCCCACCTAAGAGTGATTTGCTGAGCAGTATGAACTCTGAAACCTTTTCTTTTGGGTGAAACCAGCCATAAAATAGCAGGCGCTGAGTATTATTCATGTCTGAAAATTGATTTGCCATGAAAACAAATCACAGGCTGGCATTTGCATGTTTTACAAGCTGAAGTTTTCCATCTTTATTGCGATGTTTATCATTTCTACAAACATTTCACCTATGATATAATCAAATGAGATTCACTAACACCTGTATAGGCAAGGGTATTTTGTGATCGTATACAGGACTGGAATATGACTCCTGGGGACAGATATGTGTATATGTGAAGATTTACAGCTCAAGCTATACATTTGGCCAGCAATGTGCAAATAAGTGATTGTTTGTCAAATTTATGAAGGAACACTTCTAGTTTGTTTTTCTTGCAGAAATGTTGATCATTGTGAAACTGAATGTGCACACATGCCTCGTTTTTACTCCAAATGCTATCCAGGAATCCATACAGAAAGCTCTAACCACCCGTTTACAATTCAAAAGTATATGATACTGCTCATACACTTGGTTTGGCTTTGGACATTTCAGTCATAGCAGAGTTAGATTTGTTTACAACACTCATTTCCCATGGGAATGCACACACCCCATCACCATTCATCCATTATTTACCAGCTGAAATATGATTAGTGATATATTTATAGGACTTCTATTCAAACATGCACACTTTGATAAATACCAGTATGAATGTGGGGAAAGATATTTACATAGTTTCTGTTGCTTCCACATTGATATTTTGCCCCAAGTGTGCATGCAGGCCATACAATCGCTGAAGTTAGGAAAATATGACACCTTTCTAAATCCTTATCCAGAAGGCACAAGTGTCTCTTTTCTGCAAGTTTTCCAACGCAAACCTCTCCTACAAAATGCATTTTCCCCTTGTCCATGACTTAAAAAGACCAGTTCTAGTAAGGGATCGGTAGCCAGCTCTGAGATAAGACACTTTTCCTCATTTGCTTCCTCTGCTTGTTGTCAGAAGATCATCCCATAAGAGACTCCAATATAAAGGGCACTTGCTGTATGGCAGACAGCGGATGCTGTTGAGGTAGAAGTGGTCTCATTTTCTAGAGACAGCCGGCTCAAACATGTCTGCACAGTGCCCTACGAGGGCAGACAGGTTAAAAAGCATGAGAAGTGTCACTCGAGCCACCATCCTGTCTCAACAAGCCTGTCCTCAAACAAGCCTGCTTGCTGAGCATCAGCGTTGGTTGGACAGTAAAATGAAGAGGAGAGCGGTGACACAGACCAACTCTGTACTATGGCCAGCACTCGGGAGGACGACGGCCACAAAATAATCCCCACATGTCTGTGAGAGCCAGAGCCATAGGCCTGCCTCTCTCTCTCTCTCTCTCACTCTCGCTTTCTCCCTCACCCCCCCCAAAAAAAAAAAAAAATTATATATATATATATATATACATACACACACCATGGACAAAATAGACTGCAGTTGGCTCCAAATTGCCCAGAACAGGCTGAGCTGAGACACAGGCTTTGGCCTTGCTCCAAACAGTGATGTCCAAAGCCTGCTAAGCAGAGAGCATGTTGTTGATTTTATGCTGGGTTCGTCCCAAGTGCTCCTCCAATTGAGGCAGCAACAGTGCGTGGTGGCAACAAAAACATTTAAATGCTGCAGTTGAAGGATGAATGTGGTGTAGGAGATAGGATGGTGTAGGGTTCTGTCATGAATATCGGTATGAACCTTTTTTTATAAAGTTTAAGCAATGTAGCAGCAATGCAAAGTATGCAAGTAACACATATGTAGGTTCAGCAAACTGGGAAAAATCCAGTTTGTGTAATTTATGTTAACACCTCAAAGTAGACAAGTATCACAATTTTAAACATTTCTATTGGGTGCAGTATTACAAAATACTCTCACGTACAGTGGCTCAGACATAACCCGAACCCACATTTTATCGGAATAGCTCATGAGGTATTTTGATGTGGAGTATGCTTGGACCAAGAGAATCAACAACTGGCCAATAGACCCAAGACTAAAACTAACAAAATGTGCCTTTAATTCAATGGAGCTTTTAAACATGTCTTGCATCAACGTCTACAACCACAGTCATATTGAGTAGTCGGAGCATGGAGATCAATCTCAAAACAAAAGATTGGCTTCGGGACCACACACGTCTTTTTTTGGACTTATATAAATATAAGGCAAGCCTGCACACTGCCTCACATGCCATTATTTGTTTGTCATCTTATTTCTGATGCCTGATCCCTGGCATTTCACAGAGCCGTGAAAGATGACACGCTATGATTGGACTTGCACCAAGTCATGGTTTGGTATATTTGTCAGCCCAGTCAGGTCTACAATTCTTGATTCTATATTTTTCTAATCTGTCAGATCTTGCTATGCTATTGTGAGTACATACTGGACATTATTGTTACCAAGTAGAACTACACCTCTTTCTCACTGTTTAATAATTTAGTGTCAGTTCCTTGTAAATGCTCAGATTCCCTGCTGTTTATGAAGAGCTTTGTTCCCCTTTGCCTTCGCGTCTGGGATGACACAGTAAAGCCTTTAATGAAAAGTGTTTTACTGTCATGGGAGCAACAAAAACAAACATTTACACCAAAATGTTGGAGATTATCACTTGCAAATGATGCTTTTGTTCATCTGCTGGTCAAGTGCTTTTAGTCAGTCACCTGGGATGAAACAGTAGGGCCAGATTAAATAAAACTCCTTTAAATATGTTTCTATAGCAACCCTCCAATAAGGTTGTGGTTAATGAAGCCAGATATATACACAAGTTGCGGGATCATAATTAGCTTGCTCCCAAAGGAAACATGAGGTGGCAGCTTCACATTGTCTGTTTGCTATGTGATCTGCAGACATTTCAGCCATAGCAGCTTTGTAATATCAAGCCTCTGGTTGATGATCAAAACGTATGGATTTTTAATACTTGTGAAAGTGCTGCTTGATTCATTTTTTTTTTGAGTAAAAAGTGGCATTAGCCTGATGAGATTGTTAGATGTTTAGTTCAAGCAATCGTGTGTCCACAATCTGTCTCCTCAGCTTGTCTCAGAAGTATGTTAAAAGACAAGGAATAGTGCTATCATTCGGATAAATGTCAAATATTCAACACTTATAGCCAAATCCCACCCTTCAATCTCTCACACCCCCCTTTCCATTTCCCTCTCATTAGCAGTCTCCTCTCTCCTTTCCCCATCACTCCATCCCTCCTCATTTCTTAGTCAGATGGGGCTTTGCAAGGCAGAAGGTCACAGAAATGTCTCTCTTACATACACACATTCTCTCCAGCTCTCTTTTCTGGTCTCTCCCCCATTTTTCTTTCACCCCTCACATACTCATTTTTGCTCAGTCTCACACAAGAATGCATACATTATTGAATGCGTCTTCTTCGTCCCTCATTTCCATTTCTGCTAATAGTCTTTCTTCTCTCGCTCTCTCTCCCTCTGTCTCTCTCTGTTGTTCCCTCTATCACTCCTTCAAATGAATACAGTACATAAATTATTCTATTTGGTGAGAATTCCTGGACCGTCATCATACAAGAGGTGACAGGTTTTAGGTTGTAACCTAAAACTGCAGAGGTAGAATCAACACCCTGGGGAGAGCGGTGGGCACCACTTTGATCTTCAGTGGGTGCCCTTGAGCATGGCATGTCATGTATCGTAATAGTGGCAAATTCCTGTCATCTGATTTCATTACAGTTTAAAGACAGCCACTGTTTCAAATAATGATTATATTTATTCCAAGAGGTGTTCACTTGGACCGTATCTGGTGACCGTGAAGTCTTAGTTATATGAGTCACATTTCCATACTCATCAAGCCATTCAGTGACCCCTTGTGCCCTATAGATGGGGGCACTCTCGCCCTGGAGGTGGTCACATTCACCAGGGCACAGCTGTTTTATAATAGAAGATCACTGAAAAGGAGTTTGCATTGATTTGAAGTGGACGAGTGGATTCAAGGCATGGCAGTAAAATGAGCTACCAGATTGCGTCACTAAGTAAGGAATACGAGTTACTTCTTTGTTTCCACACACTTGCGAAAGAATCATGCTTGACATAACCTGGAAAGACAGAAAAACCAACCAGTGGATCAGAGAACAAATCAAAGGGAAAGATATCATAGTGTGTGTCAAACAACGGAAGTGGAAATGGGCAAGCCACGTAACTAGAATGACTGACAACTGATGGACAAAACGAATGACAGAATGGGAACCAAGAGGAAAGGGGAAATATTTCAAGGAAGACAGGAAACTGCCTGGCGAGATGATCTACTGATCTGCTATGATCAGTAACACCTGGTAAAGGACGGGTCAAGACACAAAAACATGGAAACTTTTGGAGAAGGCCTACGTCCAGCAGTGGATTATCGAAAGGCTGTTAATGAAGGTGTATTTGTATAAACAGTTTGTATGAGCTGGTGTTACTATGTCCTACACATGTATTCACCTACGTGAGGTGCTATCAGGTTTGCACTGTGATGAAAATGATTTATTTCAAATCATCAAACAAAAGATGAGCCAGAAGCCAGTGAAAATAGAAGTTTAAGGGAGGTAATGAGACAGTTATAGCCATAAAGGAAGACCACCTGTGACACAGTGATAGCTTCAGTTCACACAGGTTTTCTTTTCTATTATCTCTCTTTTGCCATTTTTTTCTTCAGACTTTTTGGATTTCTGAGAGTCATTTTCTGGACAATCTAAAAGGAGATGTTAAATTCACCATTTGAATCTCAACACCAGTATTCAAGTCCATGCAACATTATTATTCACACCAATTTGTAAGATTTATCCTAAACTTGTTTTTGCCATTTGAAACTACTTTTGGGTCCTGCAGTCCTTGACATTGTGTTCTCTATCTTTGCTTCAAGTGCAGTGTAACAAGTGGAATCACACCTGTCTGGCTAGCAGACAGAAAGGTAATTGTACTATGGTCCGAAAAACATTCGGAGTGAGTGACAGAAAAGACAAGGAGGCGTAGGCAGGGCTGTGAAGCTGTGTTGCACCCACAAAATACGACAACCGAGAGGCAGAATCAATAGTTCTACTCCGTGTTTACTCTCACTAAGACATAAACGATGTGACCCCCACCATAACCACAGAGATTAGTTGTCACACTCCTGTCAACTCTGCACTCCTTCTGTACAATGATGACTGATTGTGATTCCGTGTGTGTTTGCATGTGTGTTATTACTTTGTGCCTTGCCTTTTTTCAAATAGATGTTTCTTTCCTACTGTCTTATAAACTGGTTTTAGCAATCAGGCACTCTTTGAAGACAGCTAAAACTGCATAGATTTTATTTTTTAAGCTTCTGGAGGTGTTTTTTGTAAGCATTTTAATTTGATGCCTGTGATTGGAAATTTCTGTTGAGTCCAAACCCTCTGAGTGAGGTCCCGAAGCAGCCTTTGTAATAGTGTTGTTTGCTTAGGATGACAATGCAAGGCTCCTCTCACACTGCTTATTATCAGCCACTGCTGGAGCTCACATACAACTTCAACAACCACCCGTTATATCAGAAGGCCTTTGGGGACACTTCACCACTGTCGGACCCCTCAATCTTCTGAGGACTTGGCTCAGTGTATGTTTGAAAGATTAGATCTGACCCCAAATGAAAAGTAATGACATAAGCACAAAGAAATGCTGTTGTTTTCAGTCACGTGAAAAAAAAAGATGTGGTTTTTATTACATTATTGTAGACAGATGGTTTCCTCATCACATTACAGTACATTAGAACATGATTATTCATTGTGCATTTTACACAAGTATTCCTACTTCTATTTAAAGAGTGGGAGAACATTTTCTTCGTTTTAACTGGCAAACAATCAGAGCAAAGAACAAATAGTGTACACAATGTACAGTGTTTCAAAGAACATTTATTTTCATCATTGATGCAATACTCTCTTGTTCCTGCAGTTGTTTCAACTGCGTTCAATTTGAATGTTTTTTTTTAAAGAAGCTGTGATTAAAAAAAAATTCAAATATCTGTGAATTAAAATAAACTGAAGATGAATGGATGAATACAATTATCATTTTAAAAGCAAAATATTTCATGCTGTATGAGTGTATGTAGATTTAATGTTTAATTAAATGTTTCACAAGTGAAGTATTTCCTTCCAAAGGTAGTCCTCTCACAACTTACTAGATTTATTTTATAAGCCACTGTAAGAGTTTCTGACCTTCCAGGTGGGACTTAGCAAGGGTTTAATGTCCCTGCTACAAAACAGCTGGGGATAATTGTTGCATGTTTACTTGATTTCTCCCTCTCCCTCCCTCTCTCACTCTCTCTCCACACCATCTGTTCGCCATTCCTTAATGATGTAAAATAAAATGAATTAAAGAGGCACAAATGAAAAAAAGAGACCGAGTTGTGCAAGATATGAAAAGTGGAGTCCAGCAAACCTCTGAGCCATCTCATCACAGTTATATAATTATTGTGCAGTACCGTGTACTCTCCGACAGGGCACAAGTTGCATGTTTCAGCGGGTTATTTATGTTTCAATATCACTGCCTCTGTTGTATGTTGACTAGCTGCTAGTTCATCCATTTAGCAATTCAGTCTCCTGTACCCACTTTATCTAATACACTGTACCACAGATAGTTTATTCTAGCTTTGGGTTGTGTGGGCAGGACACGTCCTGCTGTACATTATTGATGAGCAACTTTTATCAAGGGGGTTGGGGGGTGGATTTAATCCTTTCTACAGGAAGGCCAAATAATAGTGATTATTTAAGGATGTAAGAGAATTGGCTTGGAAAGAAAAAAAAATAGCTCTTTATTCCTTTAAATGTATCCATACCCATGCAGACATTAACATCCCACTGCTACAGGCATCGAGAAAGCATCAGCAACCTACTTATCTTAACCCTCCTCTGTCACTGTGAACATGTTTAATTGGCAAGGGCAGCAGCTAACGAGTCTATCTCCCAGGGTTGCTGTCAGTATGACTCAGCTGTGTTAACAGTGAACCACGGTGAATGGTGACCAGCTCAATCACATGTCAATAGAAACATGGACATGAATAACTTGTGTGCAATATGATGGAGCTCCTGTTGATCTATAGAGAACAAGAGATTTGTATGCAAGTTACAGAGTTCATTATTTGTCTTTTATTTACCTTGATGTGGGCTGTATTGTTGGTGATGATGATCCTCACATGATATTAGGAAGTTCACTGTCAAGTGGAATGCAACATATCTTGCGATTTGAACTCGGGTCAACTGACGTAAAATTTGTCAAATGCAAATAGGTCACAAACCCATTTCAAAAATTAGCTTTATCTCTGAGACTTGTTGTAAATTTGGCATTAGAAGGCACATTTTTATTAAAAAATAAACCGACAACTTGTTCAAACATAGTTTGAGGCTCAAGTTGCACAACGTTTCAAGTTGCAACGCATCATTTTCACATTTTCATTTCAAAAAAATTTTGCGTTTACACTGCAATGTAGTCAAACCGACGTGCTGTTTCACGAGAATGGCTGAAACGTTGCAAACAATGTAGTTTTCATGTAGGGCCATGAGTAGGTGCTGTTTATTTTTGTAATAAAACCACACACATGCATAGAGAGAACAATATGCTATAAACATTAACAATGGAGAGTACACAGTCGTGTGGACAGACAACGAAGTTTGATTGCTATTACAGATGACTCAGTTACAAAGCTACAAATTCACAGGAGAACATGGACTAGGAATCATGACACTATGGAGACCATCATCGTTATTGTTCATCTAGTTGCCCATGTGCAGAAGAACTATTTACTTACAGCCATAGTGCACATGCACAGTCGCAGCGTTACATGAAAGTTGCAATTTACCCCACTTCCGCCTAGACAGCGTTGGAGCATTTTCAAAAAGTTCCACAATGGGAGCCACTTCCAAAAAGTTGCACTATCAGTGGCTCCAAGAAAAATTATTGTGTAAACGGACACCCAAAACACAACAAAAGCTTTCAGTTTTAATTTTTAAACGCATGTAAAAGGCTCCTGAAATGTGTAATTTGGAGTTTAAACAACACGTAAAGTAATTTCAGTTTGAGTTGCCATCCCTATGTGCTGCATTCAGAAGCAATGAACAGTATGGCGAACAGTGCAGACTTATTACTTGTTATTCTTATGACTGCAGCTGTTGGAGCTTTGGGTTCAGAAGGTAACCAACTTCAGATTGTATTCTTAAAACAATTACTTCAGAATTAATATATACAGGAGTCTGCTAAACATGCTCTATGAATAAATGGTTTATGTTGTTAAAAAGACTTAAAAATGCAAAACTGCCAGTTACCTTAAAAAGGTAATCCACTTACTGATTACTAGTTACTCCTTTAAAAAGTAACTGAGTTAGGTTATGACTAACTTTTTAGTTATTTTCAGAACCTGCCGACAACACCCCCCCATCGTCTCAACATAAAAATGACAATTGGTTTTGCCAAAAACACAGTTCTGATCCCTGCTTGACCTCTTGCTGATACATATTTAACCTTTGACCTACATTCTTTGTTGTATTTATCTGACTCATAGTTTTACTATCATGTTTTTACTATTACTGGTATTTATTTACCATGAGATGTAGTTGTAGTCTGTTGTTACACTATTTATCTATTTATTTATTTTCACATAACTGAACCAATACAAAGATGTATACAATATATCTACATATATACCCATGCATATAAGATGTATACGAGATAATTATTAAATAAGATTTAATTTACTTCAGGGACCACATACAGTCCAGTTTCATCCTGAGTGGACCAGACTGGTACAATATTACTATAGTAACCTTTAAATGTACACTTTAAAGTTTTTCTTTGTTGTGGTCACAGTGTATGGAATGCAATTGTCTATATTTTTGCAAGATCAAACAGCGGTATGGAGCAGTAAGGTAAAGCATAATCGGAGCCAAATCTGGCGTGTTTACGCCGCATAAAGTAGGTTAAAACGTAGGCGGGGTTAAGAGCTCCACAGATAAGTGACGTTGCAACGGTGATCTCAGCCGGGGCTGCAGACCTTATGAATCCTCTGTTGTTGTTTACATCCTCTGCATTGCATGAGTCGTTTTGTTTTGTTTCCCCGCATCGGAGTGCACTCCGGCGGTTAGCCGGTTTGCCCGAGTGTCACGCTGCAACTTTCATGTTGTTTCCGAGAGCAAACGCCAGTCGACTCTGGTGACCCCCCCCCCCCCCCCCCCCCAATCGGAGCAGTAACGCATAAATCACACGACACAACAAATTGATAAAGAAATTAATTGCCAACACTTTTAATAATCGAAGTTAATCAATTTTATCGATTCGTTGTTGCATCACTGGTCATGAAAAAGTCGTGAGATGCATTCACAGACTTTCTTTTCAGTTTGACTCAATTGACTTCCTGTCTCCCTTCGGAAACCTCTTTCTCTGCATTTATCAGTGGGCTGCTACAGAGTGCCATGCTCGGGCGCCCACAGTAGATGGGTACACCAGCAAACTGAACCTCTGCATTTTTATTAGATTTTTTTGATCCTATATGAGACTGAATTCTGCGGCCTCAGCTGTCCCTTGTTTTGTTTATTTTGTTTTGTTTCTGGTTTCTTCTTTTGAACCACATCAGTTCAACACCGAATGAAGGGCTGGACTAATTATTAGGTAAACAGGGTCTGTCACGTTCCACCTCTCAGTATGATGTCTAATAAAGCAGAAGTGTCTCAAAACTAATTGTTCAAATATGGTAAATCTGTGAGCACTGATCTCACTGTATCCTAGCAACAGATTGTTCTGCCATTTCTTTGCTGCATTCTCAACTCGAACTAAAACCTTAAATGTTGTCACCCCACTTCAACGGTACTTGCATTAACAGTCTCTTTGCTCCATAAGTGTGTGTGTGTGTGTGTGTGTGTGTGTGTGTGTGTGTGTGTGTGTGTGTGTGTGTGTGTGTGTGTGTGTGTGTGTGTGTGTGTGTGTGTGTGTGTGTGTGTGTGTGTGTGTGTGTGTGTGTGTGTGTGTGTGTGTGTGTGTGTGTGTGTGTATTAGCACACGCATGTGTGTTATCGCCAGCAGAGCAGAGAAGTTAATTGGCTTCAGCTGAGAGGAGATGCAAGACAATAGCACTAAGCACGTACACACTCGCGCGCACACATACACCAGTTGGAAAAACTCCCATAGAGACATACACCATACGCCTTACTCCAAAAAAGACATGCACACATGCTCCCCCTGCGTAGCTTGGCTGAATCCAAACACTGGAGCGTATTGTTGTGTCTTTATTTAGACACTTGGCTTACATGGGCTAAAGCCGTGCCTGATAACGGTGTCTGTGTGTGTCTGTTTGTGAGTGTTTTGAGTGTTGAGGCCACTGGGATAGTATAAGACCATAAAATACGCTTCATGGTTAAGTGGCCGTGGTGCATAAGTTTTACTACCCAATTATATTTTTTACCTGCCAATCTCGTGGAATAGTAGAAGTGGACATCCCACTGAAGGTGTGTGCATAGACCGCCAGAGCCAAGCCATCAACCACAGTCGGTCCCAAGTTTATTGTGACCACACATTGGCAAAGCGTGACACAATTAGAAAAGTTGGAAAAACAGTATTCATTGATTTGGCAACACATGCACAGTATTTAAAGAATGAGCTTTTCACTTTACATCACCTACCTTTGAGAGGACTGCAGTGTAATTACCCTTTTACTAATTTCCTTGAATCTTTATTAAAAAGATTTTCTTTAAATGTATGTGGGGGATGAATAGTCATTTTACATGTACATATTTACTGAAGTAGAAGTAATGAGGCATACACAACGTATGATGTCACACAAACTCTGAGTCACTTGCGTGCTCATGGTCTATTTATTCATCTAGGTATCCTCAAGAAATAACCTTGGCATAAACACTAACTAGTTGTGACTATCTCTTTGGTACATAAGTGCTTATTATCTCAAGTTGTTTGGCTTCTCTCCTCTGTGGAGCCAGTCTTGGGCAAAGGGGAGCATGCTCTGTCGACCTTCTAATGAGAGACAGATATGTGAGTGTTTTTAGACCTCGAACAGGAGAATATTGTAATATTACTGTAGAAATGGTATTCTCTGATGTTTTAATACCCATCTGTACTTCAACATGTCTCTTTAACATTATTCTCGTCCCTTTCATAGAGCATAATAAACCAATAGTGTTCCTTCCAAGAGACTCAAATATTGCATACAGTCTTGTAACAGTAAATTCACTGACAGGAGAAATTGAATGTCATCGATTGTCTTGTTATAGTGTCGAGAAAATGGCAGGTGCAAAAATCTGAGTGACTTTGAGAAGAGCAAACTTGTGAAACAGCTGTCACACCTCTGGAACTGCAGGTTTTGTGGGCTGTGACCTCACACAGTGGTTAGCACCTACCGATCAGACAGTGGCAACAGGGTCATGGGCGGTAAGGACTCAGTGTGTGGGTGGAGCTGGCCTGTGTGCTCCCATTCCATGGCAGAGCTGTTGTTGGACAAATTGCGAGAAAACCTGAATGCTGGCTACCGCACAAAAAGTGTCAGAACACAGAGTGCATTACAACTTGCTATGACTGTGAAGCTGGAGATCAGTCAGAGTGCCCATGCTGACCCTTGTTCACTGCTGAAAGCACCCACAATGGATGTGTGGGCTTTAAAAATGGACCACGGGGCTGTGGGAGAAAGGTGCCCTGGCCTGATAAATCTCATTTTGGGAGTGTTGTGTGCATGTGCACACCAGGGGAGGAGAAGGATACACTATAGAGTGTGGCCAAGCCAGCAGACTACAATTTTATACTTTGAGAAGTGATCATTCAGCAACGACACCAGACCAGTCATGCAAGGCAGTCGGCTACATTCAGAAGCAACTTGCAGTTGAGTTTCCTGCCCTGAGACCCTAGAAATGCTGACAGGTGGAGGCCAGGATCATCCCATCAGGCTTAACAATGGAACCTAACACACCTTACCATCGAAGGCACAGCTGTCCTGTGTTGTTAATTTAATCCTCCATTTTTTGTCAGGTCATTTTGACCTCATTTGAAAAGTTACTGTCATAACTTTTTTTTTCATTTATGTGCCTGAGAACTACAATGGTTAGATCAATATCATGCACTTTGAAAGTCAAATGAATTATGCCACCAAATGTAAAGACAGTATAAGTGATAAGGTACACATGTTTGTGTTAATATTGACTATGCACACCTCTTCAGTTTCTGTTGTAATTGACACTATAGATGATTGAATTGAATTCAGGGTAGGAAAAATTCCATATGGCCATTATCTGTTTAAACTACCTCAACAAGAATGAGTTCAAGAATGATTTCATCTGACAAGGTGTTCAGTCCATGTGACACAAGGACTTAAAGCATCAATCGGTCCCATCTCTGTGCCCTGTGCCAGATAACACCCTAAGACAACTTGTGAGGTTAGTGATTCAACGTGCCAGATCTGCTATGGAGGCCCGAGAGGGACCTTCGGAATATTAGACCGATCATATAAATGTTGTTGCTGATCGGCACACAGCTTTCTATATACATAAAAAATGATATGAAGACAGATTTGGTCAGAGGGGTTTCATCTCTCTGAAGCTCAGGCGTGCTCAAGCACCTATACTTGGAATCCAATTCTACACACACACACTAACATACACAGACATCCATGCTAATCCAGCACCACTGCCTCTTAGGCACTGCTTGGTGAAAAGAGAGAGGAGGACAGACAGCAGAGAGGTAAGAAAAAGAGCCTGAGCAAGATGTGAATTCAGAGTTGAAGTGTTTTGGGCTTGACTTTCCATCACACGCACGCACGCACGCACGCACGCACACACACACACACACACACACACACACACACTGCTGCTGTATACCCCTTGTTTTCCTCTTTGTATTGCGCACACAAACGCACCCAAAGTCTTTTGTTGGAAATGACTTTCAGATTGTTTCCTTACAGAAACACTTTCACCAGGAGAAAAAAGAACGGTGCATTTATCAGGATATCAGATAGCTAAGGCAGAGATAGATTTCACTTAAGGTACCCTATATACATTTAGTACATTTTTACATTGTGTATTTGTAGAAACAAAAAATTATCCTTCCAGTTTGGCTGTATTTCTTGGACAACATTGTGAGGCTGACATTGTTTACAACCTAGAGAATGTTTTGAGGGATTTTGTATCTGCAGTTCACCTCAAAGTTGTGAATTTGAAAACGTTTTGGACATTGAATGATGTAGTCATAGGAGCAGACCCACTTCCTCAACATGTGTACCTCTACTGTACTTTTTCTTAAATACTCTGAAGTGAACTAAAGGTGAACTAAAGGTGAATCACAGCTTTTATAACTTTGTTATGAAATAGGTGTCATGCCTGTTGGTTTCAACCATTCGACATTGTTGAGTGAAGTCAGTCAGGTACTTGAACCCTGAAAGTTTGAGAAACATTTCTGCCTTGCACCCTTCAGCTGCTGTGTTGGAGAGCTCATCCCAGACTTGTCAGCACAAGAGGAACTGTCCAAAGTGCTAGTCTTTGTTGGTGCCAGCAGGCATGCCAATGATGAGGGTCCATGGCCAAGACAAAAATTCAGTCAATCTGCTTGTCATTCCATACTTGTGTTTTTTTTTTTTTCTTGCCATACAGCGGCATCTCTTTTCCTGACAGATTGTAAAATGTTGGATTCGACTGTGCCAAACAGAAGTCAAGGCAGTCTCGCTCACCTCTTCCTGTGTTGTGGGAGCAATCATTAGCTTGGTTTAGCTCCATATGGTCCTCAGTTTTGTTTTTTTTTGCTTTTCCTCGCAGCTGTGTGTCCACAGTGAGCACCCAGTGTGCTCCTGTCCCGCTGGCAGCAGTGTTTTGTAATTTTCTATTGGTTGTCCTGCTGAGTCATATATAAAGAGACTTTAACCTGTGCCAAGCCTCTTTGTCATCACTGAATTTGGACACTACCCACACAACACTGCAGCAGCCTTTTTCTTTTACCACCAGTGCCCTCTTTCACATTCACACTACATTTCAAAGCAGACATTTTGTAACGCTTGCAGGCAAAAAGCCAAACCAGAGTGTTTGAAATGATAGAGCAAATACTTGTACAGCATGTATGAACACAAGCCTTATGTTTTTGTTACTGTTTTTCTAAATGACTTTTTAAAATTCCTAATAGTAACTTTCCTATATTTTAGTTTGTTGTTCTTTTGCTGCATTTGATAGCTGAGGTAGTCTCTCGCGTGTTTTTAAGGAGAACTAATGGTATATGTAGAAGGCTGAAAAATGAATGACTCCTGCCTTATGTTGTGTGTCCTGCGGTAAGATTGTTGCACGCTTCCTCAGCTTAGCACATGAGTCATATCACTCCTCACATACTGTAGCCAACATTTAAGAGCACAGAGGCACAAAAACACTCTTTGTGACACATTCAGTATGTAACAAAGGCAGATGTACCATATTCACTGTATGGCGTGTTTTTCAAAAGGCTATACACCTTCACAAAAATATGCTCTCAAGCATTTATGCTCGCCGAGCGACTGGACATGAGATTCAGTACACCGAGGAAGATCAACTGCTTGTATTGATCATAAAACAGCCGGAGGGTACGACCTGTTCTTGAACTTGGAGGTTTTAGTGCTAATCCTCGAATATGAATTGCATAGATGCTTACTGGGAAATTGCTGTTTGACCAGAATGGCAGGATCTTCCTGGGCTAATGTAGACGGGCTATCTGATCAATGCTTGAGAGTGGCATTGAAAGGGTGTCAGCCACTTATATCATGAGCCAAATTCAACAAGGTATTTGTGATCAAACATGCACTCAGCACAACTCTTGGGGTCATTTGGTTACACGTGTCTGCGCCACATGTGGACAGGCCAGAAATCACTTTGTAAAATGTCCCTGCCATCTGCGGCACATGTGTCCGGCAGCACATGATCACTCAACAATATTTATAACGGGCATTTTTTTTCTTTCTCCAAGAAACTGCTCTGGAAAAGTGGGGGCGTCTTATAATTTATGGTGCAATATTTAGCTTCCAGTGTTGCGCAGAGTTTTGCATACACAGTCTGGGCCCATCAGAAAGAAGAGGGACATTTACACCAACACCTAATTGAACCATTGAAACACCGGCGCTACGCAATGAGTGATGACTTATTTATTATACTGGGGGATGACAAGCCAGCTACAAGTGCTGGACATTGCTGTTAACAAGCTGTTCAAAGGCTTTAAAATGCTGCATCTCAGCTGCTTTGGATAGCAGTGAGGATGGTGCATTATGGGAGGAACAGATGGTGTGGTGAAATTGGTGGTGGAGCAGACACTGGATACAATAGATTTTGATGAACAAACATCTGATAAGTTTTCCAAACTTGCACTATGAAATGCCTTTCTGCCCATGCGTCGATCCATGAGTCCCTTTCCTGGTCCAGGTGTTTTAAAATGTGAACAGCAGCAGCATAAATCTATTTGCATAATATATTCTATTTGATAGCGTTGTTTCATAGACCCAAATTCCTGTCTTCTTCAATTTTCCCAAACATGAACCTTGCAAGAGAAAGTTTGTTTAATAATCCGAGGTGTCTTCTATTGCGATTATACTGTATGTCTATTCCCTGAAGTGTTTGTATTTTTTAGGAGTTGATTATTAGATATATTGGTTGTAATTTCTCTGTTTTGACATTATCTAATGAACCAACTTTTTGAATGCTGCTTAGTTTCTTATTCATTTGTTGTTTGTTTGAAGAGTGAGTCAGATACACATTAGCTTTTACCGTCATAGGATTGTTATTGAAGCTGTGTCATGGTGCTTTGGGACTTATTACAGCCCAGCAGAAGTATATTTGACCTATAACATAATGTGCTGTATGTGTCTACAGAAAAAAAATATATCTATTTTTAGTCCTGCTCTGGTGTCTCAGCTCTGACTTTCCATCAGCTGTGAATTCTGTTGATTCTTACAAGATCTTTTTAATTGACTTTGTGTCTTATCCCTTGGAGACATTTGAACTAAGTTCTCAAGTGCCATATTAAACACAAATACATAACCATTCTTGAAAGCCATCCTTAAAGTTTTTCTTTTTTTTTTCTTTTTGATGATAACATGGCTAAAGGTGTTAATCAGTGCAGCCCTCATGAATTGAAGCTCATTTGGGATTCCAAGAAAAATAAATTCCATCCGTCATCTGAAGGTATTTCAGTTACTTGCATAACGAGAAGTTATGTGCATATTTGTTCTGAGAGCAGGATAATGACCAGTTTTCTCTTCAAGCTCAGTTCACTGAATTATGTTTTCCTCGCTCTGGGTACCCGGCAAAAGTTGAAGAAGCTCACTTGTGGCTTTCCTTACTGAATGATGGCATGCACGCACGCACACACAATCAAAGCTAAAATACTGAGTTTGTGATTGTGTGTGTGTGTTGTTCTGAACATGTGTGTTGGAGGTATTACTGTGGACATGCTTGGGAGGTTTTCATCTGCAGAATTCTGTTCTTTAAATCCTGCACAGAGAAAGAGAGACAGGGAAAGGGAGGAATAAAACCCGAAGGTGCAGGGAGAAGCTCAACGGTGAAGAAAGTGAAGAGGAGAATGGTGGCGAGAGGTGTTTTTAGTGGAATTAGATTGTTCCTGAGTGTGAGTCAGGCTCTCTGCTTCAGCCTAATGGTGATGGATGGTCCACCACTTTGAAACAATGGAGCACACATAGATATACAGCACAGTGAGGCATACACATACCTATGATATATACTTTTACAACCTACGAGCTCAGGGGTGACAGTTCGTGACTTGATCAAGTCCAGAGGATCGTCGCATTGTAATCGGCCATTCACACTGGTGAGGAGTAACACATGATGACACACGGTAACTGTTGGAGGAGGATGTTGCAAAAAGCATGCAAGTGTGCTTTCAGCAACCGACCACACTAACAAGCAATCACTTGAACAGCTTTTGTAGTAATTAACAGTGTGTTATCATTAAACCACACACGCTTATTGAAGTAGGACAATGTCAACCCCTTCGTCTGTCTTTAATACCAAAAAGTTCCCCATGCCAAACTCAAAATGCAGGTTGTCCTCAGTTTGCCTGTGAAAATTGTGAGCGACAACTAAGTATAATAACATTGTATAATGCATTAAAATAATGCCTCTTCTTTAAACTTCACCTTCATGAAGACAGACACTAGTGTTTCATCTCATGAAGCTGACCTGAATGCCAATTGGATGGGGACTATTTGTTTGAAAACATCAAGCACAAATCGAGATATGGTTGTTTTTTTTGTTCCAAACACTGAAATTCCAGCAGAGTGAAGTAATTGTTCAGCCACTGATATTGATCACACCTGGTGGTTGCAACAAAGCAACAACAGAAACTTGGTTTGCAGAGTCATAAAGAGGATGTCGAGTTCCATTTCTGTGCAGGTTTAATGGATGCTCTTTTTGTCTTTGGTGTGAATGATATGATTTTGATCAGAAAAAGCGCTGTAGGGCAAGTTTAGCTGTTCCTTGGATTGATCACTAGATTTTCACATGACGCCACTGAAATAAAAATGAAGAGCGAGAGAAGAATGCAAGATGAGGATGCTCCCTATATTGCTGCACGGAAGGATAATTAAAGCATTCAGTTACAAATTATAAAATCATATGCTTCATTTATTTCCACTGGGAAATGTGAACCGTAGCTTACACTGTGGAGTCTCCCACTCTGAGGGATGTGGAGTCTAATATTGAATGTATGCTAACGTAAGTTAACTGTGTCAACGTGAGTAATTGTATATCAAGCAAGTTTCTTTTTGCAATTAGCCTATCGGGGATTCACTGAACTGTTGAGTCCATGTTAAAAAAAGAAGTGAGGATGAAATGAAGTAATTTTCCCAGTTAAAGTACAGGTTATCTTTTCAATAGCCATATCTAAATGCATCTTACTTTCTTAGTTTTTCCTCCATAATAATAGCATGCACTTTGATTCAATTTAATTTGTTAAATGCAGCCAGCATTTTGTTGAAACTTAAACTTCAAAGGAGTGACTGTGAAGGTTGATATTTCACACTGATAGATTCCTGGAGAATTATTATTTCTTCCGCTCCCTGAGGCGGGCAAACTTTTGAAAAAGCCTTCGTGAGTGAGTGACCAGTGCCATGTCTTGGAACTTATTACATTATCTTAGAGTGGAAATTCTATTAAAACTCTCAGTGTCAGCTTTGCAGCGAGTAAAAGCCAAGAAAAAGCAGCGTGTCGGGTTATATCACAGCAGACCTTAGCGTTTACACCACCTTGTTGAAACACTGACGACAACTAAAAAGAAACTTGTTCAGGGGTGTTGTGAAGCCCTTCATTTAAATGGCGGCAGCGCCACTGTTAGATATCATATGTAGATGTTTGAATCTAAAATCAAGATGTTTGGATAATTTCCCATTGATTAACCTGATGTTTAACCTCATAGTTATTATAGTATAAAGATTCCACAGCCCTGATTGCAATGAGAGTTTTAGGATTTTCTGGGGAGTGTAATGATGACACAATAACCAGCCACGTTGATGCTGGGAGACATCTGAAATGTGCTCGACTTCGGCCGAGATTAGACACCACAGCACGACGTGATATCTTGATCTCTTGGCCTATGGGTTGTAGGCCTGTTTGATGAACCATCCATACGTTGTTTGCCATTCTACGAAAGGCTGATATCATTTGAAGATAATTGGAAGATCAGTGCATGCTGCTACAATTTGTGAGAGCCTGTTCTTCAAAGCACCTTCTATATTGCCCATGCGCATGTGAATTAGAAGTGTTGCATTGATGTGGAGGACTTGGATCTGCGGGAAACTAAAGATCCCTGACACTTTTTGGCAGCATTGGGTAAGAAAACAGTAATAACCTGCGGTCCTTCAATAAGTAATGTGTAGTAAGACATTCCTGGTAACTTCTCCACATGTAAGATCACAAAGGTTTTCATTAAGGCACATTCAAGATGCTGTCCAAGTCAGATTGTCTTGCTGGTTTAGAGCCTCGAGATCAGGGGTCGGCAACCTTTAATGCTCAAAGAGCCATTTGGTCCCGTTTCCCACTGAACACACAGAGAGCCGCACACATTTTATTTTGACACTCCCAACGGCAGACCATGCCAGGAGGACACTACACACAAAACCTTCTTCACTTACAACTAATAAACTAAACTACATGAACTAGGCAACAAAAACACAATGCAACACAATTATTACCAACACTACAAACCCAACATAACCCCCAATAATTACATTTAAAACACGACAAACAGAGACTCCCATAATGCATTGCAGCTATCAGCTCCTTTATTGCTACACATTATTAAAATGGAAGATTATATGTGGGAAATCTGGGATTTTTAGAACCATGAGTGTGAGTGGTGTGGCTTTCAATGTCCTTTAGTTGTTGTGTAATTCACTATTATTTGCCGTCACTCTCAACAAGTCCGCAATGAACCCTCCCGGAATTGTCGGCCCTCCGCAGCGCTGCAGTTTTCCTTTGAAAGGTACAGGAAGCTCCCAGCTTCAGAAACCAGTTGAGCCGTGGAGCCGTCATGACCTGCAGCCGCAATTCTGCGTTCTTCATGCCATTATTGTTGCGTAATGATGTTACGTCGCTGCGTCGTTCACGACCCGCCTACATTTTACCCCACTCTTTGTAGCGGGACTGCACAACGCAATTGGCTCTGGGCGCACTGTGCCTCCTTACGACCTGCTCCGGGATGAACTGCAGTGGGACAGAGGCTCAAGGAGCCGCAGTGGAGGGACGAAAGAGTTGCCGACCCCTGCTCTAGATCATTGGTGTCAGACATATGGCCCGTCGGCCAAAACTGGCCTGCAAGATTCTCACGTCCGGCCCGCCAAGCCACGTATCTGATGTAACACATCAGTAGATTTCAGTAATTATTGTTTGGGTTTGTGAAAATATGTACATTTCCATCAAAGCTACTCCTCACCACAACAAAGAAAAACATTAAAGTTTAAATGTAAAGGTTATTATGCCACTATGTTACCAGTCCGGCCCACTGAAGATGAAATTGGTATGCATGTGGCTCCTGAACTAGAATTGTGTTTGACATCCCTGCTCGAGATCTTTCTATTGTATTGCTGTTCAGTGAATCTCGAGACAATGTGCATGGCACACAGACAATTTCAGTTTGAGTTATATAAACTGGTAGGTCTGGAGTCGCTTGTGACAAATGGAGGAACTGGAAACAAAAGTATTTGAAAGACACAAACCATATATTTTGTAATGATCACAATATTATTGCTTGAGGACTTGATTATATTGCAAGACTTTACTCCTGTTTACCAGCAATATGTTTTTTTTTTTCTGTGAGGACATTTTTTTAATCAGGAATCTGTTCACTTCTGTGAAAGTCGCTAAGAAACTGCAGCAATAATCAGACTTATGTTGTTATAGTGGGAGCAGTAAGAGCCACGTTTTAAACCACTGTGAGCACAGTGAGATGACGGCTGGGTCACTGTGGCTCTCGAATTAATATTGATTTGTCGTGTTTTCTGAGCAGGGATCTTTGTAAATACATGGGTTCAATTCTTACAGCACAATGACAGTTTGCAATTGCCTGCACAGGCACATTGTGTATTTCCATGGGGTGCTGGAAAGCTGCTGGACAAACAGTGGTGCCTGTGGCTGTCACCCACCACGACTCAACCATTTTAGAGAAGGTTTTTTTTTCCTTCTGTGAACCTACACCTCATAAAAAACATTTACAAAGAATCTGTGTATTTTTAAGACTTTGAAACGGCTTTGATTGCTTGAATCTAATTACAGCTATTGCCATTTGTCATGAGTAAGTTTGAATTGAAGTTTTTTTTATGTGCTATATTTGCTATTTTGTGCATATCTTTGTTTTTTTTCTTGGGTAACTATGGCACATGGAAGGGAGTGTTAAATTAAAGTATTGGAAAATGTGCTGTGTTAATATGTATGTTATTTTTTCTTTAACATTAGACTCTGTCATTACCAGTGTTTTCATTGATGCATTGATCTTAACATGTGAACAATTTTGTTTGAACATAGTCACTTGCTGCAGTTTTATGTGCACATTGCTTGTTATTTGGAAACTAATACCTAGTATGTCTAGTAAATCATATTTAACCACTTATATTCATAAGGTTGTTGAATTTAGTCCAAGCAATCTGTAAAGGTATCTTGGAGCTCTTTTAAAGAGAAACAATAATTGGAAATTTGAGTATTTTTCGACAGTTTCACATAACTTTATGATTTTGTATTTGGCAGGTGACATTGTATTTTGCATACCAAGCTTTTTCTTTCCGAAACACTGTGCATGTGTTGTGTTTCCCTGTTGCACCCCCCACCCCCCCATTTCTCAAGCACATTCTACATACACAAAAGAACTATTTTTGCACGTCACTCGGTGCTATCAATGTCAGTAGTTCCTGAGATGTCTGTGCTTGCTGATGTCCTGTCTGACACCTTCTACCTTCTACCTGGCAGTATACTGAGGTGTTGTCCTGGCTTCTGTAGATGTTGGCTTAAAGTTGCACTCCTGCATCTTCTCTCTCCATTATCCTGTTGACACTGCCTAATCTGTCAACTTTGCTGTAATGAAACCATACCATATCTTTTCTGACAGTGTTTGCCATGAACAGTTTTTTGGCTTCTATGGCTAATTGTGTATTACTTTGATAGTTTCTCGAAGTTGTTCGAGCTTGTGGGACATTACTAACCTTCACAAAGTAGCCTTGTCTGTGCTCAACCCTGCCAACATGGCTTGCTTTTTATAAGTAGATGACTTTACCTCAGATCCACCCCTGCATCCCTCTTAAGCAGGGTTTAATTTAAGCAGGCCTCAAGCAGGCCGTCCAAGATTTAGAGTGAGCTATTCAGTAAATATCTGGTCTTGATGCTAAGGTATCTAAATCAAGGCAAAGTGGTAATGTGCCCTCCAGCTGAGTACTGTTTCTTAAGGGGTTTTAATGTCCAGTACACAGTGATGACTTGTTTCATGTCTTTTTTGTTAATTCGCTGTTTCTTGTCTTTGCACTTGTTTCTTCATTGAACTAACTTGACCATAGTTTTGTAAAATAGAAACCCAGTGTCATCAGTTGCAAAAAATGCTCCATGCGAGCCACACACTCATGAATAACGACCCAGACACAGATTACATTGGTCCTCCTGTGACTCATTTTGCAAGGGGTGTGTGTGTGTGTGTGTGTGTGTGTGTGTGTGTGTGTGTGTGTGTGTGTGTGTGTGTGTGTGTGTGTGTGTGTGTGTGTGTGTGTGTGTGTGTGTGTGTGTGTGTGTGTGTGTGTGTGTGTGTGTGTGTGTGTGTGTGCCCTTTGCAAATGTATGTCTTATAATTAATTCCTGTCATTCATCCCTGTATTCCCAAAACCCATTCTCTGCGCCTGGCTTTTTATCTCCAACTCTCTGTATTTCGCACTCATTTGCTCTCGTCAGTACCTCAGATTCTCACTGACATTTTTCCCATAATCCTTCAGTACCAGGAAGTTAAGCCCTGCAGGGGCCAGACTGACATTTAGGAACTGCTCTCTAAGCAGGATATCTGAAATGAGGGTCTTTACATACAGAGGCGCACACACACATTCTCACTCATACATTAGTGCTTCCTCACTGGCAAAGTTGAGACACTGAGATATGGATACAGGCATTTCTGTTTTGATCATGTTAAATTCAGGGAACCTATCAAAGCTGAGAACTGAGATTAGGGCATAATTTGTATGTAATAAATAATTTTCAACTGATTCTAAATCTTCTTCAGGCATCCTCCATGGCCTTCTCTGACAATAGGTCATTTTGGAAGTCTTGACCTTAAAGGAGACATATTAGGCCAGAAAGCCACAGGCTGCAAGTAAATGTGATGTGCTTTGGTCTTCAACAATTGTACAGCAAACAGCATGTCTCCAGCAAAAACAACCTGTAGGGCTGGAAAGAACAACATGCGTCTTCGCAAAAACTTCCAGGCTCTGAGAAAACCTCATGTCTCGATGAATGTTATTTGTGATGGGAAAGTCTTAGTAACTAAAGGCACATATATCTGTGTATGTGCTTGTCTTCTTAACTTGTTTGCTCAAGATAAGAGGATTTAGCTGTGGGACTTTTTAATGCTTTTTTCGTGAAGTTATTCCGAATCAAGATAGTTGCCAGTTTAACAACATTCCAGCAAGGAAAATTTAATTTCCAGGAACTTTAGCTCACACCATCTTACTTTTAGAAAGTCTAATGGGGGGGAAAAAAATCCACTTTTAAATATCATTCATTATTTGGTAATCCTACAGCATTAGAGGGTTGTTTCACCAAAACGAAGCCTTTGCATTGAAGAAATGGCTTTCAGTGTCCAGCATGATGAATAATGGGGCTTTCTGAAGAGCTCAAATCAGTCACAGTTTAATTATCTGGCCAGAAGCATTGCAGTCGGATAACATGGAGAATAAACAAGTTAAAGGACCAAGCTGCTCTTTTTCCTTTAAATTTTCTTTAGTTTGAGGTAATACAATATGCAATCAATGCATGCAATAAATATCTTTTTCAATCAATATTGATTTTATATAAATACCTATATGTCTTTACCACTGGTCTGCTTATCACTATTTCCATGATGCCAAAAGTTAGATTGAGTAAAATAACAGCACGCTCGGTTCCATAATTATTTTTCTGTTAGTTTCTGTTTACCTTGACAGGTGACTCATTTTACCCCAGGGAAATACTTACCGTCATCCTCACCCTCACTTATTAATCCATCAACCTTCCCCAGTAATATAGCAGATGTGTAACTAAATTTGAAAAGCCTGTTTAAAAAAGAATAAAAGGGAATTCATTGCGTATGTCTGAGCGATATGTCATATGTTTATAAATGTTAGAATTATATATTTTCAGGAAAACCTGGATATTTCAGCTGAAAACGATGTTTCTATTATCTACTTCAATGCATACTGATCTGCAAAAGCCTACAAATCCTCAAAGAATTGAGGTTTGACTTGAATGTGGTATGTGCAATAGCATTCAGAATGCTCATCATGTAACACATCTGCTTTATGCCTTGTGCACAGCATAGAAATGATGCGCAACCTGTATTTTATGTGGATTGTGTTGCAGATATATGATGGTGGACAACCAGGCTGGCTTGTGCACCATCGCTTTCCATAATATGTATCATACAGACCCTTACATGGCCAATGATTTTGAAACAAACATCCCTCATTGAGCCCCTTGTTTTTAATCAATTGTGTTATTCAACTAAATTGGATTTATTCCATGTTGCATGTTTAAGTTCACAACCTCGCAACGTTTCCTCACAGGGATGTATCGCAGTCACGACGCGCTTAAAGGATGTTTACGGGGGGCTATTTTATTTTAGAATATCATGGGAATTTTTCCCACTGTGGAGAATGTGCGTTCAGTGAAATGCATGCAAAGAAGGCAAAAAAAAAAAAAAAAAACGGCAGAAAATATATCCACCCATCTGTCTTCATTTTAATTCAGGGTCACAGGGGGCTGGAGCCAACTATGTTCGAATACACAATACACCCTCGCAAATCAATCACAGAACAAACCCGGAGAGACAGACAGTCACACACATCGAGTCCTACGTGCAGTTCAAAGTCAACGATGCATGTTTTCGGATGGTGGGAGGAAACCAGCATGTGAGGGATAACATGCAAACTAAACCACACCAATGGTTGGAAGAAATAATAGGATGGTAGAAAAACAGGAGATTTATTTATTTATATATACATTTAAAGTGTGTTTATATAATGCTTTAGTGGGTCACGATTTGTTGCATCTTTGTGCCGTGGAACCTTCAGAAACTTCTACCATCCCTCCCTCCCTCCTCGTCTCAATCTATCCATTCATCCATCCCACAAAAATCCCCTCAGCTTTTTAGTTTTACCCTTAAAGCCTTGTTAGAGCTCCTCCTGTGTGTGCACACATCCAGTTGTCTGTCTCTCATCGTGCTCCTTCCTGCTATCCAGCCCCCACCCCCAACACGACCACTACCCGCTCAACCTCGTACGCCCTGCACCCCCAATAACAGCCTCTGGCCATGAAAAGTTTTACAGATGTGAGTTGGCAGACCTTGCGTGGTTCAGCTTTTGCATGCGTGTGTGTTTGCGGGAGCACAAACACGGATACAGTCATGCATGTGAGTGTGTGTACATTGGCAGACCTTGAGACCTGTCAGTGTCTTGCTGTGTCAAACGAGGGTGCTGGCATCGTGCCGACCCGTCATCTCCTTGCTCGCCAGCAAACACTCGACCCTTTCCTATTAGATGAATACACACACACACACTCATGCGAGCTCTTTGGGAATCCCTGTATAGTGGCTTAAACTGGGCACAGCACGGATCTGAATATTGCAAACTAGTTGCTAACTACCCTGCAGACACAGCTTTATCAGACAGGCTGAGTTGGCCCGAAAAAAGCAATTTTGCTGCCTGGCACTTGAATGTGTGCACCATGCATGTCTGCCATATCAGCCCAGAAGACATGCCAGTCCACCTTCAACAAGTTCACTTGTTGCCCATGCTCTGTGCTGTAGCCATTTTAGCATTTTGCTCTGTAATTTAGCCCACTGAGGAAGTTTTAGCCAGAGGCCCTCTTTCAGTGTGGGCAAGTGTGAAACAGTTCACAGAACATTTCAAAGAAACTGCAAACAATCAAACCAAAGCTCTTGTTGGATGATCGAATAGTTTCCGAAATCCTTTCCACCCATACCTGCGGGCTGCTTTGGACTTACTGATCTTGCATTTTGATTAATATATTCACTGACTCACTTTTTCACTCACACTCGGATAGACTTGCCCTGCGGTACTGTAGTGGGCACGGCATTGCTCTCAGAACACGCCTTGTGATGGCACGGCCAGCAAATCAGTCAAAACAAGTTAAATCACTCAGAAAAAGTTATCAGTGGAACAAAATAAAAATCTCAAACTCTTCAGTTTAAACAGTGCATGTTTCCATCACTTATCAGCGTTTGTATCTGTTTAAACTTTTTTTCTCTTGTTTTTTCTTTGTTCTGGAAACATCACAATGAGAAGTGTCAGATGAAATAGGGAGTCTTGGCTGTCAGTCACTCAACGCCACTCAGAATACACACACACACACACACACACACACACACACACACACACACACACACACACACACACACACACACACACACACACACACACACACACACACACACACACACACACACACACACACACACACACACACACACACACACACACACACACACACACACACACACACACACACACACACACACACACACACACACACACACTTTCTGCTTACTATCTGCAGCATGTGTTCCATTTTACTTTAGCATCAAAGGAGTCAAGCTACAATGTCTTAAAAAGCACTACGCTGCATTGAAAAGAGCATTGGACCCACTGCAGTTCAAATTGAGATCACATTAAATTACTCCAAAGGTTTCCATTACATTTGCTGAAGACCAAAAAAAAAAAAAAAAAACAGTTGCCAATCAGTGCCAAGCTCTGTGCTTCACGCCATGTGAAAGTGTTGAGAAACATGATCATCAACAAACGTATACATTATATATATTCATGCATAAATATGTATATATGCCTCAACTTTCGCATTATTTTTTAAACTCGATGTCAGACACTGGACTTGTCTGATTGCTGTGATGAAAATGCAAAAAAATTTCATCAGTTAATTTTTCATTTTAGAGAGAATTGTTAATTTGTGTCATCACATTAAGTAACTGATCATTAATACATTCATGGATGACATTCTTCCCAATATGAATATTTAATGTGACTTTGAAGGTACTGGGAATTATTAAATTGCCACTGCCCTCTCTGACCCACATGCGCTCCTTGAAAGTAATACACACACATGTAAACTGGTCATAAGCGGTCAAGGGGTGTAAAAAGGTTAAATCCACATTTCAGTTAATGGCCTACTCCAGCTCCTGATTTCATCTGGTTCACATTTGAGTATGTCATAAAGCACAGAATGTAATATATTATTGACAAAACATACATATACACACACATATGTGCCTTAACATCATGTGACATCTGGGCGGTGGTTTGACCTTCCAGTTGCCAGTTGCCGTGGGGCAAATTAATGTATATAGCCATGATGGTACTTTTCATTTTGTTTTCTATCTGCTCAGTTCCCTTGGTTGTGTGCGGTCTCTTTTCTACTCCTTTGCCTTGTCTTTTTTTAGTGTCTTCATCTTGCACTACTTTTTTCTGACCTTTCTTCTATGTGTGTCTGCCAGTCTGGCTGTTTTTCCCAATCTGGCTACAAGGAGAGCAGATGGCACTGATCCATAACTTAGTTAAGTGACTGACTTTAATGAGTAAGGACATGCACAGAGAAAACTAGAGATGACAAGAAAGATGGCGACTAAGAGGGAGGTGGGGAAATGGGATGAAAGCTGTGAGACATGTGCGAACACAGCTCGGTGAGGGAATGCTTCAGTTGCAAGGTTTGATCCCTTTCTTTGACGAGTCACTCAGCACTCACTGCCCCTCAGTGTTACCTACACAAACCTAACTGCAAATTGGAGACTTGGCAGGAAGTCTGCAACAGTCAAGGACATCTTCACAAGCCATAATAAGCTAATATGATCTGAACATTAGTCCACCCCGGGATCAAGGAATATGATATGATTGTTTGATGGATAATGAGATAAGTGACTGAGTATATCCAGGTAAAAACCCCTGCAGTGCACATAAGGATGTTAAATGACACAGAGTGCAAAGTATAGTTGGGAGCTGGAGCTCCTCATAGCATCTTCTTAACTCCTGCTGAGTGATTCCCAAGTCAAATAGCTTTAAAGCAGGTCCTGGATCAACTCCAATACACCTTCATGACAGGTAAATATGAGACAAATGGCTGAGCAACCTCAACTGGCTCCACATAAGTTGTGTGAAAGATCCAGCTTTACTTCCTTCAAAATGACTTTTTACGAAAGTATTGAAACGATAAAAAAGCTTATTGAATGTGCTGTATAATTCCTTTTGTCAACAACTTCGTTGGGACATTCTGACGTACCATGATATTGAAGATGTCTCCATTTGAATAGGCCTTTCTATCTTTCCAGTGTATATTTGTTTTGAGTGTACACAAGGAAATGGTGATGGGCTTTTTAACACCTGAGTTAGACATTCAGTCGTCTGCAAAACGCCCACTACAATCATAAATAATAGAAATCAAAATCTACTGTGCAAGCTGAAGCAAAATTTAAAAGTCAAATTGACTTCACTCACTACAGAGGGTCTGCCATTTACATGAGTGATAAGGAAGGCAAGCCAGAGCCAGCAGAGCCTGATAAATACAATCGTGTCCATTTAGGCAGAAACCAAAGTGAGTTTACTGAGTCAGTGCGGAGTGAATTCTGCAGCAGCGATGTCAAATGAATGCCTGACAAATGCAGGTAATCAAACGCGTGAAGAATAGGGATACACCGATATGCATGATAGGTGGATTCATTGTACCAAGGAACCACAATATCCTGAGCATAATCAAAGAGCATACAAATCAAAACTGGAATAATAAAAATGTGCATGTAAATGTGTCAACTCTCAGTAATTGATAAATGTAGCATTCTTCCAATGATAGATGGAAATTCCACCGTATGTTGCTTTTAAAATGTCGGTAATCTTCCTATTGTGTAGCACCTCCAATATGCTGCAGTGCTACTGAATATATTGGGTTTGTCAAAGGTTTTTTCTTTGCTTTTCTCCCTGCTACAGCAGTTTTGCAGTGCAGTATTCCATCGGGAATACACAGGCAAGGGCTAAAAGAGTTTCTCAGGGCTTCCTTACAGACAGACCTGTGTTTGGATATGCTGTGCAAAATGTTTGACAACTGCTATGGACATAGACTGTTTCATTGGGATTTGGTCAAACTCCAGCTTCCATCATTTGATCATAAACATGTCAAGTCTTTCATCAAGAGGTTAGATAATGACTGTGCCCTTAGGGGTGCAGCACTGCCTTCTGGGCAGCATTCGCCATATTTTCAAAAAGACTCCAGCAAAAACTCGGTTTCTTTTTTCATTTAAAGTGTTAAAAGTGAGATATAGAAAAGTTCCCATGCCATGAAAAAGGGCAACAGTTTTGTATTTGTAGCTTTTTGTTGTCAATGGCTCACAGTCGACCTCTAATGAAGGCCAAGGTCAGTGGTTTTATACGATGCAAGACAGAATAAAACATGTTGTTTCACGGACATCAGCAGGCAAGAAGTTACAGCAGAGCAAGTATGGCCACTGTGAGTGGGAAGATCAAGGTTTTAGTACCACAAAATGTCAATGTTTATGATTTCAAAAAAGTTTTACTTTGTGGCCAGGCTTGGTACACTTCCAGCAGTAGATGTACAAACCAGATAGTCAAACTAGCTCACCTTGCATCATCGTAGTGAAGTACCTGATTGATGACCTCACCCTATCACAAAGCTACTGGAGCTTTGAAACAAATCTCATCACATGCAGTTGGATCCCAGTCGTGACTTTGAGGGGGCTTCTCTGATACAGATCTCCGATACAAAAAGAGCAATCAAATCCAAAGGAACAGTCGTATCCCAAAAAGTTTCAGCACATTTTTAGACTTTCCTAAAGAAACGAAGCAAAATAATTTGGCCCTATATCAATGAGTTCAAGAGAATTAATTCAAACAGAGCTGTTCTTAAATTTGGATGTCCAATTAATTCTCTTGCAGGATTCTGACACAACCACCCCGGTCTAGAACCTGTAGGACCCCACAATCATGGTTCTCGAATAGTAAAACCTTACAGTGCAAAAAAGAAAAACCCAAATCTTAGAAAACTTTACTACTATTTGTAATCCAACATGTAAACTCAGAAAGGAAATGGAATTGAGCCCTCGATAACAGACCAGTGGCTCAGCTGAGTCACTGTTTGCACTTAAAAGCTAAACATTTACAAAATGCAAACCTGAATGTGGCTTATTGTAAAGGTTGTTAGCATATTCAATACAGCACAACATTTCTTCAAGGTCTATAAATATGATTGTATTTCTTTACTTCCTTTCTCTTTCATTCTGTTTGTTCCGTGTTTGTTTGCCTTTCTTCTTAACTCTTTTCATTTTGTTTCTGTAACTTGTTTTACTTTTCTTTTCTATGCCACTTCTCTCCCCCTCCCTGCCCACTGCACACTGCACGCTCAGCAGCTTTTTCAATACAAATCTTTAATGTTTATGTGTGCGTTTGTCTTGCTGTAAATTGAGAGCCATCAGTTGTTATAACCCTCTCCGTCTCCTTCTGAAACACAAATGAAATTGGGTAGTTTAAAGAGTGACGATGCACTTCTTGTGCTGTCTTGCCATCGGCTTTCTCAAATACAGTGATAAATAGGATTGGTTGGCTTTAGAAGAAATAAACCCCAAAACTTTAAGGCTGAAAATGAAGCAACTATAAAGACGTTGTGTCCCATCAAATCAGGAGATGACATGTTGAACAAAGGTGAAGACTTAAGGATTTCAGATCAACATTTTGCAAATGTTTTAATAAACTCAAATCTGCACTTGCACAAACTTTCACAGATACTTTATTTTACACAAATTAACATCCAAAACTGAAGGTCTCCTTCCTTATAAGTTAATCTCATCAATCATACCATGTCAGCATTTTTAATCCAACTATAATCTTGTACTTATATTGTTACAGTCTGTTTATGTTCTGACTTCAAAATCACAATAAAATGTGAGCACTGCCTTGCTCGCATTAAATAAAACAAAAACAAAAAAACAACTGATAATGCAGCGAAACTACCACTGCTCAGCTTTTACCTGCATCACGGGGTTCTGTGTTTTGCATGACAAGACAAAATGAAACGGTGAGTCTATAACAAAAAGGGTTCGCGGTAGATTATGCATACAAAATATTTCTGAACACAATCCCAGCTGGCAACTGCTAATGCTGCTGTTGATTTAACTGTGGGAGGAGGTATTGTTGAGGTGAGCTGCTCATTGGCACACTCAACAACTGATGAGCTCTTTGGCATAGCTTTGTGAATGGAATCACTGACTGAGGGCCCTCTGCTGTATTGACGGCGTGTTATGGAGAGGGGTGGAGGTCATTGGCTATTATAATACACAGTTTTGCTAACATCCTTTCTCCATTACTGCCTGTATGCCCGGGTTCAGTCTCGTATTAGAGTTACTCTTGCTTTTTGCAGACTTCATGTGTCCCCTGAGCTGATGTTGCCAGCGCTGTGGTGGACAATAGCACAAAAACAAGGCTGCAGCAATGTGATAGAAGATGCGTACGAGTGTATTGTACAAGTTAAGACACAAGAGCCCCCTTAAGAAGACGAGCCTTTTTGCTACTTTAATCCTTTTGCTGTCCAGCCACAACTCTGTTTTACTCATTCTTTTACCTTTTAAAAGTCCATCCTCTCCTTCTTCTTTTTTCCCCATGTGTTAATCAGGTTTGCTGAAAAACTTTAAGACAAGTATATACTTTCTCCACTGAAATTGCTCTCAGTTGGGGGAAGCTTACACCATGGACGTCAATATCGAGACAGGAAAAAAAACAGACATTTTATATCACTTTCCTTTCATTCGAGACATAATTCATATGCTACTTTTTTAAGGTCAATATTTGATTTCCTATGTGGTAGAGGGAGAGAGTGAGAGAGAAGCATGACCTTGATGTCCTCAATGAGGTAAAGTGAAACGGCAATTTTTCATTCAGTTTGATATTATACATTCAGAACACAAATAGGTAGTTGAGGTGTTAACAATTAACCCATTTTACTTCGCATGTACCGAGTCGTTTGATGTTTTTAATAAGCAGACAATTATTCAAGCAGTTGAGTAATAATTCACTCCAGCTTCGAGTATTTAAATTACATTTGCTTTCCCTCACACCATCGAGCTACTATCATTATGCCATTATTAGATTTTGCATTCATAATCATAAAACTTCTCATAATGAAATGGCAGTTGATTGAGTAGCCTCATTCTTTGCACTGGCAGTCATCAAAATACATTTTAAAAGATGCTTGTTACATTGATCAATGATATTATTGTGTTTGAAGCATTGCCGTAAAATTCCTCTGTTTGGCTTGAGGATTTGCTATTAACACCGATAGGTTTATCAAAAAATAATACTTATAATATTTTAGAGTGGTACTTCATTTCTTTTTTATGCCCTTTCTTAACACCCTCAGTGAAAGAAGTAATTAGAATAACACTGAGGTGTTTCTTGTTTGAAATGTCACTTTTCTTTCTGGGCTGCACAATGAATATAAATCTGCTCTGCCATGATCACATGTACAACTGCATGTCAGAATATAAAGCCATCTGAAGCGAGGCAGAAAAAAAAAGCATGTTTGAGATGGATGAGTGAAGGGACACATCAATATATGAGTTTGAGGTGATGACGCCTGCCCCGCACAGGGATGTACTAAAATGGGACGGAGGCTCATTCCTTTGCTTCATGTCGATCTTTTCACATTTGCATTGCCTGTTTCATTAGTAAATTCTGTATTGTCTCTGCTTTTCCTTTTCTCTCGTATCTCATATACTCTTTGTTTCAAATTCTAGCTCAAAAGAGTTTGAAACTATGTCAATAATTCTCTACAACTCTTGCATCCACAGTGTGCGATTTCATCCCAACAATCCCTCTAAAATGCGCTCTGCATAGCAATGTTTCAATTCAGATGCACAATGATACTGAACATGAGTTTGGGCCAAAATATAGAATGGCGATAAAAAAGTAGCTTCTTTTTAACTTAAAAAAGAAAGATAAAAGCTCAACTTGCTCCTCAATTTATGTGTAATAATGGTTTGTAAACATTCAAATTAAAAGTTTGGCCTTCAGTAAACATTACTTGCAGTTGCTTCTAAATGCGGATTAGTAAAAGTAGAATTTAATGATGGAGAAAATACTTTTTATTTGTATCTGTGTCACATTGGTATTCTTCTTCTTTTCCTCCCCAGGTTTAAATTTGAATGAAATAAGTCTGTATATATACAGTACTTAATGCAGCACACATCTCTCCGGACACTCATACGCACAAGTCCCTTGACTTGACGTAATAACTGACATGCCGGGTCACATTCAGAAGATGCTTGGAGTGACTGTGTGTTTGTATGTGGGTCTGTGCTTGTCTGCAGGAACAAGTAAAGGACATGCCGCCTGGAGCAATGAATTCCAATAGATCGGTACCCTAAGGACCCACTTGCACACATACACATTATTCAAACCGCCACATGCACACACACCTTGTATACAAGCTCGGAACCAAGCAATGTTTTATTCAGAACAATACAGGAACCTAAAGGAAATGCTAATAAAGAAGTTTTGGATTTCTTACACCCTTCAGACTTAGAGATGGATTGATTTGTTTTGTGAGTTTGTAAGAGAGTGTGTTTTACGCACGAGCCCCTTGCTTTGCATTATTCAAAACACAGCCACAAACACATAAAACAGTATACACAGTGGAGCTCCAGGACAAATCTGAATCCATGACATTGCTTCGAAGGGATTTGTCAGTGTTGGTTTTGCTGGAGTAGTCAGGGTTAACTGTTGCGCTCAAGGACAACTAGATGTTGGCGATACTGACACAACCTATCTGTCAGTGACAGAGCTTGCATTCATGCAGCTGTCAGAGCTCATACTTGTGGTAATAGCACAATTAAAAGTAAGGAGATCTGAGGGCGAAGAGACAAATCTCGAGACAAACATGTGACGACAACGCCAAATATGAAGCTCTGACAGGGAAGCAACACTCATGCTGTGATTGCACTGTAGGGAGCATTTTAGTTTAGCTTCTTGCCTAATTCATGCTTGGAGCACTGTAACCTACCCTAATCCACTAACATGGCACTGAAAATGTCTGATTTGTTTCAAAGAAAGTATAAACAAGCTTGTTATTGCAATGATGCTAGCACTGGGATGAGGTTTAGGTAGTCCTTGTGCAAGGTTCCTTAACCCTGAGTGCTTCCTGGGCTTTGCACTACAGCAACCTGCTGCTCCTAATATGGTCTGTTAAGCTTGTTGTTCGAATGCAAAGTCTTTTTATTAAAATTTTCTTCAAAGGATTTCTAATACATGCCAATCCAGTGAAGGATTGACTCTCATCCACACTGTTACTTATCCATCTGAAGCCGTTCATGATAACTGTACGAGTTAACCTGATTAGTTTATCCTATATTAACTGTGTGCTATAGCTGTCAGGACATAGAGATAAGAGACGTTGAAGTCAAATTGTGCAGCTCACAAGAGAGCAACACTAAGTGCAACAAGGAATGTTTTGAATTTGAATAAGAATGTTCTTTCTTATTTCTTCAATAAATGATACACTTTTAATGTAAATGCTTGAGCTTAGTAGTTTTCTGACATGAGTGAATGGAACTTAGACTCACCTATTCTTAAAACATAATAAAAAAAGGTTATTTCACTTAAAATGAAGAGGGCTTGGAGACACGCCATCAATCTTTGGCGACTCTCATGAACCACTGAATCATTGACCCAATTGAAACAATCTATCTACATGTCCATTTCCCAGTTCATTATGGACAGTATCATTTGGTTTGTTAGGCTTTTGAGTGAAGGACTCTCTGTTGAGGATTGGGAAGCAGGTGTGATCTTTAAGAAGAGTGTTGATTGTCAATGAACACACATCACATGTAATGATCAGGTTACTTCCTCCAAAGAGACATTTGAGAATAAATTGTTAAAAGTAAATTTCAAAGAGCAGAAACAATTTAGCATTCAGTTTTCCACTTCAGTTCTTACACTTACACACACACACACACACACACACACACACACACACACACACACACACACACACACACACACACACACACACACACACACACACCCAAGGAATTGAAACTCTGAGCAAAAGTGACATTGTTTCTCATTGACAGGTTGTGATCTTAGTGTTTTTATTCCAATTTGCTTGGCCCACAAGCTTGCCGTTAGCAGTGCCTGCAGCTGTGTGCTTTTGATTTGAATCAGGCATGCAAAAAATGCCAAGAGGCCATTTCAGGCAAAGTGAAATGTAGATTTTCTTTTTTATTTTTAGTTCCAGTGAATGACAAAGATTCTTCATATTTTTTTTATTTTTTTAACAATGTGTTTTGAAAGTCCCACAGCTATCTGCACACAACTTTGTAAATGTGTATGCACCATTTGCCTGAAGCTGTATTGTTTTAAAAAGCTATAGAGTAATATCTTAACAATGGATTGACCTAGTACTGACGTGGTTATATTTAAACACATTTTACAGAAAGTCAGCAAAATGACAGAACTCAAAGCCTCATCATACCAAAAGTGATTATTTATGTATTATGACTTTATTCTGTACTAAGGATAAAAATCTAAATTGACAAATTGCCGAACTGTTATTTTGGTTTGCAATTAATTTGCCCACGGTTCAAGTGTTTCTATTCATCCATTCATACATTGATTATTGTTCTCCAACCAACACCTCCAGCTTTTGGAGATGCCAGAAATCCTCCTCTGCAGACCAGCTCCATTTTTTTGCTGAAGATAAACACTTTCATGTTAACATATGTACCTAATTGCAATATCCTTGTGCTGGCTTGAACAGCAACTCTCGTGATGTTAAATTACTACAGTCTGAAACATTGTTTTGTGTGTGCGATTTTTTAAATTTAACTCTGCTCCAGCTTGCTCTCATAAAATAAAGACCAAGGCCAATTATTCATGAGTTTGTCTGTTTATAAAATCTCATAAAGGTGAGTCACTTGGCCATGGGGAGAGCAAACGAGAAAAAAGGACAAGTTGATGAGAAACAAAACCTAAATAAATGAATAATTTCCCATCTATGTTACACTGTTTTCATATTAAGATCAGCATAGGAATTTCAAGCATCGCTCACCTCTATTGAAACACATCAGTGTGTTGTTCTCATGTGCGTGTGTTTAGTTGTTGAAGTTGAAGTTCACATACCACAAACGATGCAGAACTGCATATATTGTAGTGTGACCCTGAGCAAACACTGGAAGCATGTCTTCAAACACTCGGCTGAAGCTGATCACAGTGAGAGGTCAAGGTCAGAAATCAGAGGCTGGTTGGTGGAAAAAGTATCAAGGTAATTTACATCCAATGCCAGTAGGCAGCCTTTACCACCGATAAGGGGGGTGAAAGCTAAACCTTTCATCTTGGCGCTTTTTATCATGCAATTTTTTTCCACCAGAACAGTACAAGTAACAATGTAAGATGTTGGCTTGTTAAGCTGTTTGCTTTAAGGTGCCCACAGACACAAGAACAGACCATGAATTACTTGTTTTTCCTGTTTCCAATTGGGAGCTCGCATTTTTCATTATATACTGACCACAAATTAATATGTTAAGCCTTCCATACGACCACAATTTCACAGATACCTGACATATAAGATCCTTTTGCGATGCCCTTTCATGAAGGTACGGTATGCTTCGAGCCAACAGCAAAGCTGCTGAAAATCACCGCAATGAATGTAAAACTTAAAAATGTCACAGAACAAGGCTCCAATAACTTTGAAGTACATTGTGCACTTCACCGCCACGTCCTTGTCCTTTTCCTGAGCAAATTTAATCTAATGACCGTATCTTTGTTCTCAGCAGTTGTCGTCTGCTCGTGAGTTTTTGTTATTTCCTTCATGAACTGCTGTCAAAGCAGCGTGACGACAGATTGAGCACTGTGAGCAGACATGAAGGGCCAGATTCATTTGCTGATAATGCAAATAATCAAAGTCTCGATGCCATGCAGATCACAACATATAGCTAGTGAGTACCTGCACTGTCTTGCAGACTAGTATATTGCTATTTCACGCAGAAGCAGTTCTCGTTTTATTTTAAGAGATACTCCTGGTCAAAAGTTCCAAAAGGAAAATCATACCTTGTAGCTTATTTTTCGCATCAAGCTTTGCTTTAACACACATGTCCACACTTTCTTCCCCCAACACAACCGCTTTCATTTTGTCTTGACCCAGATTCTGTTCTAAAATATGTCATGTTCTGAGATGTGGCTATTATCTGTTGCTTCAGGTTATGTTGAGGACCGAGGTGACAGTGTTGTTCTTTTGAACAACTCACTCTGACTGAGACTTGCAAAATATTTACTCTTTAATTGTAGGAGTTCACTACTTGGCGATGGACTGTGAATAAAATGTTAGCACAGTGATTCAGAGGTAAATGCGGCCATTTCACAGTGGGGAATTCGCAGTTTTGTTTTTTGGCTGTCGGCTTTTCTGTGTGATTTACATGTTCCTCTGTAAGGTTGCGAGGAGCGGGTATTCCTTCTCCTCTCATAATCTAAAGACATGTTTGTTGGCTATAGTTATATGTGGGGTTGTTTTAATCTAAATTGCATTGCTCTTTATTCTTGAAACCAAAAGATACAGTGCAGAATCCAAACTTACTACTTGGGTTGGGCGATATGGCCTCAAATGAATATCATGATATATTGATCAGTTCACCTCGATAACAATAAATGGACGATAACTACTCCACTGCGCCCTGTGCACACACAAAAAAAAGGCCACTAACATCCAATGGTCATTAATACTCTCCATGCTGGTCAGTGTCATAGGTTAAACTTTATTTTTTGTAAAATGATAAGCTGTCAGAGCTCTGGAGTACAAGACCAGCAGGACCACACCCCATGACTATGTCAGCTTTGGTTGATTCTGAGTGAAACACAAAAGCTGGCGTGGTGAAGGGCCTTTGTTGTGGCACCACTGAAGAATATCTGTGTGAGGAAAAAGGACATCAATACAGCTGTTGTCACCTCTGCTGCCAGCTTAATAACACACCAACCATGTCTGAACACCATTTCATCTCCGTACCATTTACAAAGCACAGCGGTTTGGAGTGATGGTACAACAATGACTTTTTTGATAAAGAACTTGTGTCAAACTGGAACAAGCAGCTTAAATTGCAAGAGGTGGTCTGAAATACAACTGCACTGATTTACAACTCAGTCCCGAGATTCCTTTCAGATGAGTTAACCATGATGGCTCATTCGAAGTAATAATTAACATGAAGGGTCAGCGAGCTCAACAACTCCCGGGCCTCAAGTTCACAACCTCACAAAGACTCTATAATCCAGAACTCTCCACCAGTCTTCTAGAAATAAAGAAGCTTTTAAGATGAGGTGTGTTGTCATCAGTGATCTGTCAAGCTCAGTTGGCTTTGGATAACTCTAAGAAAAGGCATGACCCGCATGACTGAGACTCTTCACATATTTGCTGAGAAACCACTGGCCCCTCTCAGCAGTGCTCAGACTCTGCCGTGGTGTCTTAGTGGTGCAGCTGTCTGGATTTTGTAGTTATACTCGGGTTCTTTGTCTCTGGTGCACCAACCTCTGCCCTCCCTCATGTACTGGCAGGTGTAAGGCTCCTTCGCTAAGTCAGTGGTGTGTGCGTGTGTTTGAGAGGTTTTCGCCGTAGGAGGGTATCAGTTTAAAATAGCCAGCTGCCGCCACAGTGACGCTGTTGACGGATCGTGAATTCTTTTGGCCCTCATCTCTGTGACAGCTTGGAAAGCAGCCACTTTTGTTTACTGTGAAATCAAAGTTGATAACGCTCCACTGAGGACCCAACCCCTATAGAGTAGTGCAGCTCAGCAACTGAAACCCCCTTTTTGTTTGTAGTAACCCTACTAGTATTGCGGCAACTGTTCAGTCCATCTAACTGTGCGACTGCCTCTACACTGGAATTGTTCTCTGCATGTCCTTTTAAGTGATTCACCCCACATGAACAGGACTATTTAGCTTCTCACTTACCTTGAATAAACTCTTCTATTTAGACTGTTTCTTAATAATTTATCTCTGTGAAATAATTGTCCACAAACTCAAACATAATTATGATAATGATAATGATAAATACAATTTATTTGTAATACACAATGTCACAATGCCATGTATTAACAGGCTACTAATTTTGGTATTTGAGAAATTCTATATAAACAGACAAATCTTCTAAACAAATCCTTCCAACTCGTTAGCCTCTACCGAGTAAAACCTAGTTTCCTAGGGATATTGTCGGAAATGTTTCTAAAAAACAGTGTAATCATTTTAAAATCTCTTAAACCTTTATTGTATTCTTAATATTTTCCTGTAAGTCAGGAGACGCGTTCTTGGAGTTTGAGAGGTTTCTCACAGAAGGTCCACTATCTGTGGACTTTTATTTCCGTGAACCAGCGTTAAACAGCTTTTATTTGTCTGTCTTGACAACAGGCAGAGGCCAAATTCTACATCATTTCAGGATGTACGTCAACATTTTGAACACAACCTGACAATATCTTCTTATTTGACACAATTTCTCCTAAACACAAGGATGTACCTGTTCAGTAAAAGGTCAAAGGTGATCTTATAATTGTATATTTTATGTACATAATTGTGAATATCTGTGATATTATAAACCAGGGGCGCCCAAACTCGATCCTGGAGGGCCGCAGTCCTGCAAGGTTTAGCTCTCTCCCAGTTGCAGCACACCTGATTGCAATGAAAGGCTCGTTATTGGGCTTTTTCACAACCTTGGTGATGACATCATGATTAGATTCAGTTTGGCTGAAGCAGGGAGATAACAAACATATAGGACACCAGCCCTCCAGGACCGAGTTTGGGCACCCCTGTCAAAAACCAGGGCCTTTACTCAAGTTATTCAATCACTGATCAACATTAATGTCAAATAAAAGCTCCAAATTTATATAAAATGATGTGTATTCAAAGCTCTCTGAGAATCCTTTAAGAAAATCTCTTTTAGAATAAAAAAAAAAAAAAAAAAAAAAAATCTACAGGGAATTATTTACAAGGCATTATAGTATTGAAATTGTGTCCATCTTCAAAAAGGAAAATGTGTGTGTGTGTGTGTGTGTGTGTGTGTGTGTGTGTGTGTGTGTGTGTGTGTGTGTGTGTGTGTGTGTGTGTGTGTGTGTGTGTGTGTGTGTGTGTGTGTGTGTGTGTGTATATATAATTTTTTTTTTCATTCATTTTTTTTCATCCCATTACAAAATGCTTCTCAGTGGTCCTGAGCAATTTGCGAGCCAATTACTCGTCTGTCTTTCCAGTGCGCTCTGATGAATGCCACAAAGCCCATGCAGGGGACAACAAAACTCCTGGGTGGAAAGTGGCGAAGAACGGTAGCATGCTAATGGATGTGATGCATGAAACACATGACAGTACATTGCTTTTCCCACTGAATACGAATTTTCAATTTTTGGAAAAAAAACTTGGATAGAAGCATGAATCAAAAGCAAAAGATCGACTTTATGCAGAATTTTCAACAAAAGTATTTGTGTATTTTCAAAGCAGTTCAAATCTGTGTCATCACTTCAATGCTTAACATGAAACCTCAAACAGGTTATCATGATTATTCCATTATTATTATAAACAAAGTTTAAGCTTAATGACACGCTCATCATTGTATATCATGTATATCACAGGCCAACCCTCTCTAGCGGTGCATTCAGGTAACAGAAAATAATTGGAATTAACTATGTCATAAATAGACCTCAACAATTGCAATAAGTCCTCACCCTTTTTAAACCAATCAATCAATCAATCAATCAATCAATGAAAGACTTTATTTGTCCGGGAGGGTGGCAAATAAAGTTGCATGGAGGAGGCAGGGCAAATAAATAAAGAAATAGTGCAACAACAGACTACATCTCTGGGTAAATAAATACCAGTAATGGTAAAAATCTGATAATAAAACCAGGTGTCAGCTATATATATATATATATATAGCTGAAAAAGTATGCTGAAAGTAACTAAAAAAGTAACTTGTAATCTAACTTAGTTACTTCAGATTACTTGTTTTTAAAAGTAACTAAGTGTTAAAGTAGTAATTAGTAATCAGTAATTGGATTAGTTTTTTAAAGTAACTATGGCAACACTGTCTGAAGTACTTTGAGTACATTCAAGGTTCTAGGAATGGATCATTAAAAATCTTTTACGTGCGATGATGCCGTGAGCGATACCATTGCCAGTGATCATTAGCGCTTGGATGCGGTTAATTAGTGTTACATGCCATATAAATAGCCACAGATATGTGTGTCTGTCACACAGAAGGGCATCGCTCTGGTGCGGTTGTTAAACCTCACATTTGACATCTTCAGCACAGCTGCACTCCTCCACGATCTTCACGCTGACACATCCCAAGAGATGTTGAGTGGGCACAAGTACCGAGACGCTAACAAGAGTGCGTGTGTGTGCGTGTGTGTGTGTGTGTGTGTGTGTGTGTGTGTGTGTGTGTGTGTGTGTGTGTGTGTGTGTGTGTGTGTGTGTGTGTGTGTGTGTGTGTGTGTGTGTGTGTGTGTGTGTGTGTGTGTGTGTGTGTGTGTGTGTGTGTGTGTGTGTGTGCGCGTGCGTTATTTGTCACTCCCTGGCTGGAAGATGAAAGGTAGTGCAAAGGTACCAAACTTTTGAGATGTCTGATGAACAGTCAATTCCTTATCCCTTGCGTCACACTGCAGGTTTTATGTTAAGATCAGACTAACATGCTGCGAGATGAATTTCACATTCTGCCCGACATCAAGTGATTGTCCTTGTTTTGAATGTTATCCTGCTATGGTGTCAGGCATTATAACTTTACTGTTAACTGGGTAATTACTGTGAGAGAGCACTTGGGGTATATTGAAGCAATTTTAAAACAAACAAACAATGCTTAATCTTTTAAGGTTTTTTTTTTCTTTTTTTTTCTTCTTGAAACCCTTTTATTACTTTCAACAGTGTAACAGATGCCGACCAATTAAAAAAAAAAATATTTACAGCACGAGAAACTTAAGGATTGTTCTAAAAACCTAAGAAATCATTTGTAAAATGTCTTCCGGTTTTGTTGTCAGATTTGTTATTATGGGGAAATTTGGAACATTTTGATTTGGAAACCAGAAACGGATACTACATTCAGCTGATTTAACACCCTTTTATGGATTCACTGGTTCACTACCCATCCACTGCAGAGCAATACATTCTCCACTTCCACTGGGAGTCTATGAGTGGCCTTTTCTCAACATGCTCTTGACCTTAAATAGAACAAACGTCCCACTTCGTCCAGTGGCTCCTAACCTGAGGTCCACACATCGACAGAGAGAAAAGAGAGGGCTCAGGGCTTTGTATGCTCCAAGACTGTCAAAATTACATACCTTCATATGTTGAAGAAATTCTCAGTAAGACACTTTCTGACAATGGAAACAGACCTGAAAACTGCCCTTTGCTTTTGTGCTGAAGGCTTCTGCTTTTTTATGTTCGTACCCACAGCTTCACTCGATTTCTTTTATTTTTTCTGTGTGCGGTTGTTGTTGACACTCAAAAATGTCAGCTCACTTGAAGATTACATTGATAATGTGGGTGTTTGGGGAAACTTTTAAGTATTTATTTACTGGACTCATGCTTAAACCCTTGTGTTTAGTTTGTGAAGTACACATTGTTGTGTTTAAGGATTTAGACACAGACTTCTAAAGTGTTGGTATCTAAGATGTAAAGTCAACCAGGACTTAACACATCCAGGGATACAGCCAGAAGCAGCTTTGTGATATCACATGAAGTCGCTAAAAGCAGAGATCCTATGTCGGTTGGAGAGTTGATCAAAGACAGTTTGATGGACTCTGTAGATTGAGATACCCTGAGAAAAGAGGAATGCTCGAGATGGAAAATATCGTGTAAGATTTGGACACTCGGCTGAAAAACAAAGCCATCTATTTCAAGTTTTTGAATTCAGCTCTGAGATAAAGCTGTCGTGTGTGTGTGTGTGTGTGTGTGTGTGTGTGTGTGTGTGTGTGTGTGTGTGTGTGTGTGTGTGTGTGTGTGTGTGTGTGTGTGTGTGTGTGTGTGTGTGTGTGTGTGTGTGTGTGTGTGTGTGTGTGTGTGTGTGTGTGTGTGTGTGTGTGTGTGTGTGTGTGTGTGTGTGTGTGGGTGGGTGGGTGGGTGGGTGGGTGGGTTCAGCTACTTATCTTTGTGTGCAAAAACTAAACATTGTGGAGGAGTCGTGTGTTGTCACAGTTTTCCTCCATCTTCACCAGAAACTTCATCAATAGAGCTCAAGGCATAATGAACTTAATTGAACTAATAGCACTCATTCTTTTAAAGTTACTGTAATGACAATATTTAAGGAATATGCACACCTGCTTTATATCAATTAATGCAATTGTTGAGTTACACTTACAATGTGCTTTATTTCCACTTTACACCAAAGGTGGAAATAAAGCACATTATTATTCACTTGCTTCAACTAATGTAATGCTATCTAATAACCTCATGAGGAACAATGGGAAGACTGGCATTAATGAATTAAAGATTGTACATGTGCAATCGGACAACCATTAAAAAGAGGAAGAAGAGAAAGTCCAGTTTACCCTGAAGGAGTTTTAGGGACTATTCTGCTTTCACCCTGCACAAATGTCTCTGTGATTTTGTTCGATGATGACTTCCAAAATCTGTCATTTTGCTCCTGTCTGACTATGTTCCTGAAGATGTACATTAAGAGACTAAATGCAGCAGGAAGAACTGACCTTTCTCTCTGAATTCTCTCAACAATTTTCCTTCTCCTCTTCAATCAGTCTTCCCTATTTCTCCACTTTTCTCAATGTCATGTCATTCATATCCTCGCTTGAATATAGCCCACCTATAATCACCTGCATCTAACTCCACATCCATTTATTTTCTTTTGTGAAGTTTGCCATTTCATGACATAAAAAAGAGGAGCTGATTCCACTGGTTTGATTCCTGAATATAATAATAGAAAATCAGATTTATGTCATCCATGCAAAAGGACGTGTTCGATGTACAATTGTTGAACAATTTTCGAAAGCTGCATCTGAAATGTTAGGATGACATTGAAGATGGAGCACGAGCGCCACAATTACTGGAGAAAAACAACAACACAGGATTCATTCTGTTATATTTATCATTATTTCATCAAGTAAAGGTTCCATCTTCATCTACACAAGATTTGTCATGCAAAGTCTTTTCAGCTTTGTAAAGAGTTGTCTTGTATTTAGATCAATGTGCAACAGTAATATCAAGCAGAATTTACATAAGTCATTGTCTCTGATTTAAAGTAAAAATTCTTAAAGGTTCCCTGGTTTCAGTAAATTTTACTGAGTGGAACAGAGAAGCAGGATCCAATTTCACTGCTGCGAATGACTTGCTGAGCTCATGTTGCTCTTTTCACCACGTGTGCGCGTGCGCTGTGGGTGAGTAGTAAGGTAGTAAAGCTTTTTTTATAAACCGCCTTTCACAGAAAAAAAATCACAAAGTACTGTTCATAAAATGGGAGCACTACAACAACATATCAATAGTTTCGTGAAAAAAATGACAAAAGTGGAAAACTCATTAACCAATAAAGAAGTCTTTAAGTGCTTTTTTAAAGTGTCCAGAGAGTCGAGCGTCTGGAGTGTCTGTACTGAGGGGCCTGACCATGAAAAGATTTTAAAGTCTATTCGAAATTTGACTGGTAGCCAGTGAAGAGCTGAACAATGTGGGTGATGTGGGTTGGTCTGGGTGTACCTGTCACAATTCTAGCAGCAGAATTCTGTACAACCTGAAGTCTGCTGAGAGTGGTTTTATTGGAACAAGTGAAAATAGAATTGCAACAGTCAATGTGAGACAAAATGAAAGCATGAATGATCATTTCAAGGTCCGGTTTTGACAATATCCTCCTCACTTGAAAAATATTTCTCAGGTGATAAAATCAGTTTTTGGTTAGCTGAGTATGAATGTACTTAACATTAGCAAGCCCTCTACCTCTCTGGCTCAGATATAAACTGTCTCTTCTTGCTCATTCAACCATATTTTACAGTTGTTGGAGTTCAAACTGAACACAGAGTCTCTCAAAGAAAGCATTCCAAATATATTTTTCTGAACAAGCACTAGTAGTAAAGAGGGAATGTATCACCACATTCTCACAGACCAGCTTTGGGATTATTGTCTTTTTTTTAACATTCTCAATGTAAAATTTGTGAGCTGTGTTTTAAAAGATTTAGTCGTATCATACATTCTTGAACACTACTGCTGTTTTACATGGTTCAAAGTGCAGGATTTTCCTCCTGTCGAATAGGACTTGTCACTTTTATTGCCAAAGTGTGATTAATTCACACTGAATACCATCTTGTTTGCCATTCATGGACTTGAACTGAGTGAGCAGGCCAGCATTCAGTGTCCATCTCAAGGACCGTTTGACATGATACATGGTTGCTGATAGACACTGTGTGGCTTTTTTTCTGTGATCACACCCGTGACCTTTGAGTAATAGGATGAGATCTTCAACCCTCCAGGGCACCTCTCCCATGTGATCAAAAGACTCTCTCTTGCCCTCAACCTGGATCTTGTCCTTTGAAATCTTTCCCGCACAACATTATGAGTTGAACTAAGCAATAAAATCACAGTATTTTTTTTTTCTCCTCAGCATCATGTTTATGACTCTCTCAACCTTTTTGAACATCGCCCCCCTTCCATTCACTAGACCCTGAACCAGAGGTGATGATGTTTGCTCAGTGTTCAGCACTGAGCAACTGAGTACTGTCAGCTTGTGTAACAACTGACATAATCCAGGCTTAAAGATTATTTTAGCCATTTGCTCAAATTGTAGTACAGTGCCTTAAGGATTCCCAACCTGTTGCCCCTGAGTGCCTTGGAAGAGGCTGTGTGTTCGCCATGGTAGTCACTATCTCTCTCACACACACACACACACACACACACACACACACACACACACACACACACACACACACACACACACACACACACACACACACACACACACACACACACACACACACACACACACACACACACACACACACACACACACACACACACACACACACACACACACACACACACAATAATTTACAAATAAAAGATCCGGCTTTGATTAAATTTGATTATAACTGTGTTCCGATGTGTTTTCATGTATTCAATCGCTTTCGAAAGTGTGCTGTTGTGAGCTAATTAGATCAATTACGTGTGCTCTCATATTGGCGAGTGAGCATTGCCACACCGAACACCTGCCTATTGTTTTGCTGATTTTTGCTCAAAGTTGCTCCCTTCCTGCCTCTCACGGTTTGGGCCTCTCCCTCCTGTGACACGTGCTTTCCGTCTCCCTCTGCAGATAATGCTCTGACTCAAATACTCCGAGGAACAAGACATCTCTTGCTTGACACTTTAAATGACGGTGATGCACTCAACAAGCGTACATCGAAGAAGAAGAAGTGCACAGAAACTAAAAGGGTGAGTTTGAAAGGCACACTAGTGATTTTCCTTCTGAGATATTTCTTAAAAAGTAAGTTTTAGGATTCTCTTTTTGTTGAAGTGTTTTTAGTTCAACTGTAACAATGATATACAATTAAGATAATCTGTTTTTAGAGAATCCATTTTATACAAGTTATTAAAAACATCAGATATTACGGATATGAGCTATGGCTGTAAAAAAAAAAAAAAAAAGTGGTGATGTTCTATCCTGTTATAGCAACTTTGGGTCCTTTAAATCTGGAGCTGATCACAGCAAGGCAGTTCACTCCCTGGGCAGGGAAATCATAGCATGCACAGGGAGAACATGCAGACATCTCACAGAAATGCAAAGAAGAGATTTTCTCATTGTGAGGCATGAGGACATTTACTAAATCAATAAGAAAGCAGATGATATGGATAACACGCATATACGCTGCAAATGTGTTTTCCAAATGAAATGTGGACTATTAATGTTAGTGTTAAAGTTACTCTCCCACAATCCCCCCCAAAATGTAAAAATTAGGACTGAGTTTTAGTTGTTCATGTGCATCTCTAATACATTGTCAATACCTTTGTGAAGGAAATTCATCATTATAATCATCCAAATGCATATTTCTAGCATTTATATTTTGTGAAATATAACCGGGTTTGTTGACACCATAGCGTCACAGGAACTCCCAAAGCTTTCCGAAGCAAGATCCCCATAACATCTCAATGGAAATGCCGTCACCTAATTTTGATTCTCGGCTTTTGCAGAAGGTTGGACTGAGAGATCCTCTTGCAGTTTTTTTTATAACAAGGTTTTAATAACAGTAATGAACCTGAACTTAAGGAACTGTTGTGTGACTCAAAACTAGACATGAAAATGTTACTCTGCAATGCCTTATTCACAACTCTGCCCAGAAATATGTTGTGTGAAAGCTTTTCTTTATTTGATGCCTTGATGTTTGATTTAATTGGATCAATTTTCAAATGTATCATCACGGTATCAACATTGGCAATATACATATTGCAACAAACTGAACTGTAATACTTTTTTTTTTTTTTTTACCATGCATTGTTTACACTTGCTTATCAGTACATATGGGGAATCGGATTGAGCCCCAATGCCCTGAATGCACACTAAATGGTTGTGATTGGCTGAGGTCACACAGTGTGATGACAGCTGAGTGAGCACCATGAAGGCCCAAGGGACGAAGATGTGGGCAAAGACCAACTCTTGGTGAACTTCTCGGTCACATTCGGTATTACTTTTGTGAGTCAGATCTGGGCTGCAGCATTCAGAGGGATTTTCTGTCATGACACACAATGCTGATGTTTCGATCACAAAGAGCTCGCTGCTATGTTCCACTGGTATGTCGTATTCCTCGAGGCTACATCAGGTTGCAGGGAAATGGATGTGTTCCATCTTTACTTGAACATTATTTCTTACCTGCTGGCCACAGGGCACAAGTCTGAAAGTCAAACGCACAGAAATATCAAGGAAGAGTGACCAAAACTAAACAAACGGCTCTACTTCTGAAACACTGCCGGTGGGAACTGCAGATGCACCCGATGGGAAAATTGAAAAAGCAAACAAAGCAACCAGCCACAACTAGTGTGGAAGCACAAAGTCAATAGCATCATCTACATTTTTTTTGTCATTGCAAGTACTGATAATACAATATTCAATAATTATCGCAGGTTCGTGTACTATCATCCAGCCTTAATTCTTGGATCAAAAAGTGGCAGCACATCTTTGAAAAATGTAATTTAGAAACAGTTTAACGTTGAATAATCATGAAAATGCATTCATGACCACCAGTCTCCATATAAGAGACTTTTCCACTTATATGTGGCGGCATTTCAGACCCCGACTGTGTCATACAGTAGTTGTTGCTAAGGAACTTACTGTTAACCTGTATTGGAAATAATGTCTCTTTTCTGAACAGTGTGATGCCCTTGGGCTTACAGTTACATGGTTGGCCGTGCATGTTTACATCAGAGCTGAGAAAAAGTGATATTGTTTCCATAGCACAATGGATCTCAATTATAAAGCGGCTGCATGACTTACTCAAGGACACAAAAGCTGGAGATGATGAGCCTTTGTGTGCAATTAATGAGCACTCTCAGTGGTGGTAGTATTGATGCCTGGGTTTTTAAACTTTTGGCAGTTTTCCACTAGTACCTACTCAGCCTGACTCGACTTGCCTTGCTTTACCTCTCCTTGACTCAGTCTCGGCCATTTGCGATTACAATATCATCATGGAGCTTTTCCACATCGTGCACAAGTAATCACCCCGATATGATAAAATAAATGGTATATATATTTTATATATTTATTAATAATGTTACAAAATATAGACATCACATTCTTTACTCGCCTTAGCTCGCTTGAAACCTTGGTCGAGCTGGTTCCACGGACGTACCTGGTGCTGGGCACGAACACACAATGGAAAAGCGTGAAAAGTGAGTGGAGTTGAGTAGGTACTAGTGAAAAAAGTGCCTTGAGTTTGAACATGGGTTCGTGGCTCTTCAGTTAATACCCATGCAAATAGAAGATTCTTAATACAAGCAGCACATGTACAGCAACATTGCCAAATGTTGCCAATTCAGATGGCTGAAAAAATAGAACTATTAATAATTGACTATCAATCATTAAATATTGTAAATCATTAAATAATTTGTAAGAGGAATCAGTAGTTGGTGTGGCGACCATGTGCACACCAAACTACTTCAATAACTTTTGGTAAAGAGTGGTAAGGAATTCTTCAGAAAGTATCTAAACAGACTCCATGATGCAGAGATCTGGACTTTTTGAGTCATTCATTGAGATTGTACTTCATGATATGGCTATATGATTGGGATTGTGGTATTTTTGCTGCATTATGAATCTGGAACTCATCAGGTGTTTCCTTGTTTTTAAACAAGGATTCTTTCAGACCTGAACAATTTTGGAAACTGCTGTACAAAAAAAGACATCTTCAAATAATTTCTATTTCTTTATATTCAGTGTCCTGAAGATGGTGAACATGTATGTGGTTAACATTTCTTATATATCCTTGAGAAGGCATTTATTCATGAAAAGCATCCCTGAGGGAGGTGCTGTGACCTGGGCCGCTTTATTTAGAAACCCAGTTTAACTTGCAGCTGAAGTGATTGGATAGCAACCTACATGGTTTAAAGAAATCACATGTGCAGAACATGCAGAGCACATTGACTTTTGATTCCGAGATTTCGACATGCAGGGAAATTATAATAATCGAGAAACGGCGACTGGCAGAATGTATTGTGTTCAGGTATGTTAGAGTAAAAGTGAGAGGTCCTTTCTTCAACAGGGCTGGACCAGTATGGAGCCGACTTTGTCAAAAACAGCATATTTTCACAGTATCCCAAAGACCAGTATTGAACTAATTTATTTATTTATTTTTAAATGTGCTATTGACCTTTTGTAGCCATGCTGTAGTTGGACAACCAAACAGTTGTTATAATGGGCCTCTAACATCATCTCTCTTGGTGTTTGCCTTCTGATGGACAGGTTTGACCAGTTCAAAGTGTACCTGCCTTCGCTCGCTATCAGCTGAGAAGAGCTGAATAAAGTCTTGAATAAAGTACTCTAAAATATAGATGGGTAGGTGTAATAGTGGGCAGTTTTCTGTGTATGTCCTTAATTGCCCGAGCATACATTTACCTCAGTGAACAAATCACTCCTTGGTGATGACTAACTATGCCATCCCCTAACCCATTTTTCTTTTAAATGAACCCTTTTATTTGTGGCTGGAGGCACACATTTTTCACTATCATCCTGAAACACCCCCATTATAATTTTTGCTAAAATTCTCAATGTCATACTGGCTTGAATAACCCACCAAACACCCTTCGATAAATGATTTTTTTGAGCTCTCTTAAGGCTTTGTGTGTGTGGATCTGTGACAATAGAATGACCCTCTGTCCAGACAAACACAGATAAGTGTAAGTAATGTCACAAATTAAACACAGGACTTCACATTTCCCCTCATTTTAAAACAATTTTTGATTAAAAAGTTAGAACAGGGGCCAATATATTTTCAGGATTAATTCTTGCATTCACCAAATCAAGCCGGTGAATCACATAGACTTAGCAGGTTCAACCCCCCCGACACAGTTGTTGGATGATTTTTGGATTGACTGATGAATGTTTTACTGACTTTCATGGGACGGTTGATTTGCTGACATTAAGGTGTCATTTTACCCCGATAAGGAAAACACTGGATTTTATTATATAAAAAAAAACTGTAAAGCAGTTTGTGTGTGCTGTAAATGAGTGAGTGAACACACTGCCGAAAGAAATGACCATGAAAGCAAATTCTCAGAGGTACACTTAACCTGTGATCCTTTAATTAATTGTGTTCCTTGCATTAGGGATAAATTAAATTATTGGATTACTGCTAACCACTCAACAATGAATTTAAATGTTGACTGAATTATTAACTTTGTAGTCTCCATTTCTTTCCAATGGCGAAATGAACTTACTTGTGTGTATAAACTACACTCCATTCACTCCAGCACCCACCTCTTCTATTGATGATTTTCTGAGTGTGACCTCATTGTTCACGTCATTAAACTAAAAACTATAAATTCAACCTCTCCCATCCCAGATGCACACAGAAGCCACGTGTGATTCAGACAGACCCTCATGCACACACCCACAAGCACTCCTTATTTATCTGGTGTGGCTAGTGACAGCGTCTCGGTCGGGGTTTGGATTTACAGCACTAAAATGCCCTGCCTCTGTGTGCAAGTTTGCAAGTGTGCGTGATTGAGGATGTGTTTGTGTCCTGCTCTGGTAGGGTAGAGAGGAACGAGGTAGTGAAAAGAGGGAATGAGATGTAGATAAATAACCGCTTTGGAAGATTCCTCCTCTCCTGCAGGCAGTGTGAGTGACTGAAAAAGAAGGAAAATAGTAGTGAGAGGGATGGAAAAGCAGAGAGAAGGGTAGACAGAATAAAAGAGAGTATCACAGGAGGCAGTATAATACTTAGATTCAGTCTATCTCACTCAATCTCACTCGCTTTATTAGAGATTGCACACAAAATACCTATGATCATCCGCACATGCACATGCACAACACACACACACACACATGGACTATAGGAGAGTGCAATAGATTACATCCAAATCACCACCATCTGAAAGTAATGGAAAGTGGTGGCTGGGGGGCATGTCCGCTTCTCCCCTTAAAAAGGAGACACCACATCAACATCTCTCTTCGATGGGCAATAATATTGAGCGGTTTGCTCTCAGAACACGCTTGAAGTGTTTAATACTTGAAAATTCAGTTTCTTCCCCGATGTCATCGATGACAAACAACTCTTCTTTTATATACAGCAACAGTGGGACAAACATCACTTGACAGAAATGTCAGAAACGACAGTGTTGGAGGATCACATGCATCAGGTGTTTAAACCACAACATAAATATACAAGACTGCTGCTGTTTTATTAACTGTCGTAACATTGGTCAATGAGGGGAAACCTTGATTCTTGGCAAAGTTGTCTTTAATTGTCAATACTAATTTCAAAAACACAAAAATAAAATGCAGCAGGCATTATGTGTAGTTGCATGTGATTTAGTCCAAACAAAGAAGTCTTGGAATCATCAGCATTGGAGCCATCTTCTTCTGAGTGGTCAAGTAATTGAGAGTGTTTGTGTTGTGTTTGTGTAGCTTTTAACTCAACACGAACACAGTAAACTGGATTTTGTCTGTGTGCCTGTGAAACCTCATATCAGTAACAGCTGCACGGTGAGTGTACAAGGTTTCAGGGGGACACTGACAGTAATGTCATTCCTCCCCTTTTCCTATTTTCAATCAGACTGCATCTGTATCTATCCTCACAATAACCGTCAGTAACGCTCCTGATGTTGTCTGCCATGTGTGAAACTAATCAGAGCCAAAACCTGAGGTGTGTGTTTGTGTGTGCTTGCAATAGCCACCGGCACCTTGTTGTAAAGTCAATGATGCTGCTGCTTGTTGTACCACACACACACACACGCACACGCACACCTACCTGTCGCTCCCCATACACACCCCATGAGCAACATTGCTTGTGCACAGGCAGCTGGTGATGAACAAATATTCTCACTGTGTGTGTGTGTGTGTGTGTGTGTGTGTGTGTGTGTGTGTGTGTGTGTGTGTGTGTGTGTGTGTGTGTGTGTGTGTGTGTGTGTGTGTGTGTGTGTGTGTGTGTGTGTGTGTGTGTGTGTGTGTGTTACTGCTTCTGCAAAATGGGAATCACTCGATCGTGTCGACAGCAGCCGCCTTCCCGCCCTTCGGCACTGTGACTCCTGATTGGATATCTCGTTAGTCAATTACCTCATTAGTGAATGTCCCATTGTGGGACCATGCTCCACTGGCAAAAAATGAATAAAGTCCATCCTCTTGTTTTGCTTGGATGCCATTCTTCACAAGAAAAAAAGGGAATCCTATACGCCAGAGCTGCAGCTAAGCCGTCTGCTCTTTTACTGACATGACCACTTTCTGCCAGTCCCAGAAGGGCTCAAGTCAAATACTCTGAAGACACATCTGGCAGTGTCTCTTCACCCCCCCCCCCCACAGCCGATGCCGTCCTGTTGCTCCAGAGCATAGCTCCTACATCTGGAGTGATTCCCCTCTGTATCGAACATGGTTGACTACAACCCGTCATAGTGCACAGTGCCTTGGTAGTCAGCATTATATGGGACATATGAGAGGCTTCCGCCTCGGTGCCTGCCCGCTTTCTTATGAACATTCTGCTTGTTTGCTTGCTTCTTATATGATATAGAGGAGAAATATGTGTATTTTTGTTTTCCTACATGTTTTCTCTCACCATGTGAAGAGAAACACAAAGCCATCTGGTAACGAGGGATCCTATTGTCAGATTCTGCTTGTCTGTGTAACTCATCCCAACATGGAAAATTACACCTGAGGCCAGGTGTTGGATGGTCTGAAAATAAGCCAGGGGTTAATATTACTGCCAATTCCGGTGGTTTAGATAGTTTAGATATGTGAAGAATAGAGAAAATCAGGTGATAATTTCTAAACAATACTGGAACTCATGTGAGGAGACCGGTAGAAGATGATTGGTTGGCTCAGACACGGAAATGTCTCCCAGGAGACCACAGCTTCAGTCCTGTGTGACAACCAAGGAAGATGACTCATTTTCCCTTACATACCTCATTTCACATCTCTATATCCATGTTCTGTATTTTGGTGCTGGAGAGGACTGGAGCTGATCCAGCTCATAATGTGTCTCTGGATGTCTGAGAAAGCAGTCACAAATTAGCGAACAACGGCATCACCGTCATCACTATGATGTAGTGGTTTGCACCTCTGGCTCATAGTGAGAACTTATCTGGTTTGATTCATGGTTGGGCTTGGTGGATGCACAACATATTGATTTCTTTCCTCCAATATTTCTATTCTCAGAAGTTCAGCACTGCTATCTCATTGCAAGAATGATCCCAGTTCATGTCTGGGTTGGGTGTGGAGTTTGTATGTTCTTGTTGTACACGAGTGGGTTTTCTCTGGATTTAGATGTGTCAAAAAGTAAGAGGTTTTTGTTCTTTCTGTATGGTTGCCCTTTAATGGAGTAGCAGTCATTTCATCATCTGGGTTTGGCTCCAATGACCAATAATTGGATAAACCACTATATATAGGTGAATGGATGGATTGGCATGTAACTGGACTGTAATGAAGCTGAAGCCCCCAAGGTAAATGTACACAGGCACAGGGGAATCATGCAAATTGCACACAAAAAATGAATGACTCTGAATTAACCCACTGTCATTTCATTTTGAGGCATTCATTATATATATATATATATATATATATAAATTGGAGTTCATCCACTGTCATTGTGTACAAAACTGTTTTCACCCAAATGATGACCAGTTTCCAGCCTCACCAAAGTGTTTGCATCACAGCATTCACACGGTTTCTGATTATTTATTCCAAGACAAAAAGGTCGAAGAAACCGCATCTGTTCTGACTTGAAGCTCCAAGGACATCTTGTGACGATCATGCATGCTGGTTTGTTGTTTCGTGCATCTGTTTTGTCATTATATTATAAGCATGTGTCACGATCATCAATCAATTAATCAAATCAACCGCACTGTTCGCACAGCACTTTTTTGGCACAAATCAATACAATTGCCAAGGCAGTTCTGTAAGTGATTTCATTTTGTGCTGAAAGTTATGGTTCGTGTCCAGAATCACCGTTTTGAGATATATATATATATATATGAGGGGAGTACTGCTTGCTGGTGTGAGTAACCATTTTGTACTCTGCCTTGGAGGCTACAGCTTGGGACAACACTTTGACCACTTCAATCACACAAGTTTGTTTCCAGCCTTTGCTTGACGTGCAGTTTGCATAATTTGCAAAAGAAGATAAGGCTATTTAAAATAAGTTCACACATGTGGATTAGCTATTCATTGTAATTCAGTAATGAAAATTTCTGAGGCGAGTACTGAAATAACCTTTAACTCACGCTGCCAATGAGTTTGGTAGCTCTTTGCTTGACTGAAAATAAAGTAGCTCTTGCATGAAGCACAACAGTAGTATGCTTTCTTGCAGGTTACTAATGCATTCCCTTTAAGCTTCGCTGACTGCTGCACTGTGCTATTGCTTCAGGATAATTCAGTCATGACAAACACACTACAAAAAATAATCTGTGTAAAAAGGTTGTTCAAAGATTTGGCATGTTCCATTGTACCGTTCACTATTACTACAATACGGATCATAAATTGAGAAGAAATTGCAGATTGATTTAAGCCGTTGGCTTCAGGATCCGAATAGACTGGGTGTGTCATCTCCCATCATCAAAAACAAAGTGATTGCTGTGTTCTCAACACTTTCACAGTAATGGATATAAATAAATGGGCTTTTGGAAACGTAGCAGCGACCTGATTTGAACCAGGGGTAGCCAACCAGGATGAATCAGAACATAACGGGTTCAGTTCTGTCAACAATGTTGCTTTGAACAAGACACTGATGCCTCCACCTGCTCTGGAGGAAGCTCAATATACAGCAGAATAAGTAATGTAATATACATTACATCTGCCTCGTCAGTGTTTTCACTTTTTGGGACAACTGCAAAGAGTCATTGAGGAATTATTCATGCAACAATCTCCTGAATTTTCCCATCCTCCATCCCCGATTCTTCATTCTCTTTCTCTGCTCACTCACCAGCCCATCTCTCTCTCTCTCTCTCTCTCTCTCTCGCTCTCTCTCTCTCTCTCTCTTGCTCTCTCTCTCTCTCTCTCTCTCTCTCTCTCTCTCTCTCTCTCTCTCTCTCTCTCTCTCTCTCTCTCTCTCTCTCTCTCTCTTCCCCCCCCTCCCTCCCTCCTTTTCCCAGCCATTGACAATTCCCCCCATCCCCCTCCCATTTTCTATCTGCAATTTTAGAACCTAAATGTTTTACAGCTTGTTTCTCCCATCTTTCCATGCACACCATTATCTGACATCCTTCCAGTCTTTCTCCCCCTTCGTCAACACTTCTCCTTTTCCCCCCCACACATCTCCAGCTTTGTCCTTCCATATCAATATCTTACCTTCATTTTATTTGCTCATCCCCTTCTTCTTCCCCCCTTTGGATGCTCTCATCCTACTATGGTCCCCTTTCCTTCTCTTACTGCATATTTCTCTCTCCCTCTTCTCTGCTCTTCACACCCCTGTATATCTGGTATCTC